>NC_072379.2:86040000-86640000 GCF_028885625.2 Pongo pygmaeus
CTTATAAAGACATGGAAAGCAGTGATGAATGGAGGGGGATAGTTTGTTAGTGCAGGACTGATTTCATGCTCCTCCTTCTGGGTCAAACTGCGTAAGATAAATGCTTAGGTATGAGAGCTAGCTTTCATTTTTATGCTTGTACAGCACAGGGCACTGTCTAGGGGTTTTATTTATATTATTCATTTAATCCTCACTAAAACCCTGTGAGAAAAACTTTATTGGCCAATAATTCTTACAAATAAAGAAATGGAAACAGAGAGTTGAAATGTTTTCTATTTTATCACATGGATAATAACTGACAGAGCTAGAATTCAAACCAAGCTCTGAGTCACTACAGCACTTTACTACAACTACTTCAGAAAAAAACAAGAAAGGTAATCAGCAAAGAACACTGAAAGGTCCTGAAGCCCAAACCTATCTCTCTTTTAAATTCCAACAGTCATTCACTTTAAATCAGATCACCACCCATAAAAACAGCTATCTTCAAGGAAGTAATCGTGTTATTGAAGAAGTAGGGGATGAGTTATTTGATGGAAAAAAGATTGAAATTTTGAGCATGAGAGGAGAGGTCTGTGGTTGAAAAGGATAAATTTTGGACATCGACTGAATGAGGGCCCAGGGTCAGAAAGAGATGTGGGTAGGAAAAATATTCAGAAAGAACAGGAGAACAACAGACCAGTTTTTTTTTTTTTTTGAGACAGAGTCTTGCTCTGTCATCCAGGCTGTGCAGTGGTGCAATCTCAGCTCACTGCAACCTCTGCCTCCCAGGTTCAAGCGATTCTCCCACCTCAGCCTCCTAAGTAGCTGGGACCACAGGCATGTGTCTCCACACTCCAGGTAATCAGACTAATATTTTTACCAGGACTCTGGTGCCAGCCAGTGTTCAAAGGTATCAGAATGAATTTCAGAGGCTACGAATCTGTTTCCTTATAATTATCTCACTTCAGTATCCTCTGTTCAGTCTAGCTCCATCTTGCCTTGGTAGTTCACCCAGATTGTTTGCCATTCATTTCCTATTCTCTCTGCTGGAAAAATAAGGCAAAGGAGAAGAGTAGGAAGAGTTGAGCTCATGCATTCCCAACATCCAGTAAATTAGTCGGCTAGGGCTGCTGTAACAAAGAACCACAAACCGAGTGGCCTAGTCAATAGAAATGTATTGTCTCACAGTTAAGGAGGGTAGAAGTGTGAGATCAAGGTGTCAGCAGGGTTGGTCCCTTCTCAGGGCTGTGAGAATTTGTTTCATGCCTCTCTCCTAGCTTCTCATGATTTGCTGGCAGTCTTTGGCATTCCTTGGCTTATAGATGCAATACTTCAGTCTCTACTATTATTGACACATGGCACTCTCCCTGTGTGTCTTCACATAATCTGTCTTCCATTCATGTCTGTCTCTGCCTCTGTGTCCAAATTTCCCCTTTTTATAAGGACACAGTCATAATGGATTAGGGCTTACCCTAATGACCTCATTTTAACTTGATTGTCTGTAAAGTCCATATTTCTAAGTTAGGTCACATTCACAGGTACTAGGTATTAGGACTCTAACATCTTTTGGAGGGACACAAATCCACAGTGCCAGTCTATGATTAATATAGATGGCCATTTTCTTGGGACTTCTAACTTTTATTATCTCAAATATTGTCTTCTCTACTATGGAGTCAGGGAAGAGCATGGAATATGCTTCACCAAAAAGCATAAATAGAAGCTTTGGCCTTTATTTTATTTTCTTTTTTTCTTTCATTATTATTATTATTATTATACTTTAAGTTTTAGGGTACATGTGCACAATGTGCAGGTTAGTTACATATGTATACATGTGCCATGCTGGTGTGCTGCACCCATTAACTCGTCATTTAGCATTAGGTATATCTCCTAATGCTATCCCTCCCCCCTCCCCCCACCCCACAACAGTCCCCAGAGTGTGATGTTCCCCTTCCTGTGTCCATGTGTTCTCATTGTTCAATTCCCACCTATGAGTGAGAACATGCTGTGTTTGGTTTTTTGTCCTTGCGATAGTTTACTGAGAATGATGATTTCCAATTTCATCCATGTCCCTACAAAGGACATGAACTCATCATTTTTTATGGCTGCATAGTATTCCATGGTGTATATATGCCACATTTTCTTAATCCATTCTATCATTGTCGGACATTTGGGTTGGTTCCAAGTCTTTGCTATTGTGAATAGTGCCGCAATAAACATACGTGTGCATGTGTCTTTATAGCAGCATGATTTATAGTCCTTTGGGTATATACCCAGTAATGGGATGGCTGGGTCAAATGGTATTTCTAGTTCTAGATCCCTGAGGAATCGCCACACTGACTTCCACAATGGTTGAACTAGTTTACAGTCCCACCAACAGTGTAAAAGTGTTCCTATTTCTCCACATCCTCTCCAGCACCTGTTGTTTCCTGACTTTTTAATGATTGCCATTCTAACTGGTGTGAGATGGTATCTCATTGTGGTTTTGATTTGCGTTTCTCTGATAGCCAGTGATGATGAGCATTTTTTCATGTGTTTTTTGGCTGCATAAATGTCTTCTTTTGAGAAGTGTCTGTTCATATCCTTTGCCCACTTTTTGATGGGGTTGTTTGTTTTTTGCTTGTAAATTTGTTGGAGTTCATTGTAGATTCTGGATATTAGCCCTTTGTCAGATGAGTAGGTTGCGAAAATTTTCTCCCATTCTGTAGGATGCCTGTTCACTCTGATGGTAGTTTCTTTTGCTGTGCAGAAGCTCTTTAGTTTAATTAGATCCCATTTGTCAATTTTGGCTTTTGTTGCCATTGTTTTTGGTGTTTTAGACATGAAGTCCTTGCCCATGCCTATGTCTGTCCTGAATGGTAATGCCTAGGTTTTCTTCTAGGGTTTTTAATGGTTTTAAGTCTAATGTTTAAGTCTTTAATCCAACTTGAATTAATTTTTGTATAAGGTGTAAGGAAGGGATCCAGTTTCAGCTTTCTCCATATGGCTAGCCAGTTTTCCCAGCACCATTTATTAAATAGGGAATCCTTTCCCCATTGCTTGTTTTTCTCAGGTTTGTGAAAGATCAGATAGTTGTAGATATGCAGTGTTATTTCTGAGGGCTCTGTTCTGTTCCAAAGCTTTGGCCTTTAAAAAGATATAAACCTTAAAGAATAAAAGGAATGTCAGAGGAGATGACATCACGCCAGAGATATCATAAAAATTTTAGAAGATAGAAAGCTGATCTCAGTTAAAGATTTAGTAGATAAAAATAAATCTGAAATCCCTATTGTCTGCAGAAGAGCAAAGTCATTTTGGCAGAAGACATAAGTCTTCTGGGAATATATTTAGAAATTTTGAACTAGAGAGGCTCTGGTCTTGGAGACATCAGGTACAGCTGAGATTAGGGATGGGGCGTCAAACTGATATGAGTCAGTAAACCTCCCTGCCTCTGTTTTCCTTCTTGGCTTCCAGAACTTTTTAGGCTAGACATATACTCCCAGATGCGATGTTGCCAGAAATCCTCTCTGAGGAAATGGATCAGCCTGAGACAAGATAAGAAGGTCTTTTTTGGAGGCCCTCTGACTCAATAGTCCTGGCACATCACTCTTAGAGGAACTCACTTATCATTAAACAGTGCCAATATACACACAAGCAAACAGATAATCAAGAACCACCAGACAGGCTGGCCATGATGGCTTATGCCTATATCTCAGTACTTTGGGGGACCTAAGCAGGAAGATAGCTTGAGCCCAGTAGTTTGAGACCAACCTGAGAAACATGGTGAAACCTCAACTCTACAAGATTAGCTGGGTGTGGTGGCATGCACCTGTGGTCCCAGCTACTTGGGAGGCTGAGGTGGGAGATTTGTTTGAGTTCAGGAGGCAGAGGAAGTTGCAGTGAGATATAATTATGGAACTGCACTCTAGCCTGGGTGACAGAGCAAGACCCTGTGAGACACACACACACACACACACACACACACACACACACACACACACACACACACACACAGAGATTTGAAAAAAAGAATCAACAGACATTTGAAGGAAACTTTTAATATAAAAAAAGACACCAAAATAAACTGAAACCGAAACTTAGAGAAAACAGAGACAGTGCAGAGAGTGAAGAAAAACATTTTTAAGTACATAAAACGTATGTCTTCAGAGATGAAGAGAGGATATTGATTGCACATTTGAGGCAAAAACAATAGGCTATAAAAAAGTAATATTCAATGACCAAGAACAAGCTCTTGGAAAGTAAAACAGAGTAGTGAAAATAAAAAAAGAAAACTCAATAGAAGAGTTGGAAGATAACCTTTAGGAAATTACCCAGGAAGTAAACAAAACAAGGCAGAGAAGGAAATAGATAAGAAATAATAAGAAAATTAGAGGCCTAGCTAGTAGAAGTTTTAGAAAGTGATAACAGAGAAGGTGGAGGGGATAAATTATGAAAGAAATAATGCAAGAGAATTTTCCAGAACTAAAGAGAATGAAATTCCACTTTGAAAGAGTCCACAGATTGTCTAGCACAATGAATGAAAAATGTCCTATACCAAGGCAATCACTGAAAAATTACAGAACTCTGAGTATAAAGAGATCTTGTGCCTTCATCTCCCTTGTGTTTTTTCCTTCTTTGTCCTTGTTTGAGAAAACCACAACTTGGATTAAATCCAACTCAAAGCTCACTCTGTGTCTACTCCCTGCCACAGCTGAATAAAACTGTGGAAAAACCACACTGACTAGCATAATTTTAAATTAATGACACTAATCCCAAGAATTAGAATGAGAGATTCTGGTCTAATGCTGTTTTACTCATGCCACATTTCCAAGGTTCATTCTTGCTCCTAGTGACCACCTTATACCATCTCCTCTCTCATCAAACTCCAACTCTGCCAGCTTCCTCCCTTTAAGCTAACAATGTTGCTGTCTTTTGCTAAGAAAGGTTTTGAAACAACTAAAAGAGATTTTATACAAACTTCCACCACCACAATATCCTTCTACCTGCATCACGGGGGCCCATGTTCTGCCTTCTCCCCTGTTACTTTTGATGAACTCTTCTAGCAAAGGCCAATTTCTCCACTTGTGCATTAGTTTTCATCCCCTCTTGCCTACTCAAGGAGGTTGCTCCAGCAATTCTCTTCTTTCCTTCTCTCTCTCTCTCTGTGTATAAAAGCCAGCCTTTTCTTAAACCCACGTTTCCAGTTTCTGCTCCATTTTTGTTTCCCTTTTCAGCAACACTCTAGCCATTGCCAATTTCTCTCCACCCATCCACCCATTCTCTCTTAAACCCACTGTAATCATGTTTTCATCGCCATCATGCCATCAAAACTGCTCTACCTAAAGTCTCTGATGACTTCCATGATGTTAAATCGATGGCTATCTCTCAGGCCTCCTCTTCCTTGATTTATCAACAGCTTTTGACACAGATAATCACTCTCTCCTCCTTGAGACACTTCTTCACTTGACTTCCAGGACACATTACACTTAGTTTTTGTCTTAATTTTCTGGCTGCTCCTTCTCTGTCTTTTTTTTTCTTTCCCAATTCCTTTTCATCTTTTCAACCTCTAAATGTTGGAGTGCCTTGGACTTTTGTACCTATTCACACTCTTTGGGTGATCTTATCCAATCACAAGACTTTAAATACCATTGATACTTTGAGAAGTCTTACATTTATATCTTAGCTTGGACTTCTCCCAGACTGTCTATTTGATATCTCCAGTTGACATCTCAGATTTAATATGAACAGAACTGAGCTACAGATACCTCTCCCAACCTGTTCTTCTCACAGGCTTCTCCATCCTTAGTTACCCTTAGTTAAGGGCAACTCCTTTCTTCCTTTTTGCAGGCCAAAACTTTTTCATGCTTGACTCTTTTCTCTCACTTTCTACATGCATTAAGTCAACAAATACTGTTAGCTCTACCTTTGGAATATGTCCAGAATTTGACTGTTTCTCACATCTCCACTACCATCATTCTGGTGCAAGCCACCATTGCCATTCACCTGAATTACTGCAATAGCGTTCTAAGTGCTCACCCTTACCTCTTCCCTCAGGTGATTCTTTTGCTTGATGCCAAAGTCAGATCAGTCCCATTTCTGCTAAAAATTCTCTAATAGCCTCTCATCTCTTGTAGAGTATAAACCCATTTCCTCACATGATCTGGCCCATCTTATTGCTCTGAACTCATTGCCTTCTACCTTTCATCTAGTTCACTTTGCTCCAGCCACAGTGGCTTCCCAAACAAGTGCTTCTTGTTCCTCAAACAAACCAATCACGCTTCTGTCTCACAGCCTGTGCACTTAGTGTTCTCTCTGCCCAGAAAGGAAATTCCCTGGATATTAGCATGGCTTGGTACCTTACTACCTTCAGGTCTTTACTTAAAAGTTTTCTTTTAAATAAGGCCCTTATCCAAATTTCTACCCCTGACACTACATATTCTCCTTTTCTTCTTGAGTATTTATCACTAACTAATATACTATATGTTCTACTTATTTATCTTATTTATTATGTGTCTCCCCCACTAGAATGTAAGCTCCACAAAGGTAGGAATGTAGGTGTGCCTTTCTTTTTTCAGTGCTGTAATCCCCAGCATCTAAAACAGACCCTGGCACAGTAATGGCTGTTCAATAAATATTTGTAAATAAATGAATATTTTATAAAAGCTCCTACAGAGAAAAAAAAACCAGATTCAGGGATCAGAATGGCACCATGCTTCTCAACATTGGAAGGTGAAAGACAAAAGATCAAGGCCTTAAAAATATAAGGAAAAATGATTTGCAGCATCCCTGGATTATATATCCAGTGAAACTTAATAGGGCATGAAGGTAAATTGAAGACACTTTCAGATTTGCAAGATTTCAAAAATATTCTTCTCATGAACTTAGGAAGCTATCAGATGATATATATCCACTAAAATGAGGAAGAAAAACCAAGAAATAGGAAGACATAGGGTCCGGGAAACAAGGATTTCAACGTAGAGGAAAGGCGATGGGAAAACCCAAGATGATAATTAGGGAAAACTTTAGGCTGTTGCTATGCAGAAGGTCTAGAGAGCAACCAGTCCAGACAGGAGCAGGAGGATGTGGACTCCAAAAAAGATGTCTCCAAGGGGGGGGAAAAAACAGAACCAGAACTGAGAGCTCCCCTGATATATTTGTTCTTAATGAGATAACTTCTACAGTCCTATTGGAGATTTTGTGAAAAAGGTGGTAATAGATGGGTCTGGCATGGTAGCTCACACCTATAATCCCAACACTCTGAGAGGACAAGGCAGGAGAATCGCTTGAGGCCAGGAGTTTGAGTCCAGCCTGGGCAACAGAGTGAGATCCTGTCTTTATCGAAAAAAAAAAAAAAATTAGCAGGGCTTGGTGTTGTGCACCTGTACTCTTAGCTATGCAGGAGGCTGAGTGGGAGGATCCCTTTATCCCATGGGTTTGAGGCTGCAGTGAGCTATGATCATATCACTGCACTCCAGGTTGGGCAACAGAGCAAGATCCTGTCTCTAAAATAAATAAATACATAAATAACACTTTGTGGCTTAGTTATGAACAATATTTGCATATGTAAAATGAATACTGAGTTGACCAAAAATTGTAAGATTGGGTTAGATAAGAATGTGAGGAAATGATGTACAGGAGCCAATCAAAATTTTTCATCATAAGAAACTGATAAATAATTACCTAACATGGAATAATTAAAAGAGCACTATATGCATATTAGCTAGAAATATAAGTGTAAATAGCTAAAGAAAGAGATAAAAGAGTTGAAAGAAGTTAAATCTGGAGGCTGGGCATGAGAGATTGAGAGGAATAGGACCCTCACAGGCTCCTGTCCATTATCAATTTAATAGTACTATATGACTTCTTAAGTTATATAAATGAATTTTGATAAACATAAAACTTAAAATGTAAAAGTTAATCTAAAATCAAGAAATAGGCTGGGTGTGGTGGCTCACACCTGTAATCCCAGCACTTTGGGAGGCTGAGGTGGGGGATCACTTGAGGCCAGGAGTTCGAGACCAGCCTGGCCAACATGGTGAAACCCCATCTCTACTAAAAATACAAAAATTAGCTGGCTATGGTGGTGCATGCCTGTCATCCCAGCTACTCAGGAGTCTGAGGCAGGAGAATCGCTTGAACCTGGGAGGTGGAGTTTGCAGTGAGCTGAGATCATGCCACTGCACTCCAGACTGGGTGACAGAGCAAGACTCTGTCTCAAATAATAATAATATTAGAGAAATGTCACTTAGAGTTATGGAAATAATAAAGGAACTAAACATGGATGGTAAGAGACAATGGTTACCTCTGAAAAGTGGGATTCGGGGTGGACTTTTTATGACCATAGGCATGACTGCTTTTACAATAAACATAAACGAATAAGATCAATTGGCCTATCAGATATCTGTGAGAACAGGATAGAGCTAAAAAAAAAATCATGAATTAATCAGTTCTTATTGGGGTCACTTTGAGAGAACACATCAGCTAACAGACACAAACTACTATTTTTGAGAATATGGACATGTTTGCGCTTTATTGTTATTTTTTGAGACAGAATCTCGCTCTGTCGCCCAGCCGGGAGTGCAGTGGCGTGATCTAGGTTCACTGCAAGCTCCGCCTCCTGGGTTCACGCCATTCTGCTGCCTCAGCCTCCCGAGTAGCTGGGACTAAAGGCGCTCGCCACCACGCCCTGCTAATTTTTTGTATTTTCTTTAGGAGAGACAGAGTTTCACCGTGTTAGCCAGGATGGTCTTGATCTCCTGACCTCGTGATCTGCCCGCCTCAGCCTCCCAAAGTGCTGGGATTACAGGCGTGAGCCACCGTGCCCGGCCCATGTTTGCACTTTAACGTGATGTCGCAATGGCTTGCCATTCTAAAAATTCAGTCTAGTACCTTAATATCAAGGAAAGGTAGCTGTTGGCGTAATAGGAATTACTCAAAGGCTATAATCCAAATTCAAGTTGTCCACTTGAATCAAAATGACCTTCCTGGAAGCACTGATCCTCTTGAGATTTTTGTTCTAATCCTATTGCAAGGGCAGATTTTCTCTAATACCCAGTGGAGTCATTTGAGTTCTAACACAGAAATAGCAAAGAAACAGTAATGACAGTTAAGTGTACAGTCAGGAGTTCTGTGTGTGCCATGGTAGCATCCAACCCTCTCATGGATTATGCGGTACTCAGAGGAAAAGGATATTGGTTTTTAATTTTTAAGATACTTAGACAAAGACTTCACAACATTCCTCAATAACTCATTTCTCTGACAAATTTAGAAGTATTTTTGTTACATAATATTTTAATATGCACTGAGATTGTAACCCATACATAAGGGATAATGTATGGTGACATAATGAGTACCAGTGAAACCACCACCCAATTTAATAACAGGAGCATTACCAGTACCTTTGTATCTCCCTGAGTGCTTCCTTTCCACATCTCATCCTCATTGATAATATAGCACTCTCTATAAGCTAACTTCAATGCTCCCCATCATAATTCAAATCAATTTCTTTTTTTTTTTGAGACGGAGTTTCGCTCTTGTTGCCCAGGCTGCAGTGCAATGGCGTGATCTCGGCTCACTGCAACCTCCGCCTCCTGGTTCCATCGATTCTTCTGTCTCAGTCTCCTGAGTAGCTGGGACTACAGGCATGCGCCACCATGCCCGGCTAATTTTGTATTTTTAGTAGAGATGGGGTTTCTCCATGTTGGTCAGGCTGATCTTGAACTCCTGACCTCAGGTGATCCACCCGCCTCGGCCTCCCAAAGTGCTGGGATTACAGGCGTGAGCCACCGCGCCCAGCCTCAAATAATTTCTTCTGGCTTTTTTCTTTTCTCTGGAGATGAATATCTACGAAATATCTTTGCTTTCACTCACAAATAAGTGATCATAGTATTTGGAGTAGATCTAGTTGCAAGTCCAGCTCTGCCTCTACTAACTGTATAACTGTAGACAAGTTATTTAATTCTTCTAACCTGCAATTTTCTCATTTGTAAAGAAAAAATAATTTCTAATTTTCAGGGTTATTATAAGACTTAAGTGAGTTAATGTATATAAAGTACTCATTACCTGCAGTTATTTTTATAGAAAGTTAATCATTGTAATCTTATGTGAGAATCTTTTTGCAAAGTGTAAAGGAAATTTAATTAGATGTCTGGCTAATTTCTTTCTTTGATAATGTTTGCTTCAAAAATAATTAGGCCAGGTGCTGTGGCATATGCCTGTAATCCCAGCACTTTGGGAGGCTGAGGCAGGAGAATCACTTGAACCTGGGAGACGGAGGTTGCAGCGAGCTGAGATCGGCCCTCTGCACTCCAGCCTGGACGACAGAGCAAGACTCTGGCTCAGGAAAAAAAAAAAAAAAAAAAATTAGCCTGGTGTGGTGGTGGGCGCCTGTAATTCCAGCTACTGGTGAGGCTGAGGCTGGAGAATTGCTTGAACCCAGGAGGTGGAGGTTGCAGCAAGCCAAGATCCCGCCATTGCACTCCAGCCTGGGCAACAAGAGCAAAGGTCCGTCTCAAAAACACACAAATAAATAAATAAAAAATAAACATGGCTGAGCACGGTGACTCACACTTGTAATCCCAGCACTTTGTGAGGCTGACGCGGGTGGATCACTTGAGGTCAGGAGTGATCACTTGAGGTTAGGACCAGCTTGGCCGACATGGTGAAACACCGTCTCTACTAAAAATACAAAAATTAGTTGGGCATGGTGGCAGGTGCCTGTAATCCCAGCTACTGGGGAGGCTGAGGCAGAAGAATTGCTTTTTACAAACTCCGGAGGCGGACTTTGCAGTGAGCTGAGATCGTGCTACTGCACTCCAGCCTGGGTGACAGAGCGAGACTCCGTCTCAAAAACAAAAACAAAAACAAAAACAAAAAACAAAAAAACAAAAACAAAACAAAACTTAATCTGGAAAACAAATACTTCACCCTGTTTTTTTTAATGGATATATTAACAACTGAATCTAGTCACCAGCATGGATGACTTTTAATTGATTGTACAGATATTAGTTGTCAGGGTAGCTAAATATCCTGTTCATTAATGAATTCGATGACTTTTAAAAGACTAACATAAGAAGGAAGAAAATTATAGAAATTACACATGAGAAATTTCTGTGGGATATTAATTTGGTCTAGATTTTGTGTTTTGCTGAGACAGCATTGTAGATAAACAGAAAAAAGGGTTAACAACTTGGGAAATATTTCATTTTAGTCTTACTTTTTAAAACCATTTTTCTGCTTTAAGAAATAACAGAACCAGCCATTACAGAAAAGCACTCCAGAATGTTACCAGTTAGTCTGTCACCATAGTAGCAGCATCTGGGGAACATTCAAGATGTATTATTTCAGAAATCCAGAGGTTGACGTCTACATTTGTATAAGAAGACTTGTTTATCTGAAGAAATATATAATCAGTTCTCTTGGTACTCACGAATTGTATGTAATGTTAACTTCTTCAGAGAGAAGATACTAGTGTGTAAAATTCCAGAATAACCTAAAGATGCCCAACATCAAGTAGCTGCAGAAATAAAATCAGTGTTGAAAAGACAACAGGATGGAGAATTGATTATTTAAGCTTAAAAATTACTTAATGCTTTGGTATCACATATGATGCTGATGCTAGAAATGATGATGATGATGATGATGATGATAATGACCATGCTATTGTGAGTCAATAAGGATAGAATACTTAATATTAGTGTTAAACACAAATGTTCAATGATTTCGGTGCATTTCTTGTTCATTCTTAAAGAACAGTGCTATTTAATTTTCATGTGAGGTGCATCCTACGTTATAGGAGTCATGTTTTTTGACTCATCTGTTGTGGTGAAACATGCCACAGAGTTACATAATTAGATTAATTTTAAAGACCTATTATAAAGTAGTGTTTTTGCTACCTTTTTCTCTGTTATCTGAGATTAGGGCTGAGATTATAGCATGAAAAATATTTGTGTGAAATACGAAAAATTCAGTCAAATGACAGTTTATTTTTTATTTGATGTCAAAAGACTGGTTTGACTGGTTTTATGTTTTTGTTTTTATAGTAAGGATTTTATCGAGTGCTCAATATGCCCTGGTCACCATGCTGAGTACTTCATGCACCACTTCACATTTAATCTTCAGGCATAGGAGGCTTAGGCTATGCCCAAACCTATGTTAACTGACTATGTTTAACTGACTTGACCAGTAGTTATTTGACCAAATTGTTTCCTTTGTTATCTTGTAGACACAATTTATAATAAATTTAATAACCAGCTGTGTGGGACTGTCTTTAAACTATTTGTTCTGGCAGAAGGAGGGAATGAGAGACGTTGGTTAATGGGCACTGTTAAATCAAGATTAGCCTAAAGCTACCTCCTTACATATTTTAAGTTCAGCTTAAGGGTTTTTATGTACATCGTGAACTATAACTAGTGGAGCTGTACACAGACCGAAGCCTACACTTGTGCCAATTACTGAGTTTTGGCCAATCAAATGTAGCCAACTGTTGGAACCATGTTCAAATAAGGAAAGTGCCAACCTGTGACCAATCCAGCCGTTTCTTTACCTCATTTCAGTTTTCTGTATGTTACTTTCCTTTTTCTGTCCATAAATCTTCTCCCACCACCTGACTAAGCTGGAGTCTCTGAGCCTACTCTGGCATGGCAGGGTGCTCAATCTGCGAATCGTTCATAGCTCAATTAAATTCCTTTAAATTTAATTTGGCTGAAGTTTTTCTTTTATCAGTACAAACACTGAGTTAGATAGAAGGAGTAAGTTTTAATATTTGATAGCAGAGTAGGGTAACTATAGTTAACAAGAACACAGTGCACATTTCAAATAGCTAGAAGAGAAGACTTACAATGTTCCTAACACATAAAAACGATATCCTGACTTGATCATTACACATTCTGTTCATGTAGCAAAATATCATACATATCCCATAAATATGTACAAATATTATGGATAAATAAAAGTGATTCATTCACCCACTTTTAATAACAGAGTTTCAGTAATGAGGTTTTCCACTGAATATCTAGTCCAATCCCTGTAAGGTAAAAAGAAAAATCCACACAGTGGTATTGACTTTTAGTTCGGCCTTAATTTTGACTGACAAAATGAATTGTGAATGACAAAAAGATGGTTGAGAATTCTTTTCTTAATAAAGGAGATGATTTCTGTTTTTAATTTAGTAATTATAATTCATATTATTCAGAAATTTTATAGAACAGGTCACTGTTATCTCACTTTGTCAATTCTTCATAAAAAACACATTTTTATCTGTTAACATCCCAAATATCCAGAAGTGACAATATGAGCTTAGCTAAGGCATACTTTAATTTTCCTTAGTGAAATAGTCACCTGGTGCTCTTAGAAACTTTATTAAGAGAGGAATCCTTTTTTTTTTTGACATTAATATTCCTTAAGACTCTTACCTCCAAAACTATGTGCTTAGATTTTTCTTTACCATTTCTGTAAGTTTATAAAACTTTTTTCATATTATGAAGTAACACAGTATTTGGCCTCCTGGTCAAAAGCTGTATACTCTACTGAAGTTTTTCAATCTTTGTTTTTTTTTCTAAAAAAATTTTAAGTTGTACTTCCAGAATATCTATTTATCAACTTGAGGCCTAATTTAGAGTCTTGTAATATTATGATGTCTATTATTTTAGCACAGATTTTTAAAAAGTCACAGTCTAATTTTATACTTGTTTTATGTGTCAAAGTTTTGTGTATCCCATACAATATTTTCTCTATTATTATCATTATTATTGGTAATAACTATTACTTTTAATAATAGAAATAGATATAACAATTTGCATGGTTTTGAAAATTATAATTCAAAACCCTTTCTCATATTATAATATGACTACTATTTTCTTGCTTGTCAACAAACTGAAATGGTTGCTATATACAGTGCAGTCAAGTTGCTATCTCTTACTTTATATTTTCTATCTTTCAAATGCTGCATTTTGCTAACATTTATAACACGTAAAAAGAATATTTTGTTCTTTTATTCCTTTTGAACACAAATATAAAATGAGCCAAAAATATGACTTCCTTCTCATGCATTACTGTTGGAAATGAAAATTGGTACAACTTTTTTGGAGGGCAATTTGGTTCTATTTGTCAAAATTAAAAATGCTCATACTCTTTGATCTAATAATGTCAACTCTTAGGTATTTATTGTATAGATAATCTTGCATATGTGCAACCCAAAGTATATGCAAATAAAATATTTGTTGCAGAGTATTTGCAATAGTAAAAGATGAAAAAACATCTAAACACTCATCATAGAGACTGTTTAGATGAATTATGATATATTCATACAATGGATCACTATGCAGCTACTAGCTTGAATAATGACTTTTATATATACTGATTTGGAGCAATTGCCAAGAGTGAAAAATCAAGGAACAGAGCAACAGAGCAAAATATATGATATACTATTTTGTGTGTGAAAGGACAGAGTCAGGGGTGAGGGAGAGGGAGAGAAAAAGAGAAAAAGAGGGAAAATTTATGCAGGTATGTTGGTAAATGAATAGGTTGTCACCGGAAGAATCTTCAAGAAACTGGGTATAGTGTTTGCTTCCAAAGAGGGAAAATGAGTAACTTTTTCCCTTTTTGGGAAAAGAGAAAAAGTAGAGGAAAGGTAGAGAGACTTAGTTTTTATTATACATGCTTTTGTATTTTGGTATCATGTGTATGTAAATACATATACACACACATATAATTTTAAAAACTAAAACAAATATGGCCTCATGACCTAGAAGTAACACACTGAAATGAAATTCATTTCCTCCTACCTTCTCCATCACTTGAAAAGGACTTAAGTTCTTTTATTAGTTGACAAAGAATAGACATTTCTACCTTTACAACTAGTCTGCACAATCATTCCCAAGTAATTGGAGAAGACTTGGACCTCTCAATCTCAGCATTTAAAAAGTATTTGGCTTTGTAAGTATGCCAATGTAGTTGGGTCTCTCTGATCTAAAGAGAAGTGGAGATTTGATAGTTACTAATGTAGAAAAAAATCCCATTTGGAGGTTGCAATTGTTTGTGGTCCAAATTGAGTACCTGCCACACCGCTTCAATGTACTATGTACACAGTCTCAGAATGATTATCTAATAGCATATTGTAATTAAATTTCTGAAGATGATTAAGTGAACACCACACAAAATATGTAAAACATTATAAAATGTGCACTATATACATAAGACATATTTAGAGATTAATGGCAATAGGTTTGAGAACTTATGTCAAAGCTTTAAAATAAGTGTTTAAACTTTACAAGTGGGCCAGGGCAGTGGCTCACATCTGTAATCCTAGCACTTTGGTAGGCTGAGGCACGAGGATTGCTTGAGCCCAGGAGTTTGAGACCAGCCTGGGCAAGAAAATGAGACCCTGTCTCTACAAAAAATTTTAAAAAGTAGCCATGATGGAATATCATGGCACGATGGAGTACATCTGTAGTCCCAGCTACTCAGGAGACTGAGGTAGGAGGATCCCTTGAGCTCAGGAATTTGAAGTTGCAATGAGATATGATCATGTCACTGCACTCCAGCCTGGGTGACAGAGCAAGATTCTGTCTCAAAAAACAAAAGCGAACAAAAAAAAGAAGAAAAAAATGTTAAAATTTCAATGTGGAAAAAAGAATTACAAAGACATTATAATGCTTTGTAAAATGCTATCTTGCTTATAGGCAAAGACTATCTCAAATCCTATATTTTGTGGCCATCCCATTGACATTCAAAGAGAAACAAAAAAAGTAAAACTTTTTTCCTGAAAATAAATCTTAAGGATACTAGAAAAAAAATCACATGCTCATATGGATTCTCACCACACAGGCACAAAAGCATGCAGATCAGTTCAGTGCCAATTCACTAATGTTTTTCCTTCACCATCCCCAGGAATTCATATCTGTTTCTCTTCTAAGGATGTTTACATCACTGGACAGTTATACAAATGAACTGGCACTTAATCTTCTAGAATGATTGTAATAATACATACCCCCAGGAGAAGAATGTCTTTGTTTCCTGGATCTTGGAGTCCTACAACATATGGTCTGACAGATTTTAAGCTCCAAGTAGCTATTTTTAGACATGATGGCTCTTTACCCTTATCTTTTAATAAAAGAAAAAGTATTTGTAGAGCAGATACTCACTTTCACAATATCATTTTAGCTAGAAAGCAAGTGGCTTTATCAGTCTAGAAAGTTTGGTGAGATGAATAATTTAGACTGTAGGAATAATATGTCTAGGGAAGAAATTTAAGTAGGGGTTTAAATAATGCAGGCAATTAATTAAATGATTTTAGGATACTTGATTCATAATGGCTAATTTGAATATGTACTAAAAATACATACAGATCACAAATCATGTTTGCATTATTTTCAAGGGCAATACAGAACATACACTTCACTGCATAATGGAAAAAAATTAATTGTTTATGTGCTTTCAACATTTGATTTTTTTTTTTTTTTTGGTCTTCTGCTAATGTTCACAGAGGATCACACTGCCTGGTCAAAATAGAGAACAGAATCAAGGTTAGGTTTATATTTAATGTCAGGAAAAATGAACATACTTTGGAGTACTTACTTTAATTAGACAAATACTTAAAATTTAAAAGCACCTTTCTGAGAATAGTTCCAGGCATGATAATAGGAATTGCTTTGACAAATTCTCATAGTAATTAATGGGTTCACTGGTGCTGTGTCTTAGTGCTCGGCACTAAGAACATCATATATGGCAGATTCTGCTAGGGCAAAGAAGAGAATAACTCCCTATACCTCACTGATGGCTGGGAAGTCATCAGTCTTTTTTTTTTTTTTTTTTTTTTTTGAGACAGAATCTCATTCTGTTGCCCAGACTAGAGTGCAGTGGTGTGATCTTGGCTTATCACAACCTCCGTCTCCCAGGCTCAAGCGATTCTCCTGCCTCAGCCTTCCGAGTAGCTGGGATTAGAGGTGTGTGCCACTACTGTCCAGCTAATTTTTGCATTTTTAGTAGCGACGGGGTTTCACCATATTGGCTAGGCTGGTGTTGAACTCCTGACCTCAAATGATCCACCCGCCTCAGCCTCCTAAAGTGCTTGGATTACAGGCATGAGCCACTGCACCTGGCCAGTCATCAGTCTTATCCACAGAAACATATGCTATTAAAGTCTGCCTTCATATGCATTCCTCTCCTTTGGCAAACCTTAAAAACAATTCCCTCTGACACTGGTAAAGTGGATTTCTTAGTTAATGTGGTGCCCAGCACGCTGTTAGGCATATTCATGCAGTCCTCAATTTACAGATGAGCTAGGTTCCAAAACTTTGGTACTTAGAGTAGAATTTCCAATTTAAACAATGTTACAGATGGTGCTAATGTTCTGAGAATAACCCACACCAATGAAGTGTTGTTAAAAAAAAAAAAGCAGAAAAAATAGTGAAAAAAAAAAGATTGCCAAACAAGTATCAAATAGTAGTACTTTTATGGACACTAGATGTTCTTTATTTTCATATCAAAATTCCATGTTTAAAAAATTTAGTTTTCTTTTTCTTTGGTTTAAATAAACCACTGATATTCCAGTGTTTATGGGGTTCAAAATAAAAAAGGAAAAAAATACCGTTTATACCAGTCTTATGCTTAGACATGAATACAGTCAGCATTGGGGGAGAGGTTTGTAAACATGAATCAAAGGAGAGGAGAGGATTCTGGAATTAACTAGGTACAAGTTAAAAGAGGGAGAAGAAAGGGAAGGGGATTAAAGATGAGTCATCTGTGGGAAAGGGATTATTAAGGTATCACTAAAGAGGTATGTAGTGAAATAAAGAGAAATATCTGGCAGCTTGACATAAAGCATGGCTGAAGAGATGTTTGGTCAGATGATTTCCTATGCATGCTTGTCACTAAGTGACACTATTTACTCAGTACAAGTTTGTTAAAATGTTGAGAGTAGGGGATGGGGGCAGGGGATGGGGGCAGAAAGAAGTAGAAGGGCATTAAACACCTGCCATTTTGTCTGCCCAGCAACTCTTTCTCCTTTTACCACTCATGTTCCTTCGGGGGAGAGGCTTAGTCACAATGAACAACGACAGCCTGTAATTACTGCAACTGGGAGTCCAGGCCACTGTGGGATTAAGCTCTGAGGGTTGAGCCGCTGAGCTGCTGGCCTAAGAATCCTTGAATACTCCCTGGCTGAGATCAGAATTGACCCCAGAATCCAGAGTAAGGGCTTAACCAGCAGGTAAAAATTAAGCAACTCTGGTTTCAAAGGTGCAGTAGTTCTTAATTCTGGCTATATATTAGAATAATCTGCTGGAAATTAAAAAGAAAAACAATGAAAATCAGACCAATATCTGGGCCTCATGTCAAACCCATTAAATCAGAATCCCTGGGGGTGAACAGCTGGGCTTCTGTATGTTTACAAAGCTCCCTAAGTGATGTTAATAGAAGCTAGGATTGAGAACCACAGGATACGAAGTATACAGAGGTGAAAGAGTCAAGCATCCACCTCATGGGTAAAAGTGAAGAAGGAAGCTGTACAGGCAGTTCTGGAGAAGGGGACACTTCACGTTTGGCTGGCGTGGCTAGTGTAAAGTGGGATCTGGAGGGCACTGGTTAGTACGTATTGGAGTTAGTAGAGCAATGAGGAAGGCTGGCAGGGGGCGGTGCAGTAAGGTAAGGCTTCCTATTCCTCATTATTTTGCTTTGAGGCAGCCCTGTATTATTCACTCCTCAGTGGTTATATGACAAGCAGTACTTGTCTCCTCTTCAAGTGCCTAGCAAGGGCAGTAGTCATTTAAAATGTATCAGAATTTACTCTTTTTGCACTGATTTGTGCACTTAGGAGGGGAGGAAGTATGAGCCATCTTCTTGTAATAAAAAATCTACCACTTAGGTACAATGTGAGCAAATCTCCCACTAAATAGAATCTTAGAATTTTAGAGCTGGAAGGGGCCTTTGATATCACTTGGGTCACCTTTTTCTTTCAGACTGTAAATATCTCCACTAGACTTGTCAAAAGCAGGAGGTATTTCTTATATTTCATGGTTTCTCTGGCACCCACATGGAGGATATTATATAAGCAATGATATAATGGTGGATATTATATGACCAATAAAATAATTTTCAGATGAGGAATCTGAGTTTCAGAGTCAATAAATTAGTAGGCTCATCCATTCATTCATTCATATAATACTAGTAAAAACAGAAAGCTTTAGATATTCATGAATGACATAAAATGACATAATGACATAAGTTAGTTAGAAATATAAGAGGTTAGAGTGTTTCTGATGCTCTTATGCAAGTAAATTTAATCCAACTAACATACTGATACCTTACTAGGGAAGGCACTGCATTATGTTCTATAAAGGTTAGTAGAGGATAGTTATTAGGGCCCAAGCTCTGGATTTAGATAGCCTGGGTTCAATTTCTGGTTCCTATTTCCTAGCTGTGTGATATGGGGCTATTTATTTAACCTCTTTGTGACTCCCTTTTCTGAACTGTAAAATGGGGATAATAAAACCTGCCTTGCAGGGAAAGTAGTACTTTACACATAATAAATCCTTAAAAAATATTAACTATTACTAAATACAATATTATCTGCTATTTTAAATCCCCACTATCCACTAACAAGGGTAAGGCCTATTACCTAGATGAAACTTTATTTTGCTGAGCCTCATACTGAGTTTGGGGGTGCCAGTGTGAAGATGGGGCTAGGGCACAGCTGAATTGGGACAAAATAATGGGGGCCTGAGGACCAATCAGTCAGTAAGAAGAAAATGTGGGCCAGTGAGTTTAATAGGAGATCTCAATGTTGTTTTTCTGTTTGGTATGGTATGTAACCCCTTGACAAACCTGCAATGAAGTCTATATTGCTCACTAATGTTTATAGGTGATGTGGTTTACTTTAGCAGAACTCAAAGTGGTTCTAGGTTCTAGCTCCAGCAGGGAGTATGTACAGCTGGCAGAAACAGAGGATGGAGGATGTTGACACCTGTATTCCACAAAAATGGATAAAAGTCTGTGTCCTCAAGGAATTTCTAACCGTGGAGAATATCAATACGTATGCAACAAATTAATTTTAACACGATAGAATGAATTCAGTGTTATAATGATTGAACAAAGTGTTACATACATACAGAATTGGGAAATATTTATTCTGATTTATACAAAAGTGGGAAAGAAGTGGATTTGGGAAGGCTTCAGGGAGAGACGATATTGCCCTGTGGGTTAAGTGACTAACAAGTAAAGGTGGAGAGAAGAGGAGCAAACAAAGGACCAGGAGCAAGGAAGCGCAAGGGTGTGCTTGAGAAACGGTGAGACTACATGGTGTTAGAAAACAATGTGAACAATTAACTCCTATCTCTAGACTTTTTACTATGCAAGCCATCATTGACTGGAGATTCTGTTGCTTGCAGCTAAATACAATACTCATAGGCTGCTCAGTAACTATGTGTTGAATGTATAAATAGAGAAATGCAAAGATGATTGAATGAAAGATCAAAGAACCCCAACTCCAATTCAGGGTCTCCAGCTGCCCTGGTGGACAGTAGATGCTTTTGTCTGTCCAACCTCCCTTCCTTCATGCTAGTAAGAGTGAGCTCCTATTTCCCTTAATTTCCTTTCTCCAACTCAAGATGGTTTTTCTGGAACTGCCAATTACATTATGTCCTGCCACCTCCACCCCACCTCCAAAATAATGGGATGGTCATATGACTCAAAGAAGCTCATCAGAATATTTATTTTGGATTTGATGTTCAAAGACTAATAGTTAGAATTTCTCTCTTTCCTTTATGTTTCCAGTTAAAAGGCTGCAACCTTAGAGATACTGGTAGCCATATACCTTGTTGCACGGGACAGCCTGAGAAAATTAGGACTACGTACAGAGAGAAGCTGAGATGAGATACAGAGAGAGCGGTGGATCTAATTTAATTCTTGGATTCAGTTGTGCCTGAGGACATCTCTGCCTTTTTCATAGGAGAAAATAATTGTGCTCTTTCCCCTTTTGGGTTGAGTTAGCTTGAGGTGCATTTCTGTCACCTGCAATTGAAAGAATCCTGTGTAACAGTCACTAACTAGCAACATTATTTGTTAAATAATACTTTTTACCATTTTGGACCTCAGTTTCCTCATCTATAAATAACGGGGGTTGGACAAGATATTCAATATTCCTTCAAGCTCAGTTTGCATTTTTCACACTTCTATAACAACTGGAAAGTTTGAACCAAAATATACTTAACTAAATCCTTTTAATTTTTTTAAAAAGAAAAATAATCTATAAAGGAAAATTCTTAAATCAGCCTGAAACCTACTTTCCTTTCTTCATATCAACACTTAAGTTAGATAATCACAACAGACTTTCGTAATATCTTCCACAACTGGAATGCAGTCATCCAAAAATGATAATAAAAGATTACTTTATAATTTAGTATATGATAAAGTAGTATTTCAAAGCAAAGGGGAAATAAAGTACTATTCATTAAATGATGTTAGGACAATTGACTAGCCATTTTGAAAAGAAACAAAAATAAATTTCTACTTCATTTCTCATTCCAAAATAAAATCCAGATGATTCAAAGATTTAAAGGAAAAACAAGAAAAATAACAATGAAAGTACTGGAAGAAAATATATGTGCCTGAGCTTTATGAACTTGAAGTGTAAAGGACTTTTTAAGAACAAGGTGACTTCTCTATAAGCTTGAGGTGAAAAGGACTTTTTATACAATGAAGTATAATTTCAAATGCAGTATAAGCAAGGGGTTAAGAGTACAGGTTCTAGAAGCAATAGCTTGGGTTCAGATCCTGGTTTCACAAACGTTAGCTTTATGATCCTGACATAATGCTATTGTTTGGATATCTGAGCCTCCAAACCTCATGTTGAAATTTGATCCTCGATGTTGAAGGTAGGGCATAATGGGAGGGATACAGGCTTGGTGCTATAATGAGTGAGTTGTCCCTCTTGGTTCCCATGAGAGCTGGTTGTTAAAAAGAGCATGGCATCCCCCATCCCTCACTTCTTCTCTTGCCACATGATCTTTGCGTGCCCTTTTGCCTTTTACTGTGAGTAGAAGCAGCCTGAGGCTCTCCATAGAAGCAAATGCTGGCACCAAGCTTCTTGTACAGCCTTGATATAGTTTGGATGTCCCCTCCAAATCCAATGTTGAGATGTAATCCCCAGTGTTGGAGGTGGGGCCTGGAGGGAAGTGTTTGGGTCATGTGGGCAGATTCCTCATATTCTTGGTGCTGTCCTTGTAAGAGTGAGTAAGCCCTTGTGAGATCCTGTTGTTTAAAAGTGTGTGGCACCTCCTGTCCCCTGCTTGTTCCCTCTTGCCACACAAGATGCTTGCTCCCCCTTTGCCTTCCACCATGATTGTAAACTTCCTGAGGCCCTCACCAGAAGCTGAGAAGATGTCAGTGCCATGCTTCCTGTACAGCTTGCAGAACTGTGAGCTAATTAAACCTCTTTTCTTTATAAATTACTCAGCTTCAGGTAATCCTTTATAGCAACACAAAAATGGACGAAGACACACAGTCACTTAATTCATCTGAGCCTCAGTTTCATCTGCAAAACTATGATACCTGCCTCATAGGGTTGAATAAAGATATTCGATATACTCTATGGGTGTATGTATATAGGCCATAGTCTGCTAAGACCTGCATTAAACTGTAATGAGCTACTCACATATAACTGTAACTTCAGTTACAGTTACACAATATGTCACCCACAGTGCCTAAAATACTTAGTTTATATATTTTATTTATATTCTTTTGGTTTACATTCTTTCATATGTTCTGGAAGGATATAAACCAAAATAATATAAATAAAATATAAATAGTGGTTATTTCTAGGTGATGGAATTATAAGTGAAATTATTATGTTTTTGCTCCTTTCTTCTTTATTTGTATTTTCTAACGTAAATTAAAGTGTTATGTCTCCCTGAGTGTCAGCATAGCATTGTGAATACAGTCATAGACGCTGGAGCCTGACTTCTTAGGTTGCAATGGTGGCTCCCTTACTTACTACCTGAGTGAGCTTGGGGAAGTTACATAGTCTCTATCTCAGTTTCCCCATTTGTAAAATGGAGATAATATTACTTCCATTATACAACAAAATGAGTTAATAGAGGTGAAATGATTAGAATTGTGCATGGCAGATAGCATTACATAAATGTTTTGAAATATTATTTCTCTCTCCATGTACTTTCTCTTAAAATTCCTAGTTTTTGGATGTCTTTAATATAGTAATCAACAAATGAAGTTAGTTATATGTGAGTAGTTCACTATAGCTTTTAATGCAGGTCTTAGCACACTATGGCCCATGGCCCAGCAGCCCCCAAGCTAAGAATGGTTTTTATAGTTTTAATGGGTTGTGAAAGATGGAAAGAAAAAAAAGAATTTGCAACAGAGACAGTACGTGACCCACAAAAGCCTGAAATACTATTTGGTTCTTTACAGGAAAAGGTTTCTGACCCTTGGCTTAATATGCTTTCCCTTTCAAATACATTTGCAATTTTAAATCAGCACAGTTTATACCAAGGAATAAATCTCTAAAGGAGGAATTTCAAGAAACACCTTAAATAGAAAGGAAAATAGTTTCGGACAGTGAAAATAGTATTTCTTGTGAATGTTTGCTCCCCTCCTCTCTGTTGAGATTAATTTTTCTACCAATGACTAAGAATCACTTCATGGTAATTAATTGAAGGTTTGGTACAATAGGATCAAACAATCCAAAAGGTACTTAAACTCACGAGGCTAAATAGGATCTCAAATGATTACTGTGTTTCTCTTGGCCAACTCTGTCAGGCTGATCCAACTACCATGGGAATTGCTCTCATATCAGGTCTGGAATCAGCAAATTTGCTAGGCTAAGTATCCAGTTCTTTGCCACAGACCCTTGTGGTAATGAGTGTGGGAGCATGAAAGCTGACTCAGGAAGTCTTTAGGCACACTTCAGAGAAATAAAGTTGCCTGAAGTAAAATCTTTAGAAATCTTAAATTGTTAAAAAGCAATTGTGAAAAGGGGGGAAATTAAGCAATCTTTTTTATTTTTTGCCAACAAAGTGTTAACCTGAGACTCTCTGAGTAACTTTATCTACCACTTTAATTAGCCTTGAACAACTGGGAGACATTTTATGCTTTATGCAAACAAAACAGCTGCAGGCAAGAGAATGGAATAAGGGAGTCCTGGGTAGAGACCTGATGTTCCTCTGAGGGCCCTCAAGTAAGTCACATAGGAAGCTAGCAGGTCTGTCTGTGAAGTTGATGTTGGGGTGGGGCAGGCATTTGTCTACTGAATCCAGAAGTCTGCGGGTGTTGTATCAACTGAAGGTAAGGGTGGGAGGAATGAAGGGCGACTTTCTTTTTGACCTTAATTGGGCTTGCTGAGATTCAAACATGAATGGTCAATTGAGGGGCTGTGGTTTGCCAGAAATCTATTTGCATAAAGCAAGAAGGACACTTCCAGGGCAGAGAAACAGGCACATCTGGCACAGTCAAAAAATTCTTAATTATAAAAGGCAGAGGCACTTCTGAATACAGCACAGATTCTGTCTTCAGACTTGACTTTCAGCCCAGCTTCTGAGTATCTAAGCCCAACGTGTTGGGATTACAGGTGTGAATCACTACACTCAGCCACTTTATTTTTCTTAATTACATCAACTTGGTAGGGACATGGGTCTGCTATGGTCCTGGGGAAGGAGATGGAAGAGGCATGTAGAGGAGAAGACATTCAGGCTGACAGTAAGACCTGCCACTAGAAATAAGGTCCAGGAAGGCAGGGGCTTTGTCTTGGTTTCCACTATATCCCCTAACCTGAAAACAGGGCCTGGAATGTGCAGGTGCTGAAAAAATGTTCATTGAATAAACAAATGAAATACAGGCAAAGTATATACAGGTCCTATTGTAAAACATCATAAAGGACGATGAGGCAGTAGTCATTTCTCTTACTGGAGGTAATGACATTTCAAAA
Organism: Pongo pygmaeus; assembly: GCF_028885625.2. Lineage (NCBI taxonomy): Eukaryota > Metazoa > Chordata > Mammalia > Primates > Hominidae > Pongo > Pongo pygmaeus. Next base: position 86,064,890 of record NC_072379.2, read on the forward strand.
ATCACTGAAGAAATACAATAAGAAAGAAACCTAATTAATTATACAACATCCTAACCCAACCATTATTACACTTCTATTGTTATACTTTCAGTATTTTATAATATGCATTTAAAATAGATTTATAATCAGAAAATTTCTGATGGGAAATATGGAACTTATTTTCAAAAGAACCAATCTGCCTTTACCGACAAAGTATCACTAAAAACCAACATAGGTGATGTTACCTAAGTAAGTCTGAAATAATTATTGATAGCTAAGTCAATACAACAAAGTATGTGGTATAAATCTTAGAGTTACTGGTAAAGAAAATACAAGACATGCATTCTCTTGCTAGTTCCTACTCTATGGGTTTCAGTGTTCTCATTTGTAAAATGAGAGGGCTGGGGCTCAATAATCTCAAAGGTTATTTTATTTAATTTAATCTCTAAATCTTATTTTACATGCCGATTGTAAAGCAGTTTGTGTGTGTGTATATACATAACATGTAATAATATTAATTCAGACATAGGAGCTCCTTCCATGAAGAAGGAATATAGATTTTAGAAATTCACATTTTAAAAGCCATCTCCAATTTTTTGGGACTAATTTTTACCTGGAGGAATTGCAGTAAGTAGTTTCACTTAATAGATAGACTGATTATTAGTATTTTAAATTCCCAAAGATAAATCTTTATCCTTCTAAACCAACAAAACAGAGAGTTAATTAAAAACAAAGTGACAACAACAACCCAACTAGGAGTAGTCAAAGGGGAAGAGTGATGGTAAAACGTAATTGGTTCATTGGCATAGAAATGGGATAAACAGGCCAGGTGCGGTAGCTCACGCCTGTAATCCCAACACTTTGGGAGGCCAAGGTGGGTGGATCATGAGGTCAGGAGATCGAGACCATCCTGGCCAACATGGCGAAACCCCGTTATCTACTAAAATACAAAAAAAAAAAAAAAAAAAAAAAAAAAAAAAATTGCCGTACATGGTGGCACGCGCCTGTACTCCCAGCTACTCGGGAGGCTGAGGCAGGGGAATCGCTTGAACCCGGGAGGCAGAGGTTGTAGTGAGCTGAGATCGTGCCATTGCACTCCAGCCTGGCAACAGAGTGAGACTCAGTCTAAAAAAAAAAAGAAATGGGATAAAGAAAATTCTTTTTCTCTTTTGAGACAGGGTCTCACTGTGTCACCCAGGCTAGAGTGTAGTGGCACAATCACGGCTTACTGCAGCCTCAACCTCCCAGGCTCAGGTGATTCTCCCATCTTAGCCTCCCGAGTAGCTGGGACTACAGGCACCTGTGACCACGCCTGGCTAATGTTTGTATTTTGTAGAGATGGGGTTTCACCATGTTGGCCAGGCTGGTCTCGAACTCCCGGCCTCAAGCCATCCTCCCGCCTTGGCCTCCCAAAATGCTTGGGATTACAGGCATGAGCCATCGCGCCCGGCCAGAAAATTATATCATTAGGCTCGTACATGGAGGAGTTAGTAATGCCTGAAATTTTTCCTCTTTGTAGAATTCAGGGTCAACCCTGTTGATCTTGTGTTTTTTTAAGGACCAAATCACCATCGTCTCCTGAGGATAACTCGACAGACACAATTAATTCATTAATGTAGATATTATCTTTCTTTTGATGGTCACAGGAGAAGTGCCTTGAATTGAAGCTTTATCTCCTCCATTGTCACCATCACTATGCAGGTGAGGCTGACAGGATCGCGTGGCTTAAAGCAACGCCTCGGGAGGGAGCAAAAACGCATCCACTGTGGAGATGAGGTTTCGGTTGCCTCCATTCTTTAAATAGCGCAAACCCTCACAATGTCAAAAGAATCATATTTGAATTCGAGCTGCAAGTAAGTAAATCGAAGTATACTAGAATTGATTCCCAGCCTGAAGGCGGATGCTGAATTCAGACCAGCAGTGACACTCCAGGATTTCCACGGTAGTTCATTAAAGGAAGAGAATCTGGAACTAAACAGACAGAGTCTACACCCGCTTTTCCTGCACCAAAAAACGCCGAGATGTTCATCGGCATCGCGTTAGTCACATTAGGCGCAGCAATCGCATTATCAAAAACTGCAACATGCATGTAAATAATAGCTACTTTCCCACCACGTGTGGTCGGCCGGCAGTGGATGCCCCCTGTTATATCCCTATAGGATGCCTTACAGTTCCCCACGGACATCTGCCTAGGCGACTGGGAGTCCCAGGCCCCACCCCGCCCTCCAAAACCCTTCTTTGGCGTTCAATACCCCGCGCTCACCGCGGTCTCTTGCTGCCCCCTGCCAGGCCCCTAGCGTCGGGCTACGAAAGGCTGAAGTACCGCCACGAGGGGGCGCAGGACCAACGACGTCACCTCTGCGCGCGATCCGAGGCCGGAAGTTAGTCTTTTCCACTTCCGCTCCTCTTAGCCGCTCCGGACCCCGGAGGCGGAAGTAAAAGCCATCTGTAGCGGATGGGTGCAGTTCAGGGTGAGATTGGGAAGGTGGTGAGGCTGTGCTTTCCTTTCTTTTTGTTAAGAAGTGGGTGTGGGTGATTGCTGTACAGTGCAGCCCCTTGCAGAGTTGTCTTTGGAGGAGGAAGAGGGATGGAAAGAGCCTTCGGTGTGGAATTACCTTGGTTTTGAGTTAAGAAAGACCCACCTGCGTTCGAATCCTAATGCTTCAGCTAGCGAAGGCAGGCTAGTATGGGAGCTCGGCGCTGTTTCAGATTTTGTAATTTTAAGGCTTATGCCTACCTTTTAAATTGTTGTGGGGAGTAAAGCGAGACAATGTATATGAAGCACTTAGCTTTGGTACAAAACATATTCGTGATTCTGCTACCTTTTCCCATCATATGTAGGCATGTACTTGCCGTTGTCTTTTCTGTATGTCTGAGAAATGTTGTTTGCAAGAGGTAATGCGTCTCACGAGAACATAATGCAACGAGAACGTTAGCTGGGATCGATCTCTTATTTTGTATTAGGAAGGCCTGAAATATTTTGCCTTTTTTTTTGTGTGTGTGTGTCATTTCTAGAGACAGCTGTTCTCCAGCCTTTCTGGAGGGATGCAGAGCCTTTCCTTAGGACAAACAAGGTGAGAAATGCATGGAAAGATCTCCAAACTTAGCTTGCTGTTTCAAAAGAAGACCAGCTGGAATGTGGTATTTTAGGGCCAGTGATTAGTTATTTCCATTAACAGCCTTTTTAACAGGCCAGTTGTGGGGCAGAGGCGAACATGAATCTTTTTTTAGACCGCTCATACTACAAGCATAGAGATTTTCAGTGTGTTTGTTAAGTTTGAACATTAGCCCTTTGGATAATGGTTTTGGTTAATTAAAAAGTCAATTTGAGAAATAGATCGAAGTCAATTTTTGAATAGGTACCATTTTTGAAATTTGTACATGAGGAAAGTTGCTAACTTTCTTGTATTAGGCTATTTAGATGTTCGTTTACCCTGCTAGATATTATGAGTATTTTGAATGGAGATCCGTTGCTAAGAGTAAAGCATCATGGAGAATTTTGCAGTGTGACTTTTTTGGTGCTAGAAACCGAAAAATAGATAAAGATAATTTGTATTTTCCATTGTTTTTCACACCAAAGGCCAGCTTTACTTGTTTAAATTTTTTCATCTGACTGCAAAGTAACACATATTCATTAAATAAGTCCCAGTATTTCAGAAGTAGTACATAGCCTCTAATAATCTTTCAGAAATAACTGTCATTCCACTTCCCCCTCTGTATATATTAACGTCCCCCTCCCCGCCTTTAATATACATGGCATTATCCATACTGTTAGGCAGTTTGTCATGTAGAATATCTGACATCTTTTGATTGCAGTAGATCGGCCTTTATTTTTGGCACCTTTATAGTATATTGCATAGATGTACCACAATTTATTAATTATTCTATTGGTGGCCATTTGGGTTTCTTCTTTGTTATAGCAAATAATGTTATGATGGTCATCCTTTTTCTTTCTTTCTTTTTCTTCTATTTTCTTTTTTTTATGAGACAGAGTCTTGCTGTTTCCCAGACTGGAGTTCAGTGGTGCAATCTCAGCTCACTACGACCTCCGCCTCCCAGGTTTAAGCAGTTATTGTGCCTTAGCCACCTGAGTAGCTGGGATTAGAGGCATATATCACCATGCCTGGCTAATTTTAGTATTTTTAGTAGAGATGGGGTTTCGTCATGTTGGCCAGGCTGATCTCAAACTCCTGGCCAACATCTCAAAGTGCTGAGATTATAGGCGTGAAGCCACTGTGCTTGGCCTGGTCGTCCTTTTTCATAACACATATTCTTGTCTTTTTTTTCTTTTTGAGATGGGCTCACTCTGTCATCCAGGCTGGGGTTCAGTGGCTAGATTATGGCTCACTGCAGCCTGGATCTCCTGGGCTCAAGCAGTCCTCCTGCCTCAGCCTTCTGAGCAGCTGGGACTATAGGTGTGTGCTGTTACAGTTGGCTAATGTTTTGATTTTTTGTAGAATAAGGGTCTCACTTTGTTGTCCAGGCTGGTCTCAAACTCCTGGGTTTAAGCAATCCTCCCACCTTGGCTTTCCAAAATGCTGAGATTACAGGTGTGAGCCACTGCCCCTGGCCCTTTTTTTCCCCTTTGGATAATCTCCAAGAAGTGGAAATGCTGAATTAAAGGCTATGAACATTTAAAATTGTGGCAGCTGGTGCCAAATTCTGGTCCATTAACAATATTTGAGAATTTCCTCTGTTTCCTCATATGTTCATTAACAGTCAATATTATTAATTACTGTTTCTAAGTTTAGCGGAGACCACACATGTCATTTTTAGAGTAAATTTACTGCATTTTAGTATTGTAATCAAGACCAAATTTCTAGGTTTAGCTGAGACCACACATGTCATTTTTAGATGTCATTTTTAGAGTAAATTTATTGCATTTTAGTATTGTAATCAAGACCAAATTTCAGTTGCCAGTTGTAAGTCCATTTCAGCTCTTGTTTTCTATAAATAGAAAGCTTAGTTTTAGATTCCTTAGTAATAAATTATCATAAAACAAATGGTTGATTTCAGTGGTTAGTATTGTAAGATAAGGATTTGAGGGAAGATTATATTTGAATGGGACCTTGTCCTATGGATAGGCATCAGGAGGATGGGCCTTTCTAAAAGAAAGAACAACTGAAGCAAAGGCAGGGAGACAGGAATGGGCAAGGATGTTTGGGATCAGGTTTGAGAGGCGATAGTGCTAGGTATTGAGGTGGTAGAATAGAAGAGATAGCTAGAAAGGTAGTTAGAAGTAGATGGTAAGGTAGTTAGAACTAACTGAAAAGGTAGCTAGAAAAAGATCACTTTGAAGATTTTGTTTTTTCGGGGAGAGCTACAGAAGGTCTTTAATCAGAGAATGAGGGACATAATCACATCATTTTACAAATGTCAGTATGGTGGCAGTTTTGAGTGATGGATGTCAGAGAAGCACATCAGGTGGCTGTTACAGGCTGGGTAAAAGAGAATGAAGGCTTGTAACAGAATGAGAATTACAAAGAGTAGCGAGGTTGGATTTCAGAGAGATGCCAAAGAAGTTGAGTCTACATGATTTGATGACTGGAGTTGAGGAAGAGGAAGAAAGCAAAGCTCACTTTTAGATTTTTATCACAAATGACTCTTACGATAGTGATTGTGATAATGATATCTTTAGTCAGAAGAAGGCAAATTTGGGGACTGGGAAAGATACTCAAGTTTGGGGCATGTTAAGTTTGTGTGGAAGGTAATTCCATGGAGGATGAGTTATACACAAGACATGAAATTTACTTGTGACAGATTTAGAAGAAACGTTTATAGATTTGTTACTTTTTGTTAGGAATTTTGGCATACATTTTCACTTATTTTTAGTTTGTTATTAATAGAATTTCTGTTGAACATTCTGTGACTTGTTCAGCCTGTTTGCCATGATGCTAATAGTCCTAAGAAAGTGCACTGTCTAGAGTAGTAGTCGTCACACTTTTTTTGATTGTGTACATTGTCAATAAAAATATGCCTACAATATATGTACATTTGTTTATTGATTATATATGTCTTACAGTACAGTCATATTGTTTATATTATAAAACATATGTAGAAAGAATTTTTCAAAGGCTAAGACAAATACAAATTGTAGTTTTACTATTTTCTTCCTCCATCCCATTGTATCATCTTGGACCTCTCTAGAAAGTACTGATCTGATTTCCAGCTGACGCATTCTGCCCCTTTATTCCAGTAGAGGTCACTCGAGCATCTGGAAGAGAGAACAGGCTGTTGAACTATGCAAGGTAGAGCCGTCATTCTTCAGTTAGAAGGATAGTTATATTTTAAAGTTTCTAAATTCATGCATTTTTGGAAGAGTAATTACAGAGTAGTATGTGGTATTATGGAGAAGTGAAGAATAGTGAGCTCAGTAGAGTATGGATCAATCTGAAATGTGCTTTTGTTGTTTGATGTTTATGTTGTTTGTGAGTGCCTTGCATTTGGCTTTGAACATTACTTGATTCTGTAGTTTTGGGATCTTTTTCCCAATTCTGTGAGAATCTGTAGATTATGTGAGCCACAGGAATGTTCCCTGCCTGTAGGCATAATCAAGTTCTAGTTAAAATTGGAGTAATTGAAAGGACAGACACAAAGAGGCTTTCTTTGAAATTGATCTTGAAAGCAGTATCTTTAGCCCAAAGAGGTTAGTAGTGGGTTGGAATCATCTATCTCTATTTTCTGTTTTATGCTTAATTAGGAGAAGGAGAAAAAAGAAATGCCTTTTCTAAGTAAGAGCCCATTGTAAGTAATTAGAAATCAAGCACGAACTTGTTACAGCTATATATTCTAAAAAGGCAAAAGTACAGTTTAAAAAATATATATGTACTGTTATATGACTCAGGCACAAGTAGCTTAGAAACAAATCATCAGATAGGTTGAATAACAGAACACTTTTTCTGTTGCTTTCCTCGTAAAATATTTCTTATAAATAGAGATGCTCATTTTAGTAGGGACCTATGGTTATGATTATAAATAAGTTTGTATGTTTTGAGCCCCATTTCTAAATGATCAGGAAAATGAGTTATTGAGGTTTTAGTCACATGCTAGAAGCTGCATGTTGAAAGTGTTGTGCAACAGATGCAAGCAGCCCAGAATTAGTCTTGTGTAATATGGCGATGGAGAAGGGGAGAATGGTAAAAGTAACGTTTTAATGTTTACATGCCATCTTTCAGCACAGTTTCACATGTGGCGGGCCATGTAGATTTAATATCACAACTAGATCATTTTGAAGATGAAAATTGGTTTGGAATTATTGGGTTACAACGTAGGGAATGGTAGGGTAAACCAAATGAGATGGAGATTGTGATCAAGAGCTGTTGACTAGAGGTCTATATAAGCTAAGAAAAATTAAGGCTTTAATGGTAGCATGGATATAAAGGGTAGCAGGAATTTAGGAAAAGATGTTCAAGATGGAAATTAATCTGAGGTGTTGGTTTTCAGGGCTAGATTTAGAGTTTGAAAACCAGGAGGCCAGAGGCAAAGAAATCTAGTATCTATGGGCAGGGCAAGGTCAAAGACCTGGAAAATTGAAATATAAGGCAGAAATGAAAGTGTCATTATAAGAAATAAGCCACGCCTGGCATGGTGGCTCACACCTGTAATCCCAGCACTTTGGAAGGCCAAGGCAGGCAGATCACTTGAGCCCAGGAGTTTGAGACCAGTCTAGGTGACATAGTGAAACGCTGTCTCTACAAAAAATAAAAATAAAAAATCAGCTGGGCGTGTGGGGCATTCCTGTGGTCGCAACTACTTGGGAGGTTGAGGTGGAAGCATCACCTGAGCCCAGGGAGGTGAGGCTGCAACGAGCCATGATTGTGTTGCTGCACTCCAAGCCCGGGTGAAAGAGTGAGACCCTGTGTCAAAAAAAAAAAAAGTTTGGAAATCAGGAGGACAAAGCAGAGATGGAGAGGGTCAACTGATTTTAGGTAGCCAAGGCAGGCAAGGGTAAACAAAAAGAGCAAGGAAAAAGCAAGAACAATTCTGGGGCACTAATGGTGCCCCATCCTGCTGTTCTTCAGGTTAACAATGGAAGCAGCCCTGTGCTTACAGATAACAGAAGCAGTGAGCTAGGGAGAGACAGTGATATATGTACATTTGTTTATTGATTATACATGTCTTACAGTACAATCATATTGTTTATATTATAAAACGTAGGAAGAATTTTTCAAAGGCTGAGACAAATATAAATTGTAGTTTTACTATTTATTTAATAATTCAGCAATGGCTGAATTATTAACACAGTTCTGGAGAGCTGGAGCTGAAGGTATATTCTCATAGAAATGACCATGATGCTCATAGGATCGTAATATGGTCATTTAGTTGTTTAACACATGCATTTGTGTAATATTTTATGTGTTGTTTTACACAGCATTTCAAAAGGTTTGAACTACCTAACCATTATGGCACCAGGAAACCTCTGGCATATGAGAAATAACTTTCTCTTTGGTTCAAGATGTTGGATGACCCGATTTTCAGCAGAAATCATCTTCAAATCAGTTTCATTTAGGCTTTTTGGTGTGAAGTGTCATAATGCAGACAGTGAGCCTTTGAAAAATGAGGACCTACTGAAAAACTTACTTACTATGGGAGTAGATATTGACATGGCAAGGAAACGACAGCCTGGAGTTTTTCATAGGATGATTACCAATGAGCAGGACCTGAAGATGTTCCTTCTTTCCAAAGGAGCTAGCAAAGAAGTGATTGCTAGCATCATATCAAGATATCCACGAGCAATAACACGTACTCCCGAGAATCTTTCAAAACGGTGGGATCTGTGGAGAAAGATTGTGACATCAGACCTTGAAATTGTAAATATTTTGGAACGTTCTCCTGAATCCTTTTTTCGGTCCAATAACAACCTAAACTTAGAGAATAATATAAAGTTCCTCTACTCAGTTGGATTGACCCGTAAATGCCTTTGTCGATTGTTGACCAGTGCCCCTCGTACCTTCTCCAATAGTCTTGATCTGAATAAACAGATGGTTGAATTTTTGCAGGCAGCCGGTTTGTCATTGGGTCACAATGATCCCACAGATTTTGTCAGGAAGATAATTTTTAAAAACCCTTTTATCTTAATTCAGAGCACCAAGCGGGTGAAAGCTAACATTGAATTCTTACAGTCAACTTTCAGTTTGAACAGTGAGGAACTGCTGATTCTGATATGTGGTCCAGGAGCTGAAATCCTAGACCTTTCCAATGACTATGCCAGAAGAAGCTACACAAACATCAAAGAGAAGCTGTTTTCTCTTGGTTGTACTGAAGAAGAGGTACAGAAGTTTGTCTTAAGCTATCCAGATGTGATCTTCTTGGCAGAGAAAAAGTTTAATGATAAAATAGACTGCCTCATGGAAGAAAACATTAGGATTTCACAAATAATTGAAAATCCTCGGGTTCTGGATTCAAGCATAAGTACTTTAAAAAGTCGAATCAAAGAATTGGTAAATGCTGGCTGTAACTTGAGTACTTTAAACATCACTCTTCTATCTTGGAGTAAAAAAAGATATGAAGCTAAATTGAAAAAGTTAAGCAGATTGGCCTAAGGATGCCAATGTTTTTAATTCTCAGGAACTGTGAATATGTTATGCCACATTGCAAAAGAATTTTGCAGAAGTGATTAATTTAAAATGTTATTAAGGACCTTGAGATGGGGAGATTATCCTGAATTACTTGGGAGGGCCTAATATAATTGTAGGGATCTTTAAAAGTTGAAGAGAGAGGCAAAAGAGGAGGTCAGAGTGATCCTGTATAAGAAAGACGACTACTTTTGAAGGAAGTTAAAAGGTGGCTTTGAAGGAGGAAGACACCTTAAGCCAAGGAATGAAGGGGGCCTGTAAAAAAAAAATGGAAAAGGCAAGGAAACAGATTCTCCCTTAGAGTCCCCAGAAGGGAATGCAGCCTTGCTGGCACCTTTTTAGCCCAGTGAGATCAATGTCAAACTTCTGACCCACAGAACCATAAGATGGTAAATTTGTGTTGTTTTAAACCACTGAGTCAGTGATAATTTGCTGAAGAAGCAAATAGATTAACATAGCAACTAAGTAGATGATTAGTTGCATTATAGATGAAGTCACAAAATACAGTCCTTTAGTATTAAGTCTGTATTTCTTCCTTTTATAAGAGTAATTATATTTAAAAAATCTACCTACCCTTCTGGAATCACTAATGTTAGTGTTTATAAAGTCTTAAATGTGTACATAAAATAAATGTGAATAATAAAATCTAAATAAAGGAATATGTTTGCCTAATATAGTTTAAGAAAATGGTAATCTTTTCTGTGCATTTTGTTGGCATTTCAGCTAATATTAAAGAGTAATTTTCAGAGGCATTGACTTAAAAAATGACAGATAATGTCGGTATTTTCAAGGTACAATCTAGCTCTGACATAAACTGAAAGACGTGAGACAAATTATATGACCTTAATTTTAATTATTTTCCAGAGGCATTTGTTTTCTAGATGTGGTTTTTGAATTAAATAACATAATGGTGCTCAACCTTTTAAACCTCATTTGCTATCAGTGATGCCTCAAAAAACCTTATTCCTACTATTGATAAAAACAATATATCTGCTTTTCTAAGGCCATTTATATATTCAACAATACTCTTATAATTTGGTTAACTATTTGATGGCAAGAATGGCATAGTTTAGAAAGCAAGACCTTTAGAGTGATGTATCTGGGCACCATTCCTGAGTAACTTGTGTTAATGTTTTAAATTTACTAAACCTGTTTTTCTCATCTGTAACACCAGAAATTGACCTTCCAGAGTTGGTAGGAATCAAATGAAAATGCACCTCTAAGGTTTCTTGCACATAGTAATGATGCAATCAGTGATAGCTATAATAAAAAGATAGTATTTTAAAAAGCAGCTTTATACATAATTCACATATTCAATTTACCTATTTAAAGTCTGACACAGTTCAATTTATATATAGAGAGTTGTGCAACTTTATTTTCCATTGCTTATAATACATTTATAATTTATTGGAAAATTTATAAAGAAAATGAATTTCTTACAGTTATGGAAGCTGAGAAATCCTAGGTTGAGGGGCCACATCTGGTGAGAGCCTTCTTGCTGGTGGGGACTCTGAACAGAGTCCTGAGGCAGCACAGTGTATCACATGGCGAGTGCTAATGTACTTAGGTCTCTTTTCCTCTTACAAAGCCACCAGTCCACTCCCATGGTAGCCTATTAACTCATTAATCCATTAATCCATTAATAGATTAATCAATTTCTGATGACATAGCCCTTATGATCTAGTCACCTCTTAAAGGCCCCACCTCTCAATACTGCCACATTGGGGATTAAATTTCAACATGAATTTAATATATTCAACAATACTCTTATAATTTGGTTAACTATTTGATGGCAAGCATGGCATAGTTTGACGGATAGTCAAACCATAGCAGCAACCATTACCACAATCTAGTTTTAGAATATGTTTGCAGTCCTAACAGAAACCTTGTACCTGTTAGTGAATCCCCATTATTTCCCTCCATTTGTTCCCCCAGCCCTAAGCAAAAATGAATCTGTTTTCTGTGTCTATAAATTTGTTTATTCTGAGCATTTCATATAAATGGAATCATACAGTATGGTCTTTTGTGACTGGCTTCTTTCACTTAGCATATTTTCAAGGTTCATCCATGTAGCACATATTAGTATTTCATTTTTATTGGCAAGTAATATTCATTGTTTGGGTACAGTAGTATTATTGGGAATACATTTTACTGTTATGGCTTAAAGTATTGATTTCTTAAGTCTTCTGAATTGTACGCGAGTGTTTTCTGAGGTATTGCTTTGGAATCTAACAAGCTCATGAGGGACTTGAAGGAGGTGGGTAGAAGAGATAATAGTTTATTGACATCAGCAGATCATAGGATTGTAGCTGGGCTGATGAGAAGTGGTATAGCAACGATAGTTGCAAGTGGCCAGAGAATGTGGGTTGCACTGAAGTACAGTACAGCACTTGATCATTGGGCAGTAGGGGATGGGGGAGGGAAAACTTTGGAGAAACAAACAGATAATGCCTGTCAGGCAAAATTAACATGCCATACTTTAAGGTTTGAGTCTGATCAAGGGAGAGTCAATTCTTTTTTTTTAAAAAAGGAATTATAGAAATATTGGCCAGGTATGTAATCCCAGCTCACGCCTGTAATCCCAGCAATTTGGGAGGCTGAGGTGGGAGGATTGCTTGAGCCCAGGAGTTCAAGACCAGCCTGGGTAATACTAGCAAGACATCATTGCTAGTAGAAAAGAAAGAAAAAAAAAAGGCCGGCCATAGTGGTGCGCACCTCTAGTCCTAGCTATTCAGAGGCTGAGGTGGAAGGATCGCTTGAGCTCAGAAGTTTGAGATTGTGGTGAGCTACAACTGTGCCACTGAACTCCAGCATGGGCAAGGGTGAGACCCTGTCTCAAAAAATAAATTATAGAAATCTTCAGTAATATTTTGTCATGAGTGAAAAAATCCATGTTTATGATGGGAAAAGATAGAAAATAAACCCCCCAAAAGAAAATAACTATAATCTTACCTCTCAGAGATCATTAACATTTTGGTGACTCTTCCTATTGTTTTTGTTGGTAGAAATATCCATACATGCATGTAATATGAGTAGATGAGTGGCATATATATTTGAAACCAAACTGTTTTATAATTTTTTTAGTGTAATAGATCCTGAACATACTAAGTATTCTTTAGTAACTAATTACAGAATCAAGTATTCACCTATAACATGATTTTTTAATGGCTGCATGAAATTCTGTTCTTTGGATAAACCATAATTTGTCACCGTTGGTCAGAGTGAGTAAATTTTAGTACATTAGCAATTTTTTGAAAATCCTACCTAGATTATTTCAGTATTCCATAGTGTTAATGTATACCACCATGTTTTAATCGTTGGTATATTTTATAACTTAAAATTTTGGTCTAGAAAATATAAATATTAAGAGTGCTGCATTTTGCCATTCTCCAAATGTCAGATGGATCTGTAAAACTTCATTTTTTAATGGAAACCATTCTAAATTATTGCCATAAATTTGAGCACTTTCAAATAACTGCAAGAATTTGGATAATATCACAGATTAAAAAGAAAAAAAATGAGTTTCTTCCAGATGAACTTAGCAGGAAGGAATTTAGAAAGCGAATATTTATAGATGGGTTTATTGGGTTATTAAACTAGTAATTTCTCCCCTTAAATAATTTCTAAGGCTGGGTAGGTACATGGTCTATGGCTAAAGATCCAACAATATAGCTTTCCTGTAAAAAAACAAAACAAAACCCTGACTACTGGCTCCTTCCTTGTTAGTCTGTAATGCCTCCTTAGTTGCTACCATCTAGTGGAGATCCAGATCAACAGTTGTTGATGGCAGAACCCTCGCCGCAAACTTTGGTAATAGTCCATTGTTATACGGTTCAGGGAAAGTTTGGCACAAGCGAGGTAGAATAGCAGGACTGTATTATTATTAGATTTTGGGAAGAAATAGAAGATACACTGATGGAATTGCATTTTCTGTCTCAGTTTCACTATTTTTCTGATCAGTATTTGGGATTTATTTGTCCTTAATAGAAATATTGTGTGAAGATTAATGAACTTTTGTACATGAATTGCTTTATGTTAATTATGAACAATTTTAGTATGATGATATGCTAATTCTTTCATTTCCATTTTGAATATCCCAATGCCACTTTCACCAGCTCTCAAGGTACCTTCAAATTCTGCCCACCATAATTTTCTTTCTTTTAAAAGTTTACCTTGGAAATGAATTTATTCTGTGGTAATAATCATTGTAAAAGTCTTTGAACAATACAAAGAAACAAAGTCTCAGCTAACCTATTTATCATGAGGTTGAAGAGATATCCTTTTATTCTTAGTTCACAAAGAGGTTTATTTATTTAAATCAGGGATGAAAGATGGTTTTTGAAAAAAAATCCTTTAAAAGTAATCTCTTAATCCTTTAATGAATGACATCAGTGGATTTCTGCATTATCACTTTTTGTTTTTACTGAAAACTATGCCCTATTCAATTTACTAATAGTTTACTTAAATTTTCATTAGTATTCATAAGGGAGATTGGTCTACAGATCCTTCCTGCCTTTTATTATGAAAGTTTTGGTGCATAGATTTTTTTTTTTTTTTTTTTAAATAAGGGAAGGAGGTTGCCACTTTGTCAGGTTTTTGGATCAGGGCTGTGCTAGCCTCAAGATAATTTGGAAGCTTACTATTTTTTCTCTATGTTTTAGAACTTTGAAAACTGTGGAAACGATCATTTCTTTAAAGTTTGGCAGAACTTTGAAATTATCTGGGCCTGGTGTTTTGTTCAGGATAGATCTTTTACAACAATGGAAAGTTGTTGTAAAGGCTTATATGAAAGCTTTTGACCTGTATCTTTTTGGTAGACAGCAATATAAAGCTCTCTCTTATTGTAGTTAATACATTTTGGTTTGAATTCTACATTGAAATTAACATTGCCATGCTTTATGTCTATTCATATAATTGTACTTGTTCAAACAGCTTTACTTGGAGTAACCAAAAACTGGAAGTAACCCAATGGACATTGGAACAACATGGAATTGAAAAGTACATTGTGATATATTCAGGCAGTGGACTATTACTCACCAATATGAAATAATGAAATATACATGCAACTACATGAGCAAATCTCAAAATATGCTGAATGAAAGAAGCGAAAGAGTAAAATCTTTATTATTCAATTTACATAAAATTCTAGATAGTGCTCACTAATTTGTGGTGACAGAAAGCAGATCATTGGTTACTGAGATGGAGTGGGTGGATGAAGAAGGCCATGAAGAAAGGACTGCAAAAGACTACAGGGAAACTTTTGGGAGTGATGTATATATTCATCATCTTGATTGTGGTGATGGTTTTGTGAGTCAAAATGTATCAAATTATATGTTTTAAATATATGCAGTTTAGTACACTTCAGTTATACCTCAGCAAAGCTGAAAAATCCATTCAACTCTGATTTGAAATGCCATCTTCCTCTGATGCTGTTTCCATGTCTCTGAGTGTGTTTCTAGGCTCTCTTCAAGTCTACTAAACAAATATATTTTACTTTATGTTTCTATATTGATATAAATAATTAAACTATCTTTTCAGTAAAAGTGTTGGGAGACCTGGGAGCCACCTGAAAAAAAATATTGATAGATTCTTATTCATACACCAGGATAAATTCCAAGTGGAACAGTCATGAGCTCCAAACCACTCAAGCCCCTGCCTTGGCCTTACACTTAATGACCTATACTTAAGTCAGGACATGACATGAATTGAACACTGGTACTAATATCAGAATCTTTTTTATAGGGGGCTTCCTGGAACTTGACTGGGACCTATGGGCTAGAATTTACCGAAAGCACCTGACCCGTGCTTTGCTTTTACTATTCCAGGAATGCAGATAAAGTCTAACTTCCAGCTAGACATGGTGGCTCGTGTCTGTATTCCTAGCTACTCGGGAGCCTGAGATGAGAGGATTCCTTGGGCCCAGGAGTTTGAGTCCAGCCTGGGCAACATAGGAAGCCACCATCTCTTAAAGAAGAAGAAAAACAACAACAACTAGATTTTGACCTTTTTGTCACAAGAAAACAAAGGCTCTTATGAAGTCCCATGCCCTGTTGAGCACTGGTTTATTTAATTAGTTAATGGATTGGATTTATGCTCTCACACAGCTACATATAGCCTCCTTTTCTAAGGAAAGTAGGCTGCAACCACCCAAGTTAGAGGCACTCTTTTTTTTTGCTTTCCTGCAGTTAGGGAGAACTGATTGTCATGTTATACCCTAAATATCAACTAAAGTGTCTGTGACAAAATTAGTGCAGTTAGATCAGCATTATCCCACTCTGTATGTTTGAATTTCTCTCTCTGACCTGCACAGCTACTTCAGAAGCCCTTCTCCTGAATGAAGCTTTATGTTTGGAATTCATATAAGTACAATATAGCTGGCTGTAGCTTACTGTTTTAGCTGAATGTGATAAATTATTCACAGAATTAAAGTTTAACTTTGTGATAAAAACATAATTAAATATATAAATTATATATAACTGATTAAAAAGATTAAAATTAGGTCTTAATCTATGTTTACTTGTGTGTAGAACTTCATGAACTGTAGGGGGAACTGTAGATAGAGGTTTTGCTGTACAGTTTTCTAAAGCCAATTAGCTCTAAATCTGGCTGATAATCCAAACTAAATAAAGCGTCCTTTAAATGCCAAAAGAGGTTGGCACTGTTCCATTTTTTCTGTAGGTTCTGTCAGCCTTAAGCTGTAAGAAAATAAACAGATACTTTTGCATATATATATTTCCCTGTTAGTTTAATGTCTGAAACTGTTTTCTTTTAATGGTTATTCTTTTTCTTTTCTCTCTCCCTTCCTTCCTTCCTTCCTCTCCCTCTCTCTTTCTTTCTTTCTTTTCCAAGTACCACTTTTTCATTTTTCATTGTCTTAGTTCTGAAATTACATTGGGGTGCTTTTTTCATTTTCATCTAAGTTTAACACTCTCTTCTTGTTTGTTACACAATGTTAATGCTTAAAAATATACAGCAATGTCTTTATACTTATTCAGTTACTACTGCCAAATCTTCTGTTCTTATTTAATTTTCACCTGTCGACTTCTGTGGTGGTATTTGTTGTGTATTTGTACACAAAAGCCAACATAAAGTGGTGTGTTCTCCACATGATTGCAACTGATCTTAAATTTTCATCTTTTTGGGGGTTTAGGAGTTTTTTTAAATAGAGATCCTAATTGTGACATCTGAAGTGAGGGAATCAGATTTTGTTGTGAGACTAAATGTTATATGCACATTATAAACTATCCTTGATTTCTCCATCATTTAGAAAAAGTTGCAAACAAATGCATGTGCTCTTGGGTCTTCCATGGCATCTAATAGCTGCTTTAATGACCTTGCCCACTTAACTATGATTTGGTAAACAGTTCTAGATCTGAGGATTGATATGTGAGGGAAAATGGTAGAATTCGAAAAAAGTAAAATAAATGCGGTATAAAGCACCATATGTACAAAACATGCCCTAGATGTTATGGTGGCTACAGAAGAGGTTGAAGTCTCTGCAGTTAAATGATGTTATGTCTTTATTGTCTGCATCATGCCTTAATCAAGTTGACTTCTGGTTCAAATTCTACCTGACATCTAAAGATTTGACAACAGACTCTGGAACAGATTTGTCATCAGATAGAGACATTCTCTTCCTCTCCCTGTGCCCTAGGGTGAAGTTAATACTTCTTTAGGTAAGTTTTGCCTTGTGCTCCTTTATTTTCTTCCCTAGAGTCAGTGAGCAAGGGTGACACCTTGGCAATGGCTTGGTCAACTAGGACCTTCAGAGAACTTAAGTACACCCTCTCCTTTCCCAGTCAAACTGCTATTTATATAAAGACCACATTCTGAGTTACTGCCAACATTGATGCTGTTGGGAGCATGGAAGAGCTCAGTAGTAGCTTTGATAGTTTGTTGGTTTGTTTATAAAAATGATATTTTTTTTCCTGATTGCAAAATAGTCATGTAATTACCCAACATTGGAAAACACAGAAGAGCGCACACACAAAAAGTACTTATAATTCCAATACCCCTGAGATAGTACTTGTTAACATTATTTAATATAACTTTCTAGTTTTTTTTTCCCCCCATGCGTGTATGTTTTGTGTAGAAAATAAATACCCATTTTCTGGCTAAAATTAATTAAATTATTGAACACATATTTGTTGAGCACTGACTGTGCATTATTGTGCTTGACACTGGTTTCTTATGTAATAACTATTTTAAACCTGTTTTTATAAATATATGATCAGCATTCTTCCACATCACATATCATTTATGACTTGTCTTTATGTAAATTGGAGACTTGGCAAGCCTGGTCCACCGTGGTTAAGGGATGTGCCATTTGAGACCCATAGGGAAAAGACTGGCATTCCAGGAAGCTTCTTTGGGCTCAGGAGGTCACCATATAGAATTAATAGAGCTCAGAGCTTGTCCAGAGAATCCCATTTTCTTTCCATGTAGCATAATGGAACTTCCTGGAAAGGTTATCAAAGACTGATAGGATGTGCAGGTTTGTTACATAGGCAAATGTGTGCCGTGGTGGTTTGCTGCACCTATCAACCCATCACCTAGGTATTAAGCCCCACATGCATTAGCTACTTATCCTGATGCTCTTCCTCCCCCGACCCCTGCTGCAGCACGCTCCAGTGTGTGTTGTTCCACTCCCTGTGTCCATGTGTTCCCATTGTTCAGCTTCCACTTACAAGTGAGAACATGTGGTGTTTGGTTTTCTGTTCCTGTGTCAGTTCGCTGAGGATAATGGCTTCCAGCTCCATCTATGTCTCTGCAAAGGACATGATCTTGTTCCTTTTTATGGCTGCATAGTATTCCATGGTATAACTATTTTAAGTTACAAAAATAAAAATTGTATTTTTTTATGGTGTACAACATGTTTTGATATATGTGTACATTGTGGAATGGCCAAATCAAGCTTATTAAAATATGCCTTATCTCACATACTTATCTTTTTTTGTAGTGAGAACACTTAAAATCTACTTTCTTAGCAATTTTGTTTTTCTTTCATTAATTTTTTTTTTTTTTTGAGACAGGGTCTTACCCTGTTGCCTAGCTGGAGTGCAGTGGTGTGATCACAGCTCACTGCAGGCTCGACCTTCCTGTCTCAGGTGATCCTCCCACCTTAGCCTCCTGAGTAGCTGGGACTACAGGTATGTGCCACCATGCCCAGCTAATTCTTTGTAGTTTTTTGTAGAGACAGGGTTTCACCATGTTGCCCAGGCTGGTCTCGAACTCCTGGGCTCCAGTGATCTGACTGCTTTGGCCTCCCAAGGTGCTGGGATTACAGGCATGAGCCACTATGCCTGGTCAGAAATTTTCAAGTATATAACACATTATTATTAACTAGAGTCACCATGTTGTACAGTGGATCTCTTGGACTTACTCCTCCTATCTAATTGAAATTTTGTATCCTTTGGCCAACATTTGCCCAATCCTTCCCCGATTCTACTCTCTGCTTCTGTGAGTTTGTATTTTTTAGATTCCACATGTAAGTGAGATAATATATTTGTCTTTCAATGCCTGGCTTATTTCACTTAATATAGTGTCCTCCAGATTCATCCATGTGGTTGCAAGTGACAGAATTTCCTTCTTTTTAAGGCTGAATAGCAGTTGCTTGTATATATATACCACATTTTTTTTTTTTTTTATCTGTTCAGCTGTTGATGGACACTTAGATTGAGTCCATATCTTGGCTATTGTAAATAATGCTGCATGAGCACAAGAGTGAAGACATAATGATATCTTCTTTTTGATATACTGATTTCATTTCCTTTGGAAACATAGCCAGTAGTGGGATTGCTAGATCATCAGAGTGGACTTTAATTGCTCTTCTTGGATTCTTTTCTTTTGCCTCTAACCTTTTCACTCCTAATTCCTACTCCTAAATATTCCTCTTTTTTTTTTTTTTTTTTTGAGATGGAGTCTTGAGTCTTGCTTTATTGCCCAGGCTGGAGTACAGTGGTGTGATATTGGCTCACTGCAACTTCTGCCTCCCAGGTTCAAGTGATTCTCCTGCCTCAGCCTTCCAAGTAGCTGGGACTACAGGTGCTTGCCACCACACCCAGCTAACCTTTGTATTTTTAGTAGAGATGGGGTTTCACCATGTTGGCCAGGCTGGTCTTGAACTCCTGACCTCAGGTGATCCACCCGCCTTGGCCTCCCGAAGTGTTGGGATTACAGGCATGAGCCACTGCGCCCAGCCACTACTCCTAAATATTCTATACAGTGCCTCTAAAATAATTTCCTGACCAATACTGGGTCTATATTGCTAGACTGAGCAGACCTGGTCCCTCCTATCATGGAGCTTACAGTCTAGCGGAGAATGATAGAACAATTATCAGCTAAATATACAAATAAATAAGTAACTATAAATTGAGAAAAGTGTTACGAGGAAACAGTTCTGGGTTGGAGAATGAAGGGCGGAAACAGACTGGCCAATCAGGAATGGCCTCTTAGGGAGCTAAAATGTAAGCTGAGACTTGAAGGATAAGAAGGAGATGGCCAATGTGTGAGGCAGAGCATTACAGACATAGGAAATGGTTGGTGTGAAGGCCCTACTGGGTATAAGTGTGGTATGTCTTAGAAATGGAAGAATGCCCAGTGTTTCTGGAGAATAGTAAGTGGTGGGGCAAAGCAGAATTTAGATGAAGTCATAAAGATGAGTGGGGATGTGGGGGGCTGGAATCATATTATATTACATGCAGGGCATCAAAGTCCATGAAAGGAAGATTGGATTTTAAGGACAATGAGAAAATCATTGAGACTTGTTAAGCAAATAGGAAATATAATGGAATTTACATTTAAAACAGAGTCCAGTAACTTGTGAGAAGAATCATTTGGAATGGGACAAGTAAGGAAACATGTAGATCAATAAGGAAGCCATTGCAGTAGTTCAGGCCAGAAATGATGGTGACTTGGATTAGGGTGGTGACAGTAGATTTGGGAAGAAGTTGATAGATACACTTGACAACAGCAATGCCCAATAGATTTATTTTGAGCCAGGAATACAAACCATATGTATATTTTAATTTTTCTTGTAACCACATTAAAAAAGTAAAAAGGAAATAGGTGAAATTAACTTAATAATTTAACCCAGTATATAAAAATGTTTTCACAAACACATACTCAATATAAAATTTATTGAGCTATTTGACATTCTGTTTTTGTACTACATCTTCAAATCTGATGCATATTTTATGCTTAAAGCACACCTCGATTTGGGCCAGCCACCTTTCAAGTGCTCAGTTGCCATATGTGGCTAATGTCAGCCATATTGGACCATACATCCTTACAGAATTTGGTGATGGATTGGATGTGAGGAATTTGGGAGAGGGAGGAATTAAGGATAACTCCTTGGTTTTCAGCTTAAGCAAGAAGTATGTGGCAGTACCTTTGGAGATGTAATAAATTGGAGGGAAAAGGGTTTAGGATACAGGTAATAAAGCATATAGCTTTGGACATGTTAAACTTGGGATGTATGAAGAGACAAGAAGGATGATAGATGACCCTGACGCCTCCTGTGGATTGTCTGGCAATGAGACATCACTGTGGCCTTTTTTCCACTGGTGTGAGGGCCTGCACTTCATTACCCTTCTCAAAAAGATTTTCAGGTATCATCAGCGCTGTTCCCAGAACTGGTTGGCACCTTTTATGAGAACCAGGTGACTCAAATATAGTTTCTCTTTGCTCACAAAGCTGTGTAAAGACCAACAGCAATAGTAGAAAGGGTCATTCTGTTTGAGGATGTACCAGTGGTGTGTCCAGTGGCATGCCGGCCCAACCATGCCTCTCCACAGGATGGCTAGAGGACAAGAGACCCATGCAACCTGCAGACCTTCTGCCTGTGAGTTAGCTCTATTGTGTTCTAAGTGATGCTTGCTGGTATCTGTCAGAATCCCTTTTCTGGACAAGATGCAGGTGGGACATTCAAGTAGACATGTCAAAGAAGCCATTTAGATATATGAGTAGGGTTTAGAGGAGAATTTTGAGGTAGAACTATAACTTCTGGGATTAATGGCATACAAATGATAATTAAAATTTTGAGAATGCTTTAGAGGAGGAACAGACAAGAGAGTCTAAGACCCAGCCTTAAGTTCTCCAACATTTGGAGGTTGAGCAGGAAAAAAAAGCTAGGAATGGATGGAGTTGTGGAAGCTAGGAGAGGATAGTATTTCAAGAAGGAGGCAGTGGTCAACTGTGGTGATACTGTGGTGAAAAGATGAATAGGCGTTCTATGGAAGTTTCACTGTTCCCTTGTGATGAAATGCAAGCTCTCCACCAGCTGCTTCCCATCTACTACCTTCCTTAAACTTTTTTTGATTTTTGTTTCTGTTTCCCTAAACTGAAACCTGTTTTTCTTGCTTCCATCCCTGACTTGAGCTATTTTCTTGTGCTTTTCCCCACCTCCAATTCTAATATAGTGCTTTTGTGTGTGTGTGTGTGTTTTTAATCTTCAAACCTTCCCTCAAATTGTTTCATGTAGTGTATATGGAATAACCACTCTTTGGTTTCCTGTATAGCATCCATCTGCTGTACTTATTTGGATACCTATGTCGATCATGTTTTTGATGTCCAAGGATAAGAATTTTGAATATAAGGCTTATATCTATGCTACATGTACTGAGTGTTTAGCATAATGCATTTATTCACTGCTGGATCCTAATTATTAATCTAAATTCTAAAGGGGTTTATCAATAATAATTAACAATAAATTAATAATAAAGGTTGGCAAAATTAGATTAACAGCTTAGTGGCAATGCTATGTTTTAGACTAGTGCTGCCCAACAGAACTTTCTGCAGTGATGAAAATTTCTCTCTGTTCTGTCCAGTAGGTAGCCATTAGCCTCATGTGGTTATTGAGTACTTGAAATGTGGTTAATGAGGAACTGAATTTTAATGAAAAAAAAAAACCTCAATTAGTTAGAATTAAAATTTAAATAACAACATGTGGCTAGTGACTACTGTATTGGAAAGCACAGCTTTGGACAACATGATCTGTTAATATAGCTTCTCTATTGCTTGAGTTTGGGCACAATAGGACCATGTTGATGCTTGATAACCACATGCAGATGACAGACTTTTTTTTTTTTTTTTTTAGGTCCTTGGTAGCCCTGAGATTTCTATATTCTATTAATAAAGCAGCCCTGAAATTGTTGTGCTCAGTTTACATATGTCCTTTACATCTGAAAGTCTGCTCAGGAACTATTTGAAACAGTGGATCTAAAATGTGATCAGTCAGATCATTATAATCACCTAGTGAACTGTTGCCTAGTTATTTCCCTGTTACAGGGAATTTTTCACTGTCTGCCTCTTCATAGGATTTAGCTTGCTGTCATGTGGCCCATCTAGACTTCTAGACTCTGATTTCGTTTCTTCTGTCTTTCACCACTCTTCAAGGCACCAGAGGACAATGCCAAAATTCCTGTTATTTGTTAGTTGATCTTGAACATTTAAAATCATCATTGCCTAAACAACCTCCCATCTAAATTATGCCTAGAGCATCTCCACAATAGCCCAAAATAGCCAAAAATGCTCAGTGAAGTGTCTTCACAAATAAGGGGCAGTCTTTTCCTTAGAGCTATTCTGGTCCTCCAAGGCCATGTGGCTCAAACGGAAACCAACATTGATAAATTTTTTCTTTCCACTGGGCAAATTTCAGTCTTTTTTTGAGGCACTTTCTGCTGCATTTGATACTGTTAAAATAGGAAATTACTGCTTATCGAATATAGTTCTGAAGGTACAAACAAATTTAGAATGCAAAGTAAATCTCCCCCACTCCTGTACTCACCTAATCTATCTTTCCATAGACTACCTCTGAGAGGCCCCACAATAAATTAATATGTTTTCCTCTCAGAGATAGTCTACGTTTACATAAGACATATGTACATATATGTTCCTGTATTGTTAAACCTACATTGTAGCATAAAATATATACTGTTGTTTTAACTTGCTTTTTTATAGTTTAGGGATCATTCTTTGTCAGTACACAAGGAGCTGCTTCATTCTTTTTAATGGCTGCATAGTACTCTTGTATGAGTGTACCAAAATTTATTTAACTAGTCCTAATTGATGAGCATTTAATCTATTATTAAACTACTATTATATATTGTTAAATAACACATTATAAAATTGCTATTAAAATAATCCCTGCAAGAATATATTTATTTTCATATCATTTTTCACATGTACAAAATATCTGTAGGACATAGTCTTAGAAATATAATTATTAGATCAAAAGATATGTACATTTAAGTTTTAACATATACTGCCAAACTATCTTCCATTGATACTATACCAATTATACATCTACTAATAATGTATGAAGATGCTTGTTTCTTCTTCACCAATGGCAGATTTTAAATTTTTTGATACTTGTCAACCTGATAAGTAAAGTTAGTATTTCCTAACTTCAGTTTGCATTTAATTTACTGTGAATGAGGTTGAGTATTTAAAAAATATGTTTAAAGCCTCATGTATTTTTTTATCTCTAAATTGTGTTTTTATGCCTATTGCCTATTTTACCCCTAATTGAGCTATTTGTCTTTTTGCAGGAGCTCTTTATATATTGAGGAAATTAGCCCATTGACTATAATAATGCTGTAACTTTTCCACCTAAATTTTAACTTTTAACTTTTTTAATGGTATTTTTTGGCCATGCAGAATATTTTAATTTGCATATGATTGGACTTATTTATCTTTTCTTTCCTGATTTAGAAAGACTTTCCCATTCTAGTGTTAAAAAATAATTTACCTGTATTTTCTTCTAGTAGTTTTATGACGAAAAAATTCAAATGCGATATATCTCAACATTAAATAATCTTTTTCTGTCTACTGAGAAATATTTGTTTCATTTCTTTTCTTTTCTTTTTTTTTTTTTTTTGGGACAGAGTCTCACTCTGTCGCCCAGGCTGGAGTGCAGTGGCATGATCTCGGCTCCCTGCGACCTCCACCTCCTGGGTTCAAGTGATTCTCCTGCCTTAGCCTCCTGAGTAGCTGGGATTACAGGCGCCCACCAGAGGTGCCTGGCTAATTTTTGTATTTTTAGTAGAGACGGGGTTTCACCATGTTGGCCAGGCTGGTCTTGGACTCCTGACCTCGTGATCCACCCGCCTCGGCCTCCCAAAGTGCTGGGATTACAGGTGTGAGCCACCACGCCTGGCCTATTTGTTTTATTTCTGGACTCTATCTGTGGTGCCACATTGTTTCCATTTATTCAAGTGTATGTGTGTGTGAGTGTGACCTGCAGTAGTAACATTTTAAAGCTTTTCTTTACATAGCTCTGACATATTTCTTGCAAAATTTATTACTAGGTATTTTTATCTTACTATTGATATTGTAAATAAGGTATTTTATCCTACTACATTTTGTAACTGGCTGTTTGTATACAGGAAGGCTGTTCATTTTATGTTAAAGTTTTTTACCCATTCCTTTTTCTAATCTAATTATTATGTCAGCTGATACTTCTATAACAATAGCATTAACAATGTAATTATACTATTAATAGACATTCTTTTCCTAACTTTAACAGAAATGTGTATAAATGAAATTGAGACCAAAAAAAAAAAAAAAACCATACAAAGGATCAAGAAAACAAAAATTTGGTTCTTTGTTTTGGATAAGCAAAATTGATAGACCACAGAGTTATTTCACTTAGGGTAATGGCTTCCAGCTCCAGTATGGTATTTCTGTTTTTAGTTCTTTGAGAAATCTCCATACTGTTTTCATAGGAGTTGAACTAATTGACATTCCCACCAGTGGTGTGTATGTGTTCCCTTTTCTGTGCCTTCTTGCCAATATCTGCTTTTTTTTTGATTTTTTAATAATTGCCATTCTGACAGATGTGAGATGATATCTAATTGTGGTTTTAATTTGTGTTTCTCTGATGATTAGTGATGGTGAGCCCTTTTTTTCATATATTTATTGGTTACTTATATATCCTCTTTGAGAAGTGTCTGTTCATGTCCTTTTAACCCCCCTTTTAATGGGATTGTTTTTTTCTTGTTGATTTGCTCCTTACAGATTATGGGTATTTGTCCTTTGTCAGATGCATAGTTTGTGAATATTTTCTCCCATTCTGTAGGTTACTTGTTTTCTCTGTTGATAGTTTCTTTTGCTTTGCAGAATATCTTTAGTTCAATTAGGTCTCATTTGTCTATATTTGTTTCTGTTGCATTTGCGTTTGAGACCTTAGTCAGATTCTTTGCCTAGGCCAATGTTTAGAAGAGTTTTTCCTAGATTTTCTTCTAGATTTTTATAGTTTCACATCTTACATTTAAGTTGTTAATATATCTTGAGTTAATTTTTGTATATGGTGAGAGATGGGGGTTCAGTTTGATTCTTCTGCCTATGACAAGCTAGTTTTCCCAGCACCATTTATTGAATAGGGTGTCCTTTCCGCATTGTTTATTTTTGTCAGCTTTTTTGAAGATCAGTTGGTTGTAGGTTTATTTCTGTGTTCTCTAGTCTATTCCATTGGTCTGTATGTCTGTTTTTGTACCAGTACCATGCTGTTTTGGTTACTATAGCTTGTAGTATAGTTTGAAGTCAGGTAGTGTAATGCCTACAGCTTTGTTCTTTTTGCTTAAGATTGCTTTGGCTTGGGATCTCTTTTGGGGCCACGTGAGTTTTAGAATTATTTCTTCTAACTCCATGAAAAATGATGTTGGTAATTTGATAGGAATTGCATTGAATCTGTAGATTGCTTTGGGAAGTCATTTTATTGATACTGATTATTCCAATCCATAAGAATTGGGATGTTTTTCCATTTGTTTGTTTCATCTGTGATTTCTTTCATCAGCATTTTATAGTTCTCATTGTAGAGGTGTTTCACCTCCTTTGGTAAATATATTCCTAGGGTTTTTTTTTTTTTTTTTTTTTTTGGTGCTATTAGAAATGGGATTGAGTTCCTGATTTGGGTCTAAGCTTGAGAGTTATAGTGTATAGGAATGCACTATAGTGTATAGGAATGTATACACTACTATAGTGTATAGGAGTGGATTTTTATGCATTTATCTTACATCCTGAAACTTTACTGAAGTTGTTTATCAGGTCTAGGAGTCTTTTGAAGAAATCTTTAGGATTTTCTGGGTATGAGATCATGTCATCAGCCAACAAAAATAGTTTGACTGCCTCTTTTCCAATTTGGATATCTTTTATTTCTTTCTCTTGCTTGATTGCTGTGGCCAGGAGTTCTAGTACTCTGTTTAGTAGGAGTGATGAGAATGGATATCCTTGTTCTGTTCCACTTCTTAGGGGAAATGCTTTCAGTTTTTCCTCATTCAGTATAATGTTGGCTGTGGGTTTTTCATATATCTTATTATTTTGAGGTATGTTCCTTCAATGCGTAGTTTGTTGAGGGTTTTTATCATGAAGAGATGTTGGATTTTATCAAATGCTTTTTCTGTGTCTTGAGATGATCATATGGTTTTTGTTTTTAATTCTGTTTATGTGTTGAAATACATTGATTGATTTGTGTATGATGAACCATCCTTGCATCTCTGGAATAAAACCCACTTGATCATGATTAATTATCTTTTTGATGTGCTGCTGAATTTGGTTTGCTAGTATTTTGTTGAGGATTTTTGCATCTGTGTTCATCAGGACTATCAGCCTATATTTTGTTGTTATTGTTGTGTCCTTGTCAGGTTTTGGTATAAGGATGATACTGATTTAGTAGAACAAGTTAGGGAGGAATTCTTCCTCCTTGATTTTTTGGAATAGTTTCAGTAAGCTCTTCTTTGTATGTCTGGTAGAATTTGGCCATGAATCTGTCTGGTTCTGGGCTTTTTTGGTTTGGTAGATTTTTTATTACTGATTTGATTTCATAACTTGTAACTCTTCTGTTCAGGATTTCAATTTCTTTCTGGCTTAATCTTGGGAGATTATGTGTTTCTAGGAATTTATTCATTTCTTTTAGGTTTTCTAATTTGTGTGCATCGGTATGTTTCTAGACATCTCTGAGGATCTTTTGCATTTCTGTGGTATCAGTTGTAATGTCACCGTTATCATTTTTGATTGTACTTATTTGAATGTTCTCTCTTTTTTTCTTGGTTAATCTAGCTAGTGGCCTATTAATTTTGTTTATCCTTTCAAAGAACCAAGCTTTTGTTTTGTTGGTTTTTTGTATGTGTTTTTTTTTTTTGGTCTCAATTTAATTTAGTTCTGCTCTGATCTTTGTTATTTCTTTTCTTTTGATAGCTTTGGGTTTGGTTTGTTCTTGTTTTTGTAGTTCCTTAAGGTGTGATACGAGGTTGTTAGTTTGAGATATTTTATTTTTTCTTTTCTTTTTTTTTTTTTTTTTTGGTGGAGATGGGGTCTTGCTTTGTTGCCCAGGATGGTCTCAAACTCCTGGCCTTGGCCTCCCAAAATGTTGGGATTACAGGCACGAGCCACTGTGCCTAGTCTTTCTATTTTTTTTTAGGCATTTAGGCTGTAAACTTTCCTCTTAATACTGCTTTTGCTGTATCCCAGAGGTTCTGGTATGTTATGTTTCTATTTTCATTTGTTTCAAAAATTTTGTGGATTTCTGCCTTAATTTAGTTGTTTACCCAAAAGTCACCCCGGAACAAATTGTTTAGTTTCCATGTACTTGTGTGATTTCGAGAGTTCCTCTTGATATTGATTTCTAGTTGTATTCCACTGTGGCTGAGAATATGCTTGATATGATTTCAGTTTTTTTGAATGTATTGAGAGTTGCTTTGTGACCAAGCATATGGTCAATTTTAGAGAATGACCCTGTGCAGATGAGAAAAATGTATATTCTGTGATTGTTGGGTGAAGTGTTCTTTAGATTTAAGTCCAGAGTTTCTTTGTTAATTTTCTGGCCAGCTGAGATGGCTCACGCCTGCAATCCCAGCACTTTTGGAGGTCAAGGCAGGCAGATCACTCGAGTCCATGAGTTCGAGACCAGCCTGGGCAACATGGTGAAACCCTGACTCTACAAAAATACAAAAATTAACTGGGATTGGTGGTGTGCACCTGTAGTCCCAGCTACTCTGGAGGCTGAGGTGGGAGGATTGCTTGAGTCAAGGAGGCAGAGGTTGCAGTCAGCTAGGATCATGTAACTGCACTCCAACCTGGGCAACAGAGTGAAACCCTGTCTCAAAAAAAATACCCCAAACAAACTAGAGTTTCTTTGTTAATTTTCTGCCTTGATAATCTGTCTAGTACTGTCAGTGGGGTGTTGAAGTCTCCCACTATTATTGTATGACTATCTCTTTACTTAGGTCTAGTAGTATTTGTTTTATAAATCTGTGTACTCTGGTGTTGAATGTGTATACATTTAGAATTGTTAAATCTTTTTGTTGAATTGAACCCTTTATATAATTTTTTTTTCACTGTAATTGAAGTCTGTTTTAGATAAAACAGACTTATATTAGAATAGCAGCCCCTGCTCTCTTTTGTTTTCCATTTGCGTATCTTTTTTTACCCCTTTACTTTGAGCCTGTGTCATTGCACATTAGGTAAGTCTCTTGAAGGCAGCAGATAGTTGAGTCTTATTTTTTTTATCCTGTTTGCAAATCCGTCTCTTTTAAGTGGAACATTTAGACCATTTATATTTAAGGTTAATATTTATATGTGAGGTTTTGTTCCTATCATACTGTTGTTAGCTAGTTCCTTTGTATTCCCAATTGTGTGATTGCTTTATATGATCTTTGAACTTTATACTTACTTGTGCTTTTATGGTAGCAACTATTGTCCTTTTGTTTCCATGTTTAGAACTCCTTTGAGCACTTCTTATAGGGTCGGCCTAGTGGTGTCAAATTCCCTTATTGTCTGCTTGTCTGGGAAAAGGACTTTATTTCTCTTTTGTTTATGAAGCTACGTTTGGCAGGATGTAACATTCTTGGCTAGATTTTTTTTTTCTTTAGAAAGGGTAAAAATATGCCCCCAATCTCTTATTTCTTGTAAGGTTTCTGTTGAGAAGTCTGCTGTTAGTCTGATGGGATTTCCTTTACAGGTGATTTGACCCTTTTCTCTAGCTGCCTTTAAGATTTTTTTCTTTAGCATTGATCTTAGATAGTCTGAAGACTATATCCCTTGGTGATGTTCATCTGGTATAGTGCCTTGTAGCTGTTCTCTCAATTTCTTGTATCTGGATGTCTACCTCTCTGGCAAGATTAGGGAAGTTTTCCTGAATTACTCCCTCAGACATGTTTTTTAAGTTGCTTACTTTTTCTTCTTCTTCTCTCAGGAATGCCTATAAGTCATAGGCTTGGTTGATTTACATAATCCCATATTTCTTAAAAAATTCTCTCTTCTTATTTTTGTCTGAGTTAATCAGTCTTCAACCTCTAAAATTCTTTCTTCTGCTTGCTGTAGTCAATTTTCAAAGCTTTCAATTGCATTTTGAAATTCCATTAATGAATTTTCAAATTCAAGTTCTATTTGTTGTTGTTTTTTAATATAGTGATCTCATGTTTCATATCTTGAATTGATTTTCTGGTTTCTTTTTGTTGGTTTTCAACTTTCTCTTAGATGTCATTGAGCATCCTTGAAATTCATGTTTTGAGTTATTTTTTTCTCATTTTGGAATTTTCATCTTGGTTAGAATCTATTGCTAGGGAGCTGGTGTGATCCTGTGGAGGAGTTAAAACACTGGCTTTTTGTATTGCTGGAGTTCTTGCACTGATTCTTTCTCATCTGAAGGAGGTGTTGCTGCTTATTTTTAAATTTTCCATCATTTGGATGGGACTTTTTGATTTTTTCGTCTTTTTTCACTTGAGGATATGACTGTGGTGTATGTTGCGTATGATCATTTGGCTTCATTTCCCGGTGTTTTCAGGGGGCCAAGGCTCTGTATGAGTTCCTTGGTTGTGGATAGCTTTTGTGTGGTGGCTTTCTCAAATGCTGCTTGTTGTAACAATGTATTGGATGTATGAGTCAACACACTGTCTCCTGCAGGGCTGAGAGTGCTGAGGTCTCAGGAAGCTTGTCTTGTACACTAGTGCTATGCCCTTTTGACAGCAGTTTTTTTATTTGGTTGTGCTATTTGGTTGCCAGTCCAGTAGGTGGCACTTAAGAATAAGAACCAGCTCACCCTTGAGTAGTCTGATAATGAATAGAGGCAACTTTCCTGACTGGGGCGATCCTTTTGGACTGCACTGAGGTCTCTTGGGGAAGAGGTGGTGAGGGGGAAGTTGCACTAGCTTCTCAACCTGGGCCAGCAAGAATGTAATCCACTTCCCTGTCACACCCTAGTTGCATTGCTCATGACCTTCAGTTCTTATAGACATTGCCCTTTGACTCCCTGCTACAGTGTGGGTGTGGACTGCAGGAATGCCCCTTTGACAGCTACCACCAAAATGGGCTCAGTGCAGAGCCTCTTATCCCAGTCCAAAGCAGATAATTTTGCACTTATGTGCCTTGTGTTGCTGGGATGCTGGCATCCTGTGCAGAGATGGGCCCTATCCTTTGTGGAAGCCCTTGCTGTGGGGGATCACTTTCATCAGGGATGCAGCTACCTTGAAAAGCACTGGAAAGTAACCCTAATGAGAGTGGCAGTCAGCAAGTACACACACATCAGCCCCCAGCTGGGAGAGCCTCTCCTGTGTCTGCAAGAGTAGATAGGGGAGCAGGAGATGACCCCCTGTCCATGTCCATTTCTGACCACTGGTACCTTCCCCTTTAGCGGTTGGTGCCATGCCCATGTTTTCTTTGTCCTAAGTGGGGCTTTGGTGGGCTGAATTCTTCCCTTCCCTAGGGGCAGCCCATACTGAGTGCTGGATCTCCAGAGATTCTGCAGTTCCCTAGAGACCTGCTGGCCCCTGTGGTTGTGAAAGTCAAAGCGGGTTGTGGGGTACGTTTGCAGGGGGTCTGGTGATGTGGCAATTCAAAGGCTGAGGTTCCCTGGGGAGGGCAGTGGGCCACAATCGGTGAACAACCAATATGGCACCTGCTGTCTCAGTTCAGGCCTAAGGGGTATGCAGGCACTTCTGTGTGAGTTGGTACCTGGTTCTCTATCCCCAGGAAGTTCCCAGATTGCCACCAACAGCATTTCCTGGGGTCATGAGAGCACAGGGACTCCTCAAAAATTTGGTGGTCAGCAAATTGTTACAGGGGTAAGAGGAGCAGAGAAGCCCTACCCTTTCCGTAGGGCTATGGGTTTCTCAGGGGTTGATCTCTGCTGCACTCCTGCTGCTTTCCTTTTCTGCACTACAGCTTCATTCTCTGGACTGTCTGACAGATCCTGGTTCTCTTCCCTCATTTTTTCATTCAGATTCTGATCATTCACCTATAATTTTGATCTTATTTCTGAGGAGAACTGGCATCCGACATCCCTAGTTAGCCATTTTGAAAAAAAAAAAAAAGCAACAAAAAACTGATGCTCCCTTTATGAGAATCCATGCTTAAATTCTCCTTAGACCACTAAGACAGGAAAGGCTTACTTCTGAGCAGGTGGGCTATTTTCTATCTTGTAGAATCACAGTAATCCTGACCACATGTAGGTGGTTGTGCTTCTGTTATTTCCCCTCCTGTAGCTACCAGGAAGCTAAGCCTTTCAATATATTATTTTTCCAAAATTTTATTCTGAAAAATTTTAAACATATAAAAGTTGAAAGAATTTTACAGTTAACCTCTACCTGTCATCTGTATTCCACTCCTTAAATTTTATTATACCTCCTGTATCATATATCTTTCCATGTATCTATATATCTATCAAAAATACTTATTTTAAAGTCCGTACATGATAACTTCAATATCTGGAGCCTTTTTAAAATTTGTATTTTCTGTTATTTTGGCTTGCATTCAAACTGTCTTGTTTCTTCATGTGCCTGGTTATTTTTTATTGTGTACCTGACTTCATATTTGCCAAGGTTTAGAAAACATTTGAGACATGGAAGGATATTAACTTCTTCCATAGAAGATTTATGTTTTCTGCCAAATACCTGTGGGCCTTAGCAATCTGTGACTCACCTCATTCCAATTTCAGGGACTGAAACAATTTAAAACTGTGTAGGTCTGTCTACTTCTGCGTTACCTTTCCTTCTAGGGTATCTCCTTCTTGGTCTGAAGCCAAAATGAAGAGTATTTATGAGTCCTCCTTTTCCTTCAGGATCTGTAGTTTAGTCTGTCCCTCGCCTAGTGCTATCAAAAGCCTTGCTTAGCCTCTCAGCTGCCCCCTTCAGAATCATTAAATGCTCCATGGGGATGAGCACCCTCAAAATAAGCAAAGCTCAACTTTCTGAGTGAGGCCACCAAATCCTAGACCACCTTTATTGAAAACTGGAACTCTTTTATTTAAATAGAGTTATCCCATATATATTTAGTTATATGACAGATATTTTTTGCCTCTGTATTAACATCATATTTTAGGTTATATTTTCTGTGTTTATTGATTTTTAAAAATTTCACCATATGGTGTATTTTCTTTTATTTTTGTTGTGTTTTGTTCTTTTGTTCTGATAATTAGGAAGTCTTATATTCTCTTTTTAGCTATAAGTTCTTTGTAGCTATAAATGTATATAATAATTTTTTAAGGATTGTCAGTTTCCTTATCTGTAAGTTGTAATAATAACCTATTTTACTGAGTTGTGAGCATTAATTAAAATAATCACACTAATCATTTATTTGTCATACCGCCAGGTATATGGTAAGCCTGTTATAAATGTTGGCTTTAGAGATTATATATTGCAAATGAGTGAATCACAAGATCATAAAGCAGAGAGAAAAGAATACTGAAAAGGGAAGGGGAGAGTAAACATCCCCTGCTATTGGTGGGGTTCTCTCAGGCCCAGTGTGCAGGTCTCTGGTAGCATCTTCATCCTCCATGCCATTTACTCAGTACCCATATCTAAGGTCCTGGCTTGGTCTTCACAGCAGACCTATCATGAAATAACTGGATAAACTTGAGACTGAGCGTTCCTCTAAAATATATTTGTCAGGATAATTTATTGACATTTTGTTGTTGTTTCCATTATCCCCGGGAGCTGTTATGTTCTGATTCTGGGATTCCTAGCTTCAAGGTATTATAAACTGCGTTTATATGGCAGGCCTGAAAAATAACATGGATGAAAATGGAAGTTTCTTGGTCTCTGGAATAAAACCCCATCACCTATGTTATTGTTTTGGGATTAGAGATGTTGGGGGAGGGAGGCAATGGGAGCATGAAGGTGAGGGGTTTTCTGGGAGGGCAGAGGAAACAGAACTGGCAGGAATGGAAATAGCTTTCAGAGATTTGGGGGGAGTACTAATCTAGGTGATAGCTTTATGAATGGTTGGAACCTGTCCCCTCGCCTTTTAATAAGTCTTTGGATGGAGAGTTGAGGTGGTTCATGTTGATACTGTGGACAGTAAACATTTATAACTGTCATGGAAGCTGGCTTAAAAGATCCCTGGCATAGAAGAATGGTGTCCTTCTTTGAATGGACTGGTGGACTGAGGCAATTAACATCTCATGTGTGATCATGATGGCCTAAGGATCATAAGAGATTTACTTTGTTTTCAGGGCACCATCCTGCTTCCCCATGCTGGTGGGGGGCATTGAAGAGGAGAAGGCAGTCACCCAAAAGTGAATTGGAATATCTTGATACTTCTGGCTGGTGAGGGCAGAGCCACATTTTTTTTTTTTCTGAGTAGAACATATCCATTTAATGTGAGCTGTCTTGCTCTTAAATGTTGTAAAACAAATTTATACCTTTTCTTGTCCCCCACCCCCACCAAACAGATTGTTATCCAAGTGTGCTTTTTTCTCAACTTAGTCTAAATTAAAAAAGAAAAGATGTGGAAGGCAAATTTGGAAAAGCACTTTTATCTCTTGACCTCCTTTTTTAGCAGCTGTAACAATCTTTAGGAAACTTCAAAAGGATACATGGGAACAAAGGAGAAAAGCCAAGACTGCTGTTCTGTGATGCAGTAGACCAGGAGGAAGAGTGAAACCTTGGTGGAAGCAACAGGTGGTAGCAGTTGGAGGGGAATCAGAACAATCCCAGGGCTGTTGGAAGAAAAGAATGATGGTGTACAGGCTAGACCAAGGAGTGAGGCCTGAGGTGTACCCTGGCAGAAGACTTTTGTTGATTCCTAACTTCCTAGACCCCATCCCACACTTTCACCCCTCAGACCCAGTCTCTGTCTTCATAAGCCCTTACATAAATCTTCCACTATGCTGCAGCCCTGGCTGCAGATGATAGTGGCCAATACTGGTGGTTTATATTTAGGGCAAGGAAGTTGAACTCCTGTTGCCCGGTAGCAGGGGAGGTCTGCAAGAGGGAAGTGAGGATGATGTTACCGGAAGTTGTGTCACAGGCATAAAAGGTCGGAATTCTTAATGAATTTCCTCAGAGGCATTATTATACATCATTCCATAGTATTACTTAACACAGTTGTGTTTTATTCCTATTAAACTATCAGCACAACTATATGTTGGGTTAAATAGGCTTTTAACCTTTTAAATGACCTTTCTTAAGAACCTAACCAGTGGGTATAACATTGTTTCTGTGGTAAAATGCTTTTAAAATCCTACAATAGACTGACAAAAGAGCCTTTGAATACAATCTGTTTGTAAATTGCATTGGCTTGGCTGGGGTAAGGAGGCCCACCCTGTTCTTTAGCTTTAATGTCTACCCTTGTTCAAAGAAGGCAAAGTCTTTTATAGTGACAGGCCACACTGAGTTTAAATAAAGATAAAGATTGGCTCCTTGCAGGAGAACCTGTCTGATTTAAGATAGGTCATATTAATGAAATGTGGCATTAAATAGGCCTGCTTCAAATGGGGCAGTTGTGTAAAGTTCGCTACTATTATCGGACCATCTGTGTTTACTTTTGTGTGAAAGCAAAAGTTTCAATCTTATTTTGGATCAAAAAATTGCTAAGTGTGATAAGGGGTGTGAAAAGTAAAAAGTAAATCAAAATGGGGGTTTTATTTTTTATTGGTTGCCATTTTCAATGGAGAATAAATTAAACATACAGAGTCAAAAGGAAGGTAAAGAGGAGGTGGTTGACAGCTTAGTCATGTTTTATGTAACACTTGTTTTTCTTTTACATGAACATGTTATACCATCCATCAGGATAAATTAATATGTTGTGGGCCTTTAAAAACTGTAAAGAAAATAATTTTAATGGTTCCAATAACAGCTCCAGATGAATGCTGGAAAACAGATATTCCAAACTGTCAAATAGCATATGTATTGCTTGGCTCTGTTATAACTGCAAGTAAAAGCTGCTTTTGTATGAGGTTTCCTTGACTGCCAATGGAAGAACTGTAACACATTTATTGTGAACAAAATTGGAATGGAAATGAGACATGTTACAACAGAATGACACCTAATTCCTTCTTGTCGGTTGGCCTGAATTAACATAATAAGTCATTAGGACAGTAAAAAGTTCTTGGTTAAAAGAAAGAGTAATTTAATTAAATAGATTTACAAAAATGACAAGTTCATACATGTATCACTTATGATATGGAAACTTTGTTTGAAAATATGGTTGTTTTATGTGAGAGAATAGAATTATACCCCATATAAGTGTATATGTTCAATGGAAAAAAAAATCATAAACTTCAGAGGAGAATTTATCAGCGGTATGGAAAGCAACTGAAAAGTGTTTGCAACAAAGGCCAGTTCCGACTGCTGTTTACTGCAGGTAAGGGGCTTCAGGATGCTGCCCTATGTTTGAAGGGGTGACTCATGTCATTATTTATTGCGGTTAATTGCTAATGTTTGTGAAGAGCACAGTATGTTGCATAGCAGGACCAAGTAATCCGTGGTGACCTTTTGTGCTATCAAAGCTTTATCAATTAGAAGCTCTTGATTATAAATTCATAGGATGCCCAGTGAGTGCCATCAAAGAAAGATTATACTTGGCTTCTTATGCAATCTGATTTTTTTGTTGTTGTTGTTGGCTCCTCTTCCTTCAAAACTGAACCCTCACCAGGGAACTATTTCTAAATCTGCAAAGTGAAGCATATTCAAAATGTTTTCAGACTTCAAGGAGTATTGTGGTTTTTATAAGCAATGGCAGCAATTTTATAAAAATAGTAGTTATATTTTCCTGATAAATACCTTTCTTCTTGAGACTCCTACACTGGCTATCTTCCTGGTCACTTTTTTCCCCATCTCCTTTGTTCTATTGATGCTAGGCCTGCATGACATTTACAAAAACTTTGTGAAATACTTCAGAATTATAAATTAAAGTCCTTATTTCACTATAATTCTCACTGTGAGTCAGTCTTAAAATATTTGTTCATTTTCGTTCACTGATCCCCTGATAATAGGAACTTTGAGTTCTTATTTGCCTTCATGTTGCTACAGCTCTTGACAGTGTTTAATGCCCCATTTCTTGAAATTATCTGCTCTCATGTCTTTTTTTTTTTTGAGATGGAGTCTCCCTCTGTCGCCCAGGCTGGAGTGCAGCGGTGTGATCTTGGCTCACTGCAAGCTCCGCCTCCTGGGTTCACGCCATTCTCCTGCCTCAGCCTCCCGAGTAGCTGGGACTACAGGCACCTGCCACCATGCCCAGCTAATTTTTTGTATTTTTAGTAGAGACGGGGTTTCACCATGTTAGCCAGGATGATCTCTATCTCCTGACCTCGTGATCTGCCCGCCTTGGCCTCCCAAAGTGCTG
The DNA here is from genome assembly GCF_028885625.2 of Pongo pygmaeus. Taxonomy (NCBI): domain Eukaryota; kingdom Metazoa; phylum Chordata; class Mammalia; order Primates; family Hominidae; genus Pongo; species Pongo pygmaeus. The sequence continues at coordinate 86,102,002 of NC_072379.2, forward strand.
GGATTACAGGCATGAGCCACCGCGCCTGGCCTCTCATGCCTTTTAAGACACTGCAATGTCCTGGATTTCTTTCTGTTTACTTTGTCCTTTTTTTTTAAATTGACTCTTCTTCCCGTTTGTTTTCTCTAATTTAGCCTTAAGCAAGGCTACAGCAGCAGCCTTTTCTCTCCTTTTCTCTCCTCTAATCTCATTGCTAGCTCATCTACCGGCAACTGTTTTCCAAACCCTGGGTCCACATTGCCAGCTGTTGTCAAACATCTCTACTATCTCCATCAAAATTGTCCAAAATCAGACTTATGGTTTTCCCCTGCCCATATTCAGGATCCTAAATTATGATCTGAATTACTCCCCTAAATCTCCTTGCCAGTTCCACTCTTAGGATTACCACTACTGACTTACCATGTTAGCACTAAGTTGTAGTTCTGTTTTCCCCCACCTCCCACCATCATGGTCTAGTCTACAAGACTGCGTTTCTGCTATGGTTGCTGTTTATAATTGGATCGGGATCAGTGGGAGTCTATGGACCATGGTGTAGTTATTCTGGAATTTATAGATCAGTGAGATAGTTATTCTGGTCTTAACTGGGCTCACTTACGCATCTATGGTTAGCTATGGATCTGGAAGTTTGCCCTGCTCATCTTGGCTGGACTTGTTCACGTGTTTGAATATCTGCTGGCTGTAGGTTGGTATTTCATCCTCAGAAAGACAGCTTAGATTTGTTGTCATGGCAGAGACAGTGCTTAGAAGTTATAAGCCTCTTGGAACTCATCTGAACGGTAGTGGGAGCCCCAATGGTTCATTCAAGGCAATAGGAAATGGAGTGAAGGAAGCAGATGGAATATAAGAGGTGGTATAGAAGGCAGGACAGATCTTGAAAGGAAGGATCCAGCTGGAGACTAACTCCAGAGTGGCAGCTTTCAGTGAGGAAGCAGAGCAAGTCAGGAGTCTACACACAGTGGTGGTAGCTGAGGTGGATTGAGTGTGTTGATGGCACAGTTAACAGCCTGTGTGTACTCAGAGCCATTTCAGACTTTGCAGCTTTTTCCATTTGTGGTGGAGTCTATTTTCCCACTCCTTGAATCTGGGCTTGTCTCACAACTTGTTTTGGCCAATAAAAAGTAGGTAAAGCCACAAGGTTTTGGTACTCCAGTCTTGAAAGCCTCTGTGGTCTTCCCATTCTCTATTCTCACTGACAGGAGAACTTGCTAAATGTTCTCTCTTCAGTCATGCCATCCCTGAACATCTAATCTAGAGTTGGTTTTACTGTTGTTATTTTCTTTTTTCTATTTTCAGTTCTTTTTAAAAAATATGTTATTATGATTGATAATTATTTTGTTTACTTTTTTTTTTCTTTTTGTTTCTCTAAACTGTGAGATCCATGAGTGTAGGATAGCTGTTATCCTAGTGACTATCACAGTGTCTGGCACAAATTAGGGACTCAATAAATATTTGTTGAATTAAATTCTATGAGACCTGGTGAATGAATTTTTAAGAAGCGTTTCAAGTTTCAGATGTGTGATCAAGTTGATGACCACCATAGAATACTTCTTTTCTTTTAGCTACCTCACAGATTCATCTTCTAAATATTATCTTGGCTGGGTGCAGTGAGTCACACCTGCAATCCTAGTGCTTTGGGAGGCTGAGGTCGGAGGATCACTTGAGACCAGCAGTTTGAGACCAGCCTGGGTAACGTACCAAGACCCTATCTCTAGCAAAAGACCTGGGTATTGTGGTGCATACCTATAGTCCTAGCTACTTGGGAAGCTTAGGATTACTTGAGCCCAGGAGTTCCAGGCTGCAGTGAGCTATGACTACACGATTATACTCCTGCCTGGGCAACAGAGTGACACCTTGTCTCTAAAAATATAAGAAAACAAACATTTTCATAGCCTCTGTTCTGCTTCATGGCCTTTGTTTCAGTTTCATATCTATTATCTGCCTACTCCCTGTAGTATTTTGCAACTCGAATCTTTAATAAAAAGACTGTGATTGGTCTAGCTTGCCTCTGTTTGAATAGAATTTTCCCACATCAGGACTGGGTGTAGTTAGATGGTCAGCCTCGGGATTAGGTACCCTTGCTTCTCTCTAGCCCAATGATATGTAGCCACAAAGGAAGAAAGTAGAAAGAATAGAACCATATGACACAAAATATGGCAGCTTAGCAGGCTGTGAGTGTGGCAGGTAATATGATTGGTTTGTCAAGTACAGAAAACTTAATTGTATCTCCATGTTTTTACCAATTACAATCAATTAATTAAATATTGTTGAGTACCTTATGTGCCAGGTTTAGAGTGCCTTACATGTCAGGCACAGGAAATAAAGTAGTAAGCAAGGGAAACATATAGTCTTTCCTCATTGAGCTTATTCTGTAGTAGGAAAGATAGCCAATTATTAAAGCCATTACAATAAAATATTGAAGTATGATGTTAAAAAATGGATAAATTGAGCCCCAATAAAAATAAAATATTTTGCTCTTTAAAAGTTACTTCTAAGAAAATGAAAAGTAAGCCTTGAACTGGGATAAAATATTTCTAAAATATATATTTAATAAAGGACTTGTATCTGATTATATAGAGAAACTTTTAACTCAATAATAAAAAGTCAAATAATCCTATATAAAAGTGGGAAAAAGATTTGAACAGATACTTCAAATCAGGATATATAAACGGCAAATAAGTATAAGAAAAGTTGTGCAACACCATTAGTCATTAGGGAAATGCAAATCAAAGTTACAATGTGATATCACTGTACACTCACCTGAATGGCTACAATTAAAATGGCCATAGCAAGCATTGTCAAGAGATAGAGCAACTAGAGCTTGCATATATTGGTGGGAATGCAAAATGAAACAGCCACTTTGGAAAGCAATTTGGCAGTTTAAAAAATAAAGTTATACAGTTACTATATGGTCCAGCAATCCTGGAGGTCTTAACCCAAGAAAAATGAAAATATATGTCCACACAAAGACTTGTAAGCAAATAGTCATAGCATTTTTGTTCCTAATAGCCCCAAACTGGAAACAAGCAGTTTGGAAACAACAAGTGAATGGATAAACAAGTGGGTACATCCATACAGTGAAATACTGCCCAGCAATTAAAAAATAAGTAATGAATTACAGTATGTGCAATAACATAGACAGAAGCCAGGAACAAATGACTGACCTATGTATTATATGATTCTATTTATGTAATATTCTGGAAAAGCTAAAGCTGAAAGGCATTTTCCTTGACCCCTTCATGGGCCTCGTGACAGCAGTGCCTCACTTACTTATCCCAAAGTTCTTAACCCCTTGCGGGAGGGGGAGCACACAGGTGAGCGGTGCAGGAGCCGGGACTAGTGCTCCTGGGCACAGGCAGGAGCAGAACTCTGTGCAGCCCCATGGCAGCATCTAGGGGGGTACCCATGACCCTTGGAGCCCCAGAGGGCATGTATTACAGTGCACTTTTAGCTTTGCCATCCTCAGACGGCTTAAGTGTTAATCAGCTCAAGCATCTGCCCCTGTGGCTACTAAGCTCTGGTGTCCAGGAAGAATCAGGATGCACAAATGAATTGGAGGGTGGTGAATACAGAGGATTTTATTGTCGATGAAAGTGGCTTTCGGGGGAAGGGGAGCTGGAAAGGGGATGGAGTAGGAAAGTGGTCTTCTCCTGGAGTCTGGCTGTCCCTGGCCAGGCTCTTCTCTCAAATCCCACTATCAAGCTGTCCCTCTGAAGTCAAGCTGCTTCTCTGACATCTCACTGCTGCTTCTCTTCTTTTCTGCTGTTCCTCTGCCAGTGGAGCCTGGGGTTTTTATGGGTACAGAATGGGGGGCAGGGCGGGCCAGGAGGGTTTTGGAAAAGGCAACATTCGAGCAGAAAAATGGGGATGTTCTCACTTTGGGCCATGGTTCTAGGCTTGAGGGTGGGGCTTCGCCAGGGACACCACCCTTTTCTGCCTAGAATTTCTCTGCCTCCTGTCCCTATCAAAACTATAGTGAAAGAGAGCATATCAGTGGTTAATGCTGAAGCCAGAAGTGTGGAGAGAGGATTGATTTGAAGAAAATTGCAACAGAAATTTTTGGTCCGATAGAAATGTTCTATATTTTGATTGTGGTTGTTGTTACACAACTGACACATCTACCAAATTGTATTAAATTATACCCTTAAATTGGTGAGCTTTATTGTACATAAATTATAACTTAAAGCTGATTTTAAGAAATAAAGGTGAAACATGCTTATATTGGGAGAAGTATAGGGTACCCTGGGACCACAGTATACGGTCATCTCAAACAAAGGGATCTGAGGAAGTTTCTCATGGAGTGAAAATCTTAATTTTGACATGAGTAGCAATAGATTAAGTACACAGGACTAGGTGGAAAGGAAGAGGGTTCTACAGAGTTAGCAGCATATACAGAGGTTTGGAGGCAAGAGAGAAGGTGCTGGTGAAGGAAGATGAGGAAAATGAACACAGTGATGTAGGCTGGGCAAAATCAAGAACTTTTTATGTTAAGATTGAACTGTATCCTAATAGTAACTAGAAGGGTTTTAAGCCCTTCTCATTATGGAGTAATGTGATTTCTGATTTCTAAGAATGACTGTATCCAAATGTGTCATTCTAAGAATTCTAAGAATGACACATTTCTAAGAATGACTCTCTTTGGTGGACAACGGGTTGTGTGGAAAGACATTCCCTGAGAGGGCATTAGATGATAGTGCCATAATTTAGGGGAGTTTCTGGGGATGGAGGGAGGTGGGAGGATTTCAAAAATATTTAGGAAGTAGAATTTCCTGCAAGAGTTGAAGGGATTGCCTGTTGACTCTGATGGCAGTTTCTTTTGCTGTGCAGAAGCTCTTTAGTTTAATTAGATCCCATTTGTCAATTCTGGCTTTTGTTGCCATTGCTTTTGGTGTTTTAGACATGAAGTCCTTGCCCATGCCTATGTCCTGAATGGTATTACCTAGGTTTTCTTCTAGGGTTTTTATGATTTTAGGTCTAACATTTAAGTCTTTAATCCATCTTCAATTAATTTTTGTAAGGAAGGGATCCAGTTTCAGCTTTCTACATATGGCTAGCCAGTTTTCCCAGCACCGTTTATTAAATAGGGAATCCTTTCCCCATTTTTTGTTTTTGTCAGGTTTGTCAAAGATCAGATAGTTGTAGATATGTGGCATTATTTCTGAGGGTTCTGTTCTGTTCCATTGGTCTATATCTCTGTTTTGGTACCAGTACCATGCTGTTTTGGTTACTGTAGCCTTGCAGTATAGTTTGAAGTCAGGTAGCGTGATGCCTCCAGCTTTGTTCTTTTGGCTTAGGATTGACTTGGCAATGCGGGCTCTTTTTTTGTTCCACATGAACTTTAAAGTAGTTTTTTCCAATTCTGTGAAGAAAGTCATTGGTAGCTTGATGAGGATGGTATTGAATCTATAAATTACCTTGGGCAGTATGGCCATTTTCACGATATTGATTCTTCCTACCCATGAGCATGGAATATTCTTCCATTTGTTTGTATCCTCTTTTATTTCCTTGAGCAGTGGTTTATAGTTCTCCTTGAAGAGGTCCTTCCTATCCCTTGTAAGTTGGATTCCTAGGTATTTTATTCTCTTTGAAGCAATTGTGAATAGGAGTTCACTCATGATTTGGCAACCTACGGAATGGGAGAAAATTTTTGCAATCTACCCATCTGACAAAGGGCTAATACCCAGAATCTACAATGAACTCAAACAGATTTACAAGAAAAAAACAAACAACCCCATCAAAAAGTGGGCAAAGGATATGAACAGACACTTCTCAAAAGAAGACATTTATGCAGCCAAAAGACACGTGAAGAAACGCTCATCATCACTGGACATCAGAGAAATGCAAATCAAAACTACAATGAGATACCATCTCACGCCAGTTAGAATGGCAATCATTAAAAAGTCAGGAAACAACAGGTGCTGGAGAGGATGTGGAGAAATAGGAACACTTTTACACTGTTGTTGGGACTGTAAACTAGTTCAACCATTGTGGAAGTCAGTGTGGTGATTCCTCAGGGATCTAGAACTAGAAATACCATTTGACCCAGCAATCCCATTACTGGGTATATACCCAAAGGATTATAAATCATGCTGCTATAAAGACACATGCACACGTATGTTTATTGTGGCACTATTCACAATAGCAAGGACTTGGAACCAACCCAAATGTCCAACAATGATAGACTGGATTAAGAAAATGTGGCACATATACACTGTGGAATACTATGCAGCCACAAAAAATGATGAGTTCATGTCCTTTGTAGGGACATGGATGAAGCTGGAAACCATCATTCTCAGCAAACTATTGCAAGGACAAAAAACCAAACACTGCATGTTCTCACTCATAGGTGGGAATTGAACAATGAGAACACATGGACACAGGAAAGGGAACATCACACACCGGGGCCTGTTGTGGGGTGGGGGGAGTGGGGAGGGATAGCATTAGGAGATATACCTAATGCTAAATGACGAGTTAATGGGTACGGCACACCAACATGGCACATGTATACATATGTAACAAACCTGCGTTGTGCACATGTACCCTAAAACTTAAAGTATAAAAAAAAAAAAAGAATAAAGGAGCAAGAGAAAGTTTGTGGTGAAGGTGATGACTTTAGTTTTGTACATGTTGGTTCTGAGGTGCCTGAGAGACATTTGTAATATGTTTAGAGTTAGCTGGATATATAGGTCTGTTGCTTAGAAGGGAAGTCTAGGATGCAGAAACAGATTAATGTCATTGGCATGTAGGTAGAAATTGAAACCATGCAATTGGTGACTGAGGAGATGGATGAGTAGCATGATGAGAGAAAAGGCCTACAACAGAACTCAGAAATGCCAATGTTTAAGGGTGAGGTAGGGGAAAAATTAGGAGGGCATTGTATAATGCAATCCACTAGAATGAGTGAGTGGTCAATAATATCAAATGGAATTGCTTTACTGAAGAATATGATGATTTTTAAGGTTCTCGATTAATATGTATTATGGAATTTTGGGAGATGATTTTGCAGTAAAAAATGAATCACTTTAAAAGGAAAGGAAAGTTAGTGGTTTGATGGCTTGTGGAAAAGGCAGTGCATTTCCTACATAGATGGTAAATCTCACAGTTTTCTATTGTTTTGTTTTGTTCTTCCTTCTTTGGACTTTCCTTCTCCATTAGAAACTTTTAAAGCAGCAAACATTAAAAAGCTTCTAAAAATCCATTCATATACATTCTGTATGGAGAAGCTTGCACACCTATGATCAGGAATATACTTTTTGCAATGCTTGCTTCATAAGTATTATTCATCTTAATTCCCCCTTTCCTTTTAGTCTCTTTCATTCCCTGAATGCGTGTGACTAAGCTTAAAGAGATCAGTTGAAAAGGTTTTTGATCCCTGTACTTTAAGCAAGAAGTGTTTGTCAAGCAGGTAAGAGGATCAGTCACTGATAGGTAGGAAAGTTTTTTTTAACTGAATGAAGTCCCAGTTGTTTTCAAAGTGATCTTACCACCAAGGTCAGCTTTAGCGGTCCATGACAGTATGCTGGAACTTCATTTTTCCAGATGCCATCTTTCCGTTTCCTTTTTACTATTTCCTTTTCCTAATTGCCTTCCCCTGAAAAAAGGAAGATACAGAAAACTTTTGAAGAGTTAGAATTTTATATTAGAATTGTCATTAAACATGCAATAGGAGAATATTTTTAAGGGGCCCATTGGATATCATGGTTACATGAACTCAGAATAGCCTGGGAAATGGCTGTAGGACCTTTACCAAATTATGGTTCCAATCAATGGCAATTTATGTTGTCAATACTGTGGTTCAGGTGAGAGAGAAGGAGGAACTTGATGCTATCTGTGCCAGTTACCAATAGTCTCTCAGCTCCAAATTTACCTGTCAATACCTGCTCCGGGATAAGGGATTGGACTCTTTAGGCATTTCTCTGTCACAGTGAGAATGATATTGAGCCGTGTCAGCAGAGGTTGATGGAAGCACATTGCAGGAAGACACAGTCTTCTCTTCCTGGTTACTGTGTGCTACATTTTGCTTTTCCTTGATGTAGTGGCAGGGTCTATTAGTAGTGTGTGTGTATGGCAGTCATTTACTGGCAGTCTGCTCCAGATGTGCCCCAGAACTTGCAGTCTCTTGGTGACCTCAAAGGCCTGGCCTGGACCCAGTGTCTGCCTTGCTGTGACTCTCTCAATGTGGGCACTGGTGTGTTCCAGGCCTTGTGCTAGCAGTGGCATCCTGATTTCTTCTGTGTGTCTGCCCACCTGTTTTGGCTTACCTGCTCTTCAGAAGGTTGTTTTTGTAACTGTCCCACCATGGATAGCAGGTGTTCCACACCTCGCACACCAGCAGCAGTGATTCTCTGTGTGTGTCCACCCACCATCCTCAGCTTGCCTGCTCCCTAGAGGGTTGCCTCCTGCTCTTTGGTGACTAAAGACCCATGCCGACCTGGGCAACCCAGCAAACATCTTCACTATCCAGTGGGCTGCAAACATACCTTCTCCAATGAGGTCTTTACTCCAGCCTTGGGGAGGCAGCCCTCCTTCCAAGTTTCTTCTACTTTTTGTATTCTCTCTTTTTCTTTTTGTATTCTCCATCAAACATAGTGTTCTTTTTTGAGTTATCTTACATCTTTATAGTTACTCCCCTATTATACTTAAATAATTTTTTATACTAAATGTTTCCTACTGAAATTACTGTGGTGGCTTCTGTATCCTGACTCTACCTAAACTAATACACCATCTTTTCCTTAATCTATTATACATACCTTTGCCCTGCTTATTCTGATGAACTCTGATTTAAAACACCAATCAAAAAACTCCACCAAAACAAACAAAAAAACCGCCCAGTACTGCTTGAATGATTCTGCATTGCCTGGAATTCAAGATCCTCCATGATCTGTCCCCTACCTGCCCTTCCAATCTTATTTTCTACTCTTCTTAAAGTAACTAAGGCACTGTGAATACAGAAAGTCCAGTCCTGGGTTTGTCTTGTAGCTCTACCGTTTATTACTAAGCAGACAAGGGCATGTCTTTAGGCCCCTCTGTGTTGCAGTTTCCTCATCTGAAAAATGGGGATACTAATAGCTGCTCTGCCTACCTCTTGGGGTTGTTGTGAGGTTAAATTAAATAGTGTATGTGAAAACTCTATGAATTTTAAATTTGTATTGCTGTAATATATTGCCATAGGATTTGTATAGTGTTTTTCTTTTTTACTTTTTTTCAAAGTATTCACACAAAACAATGACAAGTATTGTCAAGCATTCATCTAGCACTTCTGGATTGGTAAAAGGGATTAAGGCAATACCTTTCTTTAGAACTCAGAATTGTATTTTATTTTTATATTTTATGCTGTTACTTTGTTTCAGCATGGGTGAAATAAGATGTTGAAAGTCTTTTGGCCGGACAATTTCTCCTCATTGCCATCATAAACAAAACAGAATGACTGTAAAATTTGGGAATAAGGAAGAGCATTTGTCTTTCATCATCTCGTCTTGAGGGCATCTGTCTACTTCAGTAGACAGATAATTTCATACATATGTGTGAATTCATTAAAGTGGTACTCTTCTCCATCGGTATTGGTTGTACATGTACCAAAATATGCAAAAGTGCTTTGTAATAGAAATAAATGAATTATTTTCAGAACACAAATCAGAGAAGGAAAAGCTCCCAAGCTGGTAAGGAATTCAACCAATTCGAAACTCAGATTTCTTGGGAGAGGTATTCTCATTCTGTGAGAATTTGTTTAAGAGCTGAGAGCGTAAAGTCTGTGATGCAAGATGAGGGACCCGACTGCTTGTGTTAAAGGAGGCAGATTTCTCCAGTTGCTTATGGATTGGACTCATCCTTGCTGGGCAGCAGGCCAGCTTGTGAATGTTTTCATCAGCAGGTGGTTCTTCTGAATTCCTCATTATCTTGTATATATAATGTGGGGGGAAAAGCCAGTTCCAGCAGAACTTGAAACATGAATATAAAAGGCATTTAAAAATGTATTTTAAAAACTTCCTTAGGGAGGATATATAGGGTTCCTTCTTTTGTAGCCTGAAGAGGAAGGTGAGTTCAACAGAAGGTGAAAATGAGAAGTAGCCATTCCAGTCTTGCTTGGACAAAACCTTTATTATCTGACATTTCTATAGCTCTTTGTATTTTCCAAAGACCTTTACAAATGTATTTTTTCCCCCATGTAACAAGCTTTTGATCAAAGCAGGTTAGTATTCATCTTTACATTTTCTAGATGAGAGAAAAGAGTTCCAGAGAAGTGAAGTCACTTTTGCAGGTCCCAAGATGTATAAAAAGTAAAATGAGATTTTGAGCCTTTGACACAGAGTTCTTGGTGTAATTACTGTGCAACATGTTATATCCTGTCTTGACTAAATTTTTACAAATGGGTTAAAAGAGTTCTTAATCTAAGAAGCCAACTCTAGAATTCTAAATAGAGGATACTCAGTGGGGAGGCTTGAGGTTTCATTAGAACAGATTTCTCTGGGCCACCAGGCATAGAGGGCTGTGGTAAAGAGCTGATGTAGTTCAGAAACTTCAGAGAAGGAAGTCCCAGACTTCAGAGGAGGTGTTCTTTCAGTTCCTTGTGGGTTATGGTTGTATCTCTTTATAGAAGAAATCTGAGAGTGATGCTTGTAGGACTAGTAGCCAAGGAAGTGGTTCAGCTCAGCTGTTGATATTTGTGTCCAGTGCTCAGTCAGCTCTTCATGTGTTTGAATTCTTTTTTTCCTGGAGGAGAGAACCTGGCCAGTCTCCAATTTCTGAGACTCTAATTTAGGTTATATATTTCTCTGCAATGTGAATCTATTTCAAACTTGATGTAAGATTGCTCACTAGTGCATTGCCAAATACCCGATAGGCACCTCAGTAAATATTTATTAATGTTAATGATGAGAATAACCTTTTTAAATATTTGTGTTTGAAATATGTACTCTACCAATACTGCAATAGGGAAAACTTTCAGGATAATTACATTTTGTATTTATATCTAGTGATTTATTCCTTAGATCTCAAATTTTGTTAGAGATATGATTATAATATATATATTTTTTCAGCCTTAAGGTTATTGGCAATTGTTAGTCCTGTTTAATAGATGAGGAGTGTAAAAAGAGAAGGGGAGTGATTTGCAAAAAGTCTCACTATGGATTGAAGTAAAGTAAGATATGAAAGTTTAGATCTATGGTTCCAAATTTCACTAAAACGAGTCTAGCTCTGGGAACTAAACCAATGGTCAAGAAGTTACAATGGGACATTGAATAACTCACATATATGGAACTATCCTCCTGATTAAAATTAATTTTGAAAAATGAATTTTTCTTTGACTCTATCTGTGAGGTGTGGCAGCTAGAGACTGTTTTTTCCCTATTAAATATAACCTGTGATTGTTTAGTCCTCATGATTCAAATGGTAATATTATCTATTTATATTACTATTATTATTTTTTTCAAATCAGCCTAATAAATATAGAAATTGATCTTTTTTGTTTGTTTGTTTTAGAGAGGGGATCTCGCTGTGTTGCCCAGGCTAATGTCAAACTCCTGGCCTCAAGCGAACCTCCCACCTCAGCCTCCCGAAGTGCTGGGATTATAGGCATGAGCCACCAAGTCCAGTCAATATTTTACTTTTGAATATACAGATTCATAATTTTTAAAAGCACAGCAGTGGAAGTTACAATGATTAGTACTTTTCTTAATCAAAGTGGAAAATTGCTTTACTCATTATCTTAGAAATAAATTCAGTAGATATTTTAGAAATGAAGTACCTACTTACTTTTATAACTTGTTGCATAAATAAAATGAGTAACTAGTCTATGTATTTAAAAATAATCAAAATACATGCAATTTTTAGCTTTTTTCCTGTTAAAGTTGTCTTGTAAAACATCTCCTAGTATTATTTTTATCATTTGTTGTAATCAGCATTTCTCAAAAGGTGATCTGTAATTCACCTGCATCAGAGTCACCTGAGATATTTATTAAAATGTAGAGGTTAGTTTCCCACCCCAACTCTACTGAACAAAACTCTTAGCACCAGACCCTAGACATCTGTATTTTAAATAAGCTTTTTAGGTTACAAGTACAAACTGCGAGTAATTCAGAATTGCTTCAGTGTGAGAGGTTGGGGAAGTAGAGACAGAGGCAAGGGAGATAAGCAAGGGAAAGCATGATATGCTGAGGTGTTCGGATCTTATCCTGGAGGTAGTGAGGATTTAAGATAGGCAGTAACATAAATTAACTGGATTCACTTTGAGTTATTTACTTTTTATTTAACAATTTTTTAGGGACAGGGTCTCACTACATTGCCCAGGCTAGAGTGCAGTGGCTATTCACAAGCTCAACAATTGTGCACTATAGGCTTGAATTCCTGGGATCAAGTGATCCTCCCACCTCAGCCTCCCAAGTAGTTGGAATTACAGGTGAATATCACTGACCTTGGCTTTTGAGTTACTTTTATAAATTACTTATTTAGAGAGGAGTTATCCCACTATCAAGAAAGATAGGTTAAACTAACTGCACATAAGATTGCATTCTTATTTAAGATTATTTTGAAGGTTATCAGATGTGTATAATTTATTCTTCACTATCCTGGCCTTAGCAGTTCCAATTTGTTTTGCGTGTAAATGATAACTCGTATAAACAACCATTATTTCCTATTATGATCCATATAAAAATTGAAGTATGGAAAAAGAAACTCAAGAACAAATTGGTAATATTATTAATATACATGCACAAATACAAAGCTGTGAGTAACTACAAATGCCGTAATTGTGTTAATGAAATGGAAAACATTCCTGATGCAGGTTGTCAGGGGCAGGTTGGAGCTTTACTCTGTGAAGACAGAGTTTCACTCTTGTTGCCCAGGCTGGAGTGCAATGGCTCAATCTCAGCTCACCACAACCTCCGCCTTCCAGGTTCAAGCGATTCTCCTGCCTCAGCCTCCCAAGTAGCTGGGACTACAGGCATGTGCCACCATGCCCGGCTAATTTTGTATTTTTAGTAGAGATGGAGTTACTCCATGTTGGTCCGACTGTTCTTGAACTCCCGACCTCAGGTGATCTGCCCACCTCGGCCTCCCAAATCCAATGAATCATTCTGCTACCTTCTAAAGCGTTGAAATTTTGCCTGCATCCAGCCTTCAGACACGATAGGGAGAAGTTACACAAGCTCTTAACCACCTGGAGGTGACACACATCACCCCCTCCTCCACACTGCTGGTGACAGCCAGTCACACGATCCCACCACATTGCAAGGCATCTGGGAGCTGTGATACTTTTTAAAGAAAGAACAGAGCCAGTCTCTGTCACAGTAGATTATTCTTCAGGATTGCTCATATCAAAGATATGTGCTAGGGAGTAGGAACTGCTCAAAAAAATAAGCTAACATACTATAGATATTTCCCAATTTATGTATGTTCTTACAGTCAGGCAGTCACTGAGGATAGCTGCCTTTGCTAAGAGGCTCAGAGCAGTCTTTACAAAACTTTTTGGACTGTACTCCCAAAAGAAATATATTTTACACAGTGACCAATACCATACATACACACAAATACAAAAATTTCATACCTGTTGTTGAGGAAACAATAATTATTCTTACTATATGTGGTGTACCTTGGTATTGATATGAACAGGAGAAAGGGAAATACTGGGTAGAAGAGGGCAGTTCCCTGGCAAAGGCCCCACCCTCAAGCCTGGAAACCCATGGCCCTAAATGAGAACAGGCATTTTTGTTTTTGCGCCCAAAAGTTGCCTTTTGGCCTGCCATGCCTGCCTAACCTGTACCCACATAAATCCCAAACCCCAGGATCCATGAGCAGACAAGCATATGAGGAGACAAACAGAAGAGCAGAAGAATCACAGAACGGTATGGCAGAGAAGAAGAGAAGAGAAGGAGTGTTTTGAACGTCGAGAGATCGGCTGGGGACAGGCAGAGAGGAGATTGGCCCCTGGATGGCCAAACTCCAGGAGAAGATCATCTTTTCACTCCATCATCCCTTTCAGCTCTCCATCCATCCCACTGACAGCCACTTCTGCTGCTCAATAAAACCCCTGCATTCACCATCCTCAAGTTGGTGTGCGACCTGATTCTTCCTGGACGCCGGACAAGGACCTGGGTACCAAGAGGGCACCAAGCTTTTTAACACTTAAGCCATCTGCAGATGGCAAGGCTAAAAGAGCACACTGTAGCACACACCCACATGGGCTTCAGGAGTCGCAGGCTCCCACTCCTGGATGCTGTTGTGGGGCCAGAGCCCAGGAGTAGGAGCCTGTGCTCTTGCACCTGCCATCTGCACACTCCCCTTCCTGTAAGGGGTTTGAGCGCTGAACAGATGAGCCACACCCTTGTTGCACGTCCTGTGAGGGAACTCTCCCATTTCAGTATTTTCTCCACTGTTTCCTATATTGTTATATATGATAGTATTGCCTGTCTCAACACTGATACCATCTGTAGTTTTGGGAGGCTCCATTTCATCTTGAGCAGAGCCTCTGCTTCTGAGGTGAGATGCTCAGAGGAGTTTGAATCTGGATTTCCTGACATGTAGATGATTCTCACTGCAGTCCTTTAAGTACCCAGAACCTTGCCATTATCACCTAACCACCTCTGTATTCTTTCCTTCTCTCCTATAGCTAGGGTTGTCAGATTTGCAAATAAAAATATAAGATATCCAGTTAAATTTGCATTTCAGGCAAAAATGTATAATTTTTTGGTATAACTATGTCTGATGCAATTATTTGGGACATACTTATACTAAGAAAATTATTTGTTGAAATTCAACTTTAACTGGATGTCCCAAATTTTATTTGGCTAATCCTACCTACAGTGAATTAGGCAATGCAGAGGGGAGTTTTTTTTTTTTTTTTTTTTTTTTGCTGCTATTTATTTCTCTTGGCTGCTGATGAAAAGGAAATCAGACTAGCTTTAGATATGAGCTTCAGGGACAGAGGGGAGAGGTTGTGGGCTGGGGCCTATTTTGTAGTCAGGTGGGGAGAGGAGAGAAATTGTACTCAAGTCACTGGGAGGTAGCAGAGAAATAGGTAGCTGGGAGTGGGGTGGTACTGGCCTGAGAAAGAGAAGGAAGGCAGGGAAGTGAGTATACACAAGGAGTGTCCCTGTAGTCTTACAGTGGCAGGAGGTTCTGGCACACCAATGCCTATTATCTTCCTATCCATACCTCTGGAAATCTCAGTCCTCTTCCTCAACTTCTCTTATTTTCACCCGAGCTCTGTTGGAGGCTGTGACAAACCATTACTGGGAATGTGGAGTATTGGTAAGGATAGAGAATCTCTTATGTAATAAGAAGGTAGAAATTGTTAGTAGTAAATATTAGTAAATAGTAGAAATTGTAAATGACTTTCTCATAGGAAAGTGGTCTTAAGTGATGTTATATTCTGTAGAAAATATTCTGCAAGAAATCTCTTGGGAGCTTACTAAAATGCAGTTTTCTGGGCTTCATGTAAAGGTTTGGATTTTGTAGGTCTAGGATGAAGCCCTGAATCCCACATTTATTTTGTATAGGCTTCCAGAACCACAGTTTGAAAAATACTGCAGCAAAGTATAGCGTGGTGTAGTATAGTACATTTTAATCTAGTGTAGTTTAGTATTGTGTAAGATTACATCATATTAGAAAATTACAATACTATATACATACTATAAATTTAATTAGCCTTTATAAGTTTGCTGGAAAGGGTCTTTTATTTTTATTTGTTTTTGAATGAATGCTTTCAATGTTTCAGGCTACATATTTACCAAAGGACTTTTAGAGTCTCTACTCAAATTAGAGATATGGCTAATACAAGTGCCATCTAGTGGCCAATAGGGTTTTTGTTTTAAAAGTCATTAAAATGCCTGGCTGAACACGGTGGCTCACCTCTGTAATCCCAGCACTTTGGGAGGCCGAGGCAGGCGGATCACCTGAGGTTAGGAGTTCAAGACCAACCTGACCAACATGATGAACCCCGTCTCTACTAAAAATACAAAAAATTAGCTGGGTGTGGTGATGGGCGCCTTTAATCCCAGCTACTCAGTAGGCTGAGGCAGGAGAATCGCTTGAACCTGGGAGGCGGAGGTTGCAGTGAGCCAAGATCCCGCCATTGCACTCTAGCCTGGGCAATAAGAGCAAAACTCCATCTAAAAAAAAAATCATTAAAATGCTAGAGAATTTGATTTTTTCCATCTTACTAGCTTGAGGCAGTAGCTCTAGGACATGAATGTTATACTTTATTAAATTCTGAAAATAATTGTACTAGTTATGTTGAAGTTACTGAAGCACAGGTAGTTCTGATTTTTCCATCTTTGGAGGAGGTAGTAGGGATAGAAGGGCTTGGACTACAAAGTTGCTTTGCTATACAGAGAGTATTCCTTGCTATCACTTATCAAGAGGTTGCAGAGTATTTGCCATTCATTCATTCATTCATTCTTCAGCAATTTATTCAAAATAGAGTCAATATTTATTTATTGCCAACTAGGTTTAAGACACTGTACTTAAGATTAATCAGACTAGATGTTCTGTCCTTTCAAGGGCTTATTGTTTGATTGGGAACATAGGCATCCATGCCTTTAATGTAACTGGTTTTGTGAGATTTATAAAGGTGACTCAGTCATGGTCCTAATCTTAAGGAAGTTGTAGCCTATTAGAAGAAATAGGAAACTCCCAGAACCGCTCTAGGTACAATCCTGGGGAGATAAGACGTGTGCTCACAAAACTATGAGTAATGGAAGATGGTGGCTGAATCGGATGGCTCCATCTGTAAGTGCTACAAGAAGGCAGAAGCTGCCTCTCTCAGCTCAACACACCGCCTTCCCCACATAGCTCTGTATATTCTGGAATCAACAGACAATGTTTTGTGTAGAAGGCACAACAATTTAGCTACTTTTCATATGGTTATCAAATGCAACATAGCAGCATAATGAAAAACAAGCAGGCCCTGTCATTGTAGTTGACATTCAAATCAACTAATTTGTCTTAAAACTTTTGTATTTTTAGCTAGCTTATGCAGCTAATAAATTTAAATAAAAAATTCTAGTGGCTATTACTTGGTTAATTTTGATGATTAAAAAAATGGCACCAGAAGTTGAATAACAAAGAAAAGCTTGTATTTGAATTTAGCTACAGCAAATTAATAATCTCCCAAGTCCCTTGCCCTTATAGCAGCTTTAAATTTTGTAAAGTTTCCCAACTCTGCGTGCCATTTTCCTCCTTCAGAGTCATGAATGATACATTTTATTGACTTAATATCAAACTGATATTTTTACTGTAAATCCTTTCAAACATTCAGAGACAGATTTCATTTTAATGATTTGAATTTGAGGGTTTATTCCCCCAGTACTTTGGTGGATTGTTGTTCTAAATACTTGGATGTAATAGGGAACTTAAAACATGATTTATAAAGCAAATGAGATATGTGACATTAGTATTACCTACTAAAGTCTGCAAGGGGAAAATTGATCTCACTTTTTTTCCTGCACAAAATTCCCTAAATCACTATTCAATTAAAATCTCTAACCCAACACCCCAGATTGTATGTATTAATAATATAGATCTATATGATGTAATGCTATCTTTAAAAATAGACATAAGAAAACACTTTGAGTGATTTATGGTATAATACATTTTGGAGATAAGATATACACACACACACACACACATACACACACACACACACATACACACACACATACATTGCCTAGAGATGTCATTTTGACTAACATGGGCCAGGCACTGTGGCTCCTGCCTGTAATCCCAGCCCTTTGGGAGGCCGAGATGGGTGGATAGCTCGAGGCCAGGAGTTTGAGACCAGCCTGGTCAACATGGTGAAACCCCACCTCCACAAAAAATACAAAAATTAGCTGGGTGCAGTGGTGTGTGCCTGTAGTTCTAGGTATTTGGGAGGCTGAGTTGGGAGAATTGCTTGAGCCCAGGAGGTTGAGACTACCATGAGCCAAGATCACGCCACTGCTCTCCAGCCCAGGTGACAGAGACCCTGTCTCAAAAAACAAAAATAAAAAACTTTGACTAACACGAAGGCCCCTGTAGTCCCAGCTACTTGGGAGGCTGATGTGGGAGTATTGCTTGAGCCCTGGAGGTCAAGGCTGTGGTGAGCCATGATCATACCACTGCACTCCAGCCTGGGTGACAGAGACCCTGTCTGAAAAAAACAAAAAGCAAAAAACAAAAAACTTTGACTAACATGAAGGGAACATTTGGTTACTTTTGTACTCTTGTAGGGAGGTGAGTAATAATGGTTAATGTGAGTGGGACTTAAGCAAATCATGGCTCTAATGTAATTTTTGTGGGTCTTATGGTTTTGTAAAAAGACAGAAAGCATCTTTGAGCTACAAGCCATTATTTCTGAGATATCACTGAGAGTGGACAACAGCAACTCTCTTTTTCTGGGCAAAGGAAACTGCTCACATATATTCCTGCTGGACACAGCGTTGTTCACAGCTTAATCTTAAAAGTAAGATTATTTTTGTAATTTTACTGACCAAATACAAATGTGGATTTAAGTGCCTGTTAATGATTACAGAGAGAACAACCTGACATAAACTAGCAAGCCAATAGGTGAAGTTTTGACACACCTCCTTTAATAAAGGTATTTTATTTATTCATTCATTCAACAAATATTTCTTAAGCACCCAGTAGGTATAAAGTAGTTTCAAGTGCTAGAGTTTCAACAGTGGACAAAATAGGCTATAATCCTGGCCCATAGGCCAAAACTTATGTTCTAGTAGATGGATATAGGCAAAAAAAAAAAAAAACAAATGAGTAAAGCATACAGTATGCAGATGGTGATAAGTGCTATGGCAAAAAATAAAGCAGGAAAAGGGTAGAGGGAGTTCCAGGGTGAATGAAGGGATTCAAATTTAAATAAAAGGGTCAGAGGAGACCTCATTGAGAAGGTGATATTTGAACAAAGAGAAAGGAAGCAAAGGAGTGAGCCATAAAAATATATCCAAGGGAAGAGCGTTCTAGGCAGGGGAAATGGCAGGCGCAAAGGCCCAGAGGTAGGAGAGGACTTAATGTATTAACTGAACAACAAAGGGGTCAATAAGGAAGGAGCAATAACAGGGGTAAGTACAGAAGATGAGATCAGAGATGTAATGGTGTCGGGTCATGCAGGTCATTGTAAAGACTTTGGCATTTACTATGAGAGGGAAGGAGCCACTGGAAGATTGTAAGCATCTGATTGATGTTTTAAAATAATCTCTTTGGCTCTTTAATTGAAATAGGAACCAAGGTTATCAGCTAAGAGTGAGGATAAAGGAGAAGGTGCTAGAAGATTGAGGAGAGATTATGAGTCAGTTGCCTAGGAGAGTGGGACAATTATTTGAATAGGAAATATACTATGATTACAAAGTAGCATAGTGGGCCCACTGGGGTTTAGTGGTCATTAATTTAAAGTGAGATCAATCAGTCACATAGAGCAGACAGAGTAGAATTTAATGAGGGTTGAAGTTTTGCCAAGTGACTAAGAGAAGAGAGAGTGGAGTAGGGAATTGAGTGTCATGCAGGACAATGCTTTAGTGATTGACTGTGGAATTTAGGCTGGGCAGGGGAAGAAGTGAGTATATGGGCGACAAGAAAAATGTTGATTATAATTGAATCCTTTTATATAATGTTATTCTTTCTAGACTTTTCCACCTAAATATTTGAGACTTTAAAACACTAGCAGAAGATATCCAGAATGGCTGATTTAAAAATTCAGTTACTTGGTTTGTAGATTTCTTTAAGAAAAAATTATACTCATCAAAATCCATCTTTTAACATTATTTGCTATATCTTAGCTAAAAAAAACCCCACCACAACTAAAAATCAAAGAAATAAACAAAACCCCCCAAACTAAATAGGACCAAGATTAAGGAAAAAAATCTCACATATTCAGCTGGAAATATTCAAGGAACAAATGAAAATCACATTAACAGTTTCCTGTTGTACCAGATACTGGCTGTTGTAGTAGGGAAACACTTAAGAATAGTAGCAGAATAATGGTTATAGTGTATTTGCCATTGGAACATTTATCTCATTTAAAAAATCATGATGTTTTTCTGCTGCCTTTAAAGAAAGACTGTTAGACTCTAAGCAGGTAAAACTTGAAATAAGTGTAAAATAAACTATTTAATGCTTTTTCTCAAATATGGGATAAAATGCCAACATTTGGAGTTTCATAAAATACACGTGGTAGTTAGGCTGCTTGAGTAAAAATTGCATCAGAATGTGTAAGGTTTCCTAAAATTAAGTTCTAATGAGGACTTGAAAACAGCTGTTTTGTTATTGTTTTCCATAAGCCTTTCTAGGTATAGATACTATAAAAATATTGACAATTCAAGTTTTGCAGGTGGTTAAACATCAAGGATTATTAGCTATGCAATTATTTTTAAGAAAGGAATTAAAAGTGACTTACAAACTTTTATTAGGGCAAGCCCACAACAAATATAGATTTTATTGTTCAGTAGTTTCTGAAGTTCAAACAGTTTTTCAAAAGTTTTATGAGGAAAATGATGGATACGTGGCAGGACTAACTTACACCTCCCACTTGGATGGACAGAGCAGTGTGTGGAGACTCACACTGTGAACTTTTGCTCCAAGAACTAGTGCAGGAATACACTAGGAAAGTCGAGAGAATCCACAGACCCTTTGAAGGAAGTGCAGGCTCTGGGAGACATCCGAAAAACTGTGAGTGCCCGAAGTGTGAAGGTGTGAAAGGGGGATCGTCTGCCCCTAAACACACATCCTCACTGGGGAACCTGAAGGTCCAGATCATGGGAGAAGGATTTGACCTTACCTGGAGCTGAGATAAACATAGAGAGCTGAGTGAAATACAGGGGTAGACGAAGCAGTGGGAAGACGTGTGGGCACTCTTTGTTTCCAGGGAAGCCATTTCTGACTTTGTCTCACAGGGGTCCTTGGGAAGGGATACCAATGGAATTGGGGAAAGACCACAGGGAGAAGGAAACCTCCAGCTGAACTTTGTAACGATTTCAACCAAACATGAAGTTTCCTGGACAGAATCTTGGTGAGAGGGTGAACTGGGAGTGCAGAAACAGCACAGAAGTTGTGGCAGGCAGGAAGGCATGAAACCTGAAAGCCCTACTTGCTTTCCCAGCGGGAAGGCCTGGAGCCTGGGACAAATCCTCAGCCCTGCTTACCCACTGCCTGGAAATAAACTTGGTGCTGTTGGGGGGTTGGCATGGTGAAAGTGAGACCGGCCTTTTGGGCTGTGTGGGAGCTGGGTGAGAGCTAGGTGGGGCCTGTAACTGCTGGCTTTCCTCCACTTCCCTGGCAACCTGCATGATGCCGCAGAGGCAGCCATAATCCCTCTGGGAATATAACTCCATTGGCCTGAAAATGACACCCCCATTCCCCACAGCAGCCTCAGTAAGCGCTGCCTGAGGAGAGTCTGAGCTCAGACATGCCTTACCCTGCCCCAAACTTACGGTCTTTCTCTACCCACCCTGGTAGCTGAAGACAAAGGACATAATCTCTTGGGAGCTGTATGGCCACACCAACTACCTGAGAAACTTTTCCAGGTGACCCTAGGGCAAGCCTGTATCCTCTCTATACTACCACAGCTGATACTGTTTTGAAAGTGCCACCTCTTGGCTGGAGGCCAACAAACCCAAAACTAGCACAGTAAACAAAACTGCAACCAAGGACCCTCACAGAGTCTACTTTACTCACCTGCTATCTCTACCAGAGCAGGTGCTGGTATCCAGGGCTGAGAGAACTGAAGATGGATCACATCACAGGACTCTTTGCAGACACTCCCCAGTAGCAGCCTGGAGCCTGGTAGCTCTGCTGGGCAGCTAGATCCAGAAGAGAAGTAACAACCTCTGCAGTTTGGCTCTCATGAAGCCCCATCCCTGAGCACCCACATCCAGGGAATACCCTATGGGACAAAAGAATCTGAACAATAGCCCTTGAACCCTGGATCTCTGATGTAGTCTACCCAAATGAGAAGGAACCAGAAAAACAATTTTGGTAATATGGCAAAACAAGGTTCTTTAAGCTCAAATCAAGAAGAAATCTCTGAATTGCCAGAAAAAGAATTCAGAAGGTCAATTATTAAGCTACTCAAGGAGGCCTCGGAGAAAGGTAAATACCAACTCAAAGAAATTGTAAAAATGTTATAGGACATGGATGGAAAAATTTCCAGAGAAATAGATAGCATAAATAAAAAGCAATCACAACTTCTGGAAATGAAGGACACACTTACAAAAATGCAAAATACACGGAAAATCCTCAGCAACAGAATAGAACAAGTAGAAGAAATAACTTCAGAGCTCAAAAACAAGGCCTTTGAATTAACCCAATCCATCAAAGACGAAGAAAAAAGTTAAAAAATGAACAAAGCCTCCAGGAAGTTTGGGATTATGTTAAATAACAAAAATCTAAGAATAATTGGTGATCCTGGGGAAGAAGAGAAATCTAAAAGTTTGGAAAACATATTTGAGGGAATAATTGAGGAAAACTTCTCCTGCCTTGCTAAAGATCTAGACATTCAAATACAAGAAGCTGAAAGAACACCTGGGAAATTCATCACAAAAAGATAATCACCTAGGCACATAATCATCAGGTTATCTAAAGTCAAGACTAAGGAAAGAATCTGAAGAGCTGTGAGGCAAAAGCATCAGTAACCTATAAAGGAAAACTTACCAGATTAACAGCAGATTTCTCAGCAGAAAACCTACAAGCTAGAAGGGATTGGGGTCCTATCTTTAGCCTCCTAAACAAAACAATTATCAGCCAAGAATTTTGGATCCAGTGAAACTAAGCTTCATAAATGAAGGAAAGATACAGTCTTTTCTAGACAAGCAAATGCTGAGAGAATTTGCCACTACCAAGCCAGCACTACAAGAACTGCTAAAAGCAGCTCTAAATCTTGAAACAAATCCTCAAAATACACCAAAATAGGACCTCCTTAAAGCATAAATCTTACAGGACCTGTAAAACATTCACACACACACACACACACACACACACACACACACACACACACACACACATCCCAAGGTATACAGGCAACAAATAGCATGATGAATAGAATAGTACCTCACATCTCAATACTAATGTTGAATGTAAATGACCTAAATGCTCCATTTAGAAGATACAGAATGGCTGAATGGATAAGAATTCACCAACCAAGTATTTGCTGTCTTTAAGAGACTTACCTAACACATAAGGACTTACATAAAGCTAAGGTAAAGGGGTGGAAAAAGATATTCCATGCAAATAGACACCCAAAAGTGAGCAGAAGTAGTTATTCTTATATCAGACGAAACAAACTTTAAAGCAACAGCAGTTAAAAGAGACAAAGTGGAACATTATATAATGATAAAAGGGCTTGTTCAATAGGAAAATATCACAATCCTAAATATGTATGCACCTAACCTGCAGCTCCCAAATATATAAAACAATTACTACTAGGCCTAAGGAACGAAATAGACAACAGCACAATAGTAGTGGGGGACTTCAATACTTCACTGACAGCACTAGACAAGTCATAAAGACAGAAAGTCAACAAAGAAACAATGGACTTAAACTCTACAACAGATGGACTTAACAGATATTTACAGAACATTTTAGCCAGAAACTGCAAAATATATATTCTATTCATCAGCACGTGAAACATTTTCCGAGATAGACCACATGATAGGCCACAAAACAAGTCTCAATAAGTTTAAGAAAATAGAAATTATATCAAGTACTCTCTCAGACCACAGTGGAAGAAAATTGGAAATCAACTCTAAAAGGAACCCTAAAACCATGCAAATACATGAACATTAAATAATCTGCTCCTGAGTGATTGTTGGCTTAGCAATGACATCAAGATGGAAATTAAATTTTTTTTGAGCTGAACAATAATAGTGACACAACCTATCAAAACCTCTGGGATACAGCAAAGGCAGTGCTAAGAAGAAAGTTCATACCCTTAAATGCCTACATGAAAAAGTCTGAAACAGCACAAATAGACAATCTAAGGTCACACCTCATGAAACTAGAGAAAGAAGAACAAACCAAACTCAAACCCAACAGCAGAAAAGAATAACAAAGATCAGAGCAGAACTAAATGAAATTGAAACAAAAAAACTACAAAATGTAAATGAAACAAAAAGCTCATTCTTTGAAAAGATAAATACAATTGATAGGCCATAATGAGATTAACCAAGAAAAAAAGAGAGAAGATAAAAATAAGCTCAATTAGAAATGAAATGGGAAGTATTACAACCAATACCACAGAAATACAGATCATTCAAGGCTACTATGAATACCTTTACACACATAAGCTAGAACACATAGAGGAGATGGATATATTCCTGGAAATATACAACTCTCCTTGGTTAAACCAGGAAGAAATAGAAACTCTGAACAGACCAATAACAAGCAGTGACATTGAAATGATAATTAAACAATTGCCCACAATAAAAAGCCCATGACCAGATGGATTCACAGCTGAATTCTATCAGACATTCAAAGAAGAATTGGTGCTAATCCTGTTGACGCTATTCCACAAGGTAGAGAAATGGGGAATCCTCCCTAACTCATTCTATGAAGCCAATATCACCCAATACCAAAACCAGGAAAAGAAATAACTAATAAAGAAAAGTACCGACCAATATCCCTGATGAACATAGATGCAAAACTCCTCAACAAAATGCTAGCTAACTGAATCGAACAGCATGTCAAAAAGATAGTCCACTGTGATCAAGTGGGTTTCAATAAATGTGATATACCACATAAACAGAATTAAAAACAAAAATCACATGATCATCTCAATAGATGCAGAAAAAGCATTGACAAAATGCAGCATCCCTTCATTATTAAAACTCTCAGAAAATAGGCATAGAAGGGACATACCTTAATGTAATAAAAGCCATCTATTATAAGCCATCTATTAAAAGCCAACATTATACTGAATGGGGAAAGGTTGAAAGCATTCCCCCTCAGAGCTGAAACAAGACAAGGATGCCCACTCTCACCACTTCTATTCAACATAGTAATGGAAGTCCTAGCCAGAGCAATCAGATAAGAGAAAGAAATAAAGAGCATCCAAATCAGTAAAGAGGAAGTCAAACTGTCACTGTTTGCTGATGATATGATTGTATACCTAGAAAACCCTAAAGACTCCTCCAAAAAGCTTCTAGAACTGGTAAATGAATTCAGCAAAGTTTCAGGATATAAAATTAATGTACACCAACAGTGACCATCCTGAAAATCAAATCCAGAACTTAACCCCTTTCACAATAGCTGCATAAATAAATAAATAAGTAAATACAATACAATACTTAGGAATATACTAACCAGGATATGAAAGACCTCTACAAGGAAAAGTATGAAACACTGCTGAAAGAAATAATAGACAACATAAACAAATGGAAACACATCCCATGCTCATGGATAGGTAGAATCAATATTGTGAAAATGACCATACTTCCAAAAGCAATCTACAAATTCAATGCAATTCCCATAAAAGTACCACCATCATTCTTCACAGAACTAGAAAAAAATCTTAAAATTCATATGAAACAAAAAGGGAGCCCTCATAGCCAAAGCAAGACTAAGTAGAAAGAACAAATATAGAGGCATTACCCTACCCAACTTCAAACTATACTATAAGGCTATAGTCACCAAAACAGCATGGTACTAGTATAAAAATAGGCACATAGACCAATGGGACAGAATAGAGAATCCAGAAATAAACCCAACTGCTTACAGCCAACTGATCTTAGACAAGCCAAACAAAAACATAAAGTGGGGAAAGAGCAGCCTATTCAACAAATGGTGCTGGGGTAACGGGCAAGCCACATGTAGAAGAATGAAACTGGATCCTCATCTCTCAACTTATATAAAAATCAACTCAAGACAGATCAAAGACTTAAATGTAAGACCTGAAATAATAAAACTTCTGAAAGATAACATTGGAAAAACTTTTCTAGACATTGGCTTAGGCAAAGACTTCATGACCAAAAATCCAAAAGCAAATGCAACAACACCAAAGATAAATAGATGAGACTTAATTAAACTAAAAAGCTTCTGCACAGCAAAAGAAACAATCAGCAGAGTAAACAGACAACCCACAGAGTGGGAGAAAATCTTCATAATCTATACATCTGACAAAGGACTAACATCCAGAATCTATAATGAACTCAAACAAATCAGCAAGAAAAAAACCCAAAATTTCCCGTCAAAAAATGGGCTAAGGACATGAATAAACAATTCTCAAAAGAAGATATACAAATGGACAACAAACATATGGGAAATTGCTCAACATCACTAATGATCAGGGAAATGCAAATCAAAACAGCAATGTGATACCACTTTCCTCCTGCAAGAATGGCATAATCACAAAATCTAAAAATAATAGATGTTGATGTGGATATGGTGCAAAGGGAACACTTTTACACTGCTGGTGGGAATGTAAACTATTACAACCACTATGGAAAACAGTATGGAGATTCCTTAAAGAACTAAAAGTAGATCTACCATTTGATCCAGCAGTTCTACTACTGGGTATCTACCCAGAGGAAAAGAAGTCATTATATGAAAAAGATGCATGTGCACACATGTTTATAGCAGCACAATTCTCAACTGCAAAAATATGGAACCAGCCCGAGTAGATAAAGAAAATGTGATATCTATATATCTATATATATACCATGGAATATTATTCAGCCATAAAAAGGAACAAATTAATGGCATTCCCAGCAACCTGGTTTTAATTGGAGACAGTTATTCTAAGTGAAGTAACTCAGGAATGGAAAACCAAACATTGTATATTCTCACTCATATGTGGGGGCTAAGCTATGAGAATTCAAAGGCATAAGAATAATACAATGGACTTTGGGGACTCTGGGGGAAAAGGTGGGAGGGAGGTGTGGGAGAAAAGATTATACATTGAGTACAGTGTACACTTCTTGGGTGAGAGGTGCACCAAAATCTCAGAAATCATCACTAAAGGACTCGTTCATGTAACCAAACACCACCTTTTCCCCAAAAGACTATTGAAATTATAAAAAAGTTTTGTTTTTTCATAAATATATATAAAACACACACACATATATTTGTGTTTCTATCTAAATTTGTGCCTATGACAAAACAAAACTTTTGTTTAGAAAAGACAAAATTTCATAGGGCTTTGTAATTGTCTTCAAATATTTGATGGGTTCTTAGTAGAAATGGAATTACATTTCTTGAATGTTGCATCAAGGGGTTAGAACTGAGTTTAAGTGGTAGAAGTAATTAGAAAGCAAATTTTGATTCACAGTGAGATGAGAAGAAAACTGTTTATTGAGTGCCTACCATGAGCTAGCACCATGCTAGCTGCTTTCTATACCTCATTTTGTTTCATTATCATAACTGTCATTATATTTAGAAACTATTTATGAAAGACTGATTATGGTGCAAGTACCGTTCTAAGTCTAGTAATAGAACAGTGAAAAAAATAAAGTTCGCGCCGTTTGTGGAATTAAGGAGATAGAATTGTCATCTTTATTTTATAGAACAGAAGCCTAAAATTTAGAGAGGATAACTTAACAAATGCCATCAATGGTGAAGGTAGAATTTGAACCCAAGTACAAGGCTCATGCTCCCTCCTCATCATACTGCAATTAGAACTATTAATGGAACAGGCTGCTTAACTGAGGGATGAGTTACTTCATGAGCTGTAGTTAAATAGAGCCTGGAAACTGGGTGTGGCATGCACCTGTATTCCCAGGCACTTGGGAGGCTAAGGTGGGAGAACTGCTTGAGCCCAGGAGTTTGTGACCACCCTGGCTAAAATAGTAAGACCGCATCTCACCGCTCTCTCTCCCCCAAAAGGCTGGGCTGATCACAGATGTTTAGGAACATCATAGGAGAGAAGTCAGTCTTGACTGAGAGGTTGAAGCAGATGCCCTCTAAAGTACCTCTCATTCTGTAATTCTAGAAAGGAAAGCATTTCAAGTGAGGGAACTAACATGGGCAATGTCATGGTGTGTGGGATGACATTTAAGAGGACACACTGGGTCACAGAATGGATATTATAGGAATCGTATTCCCCAGAAACAGCTCTACTCCTTTCAGAAATAGAATTGAAGAACTCCCAGTTTGAAGAAGACAGAATCCAGCCCTGTGGGATTTGACATTCACCTTCCCCTCCCTATAATTGGCTGAGTCCACAGTGAAAGTCTGTAACTGCTTTAAAAGGGGACAGGAAGGAAGGAGGTCTCTTCCACATAACTCCTTGGACAATTGTTCTCGCTGTTTGTTGTCTCTGGCACCAATAAATGGTACCTTGCTTACCTTCTCTTTCTTCTATTCAGACTTTGGTCCCATGATTAGCCACTTTAGAATAGATCATCCAATGTCATTCCAATGTCATTGCCAGCCCCTCCCTGCCCTGACAGCCTGATTTAATGCAGCTTTCTCACCTGTGCTCTTGTTCTGCCCTACTTGCCCCAGACCCTGCTTGGTAGTCCTGATACCTGTGTCATAGACCAACTGGCAGCTACCTGACCCTTCTCTTAATTACTCAGCTTCCTCATCTACTTGCCCTGCCCTTGGGCTTTTTTGTACAATGTTTCGATAGATGATAGCAGCATCAATAACAGTAACAGTAACAACAACAACACAACAACAACAAAAAACTATAACAATAGTGACAGACACTGTGCTAAGTGCTTTACATTAATTATCTCATGTAACCCTCATAGCCCCACAAGGAAAGTAATATTATGACCTGCATTTTTCAGATTGAGTGAGGAATGGAGAGATTAAATAACTTGTCTAAGATCAACAACCCAGTGAATGGGGGAAACCAAGATTCACCATGCATTTTGAGTCTACAGTCTAAACTTGGCCATTTTATGAAGAATGGGTAGGGAGTTGGGGTGGGCATTGTAAAATGCTAGGAACTTCATGTATGTTTTCTTGCCTAGTTTTCCCAATAACCTTATTTAACGTTATTAAAATCTTACATATTTAAAAATTGTTATTATTTTAGTCTTGGGAGGGTGTATGTGTTGAGGAATTTATCCATTTCTTCTAGATTTTCTAGTTTATTTGCATAGAGGTGTTTGTAATATTCTCTGATGGTAGTTTGTATTTCTGTGGGATCGGTGGTGATATTTTTCTTTCCAACTTTTAGGTTCAAGGGGTACATGTGCAGATTTGTTGCATGAGTAAATTGCATGTTACAGGGCTTTGGTATACAGGTAGTTTTGTCATCCAGGTAATGAGCATAATACCCAAAACTTTTTTTTTTTTTTTTTTTTTGGAGATGGAGTCTCGCTCTGTCACCCAGGCTGGAGTGCAGTGGCACGATCTTGGCTCACTGCAACCTCCGCCTCCTGGGCTCAAGCGATTCTCCTGCTTCAGCTTCCTGAGTATCTGGGATTACAGGTGCCCGCCACTATGCCCAGCTAATTTTTGTATTTTTTAGCAGGGATGGAGTTTCACTAATGCTTGCCAGCCTGGTCTCAAACTCCTGATCTCAAGTGATCCACCTGCCTCGGCCTCCCAAATTGCTGGGATTACAGGAGTTAGCCACCACGCCTGGCCTGATAGATAGTTTTTCGATCATCACTCTCTTCCTACCCTCCACCCTCAAATATGCCCCAGTATTTATTGTTCCCTCCTTTACATCCATGTGTACTCAACGTTTAGCTCTCACTTATAAGTTAGAACATGTGGTATTTGTAAAACCTTATATGTTTTAAAACATATCTACAACTTCTTTGACCTCTTCCCATTGAGAGATGGAGTCTATGTCTCCCCCTTGAATCTATTCTAATCTTAGCCATGAATTGACCAATAGAATATGGTAGAGGTGATACAGTGTGACTTCCAAGGCTAAGTCATAAAAAGTGATACAGCCTCTACCTGGGGACACTTGATCTTGGAACTCAGCCACCATGCTGTGAGTAAGCCACGCAGTCACAATGGGAGACTCCAGCTGAGGCCAAGCCAACAGCTAGCATCACCTGCAAGACATGTGAGTGGGTGAGCTTTCAGATGATTCTAGCCCCTAGCCTTTGAGTCTTCCCAACAGATGCCACATGGTGTGGAGACAAGTTTTTACCACTGAGCCTCTGTCCAAATTGCAGATTTCTGAGCAAAATAAATGATTGTTGTTTTCAGCCTCTAAGTTTAGAGTGGTTAGTAAAACAAAGCGATGGATAACTAATGTTCTGTGATCTCGGCATTCTTATGTCCACCTTACAGACGGGAAACAGGCTTTAAAAGCGAAATTATTTGTTCAAGTTTATATAACTTTTTACTCCTCCATATTGTTGATTCTTGAGAATTTAGACTTGTTTCAGGAGAATAAGGAACTATTATAGGAATTTGATAGGGGTGATGTTATGGCAGCCCTAGTTTAGGAACATTAGTCCAACAGAGAACTCAGAGCAGATTGGAAAGGACATGGTGTACTCATGGTACCATATTTTAGCAAACAGAAGACACCATCATTTGGAAGATGATATTATTTTATGTATTGCTAAGTAAGAAAATGTGCCCAAGATAGGATTTTTAGTCTGAGACCTGAGACACCAGAGGGCTTAGATTTCCATTTAAGAGAAAATGAGAAACAAACTTAACATGCATAGAGGGGCAGCAACAAAATGTTATGCTTAATTATTATATAAAGAATTCTATATAATTATTTATATAATTATATTTATAATTATAACCTTGGTATTATGTGAAAGGAATAAAATACTCTGAGAATTTGAACTGTTAATCAATTCTTACTCAGATTTGTGATCTGAATCTATTCTACCAGAGTAGAATGAAATACATACACACACACACACACAAGATACAAACTAGCACCAATACAGGACCGCCACCACCAAGAACAACAGAAGCCTCAAGCAGATAATTTAATTTAAACAAGTTTCAGGGTGGTAGTGCCATTGGACCTGACAGATACAAAGGCAAATCCTCTCTGGAAGACTTGGAAGAACTTGGAGAACTCAGTTTCATTCTGGACCAGCCACAATTGTAGGACATCACTGAGGGTAAGATGCTATAGACTGTAAGGTAAATGCCTATTTTAGAGATATTAAAATCTGTACAATTTTTTTTGTCTTAGAATAGTCAAAATAGAGCAATTTAGATAGGAGGATATGGAGGTGGAAACTAAGTAATTTTTTATTGACCAGGTAATTATTGATCAATATGTGAGGTGAATTTTTATGCCAAGTGCTGGAATGGGGCATAAAAATGAATGTGAATGTACATTTCTTGGTATTGCACACTGTATTAGCTTAGCTTTCTATAACCAAGTACCAAAAACTTGGTGTCTTAAAATGACTGAAATCTATTCTCTCTCAGATCTGGAGGCCAGAAGTCCAAAATCAAGTTCTTGACAGGGCCATGCTTCCTCTGAAGCTGCTAACAGAGTATCCTTTCTGGCCTCGTCTAGCTTTTGGTAACCCAGGTGTTCCTTGGCTTGCAGCTTCAATACTTCTGTTTTTGATTCTGTTGTCATGTGGGGTTATCTCTGTGTCTCTGTCTTCACATGACATTTTCCTCTTCTTCTAAAAACAACAGTCATATTAGATTAGGGCTCCAACTAATGACCTCATCTTAACTTTTCCAAATAAGGTCACATTCACAGGTATTGGGGATTAGGACTTTAGCATATCTTTTGGGGGACACAGTTCAACCCATAACACACAATGACCTTTATGTTGAGGTGACTCATTTCTACTTTCCTAGTCTCATCTCTCACTTCTCACTCCATGTGCTCATACTTCAGTTCTGCTGAATCAGCTGCTGTTGTCCTGTCAAGAAGACCCCAGTCTGATAGACTCATACCACATGATACTTACAGCTCAGCTCAAGTATCATTTTCTTTGAGAAGCCTGATCTGAGTCTGCCAAGTCAGGTTAGGGGCCTCCTTCTTAGGGACATCATAACACTTACCCTGCCACATTGTAATGATTGGTTCCTTTCCTTTCCTTGCTATTTTTTTCCTGGTTAATTTTTTTTGTATTTTTAGTAGAGATGGGGTCTCACCATGTTGGCCAACCTGGTCTCAAACTCCTGACCTCAGGTGATCCACCTGCTTCAGCCTCCCAAAGTGCTGGGTTTACAGGCATGAGCCACCATGACCAGCTGGTTTATCTTTCTTATATAAGACTCTGAAGTCATTGAAGGCAAAGACTTTGTGTCTTGTTTATCATTGTATTCTCCTTGCTGAGCACAGTGATCAGATTTGGCAGACACTCAGTAAATGTTTATTATTGAGTAAGAATAATATTATGAAGGGAATTTGATAGAACCTAGGGACCAATAGCGTATGAAGCAAGAAGAAGAAATGAAATATTGCTTTGAAGTTTGAGTATAAGTAAGGAGGCCAAGAGAGGTACAATGGGCAGAAAGAGTGCAATTCGAAGGAGTAATGATTTGGGGGAAAATATGAGCTCAAATAAAAGGGATCATGGAATAATATGCAGTACAGCAAGCAGAGGAGGAAACCCTTGAAGGACAAGGACTTTGTCTTATCTTTGTGTTCCTAGTACTTAGTATTATGCCTGGAATAAAAGAGGTAATCAGTTCATATTTGCTAAATAAAGTGTAAAGTGAATGTTTCCAGGTCTCTAGAATGGTGTTTGTACTGACCAAATACAGAAGTTGTAGAGAGCAACTGGTTTGAAGGCTGGGAAGGTAAAGCCTTCCCCTTTGGATATGCTGATTTGAAAATTAGGACAGAATATTTAAGGAAGTAATCTCAGTCACCAAACCTATGGAGCTCAGAGCTACAGACTTGAAAGTCACAGATGTCTATTTGTAAATTATCAATATAGAGATGATAATTGAAGACATGGAAGTAGATGCATTTTTTTAGAGGAATTAAGTATAGAGTTAAAAATGGAAAAATCTAGCAGACAAAAGTTGTACCAGTGAAGGAGACGGAGAAGTAGCAGCCACAGAAGGGAACACCTGGATAATACGGTGTCACAGAATCTAAGGGAGGAAATAATTTTTCAAAAATAGATCATTGTGCCAAATGTTGGAAAAGGATGGAGAATAATGAGGACTGAGAAAAGTTAATCAGTTTTGGATTTAGATTTAGTAATTAGTGACCTTCAAGAGAAATATTTCAGTGGAATGTTGGCAGAGGAAGTCACATCAGGTGTTTATGAAGGGATTTGGTGACAGTTTAGTGACAATAAGAGAGATGATGTCATGTAGACCATACAATTAAATTTGGCAAAAAGGAGAGAAATTGAATAGAAACTTGGAAGATCAGCAGAATCAACAAAGACTTATTGCTGTGCTTTTGATATGAGATACATTTTTGGTGAATTTTATGTTCTATAGCTTAAGTGTTTGGTTTTCAATTCAGGCTAAACCTAAAACGGTGTATTAGAAAGGCAGAGAGATTATATGGCTTTTGGCTTAATAAATCAGAGAGGTGTCCTACTGGGTGTGAGAGCCTGGCTCTGTGGCTGGCAGTAGAAAAGAGAAATGCAGGGGAAGGGATCATAAAAGTGTGTGTGGTGGAACAGAAATTGTTAGGTCAGGGAGCAGAATCGCAGCATGTTAGAGCAGGAAGGGACAAATTGAGCAAACCTTTCTATTTATAGATGAGGCAGCTGAGGTTCAGAAAGGAACCCTGGGACTTCTGAGTATTAATGAAAATCTGAGCTGTTTAATAGGGTGGTGGATTTGTTTTCCTTCTTCCTAGACTGAGGGGGAATTTCATGGCACCATTTTTGCTCCTCGGGATGTATTGGGTTGCAGGCTGTCTGCCCCTTTCTGGAGAATGTTGCTGACCAGAGAGTTGAGTATCAGCCTCTTTGGGAAGAGTCCTCTTCCCAGACAGCTTCTAGAACTAATTTGGCTGCATTTTGCAAATAGAGATGGAGAAATGTAGACCCATGTTGTTGTCTCCTCAGGGTCATCATTAGACACACCAGCTGGCTGAGAAGCCTGTGGCTATAAAAATCAACCTTACTGAGGAAAGATGGATTATAAAAATAAGCCTCTTTTCTTTTTAACTTGATTTTCTAGAATGACACCTTGGCCCTTTAAATTAGGTCTTGCAGAAATATGAGGTTGGATCATTTAATCTTCTCAGTCAATACATTATCATTTAAGTTTTCTTAAATGTACTCTCCCATGTGACCTGTTTGGTTCTGCTGAAGACAATGATGAACATTGCATTTCCCTACACATGAAGTTTTTACATTGCAAACTCATGATATGGTTCACTTTCCACGTGTGGAATAAACCAGAATTCCTGAGATAGAGAAAAAAATGGTCTGTGGTGCTGGGCATACCTTTGCTGCAGGGACTCAGGATGATGAAAGAAATAGTAAGCTGAGAGTTTGATGTATAGGTATCTAGCTATATATGCAAATATCAGTTTCTTTCCTCCAAAATATTTTTTTCCTTCATTGAGGTTTGGAGACGTCTCGCGTGCCAGCAATTCATATATGTGAGATCTCTCTCTCTCTCTCTCTCACACACACACACACACACACACACACACACACATCAGAACTCCTTAACCACAGTTGGAAAGCCAATATGCAGGGATAATACATAACATAGTTGAAGAGTAGGGGGAGAATATGTGTGACAAAAGCATAGAAGTCTTTATTCACATTTTTTTTAGGTTACTTGACCTATTTTCCTCTGACCTTATCTTTTGTCTCCCACATTGTTGTATGGTTTTTACATTATTATTCTAGATAGCACTGCAAAACCAGAGGCAGCCCATTTTAGAAATATCTCTTGGCATACTAAACTGAACAGCACATAGATAATTACAATCATAACTTGCAGCCAGTAAAAACCTTCCAGAAATTGGCAGACTCTTACAACTTTTGAAGGCTTTCTCTCCAACTGCAGAATTCTATAGGATATGAAAACCAAGCTCAGACTTTAGAAGGAAATTCCGTGGGTGGCACAAACGAGAAAACATCTCAAAGCCTTTCAAAACCATAAATCAAGGCATAGTGTTGTGTTTCAGTCATGGATGGAGAATTTGTTTTCACTTCTTGTTCTAAACTGTTCTAAACAGTTGTCAGAAGCTCACTCCCAGGAATACTGCCTCCCAGAAATACCTTGTACAAGATGTTGGGAAACAGGAGGTACACAGAATAAATGAAAGGAGATCAGAGCAAAGGACACCAATAAGAGACCGGAAGAAACCTGAGTGGGAGAATGAACGACGGCCATACATTCAGAAGGTTCACGCTGTATTAAAGTGATCACACCCCTGTTTTAGAGCAAGATTTCTGCTAAATTACTTTATTTTTATTATTTTTTAACTTTTAAGTTCAGGGGTGCCTGTGCAGATTTGTTATATAGGTAAACATGTATCATGGGGGTTTATTGTACAGATTGTTTTGTCACCCAGGTACTAAGCCTAGTACTCATTAATTATTTTCCTTGATCCTCTTCCTTTTTCCACCCTCCACTCTCCAATAGGTACCTGTGTCTGTTGTTCCCCTCTATGTGTCTGTTTGTTCTCATCATTTAGCTCCCACTTATAAGTGAGAACATGTGGTATTTGGTTTTCTGTTCCTGCATTAGTTTGCTAAGGATAATGGCTGCCAGCTGCATCCATGTTACTGCAAAGGACGTGATCTCATTGTTTTAAATGACTGCATAGTATTCCAGAGTTTATATGTACTACATTTTCTTTATCCAGTCTGCCATTGATGGACATTTAGGATGATTTTATGTCTTTGCTATTGTGAATAGTGCTGCAATGAACATAACACGTGCATGTGTCTTTATGATAGAACAGTTTATATTCCTTTGGGTATATATACCCAGCAAGGGGATTACTGGGTTGAATGGTAGTTCTATTTTTAGGTATTTGAGGAATCACTGCACTGTTTTCCACAATGGTTGAACTAATTTACACTCTCACCAATAGTGTATAAGCCTTCCTTTTTCTCTGCAACTTTGCTAGCACCTGTTATTTTTTGACTTTTTAATAATTCTACTAAACTACCCTAAAGAGAGGCTCTTCTTTAAAAAAAAAAAAACTCCAAAGGAAGATGCATGGCCTCCATTGGTAACTCATTAAAATAGTTAGTAATTTTTTCTGCCAAGATTTGGGCAATTTCTCTTATAGCCAAGTCAAACTTGTTATGAGTTTAGATGAACTAGCTTGGTAACCTACACTGGGGTGTACTAATTCTTGTATAGGAGGACTACAGTTAAACATTTGATTTTAAGAGACTATAATTCCTTTATCCTTAATTTGCATATCCTTAATCATCTTGATTGCTTTCCTCTAAACCCTTCAAAATTCCCCATATACTGAAAATATGAACTTGGTTGTTACCTACGATTATTTCAGGGTTAAGCTTCTCATTTTGGAATCTGTAGGAAATGTGAAAACATTGAAGCAGTTTTCAGTTTTTTTCCCCTGTGAAATATGTGATAGGTGATGTTCACATGTGTAACAGAATGTTAAAATGGAAGTTTCTGCCAAGATTCAAGGATACAGTTAATGTTGCATTCTAAAGCAGGAGGCAATTTGTATGTAGAATTTCCAAAGGAGTAAACTAAGAACTGGTTACGTGATTCTTGAATCCCTCACCCACTTAAAGGTCATGAAAGGGTTGAGAGAGTAGAGATTATCTCAAGATTTGTAAGGATTTTTTTTTTTTTTTTGGAAAGAGTTGTGCTAAGTCCTATCATCTCCAAGGAGGTGAGTTGGGAGGGTGCTTATTTTTTCATCTCAAGTCAAGAGAAAAGGAGATTTAATAGGTGGCATGGAGAACTTTGATATATGTCCTTGTGGTTAAAGGAACATAGTGGACTAGTGTATGATGATTACAAGGAAAATCTAAGAGATGGAGACCAGTCTGTTAGCTGTTCTGACACCAGGAGTGAAGGAGATGTGTCTTTGTTGGGTGGCCTCTTTTTCCAGTGTTTGTTGGGCAAATACCAAGAGTATTTTCCATGGACCAGATGTAGGACATGCAAGGAAAAACTGGCCTAGAGTCTGGAGCTCAAACTGTTATCAGGGTCTATTTCTCTTTTTTCCATCTCTCAGCATAGCTTTTTGTGTGTTCAATCTATTCTCAGGCAGGCCCTCTTTTTATAATTATGAGATGGCTGTCAGCAGTTCCTAGAGCTAATCCTGCTAGGTTTAAAACCAATGAAATAGAGCAAGATTCCATATCTCACTATTCTGAGCACAAGGTCTGAGATGTGCTTCCCATTGGATTGGCCAATGCTTGCCCCTGAATGATGATGCCTGGGCTGACTTTGGGCTGAGTTGTGTACTTCACCCATGGTTCTGGGAAGGTTGCCTTATCCAGTCCATCAGGCTGAGAGTGTGGAAGGAGTAGGTCCCCAAACGATTATCAGGTCATGCCAGTGGAAGGGGGTAGGATGCCAGGTAGACTGGATATAAATGTTCTATATACCTAGCATTTCTGTAGCTGTTTTTCCTCTCTCCCCCCACTACCTCTCATTAGAAGATCGAAAAAAATAAGGAATTTGGGCCTGTAGTGGCCAGAAAAATCTTTTCCAAGATTAAATGTGAGGCCAACTCTCGAAAACATGAGATGAGAATGTTTCTAAGAAGCTGGAGCATTTAGTGAAATTATGGGCAAGTTGAGAAGTTAGGGGATTCATGGATCTTTGCTTGGAAGACCTACAGCAGGACTTTATTGTAAATCTTTGTGAATGAGGTGAGTAGACATTTAAGACTTGCCTTGTCCTTAGGCATGGGCAAGGACTTCATGTCTAAAACACCAAAAGCAATGGCAACAAAAGCCAAAATTGACAAATGGGATCTAATTAAACTAAAGAGCTTCTGCACAGCAAAAGAAACTACCATCAGAGTGAACAGGCAACCTACAGAATGGGAGAAAATTTTTGCAATCTACTCATCTGACAAAGGGCTAATATCCAGAATCTACAAAGAACTCAAACAAATTTACAAGAAAAAAACAACCCCATCAAAAAGTGAGTGAAGGATATGAACAGACCCTTCTCAAAAGAAGACATTTATGCTGCAAACAGACACATGAAAAAATGCTCATCATCACTGGCTATCAGAGAAATGCAAATCAAAACCACAATGAGATACCATCTCACACCAGTTAGAATGGCGATCATTAAAAAGTCAGGAAACAACAGGTGCTGGAGAGGATATGGAGAGATAGGAACACTTTTACACTTTTGGTGGGACTGTAAACTAGTTCAACCATTGTGGAAGTCAGTGTGGCAATTCCTTAAGGATCTAGAACTAGAAATACCGTTTGACCCAGCCATCCCATTACTGGGTATGTACCCAAAGGGTTATAAATCATGCTGCTATAAAGACACATGCACACGTATGTTTATTGCGGCACTATTCACAATAGCAAAGACTTGGAACCAACCCAAATGTCCATCAATGATAGACTGGATTAAGAAAATGTGGCACATATACACCATGGAATACTATGCAGCCATAAAAAGGATGAGTTCATGTCCTTCGTAGGGACATGGATGAAGCTGGAAACCATCATTCTCAGCAAACTATTGCAAGGACAAAAAACCAAACACTGCATGTTCTTACTCATAGGTGGGAATTGAACAATGAGAACACTTGGACACAGGAAGGGGAACATCACACACCAGGGCCTGATGTGGGGTGGGGGGAGGGGGGAGGGATAGCATTAGGAGATATACCTAATGCTAAATGACGAGTTAATGGGTGCAGCAAACCAACATGGCACGTGTATACCTATGTAACAAACCTGCATGTTGTGCACATGTACCCTAGAACTTAAAATATAATTAAAATAAAAGACTTGCCTTGTCCTCAGCATTGTAACCCACAAAGACAGTGCTTGATGTATGCTGTATCTTTGAGCAAAAATGCTTCTCCATCTAAACCATGTCCTTTGATAATATTCTTTCATAGCACTCTGTATTTCCTTTCATAGTAGGAACACAACTCTTGGGTGGGGTTATTTATATCTCCCACTAGACTATAAATTCTATGAGGTCAAGAACCATATAAATTTTGCTAACCATTGAATTACCAGCATTTCACAGAGTATCTAGCATCTAGTAGATGCTTAAAAAATGTTTGCTGAATGGATGATTGAATAATAATTTTTCTCTTAGTACTAAAGCATAACTTAGGGAAAAGAAGTACATGCTGCTATTTGGGAAGAGGGTCTGCTTACCTTACCAGTCAGTTTGCCCATCCAGATGACTCTCCAATCCGATGTGGGTCAGATTGTATTACCTGTTATTTAAAGTACTTACTATAACTCTGTGTCAAGAATCCGCTTTCAAGATATGGTACATGTAGAAAAAGAACACTGCCTGGCGTGTAATATGTATTTGACACTCTAAAGAAAGGGAGTTATTTATAGGATTAATAATCTGGATCTTTTGGATGGTCATAGAAAAAAGTTACATTTACATACTGTGTGCATTTTGTGTTTTGATTTAAAAATACCCATCTTATAAGTATATAATAACCTTTTTCTCTCATGTGACACTATCTTCATAATCATTTAATGGCTATATAACATCTCAGTGAGTAGACTGTCCATAAGGCAATTGACTATACTCCTATTATTGAATACTTAGTTGCTTCTAATTTTTCCAGTGTTGTAAATAATGCAACAGATCTGTGCATAGAGCTTTTATCATTTCTTAGATATTTTTCTAGAATGGCTTCCCTAGGGTATTATTTCAGACTGCTAGCTTAGGGAATGAGGAGTTAAACGGGTTTTCTAAACGTGGGATGTGCTTTCAGATCTCTGGACCTTAGTCTGTATTCTGTCCACTGAGGGTCCTGTTGCAGGCGAGGTCCCAGAACAGTCCTCATAATATCAAGCCCCAGCCTGGGCACCTATTCCACTGCAATGAAGAGTTGTTGCCAATATATGGAAAGGAAATTAGAACACTTGAGTTATCTACTTTTTCTCCACTTCTATGAATAGTATTTATTTTGAAATTTTCATAAAAATATAAACATTATTTTAAAAACAGTTTAGATTTACAAAAAATACAAAGACAGTACAGAAAATTCCCATATACCCTGCACCCAGTTTACCCTATTATTAACGTATTAATATGGTACATTGATTATAACTAACGAAACCTATATTGTTATATTATTATTATATTTGTCTACTTTTATTGATTTTTTTACAATTGAAGTTATAAGACTGTTAGTTCAATAAAGTAATACTCAAGTAATCTTAAAGTCAAAGAAATGAAAAGAGAAAGGGAAAAAGGAAGACCATGGTAATAGGCACAGATGCTTCTTAAGAAGATCAGGGAAGTGGTTCTTCCCCTTATTTCTGCTTTTTTAAAAAAGGCAATGTGTGAGATAATGTACAAAATGGCAGGATTTGGAAGCATTCTATTTTTTAGAAAAATAATTTTAACTTTTATTTTAGATTTGGGGGTACACGTGGAGGTTTGTTACATGGGTGTATTGTGTGATGCTGAGGTTTGAGATATGAATGATACTGTCCCCCAGGTACTGAGCATAGTACCCCACAGATAGTTTTTCAGCCCTTGCTCCCCTCTAGTACTCCCCAGCATGTGTTGTTCCCATTTTTATGTCCATGCCTACCCAATGCTTAGCTCCAACCTGTAAGTGATAAAGAACTTGAGGTATTTGGTTTTCTGTTTCTGTGTTAATTTGCTTAGGATAATGGCCTCCAGATGCACCATGTTGCTGCAAAGGATATGATTTCATTCTTTTTTTTTATGGCTGGGTAGTTTTCCATGGTGTGTATATACCACATTTTCTTTATCCAATCCACTGTTGATGGGCACCTAGGGTTTCATGTCTTTGCTATTGTAAATAGTGCTGTGATAAACATATGAGTGCATATGTTTTTTTCATAGAATGATTTATTTTTCTTTGGGTATGTAACCAATAATGGAATGAAGCATTCTGTTTTTAAGAGATTTCCATTAGAAATTACTTACTATATTTTTATTATTATTGCTGGGAACTGATTAGTGTGTTTTTCAAAATATTACTGGTTTTTTTTTACATCTTGTACTTTTGTTCCAATTCTGCTAAAAGTCTTTTTTTTTTAGTAAATTAATTTTGAATTGAAAATATTTAAAAATAACTTGTCCTAATCTTTTTTTCCAGCTATAATCTTTAGAAGTTACTGCCAAACTGACTGGCAATCTTTCTCAGGCTATCCTTTTCTACCTCTTAACTAGTTTCCTAATCACCTCTCCAGGGAGCACTCTACTGGCTGAGGATACTGTTTTAAGATTGCAGCCCTAAAAAATTGAGAAGATGAAGGTTACCTTTCTCACTTTCCCTTTCCACTTTCATTTTCCTTTATCTCTTCTTTGAGTTCTTCAAACCCCAAGTGTGGTTCACAGCCTCTACGATGGCTCCCAATGATTCCTGTCTCCTGGTATTCATAGTCTTATTTAATTCCCTCCTCCTAAGTAACCTTCTTCTAACTCATAGACTATGACAATGTTGGGGGCATTTCATTTCCGTAATTAGGTTATAAAATATGGTGACTTCTTTGTAGACTTTCTTTTTCTTGCTAGCTTTGATGAAATAAACTGCCATGGTATAGAGGTCCACATGGCAAGATGCTGAGGGTGGCCTCTGGTCAGCAGCCTGAAAGTAATTGAGGCCCTTGGTACAACACTCAAGCAACAGAATACTGCCAATAACCCCTTAATTGAGTTTGAGATTG
The DNA here is from genome assembly GCF_028885625.2 of Pongo pygmaeus. Taxonomy (NCBI): domain Eukaryota; kingdom Metazoa; phylum Chordata; class Mammalia; order Primates; family Hominidae; genus Pongo; species Pongo pygmaeus. The sequence continues at coordinate 86,143,635 of NC_072379.2, forward strand.
GATTCTTCCCCAGTTGAACTTTCAGCTGAGACCTCAGCACTGGCTAATAGTTTGATTACAGCCTCATGAGAGACCATGAAGCAGAGGATCATGTTCAGATTCCTGACCCACAGAAACTATTGTTTTAAGCTGTTAAATTTTGGGATAATTTTTTTTTTTTTGAGATGGAGTTTCACTCTGTTGCCCAGGCTGGAGCACATTGGCATGATCTTGGCTTACTGCAACCTCCACCTCCCAGGTTCAAGTGATTCTTCTGCCTCAGCCTCCCAAGTAGCTGGGACAACAGGTGCACACCACTTCTCCTGGCTAATTTTTGTAATTTTAGTAGATATGGGGTTTCACCATATTGGTCAGGCTGGTCTCGAACTCCTGACCTCAGGTAATCCACCCGCCTCAGCCTCCCAAAGTGCTGGGATTATAGGCATGAGCCACTGTGCCTGGCCTGGGATAATTTTTTACACAGTAATAGATAACATACGGAGCTTCCTTCCACTTCAAAGGATGTGTTGAGTCAGTAACAAGTTACTCTTGGATATATATTATATTGCCTAAGATAATAGGAATAGATATTAGTTATAAAAGTTGTGGCACAATGGCTTCTGAATGGAGAAAATATTTTTAGTGACTTCTTAGAATGTTAAAGTGGTAAGAGATCCCAGAGATAATCTGGTTAATGTTTCTCTAGGTGTGTCCCATAGAAAACAGAACTCTTGAATTTTTCTCTAAAATTGGTTTCACTCCCAGACTTCTTTATTTTTTGAAAGGCATTCCCTGACACTCAGCTGATGAGCCTGAAAGGCCAGAAATTTAGGAGCCAGCCTTGATTCCCTCCTCTTGTACCCACTCGTCCACCTATAGGATCACCAACCAGCCAATTGGTTCTGTCTTCGAAACATACCTGAAATCTGTCTACCTTTTCTCATTGTCACCACACTGGTTGAATTGGCCTCATCTCTCACTTAGAACTGCTAACACAGCTTTTGTGGTAGGCAGAATAATGCTGTTTCTCCTACCCCCTCAAAGATGTCCACACCTTAATTCTCAGAATCTGAGAATATGTTATCCTACATGGCAAAAGGGATTTGTCAATGTGATTTAAGGATAGAGACCTTCAGATAATGAGATTATACGGAATTATCTTGGTGGGTCTGATTTAATCACATGCATCCTTAAAAGTAAAAAACATTTCTTGGCTGAATCAGACAAATGAAATGGAAGAAGGAGACACTGGAAGCATGAGAAAGAGTCAACACACTGTTACTGACTTTGAAGACAGAGGAAGGCAGCCACAAGCTAAGGAATATCAGTGACCTATAGAAGCTGAGAATGGCCCTCAATTTATAGCCAGCAAGAAAACAGGGACCTCAGTTCTAAAAACACAAGGAACTGAATTCTGCCAACAATCTGAATAAGCAAGAAATTGATTCACCTCTAGAGCCCCCAGAAAGGAATGCAGCTCTGCCAATACCTTGATTTTAGCCCAGTGAGACCCATATTAGACATCAAACCTACAGAACTGTATGTTAATAAATTGCTATTGTCGAAGCCACTAAATTTTTGGCCATTTATTACAGTAGCAATCAAAATGAATACAGCTTTTTGTTCTTCCTAAGTATTCTGCCCCTTCAAGCTGTTCTTTATAGGATAGCCAGGGTGACCTTTTAAAAACAAATTCTACCAAAATCTCAGGCAACAAAAACAGAAATAAATAAATGGGACTACATGACCACCTTGTAAAGATATCTGCACTCCCACAGCACTGAAGCATTATTCAAAATAGCCAAGATAAGGAACAACCTAGATGTCCATTTACAGACAAATGGATAAAGAAAATGTGGTGTATATATATATATATTCAATGGGATTTTTTTTTTTTTGAGGCAGAGTCTCGCTCTGTCACCCAGGCTGGAGTGCAACGGTGTGATCTGGGCTCACTGCAACCTTCACCTCCTGGGTTCAAGCAAGTTTCCTGCCTCAGCCTCCTGAGTAGCTGGGATTACAGGTGCGTGCTACCACACCCGGCTAATTTTTGTATTTTTAGTAGAGACGGGGTTTCACCATATTGGTCAGGCTGGTCTCGAACTCCTGACCTTGTGATCTGCCCACTTCGGGCTCCCAAAGTGCTGGGATTACAGGCGTGAGCCAGCGTGCCTGGCCTATTCAATGGAATATTATTCAGCCTTAAAAAGAATGAAATCCTGCTATTTGCCACAACATGGATGGACCTGGAGGACATTATACTAAGTGAAATAAGCCAGATGCAGAGAGAGAAATATTGCATGATCTCACTTTTATATGTGGAATATATATACACACACACACACACACACACACACACATATAGGCTCAAATACACAGAGTTAGAAAATGAAACAGTGGTTACCATGAGTGGAGGAGAGGAGGCGGGGAAATGGGGAGATGTAGGTTAAAGGCTATAAAATAGCAGTTACATAGGATGAACAAGTTTAGAGATCTAAGGTACAATATGAGTACTAAAGTTAATAAAATTGTACTGTATTGATGGCAGCAGTGGCCCATCTGGAGTGGCTGCTGCTATGATGCTGGTTGCAGTGTGGGAGGCTTTGCTGGGGCTGCATGCTCCATGGAGCCAGCAAGGGCTGGAAGCAGGCAGGAGCCCCACTCTTCTGGGCACAGCTGCAGCCACCCAAGTTGCGGCTGCAGACCTGGGCATCTCTGCACTCTCGGGGGCCTGGGAAGGCCCCTGTGCCTCTGCAGGCTCAGGGTGTCTGCTTCCAGTGTCTGGACTCTCACTGCTCCTGGTGCCTGCTCTGATTTCAGAGCAAGGTTGGGGCTGAGCCTTGGTACTGTCACAGCCCAGCTGGGTATGTGCATGCTCAGGGTAGCACTGATAAACCAGCCCCCTGCTGCCTCACCCCCTCTGGACTTTGGGCACTGATGAGCATGGGAGGGAGGCCAAGGAGGGGCTGAGGGCAGTTTGGTGCTGGCCTGCAGGTGTCTCTTAGCATGAGCAGCCTGGGCACCATGAACAGTGGCAGGAGGCATCAGGCTCCTGGGTGGAAGGGGGTGGGTCCCCTGTCAAGCCCCACCTTCAAGCTGGGGAGGGTCTGAAGCCTAGGGGCTGGGCTGCCAGTCCCATGTACTGAAGTGGGAACTTGTGGTGCTTTTTCTGGGCCTGCTCATGGTTGTCCATGGACCAATCAGTGTGCACTTTCTCCCCTCTGAGGCCCATAAAAGCCCTGGACTCAGCCAGATTTGAGGATACAATGGGACGGCCAGCTGCGGAGAGAAGCTACCTGCTCAAGGGTCTCCCTTTTGCTGAGAGCTGAGCAGATGATGAGACAACCTGTGTGCAGAGAGGAGCTCCTCACTCCAGGGTCTCCTCTCTGCTCAGAGCTGAACACTCACTGGGACACCCCGGCTGTGGAGAGGAGCGACCCTCTGTGGGTCTCCTCTGAGCTGTTCTGTCACCCAATAAAACTCCTCTTCACCTTGCTCACCCTCCACTTGTCTGTGTACCTCATTCTTCCTAGATGCAAGACAAGAACTTGGGACTCACTGAATGGTAGGGCTAAAAGAGCTGTAACACAAATAGGGCTGAAATACACCCCTTGCTTGCCATGTTGTGGGTAAGAAGAAGGAAAGAAGAATGAAGAGCTGCAGCCCTTCAGGGAGCTCAGACCTAGGAGCTATCTGCACCATGACTGTGCCACCCTCTTTAGGGCTCTGCGGTTTCTGGTGTCTCCAAGCTTCCAGGTGCCACCGTGTTCCCCAGTGCCAGCCATGGAAGCTGCTTGCAGTACACCTGGTCCAGCTGCAGCCTTGCAGGGAGCCAGCGCCTGTGCCAGTGCCTGGAGCTGCATGTCCTGCTGTAGCCAGTGTGCCTGGCTGGGCGCAGTGGCTAGACCGTGCTCACTCATACACCCCTCACTGCTCTGTGCCTGGCTTGCCCTTGGCAGGCATGGGATCCAGGCCAGAAGCATGAGCTGAGTGCAGTCTGGCAGGTTGAGTGGGTGGAATGAGCCCAGCAGGCCTGGGCAAAACTTGGGCAAAGGCGTCACTGGCCACAGATGTTTTTGGCTGGTGAAGTGACACCCGAAGAATCCTGTGACAGTATTAGGGATTTTTGTTAGGTAGATTTTTGCTGCTTTTGTCACAAAAAGTAAACATGTAAGATGATAGGTATGTTAATTTGCTTCATTGTAGTAACCATTTGCTATCTGTGTGTGTTCCATAACATTATATTGTAAACTTAATATATACACAATAAAATTGGTTAAAAAAACAAAAACATTCTATCCGGTGACTTCCCAGTTTAAACTTTCCATTGTACTTAGAGTAAAACCAACCTCTTTTATATGGCCCAGAACCCCTGCATGTCTGGCCCCTGCCAATTTCTCCAGTCCCTCCTGGAGTCACCTCCTCATCTGTCTCACTGGCCTTTCAATTCTCTTAACTTGTTAAGCAGTTTCATACCCTGAGGTTTTCACAGATGCTGGTATTTTGCCTGGAATACCTTCCCCTGCCCTTTATAGCAGACCTCTTCTCATTCTTCAAATATCATCTTAAGTGATACTAATTATATGAGTATCTCATAAATTTTATTAGTATCACTTAAGATACTGTGATATCCTGATGTAATATGATATTAGAGACACCGCAATACCCAGTGCAGGGCCTGGCACATGGTAGGTAATCAATACATGGTTACTTCCAATGAGATGCTTATAGACTTTTTTTCCCTAGGGAAATGGTTTCAGATCCAATAAATTCGGAAATGTTGAGATCAAATGAAGTTAAGATTTCTTTACTGTAGGACTTTTCTGGGGTTTTAATATGCTAACAGGTTATCCCTTGTTAATGGATTATGAATCTTTAAATGGGGTTGTTGTTTGTAGCTTTTCTCCTACTTATTTGACCTGGAACCTGTTTTTTTTTTTTGACAGGAGTATCCCTTAGCACTGGTATTTTGTGGTATGAAATTCAGGAAATGCCAATGCAGTTCAAAGTTCTTATTTTATAGTCAAAGAAACTGAGGCCCAGGAAGAATCACTGACTTGTTTAAAATTACATTGTGAGCCTTTGTAGGAGTCAGGTCTTTCATGAAGGTCTAAACATTTAGGAATCTCTATAGCATCTTTGAATTATTAGCCAAACCAATAGGGCAAGTTATGGTTAGAGTAAAATTATAGATGAGAGGTTAGAGCAGAGTGTATCAAAGAACTTGGCCTCCTTTGGAAATTGCCATTTCTGATAAAAATGGCACAACAAAGTTATTCAGACCCCATAATTTAAAAATGCTACCATACCCCCTTACTCATGCACAGATCAAAACAAGAATTTATACAATTTAGTTTGCTCCAGCTGTCTGGAATAGGAAGGAACCAGGCATGAAGCATAAAGGAAAGTCTAGCATTTATTTACTTACCTGATTGCTGTTTTGTGGGAATTTTTGTGTGGGAACGGATTCTGAGAGTGTGTGAGAGTAGATTCCATATGTTCAACCTCAGTATTGGTTAAATGTGAACAAGTGGTTGGCTTTGGAATCCTGCATCTGTGGGTTAGAAACACTCCTCCATCCAGTATGACATTTAGCACATTATAGCAAACCTCCTCAAACCTCTGTTTTCTCATCTGTAAATATGAGTAATATTAATCCCACCTTATAGAGCTGTTGAGATGAGATGATGCATGTAAAGAACTCAGCACATTGCCTTGCACCAATGCACACTGTAAAAGAGAGTAATTAGGAGAAAGGAGTTTAGGTGTGCCAATGAGTGTTTGAAGGATTTGTGAAAATACTGAGAAAAGTTTCAAGCTTGCTTAATGAACTCCACTAATTAATTTCACATTTCCTCGTAAGACTGTGCAGAATTTGCAAACCAGGCCTTCTGACTTGGTTTTGAAAAATACCACATAAGAGAAAACACAGAGTCCACATGTATTTTTCATCCAGTTCATTTCTTGGTCACTTAGGATTTTGCTTGCAGATCTGGAATAAGATAGTTTGACCTAGTGTAGTGTAAATACACACTGGCCATCACTTAATGACAAACAGTGTAGTCAACACCCTGTATTACTTAGGGGTTTACATGGTATGCTTGTCAAACAGCCATTAGTATGATCGTTTTGAGGCTTGTCTTTCAAGCTTTGTTAGGGCAGGTGTTGTAGAGTACCGTTACTAGGGCTATAGTGGTCTTCCTCCTAAGGCATGGTCTTTCTAGGGCCTGTTGAATGCTCAGAGAGTGTTTACTAAGGCTGCCACTTAGACACGTTGAAATTTGAACATTTCCAAGGGCTGGGGGACCTCTGATAGTTGTTCAGCCCACAGCTCCCCTGTAGTCCTTTCTTTGGCTTTGTGGAGTCTTGTTTAACACGTCTGTTGCATAGTATTCAGCCAAAGACTCAAGGGGTCTCCTATGCAGATTCCTGGATCTCTTATCCATTCATTTATATCACTTTTCTCAACTTGGAATTATGTATTTGTACAAACAGATCACACAACCCTTTCCTCTCCTGTACCATGTCCTCTGCATTCCAGCTGTCTCAGTGGCCCTGAATTCTCTGTTTCATCAGAACCCAATACAGAGGTTTGTAAATGATCTCTGTTTCATCAGAACCCAATACAGAGGTTTGTAAAGCACTTCTAGGCTCACCTTGTTTGTTTTCCTTCTCTCAGGAATCAGATTTTGCCCATTGTCTGACATCTGAAAACAGTTATTTCATATGTCTTGTCAAGTTCTATGGTTGTTTAAGAGGAAAAGTTTCTCTGTTGTGGCCAGAAGCAGAAGTCCTTTCCCACTTTTAGTCTCCATTACTTTACCATAGGGTCTCTACCTTTAAGAGTCCACCCTGGCCGGGCGCCATGGCTCACGCCTATAATCCCAGCACTTTGGGAGGCCGAGGCAGGCGGATCACGAGGTCAAGATATCCACACCATCCTGGCCAACATGGTGAAACCCCGTCTCTACTAAAAATACAAAAATTAGCCGGGCGTGGTGGCGGGCGCCCGTAGACCCAGCTACTCGGGAGGCTGAGGCAGGAGAATCGCTTGAACCTGGGAGGCGGAGCTTGCAGTGAGCCGAGATTGTGCCCCTGCACTCCAGGCTGGTGACAGAGTGAGAGACTCTCTCTCAAAAAAACACAACAAAACAAACCCTACCTCCACTCATACAACTATTATGTATCCATAACAATTAAAAATAAAATAAAAGATAAATCTAAGATAAAAAAAGGACCCCCCCCCAATACTGTAGAGGCCTATGTGATGGGGTCATTTCTGATCAACCTTGATTTTAAACAACTTACTGGTTGTGTATATTGGTTATAACTGAAATCACAGGATCACATAGAACCCTTATTTTCTTTAGTCATCATAAACACATTAATTATAATAGAAATAAGCTAATGATCTATTTCTATGCCAATATCTTCAATATAATTTGAAGGGAAAAGTGATAACATATTGGCATCTTTCATAAAGACATATCAAGAATGGTCTCTCTCCTCTTATAATATGACTAAGTGAAGAAAATTGCGATAAAATATGATTTAAAGGGCTCATAGACTTTCAGTCTTTTTTTTTGCTTAATGTAGAAAATATAATCTAAAAATTGAAACAAATTTAAGAAAAATAATTAGTTTTTCTTCTTGGTAGGAGATAGGAGCCCACTGGTGAGAAGATATTCATTAGTAAGTTTTTGCTGCAAAGAATGTTTCCTGGCATCAGTAAAGAATGTTTATCTTTGCTTGCAAATGATATTGCCTATATCATGAATAACTATGAGAAGAACACAAAGGAAAATTTCACAATTTAAATTTGCACACTTATTTCACTTCCTTGTTTCAAATGTCTACTGCCTATTAATTTAGGTGCCATGATTTTCTTTTCTTCTTCGTGATTATTTTGACTTGGATAACTTTGGAAAAGCATTTGCAGAAGGATAATACATCTTTGTTTTATGACTGGATTGTGGATTTACTGACTGTAGCCTTATTTAAGGCCCTGAACTTTGAGAATTTCGTATCCACGTGTAACTTCAAATAATCTTAAAAAACAAATTGCTTTGATGTTTTCTCTTTATTCTTTTGAGTGTATAACTTTATTATGCTAATTGTCAACATAATATTGCACAATTGTCTTATGAAGACGATAAGTGGTTGATGTTATTCTGCTTTTACAGAGGAGAAATCAGAGGTATGGAAGGATCCTGTGATTTGCCTAGTGTTTTCCATAGACAATTCAGTGTTATGGCCAGAACTGGAACTGAAGACTTGGGACTTGGGTCTAGTAGAAAAAGCATTGTTTAAAGAGGAGGAGGGAAGTTGATTGTGGTTCCAACTGTGTTCTCAATTTAAGCCAGTTCCTTATGTGGGCCTCATTTTTCTTATTTGTATTAAGTAAAATGTTGGGGTAGAATAGGTGAGCTCTCAGATCCTTTCAGCTCTGAAATTCTGTGGTCATTTGACTCCCTTTGGCTTTTCTCTCACAGTGCATTGCTTTCTTTAGCTTTCATCTGGATATACCTGGATTGCATCTGACTTTAATTTCTCCACTTCTGCTTGTGCTTTAATGGTATATTATTTTGCCTTTAAGTAGTTTTACTGAAGAAGTAAAAAGGCATTTAGCCACCTAGCATACAATAACCCTGTGATTTAGGAACAGTCTTGCTGACTTTCTCATGGGTATTTTAATATTTTATTATTGTATTATGTAGTACTTTTATTTATTTATTTTTATTATACTTTAAGTTCTAGGGTACATGTGCACAACGTGCAGGTTTGTTACATAGGTATACATGTGCCAAGTTGGTTTGCCGCACCTATTAACTTGTCATTTACATTAGGTATTTCTCCTAATGCTGTCCCTCCCCCAGCCCTCCACCCCACGACAGGGCCCAGTGTGTGATGTTCCTCACCCTGTGTCCAAGTGTTCTCATTGTTCAATTCCCACCTATGAGTGAGAACATGTGGTGTTTGGTTTTCTGTCCTGTGAGAGTTTGCTCAGAATGATGGTTCCCAGCTTCATCCATGTCCCTGTGAAGGACATGAACTCATTTTTTATGGCTGCATAGTATTCCATGGTGTATATGTGCCACATGTTCTTAATCCAGTCTATCATTGATGGACATTTGGGTTGGTTCCAAGTTTTTGCTATTGTGAATAGTGCTTCAGTAAACATACGTGTGCATGTGTCTTTATAGCAGCATGATTTATAATCCTTTGGGTGTATACCCAGTAATGGGATGGCTGGGTCAAATGGTATTTCTAGTTCTAGATCTTTGAGGAATCACCACACTGTCTTTCACAATGGTTGAACTAGTTTACACTCCCACCAACAGTGTAAAAGCGTTCCTATTTCTCCACATCCTCTCCAGCGTCTGTTTTCTGACTTTTTAATGATCGCCATTCTAACTGGTGTGAGATGGTGTCTCATTGTGGTTTTGATCTGCATTTCTCTGATGGCCAGTGATGATGAGCATGTTTTCACGTGTCTTTTGGCTGCATAAATGTCTTCTTTTGAGAAGTGTTTGTTCATATGCTTTGCTCTCTTTTTGATGGGGTTGTTTGTTTTTTTCTTGTAAATTTGTTTAAGTTCTTTATAGATTCTGGATATTAGCCCCTTGTCAGATGGGTAGATTGCAGAAATTTTCTCCCATTTTGTAGGTGGCCTGTTCACTCTGATGGTAGTTTCTTCCCTGTGCAGAAGCTCTTTAGTTTAATTAGATCCCATTTGTCAATTTTGACTTTTGTTGCCATTGCTTTTGGTGTTTTAGTCATGAAGTCCTTGCCCATGCCTATGTCCTGAATGGTATTGCCTAGGTTTTCTTCTAGGATTTTTATGGTTTTAGGTCTAATATTTCAGTCTTTAATCTATCTCGAATTAATTTTTGTATAAGGTGTAAGGGAAGGATCCAGTTTCAGCTTTCTACATATGGCTAGCCAGTTTTCCTAGCACCATTTATTAAATAGGCAATCCTTTCCCCATTTCTTGTTTTTGTTAGGTTTGTGAAAGATCAGATGGTTGTAGATGTGTGGTGTTGTTTCTGAGGCCTCTGTTCCGTTCCATTAGTCTATATCTCTGTTTTGGTACCAGTACCATGCTGTTTTGGCTACTGTAGCTTTGTAGTATAGTTTGAAGTCAGGTAACGTGATGCCTCCAGCTTCGTTCTTTTTGCTTAGGATTGTCTAGGCAATGCGGGCTCTTTTTTGGTTCCATATGAAGTTTAAACTAGTTTTTTCCAATTCTGCGAAGAAAGTCATTGGTAGCTTGATGGGGATGGCATGGAATCTATGAATTACCTTGGGTAGTATGGCCATTTTCATGATATTGATTCTTCCTACTCATGAGCATGGAATGTTCTTCCATTTGTTTGTGTCCTCTTTTATTTCATTGAGCAGTGGTTTGTAGTTCTCCTTGAAGAGGTCCTTCACATCCCTTGTAAATTGGATTCCTAGGTATTTTATTCTCTGTAGCAATTGTGAATGGGAATTCACTCATGATTTGGCTCTCTGTTTTTCTGTTATTGGTGTATAAGAATGCTTGTTATTTTTGCACATTGATTTGGTATCCTGAGACTTTGCTGAAGTTGCTTATTAGCTCAGTTGGGCTGAGATGATGGGGTTTTCTAAATATGCAATCATGTCATCTGCAAGCAGGGACAATTTGACTTCCCTTTTCCTAATTGAATACCCTTTATTTCTTTCTCCTGCCTGATTGCCCTGGCCAGAACTTCCAACACTATGTTGAATAGGAGTGGTGAGAAAGGACATCCCTGTCTTGTGCCAGTTTTCAAAGGGAATGCTTCCAGTTTTTTCCCATTCAGTAAGATATTGGCTGCGGGTTTGTCATAAATAGCTCTTATTATTTTGAGATACGTTCCATCAATACCTAGTTTATTGAGTTTTTAGCATGAAATCCTGTTGAATTTTGTCCAAGTTGTTTTCTGCATCTATTGAGATAATCATGTGTTTTTTGTCATTGGTTCTGCTATGTGATGGATTACGTTTGTTGATTTGCATATGTTGAACCAGCCTCGCATCCCAGGGATGAAGCCAACTTGATCATGGTGGATAAGCTTTTTAATGTGCTGCTGGATTCAGTTTGCCAGTATTTTATTGAGGATGTTCACATCTATATTCATCAGGGATATTGGTCTGAAATTCCCTTTTTTTGGTTGTGTCTCTGCCAGGCATTGTTACCAGGATGATGCTGGCCTCATAAAATGAGTTAGGGAGGATTCCTTCTTTTTCTATTGATTGGAATCGTTTCAGAAGGAATGGTACCAGGTCTTCTTTGTACCTCTGGTAGAATTTGGCTGTGAATCCATCTGGTCCTGGCCTTTTTTTGGTTGGTAGGCTACTGATTATTGCCTCAATTTCAGAGCCTGTTATTGGTGACCTACAGATGGAGTTTTGGTGTGGATGTCCTTTTTGTTGATGTTGATGCTATTCCTTTCTGTTTGTTAGTTTTCCTTCTAAGGGTCAGGTCTCCATCTGCATCAAGCTACCAATGACTTTCTTCACAGAAATGGAAAAAACTACTTTAAAGTTCATATGGAACCGAAAAAGAGCCTGCATCGCCAAGTCAATCCTAAGCCAAAAGAACAAAGCTGGAGGCATCACGCTACCTGACTTCAAACTATACTGCAAGGCTACAGTAACCAAAACAGCATGGTAATGGTACCAAAACAGAGATATAGATCAATGGAACAGAACAGAGCCCTCAGAAATAATGCTGCATATCTACAACCATCTGATCTTTGACAAACCTGAGAAAAACAAGCAATGGGGAAAGGATTCCCTATTTAATAAATGGTGCTGGGAAAACTGGCTAGCCATATGGAGAAAGCTGAAACTGGATCCCTTCCTTACAAAAATTAATTGAAGATGGATTAAAGAGTTAAATGTTAGACCTAAAACCATAAAAACCCTAGAAGAAAACCTAGGCAATACCATTCAGGACATAGGCATGGGCAAGGACTTCATGTCTAAAACACCAAAAGCAATGGCAACAAAAGCCAAAATTGACAAATGGGATCTAATTAAACTGAAGAGCTTCTTCACAGCAAAAGAAACTACCATCAGAGTGAACAGGCAACCTACAGAATGGGAGAAAATTTTTGCAATCTACTCATCTGACAAGGGGCTAATATCCAGAATCTACAATGAACTCCAACAAATTTACAAGAAAAAAACAACCCCATCAACAAGTGGGCGAAGGATATGAACAGACGCTTCTCAAAAGAAGACATTTATGTAGCCAAGAGACACATGAAAAAATGCACATCATCACTGGCCATCAGAGAAATGCAAATCAAAACCACAATGAGATACTATCTCACACCAGTTAGAATGGCGATCATTAAAAAGTCAGGAAACAACAGGTGCTGGAGAGGATGTGGAGAAATAGGAACCCTTACACTGTTGTTGGGACTGTAAACTAGTTCAACCATTGTGGAAGTCAATGTGGCGATTCCTCAAGGATCTAGAACTAGAAATACCGTTTGACCCAGCCATCCCATTACTGGGTATATACCCAAAGGATTATAAATCATGCTGCTATAAAGACACATGCACACGTATGTTTATTGTGGCACTATTCACAATAGCAAAGACTTGGAACCAACTCAAATGTCCAACAATGATAGACTGGATTAAGAAAATGTGGCACATATACACCATGGAATGCTATGCAGCCATAAAAAATGATGAGTTCATGTCCTTTGTAGGGACATGGATGAAACTGGAAACCATCATTCTCAGCAAACTGTTGCAAGGACAAAAAACCAAACACTGCATGTTCTCACTCACAGGTGGGAACTGAACAATGAGAACACATGGGCACAGAAAGGGGAACATCACACTCCGGGGACTGTCGTGGGGTTGGGGGAGGGGGGAGGTATAGCATTAGGAGATATACCTAATGTTAAATGACAAGTTAATGGGTGCAGCACACCAACATGGCACATGTATACATATGTAACAAACCTGCACATTGTGCACATGTACCCTAAAACTTAAAGTATAATAATAATAAAATTAAAAAAAAAAAAGAGTCAGGTCTCTCAGCTGCAGGTCTGTTGGAGTTTGCTGGAGGTCTCCTTCAGACTCTGTTTGCCTGGGTATCACCAGCGGAGGCTGCAGAACAGCAAACATTGTTGCCTGATCCTTTCTCTGGAAGCTTCCTCCCAGAGGGGCACCCACCTGTATGAGCTGTCAGTCGGCCCCTACTGGGAGGTGTCTCCCAGTTAGGCTACAGGGGAGTCAGGGACCCACTTGAGGAGGCAGTCTGTCTGTTCTCAGAGCTCAAACGACGTGCTGGGAGAACCCCTGCTCTCTTTAGAGCTGCCAGACAGGGACATTTAAGTCTGCAGAAGTTTCTGCTGCCTTTTGTTCAGCTATGCATTGCCCCCAGAAGTGGAGTCAACAGGGGCAGTGGGCCTTGCTGAGCTGTGGTGGGCTCTGCCCCGTTTGAGCTTCCCTGGCTTCTTTGTTTACCTACTGAAGCCTTAGCAATGGCAGACGTCCCTCTCCCTGCCAGGGTGCTGCTTCGCAGGTCGATCTCAGACTGCTGTGCTAGCAGTGAGCAAGGCTCCATGGGCGTGGGACCTGTCGAGCCAGGCACAGGATATAATCTCCTGGTGTGCCGTTTGCTAAGACCATTGGAAAAGCGCAGTATTTAGGTGGGAGTTTCTCATTTTTTCAGGTACAATCTGTCATGGCTTCCCTTGGCTAGGAAAGGGAAATCCCCCAACCCCTTGCTCTTCCCGGGTTAGACGATGCCCCGCCCTGCTTTGGCTCGCCCTTCATGGGCTGCACCTACTGTCCAACCAGTCCCAGTGAGATGATCTAGGTACCTCAGTTGGAAATGCAGAAATCACCCATCTTCTGCATCTATCATGCTGGGATCTGCAGACCGGAGCTGTTCCTATTCAGCCATCTTGGAATGGCAATCTCATATAGTACTTTTATAACAAATTTACCTATTATGTAGTTTAACTAAAGTAATTAGCCATCACTATATTTTCAAATAAGGTGGACTTCGGGTCCCAAGATACTCACCATTGTTTGATTTCATTGATAATCCCATGTGTGATCTTGGGTCTCATACCGGCCTTTGTTTTTCTTTTTCTTTTCTTTTCTTTCTTTTTTTTTTTTTTTGAGACAGGGTCTCTCTATGTTAACATTGATCTGGAACTCCTGGGATCATGTGATCCTCCCACCTCAGCCTCCTGAGTTGCTGGGGCTACTGGTGCATGCCACCATTCCTGACTACCATATTAGCCTTATTATAATACAATGAAGTAAGGTTATCAATAACTTACCTTCCTCACAAAGACATGGTGATAGAACACCAAACTAAATAATAGTTATTCCCATGGTTGTTTTATACTCCAGAGCTTAAGGACATAAATGTTGAAGCATTTCAAGATAAAATATGTACTTCAAAGTTTTCAAAATAATTAAAAAATAGAATTTTGAAATAGTGAAGAAAAGACTATTGGATCTTTCAACTGGGTTATGAAATGTATACCAAAGTTTGGACTTTTTGGAACCCACTTCTGGACTCTTCCGTGACTGATAAGTCTGCAATTTGCTATTAAAATGTTGCAATTTCAGTTTTAGATAGTTGAGCTATAAATTGCTGAGATCTGGGATAAATGGCCAATTATTTTAGAACAAATGATTATTGTTTTATTCAAGGAGGGAGAGAGTTCACTGTACTACTTACTTATAGTGATTATTTAAAATTTTTCTCCAGAAGAAAAAGTCCATGCCACATTTGTGGAAATGGTTAAGTGACCACAGTAACAAAGAATCCAGGGATGATTTAGTGCAGATCATCATGCAGGCTTCCCAGCATGTGTATTTTAAACAGTATTGTGTTGTCTCCAAGTTTGCCAGAGTGTAATCTGTGAGCAACTGGGCAAGATAAGAATCAGAAACCTAGGAGAGTAATATTGTTTTAGAATTGTCTAGCAAAAGACTTTGGTTTGGGTTTGTTACGTCTGGAACCAAAATGTCACATGTGGCATACATCATTTAAAGTTTATTATTTTAACCTTAGACCTCCTTGTTTAAAATTTATGCTATTCGGTGCCTTGCATCCCAACATAAGCATTTCTATTCTATTACATGCTAGTTCTTGCCAGTACATGGTGAGTATGGTGAAACCATAGCTTGAATGGCTGGACAGCCCCTTCCACAGTTCCATGCTTTTGCTGGAACTGCCAAACCCAATAGGTTCAAGGGGATGCTCAAAAATTAAGGCATGGCACTAGGTAATTGAAACCATTCTCTACACACCTGGAAAAAACCCCAATTCTGGTAACACACTCTGCTGAAACAGAAATCATCCCATGTTATTGCTGGGAGTTGCAGGAAAGTAAAAGTGATATCATTTTACGTTTACAGAAGCATTTAGCATTTTCACGGACAGACTCAAAAGCTTGTGGTTACAAAGTGTGAAATTCTTATTATAATTATTCATGAAATCAACAGAACACATATCTAGCAATTGTTCCAAGACCTTCTTTCCTCCCATTTGTACAGGACAGCAATGATCCTACTGATCCATTCTATTCTCCATATCCAAACAAAACAAAACAAGCAAACAAAAACAACAACAAAAATATACAATTTTCCCATTCAGTGGTTGACTTGTTCTAGCCAGGAAGTTTTAATTATTTGTCATTCAAAGTAAGTTCCTCCTTGATGCTATGGTGTCCTTCATGCTGGCATGAGGCAAATTATCCTCTGGGATGAAGATGGAGTGAACTTGGGCTGGCTGTGGTCCCTGCAGAAGAGATAAAGGTGCTCAGGGAGTATATGTTTGTGCTCTTAAATCTAAGAAAAATCCACAGATTGAGAATTTGATTATATTCATTGTGTAGAACTTGAACCTTCCACATGCCTTTAAAATTTACTTGCTTGCAGTTATGGATTTATATTTCCTCCAAAGTTTCATGTCACTTTCTGTGGTAATAATTATATAGCATCCTACTGCTTCTGAGGTGCTTTCAGTATCTTAATTATTTTTACAGTATTCCCTTATGGGGCATATGGGGTAGAGATTATTTTTCCCACTTTGAAAATGAGAATCCTGAGGCCCAGAGAAGTTAAGTGGCTTACCCAGCATCAGACAGCTAGTAAGGATAAGGCTGACTCTCAAATAGATCTTCTGACTCCAAATCTTGTGCTACTTCCATTAGCATGTGGTACCTCTTATGTTTTTTGTATTTTTTTCTCACAAAAGTAAATTCTGCTTTGGACCATTTTTCAAAGCAATTTTGATGGAACACATCCAAATGCTGTTTCCATGGAACCGACAGCATGGAAATGTGCAGCTTCTCAATCAGGACAGTACTTGTTATCTTGGAATTCTGGGACTGCTGAAGCTCAGTGTGAAATGGTTGCATACATTTCTACTTGTTTAAGCAGAACAATTTGGTTGTTCTTTCTCTATGGTATGTATTTCTATCTTATAGATAGTTACTTACCTTAGATTTCTAAATCTCAAAGGTCCTGAGGGCCACTTGCAGTCATATTCATCTTTCTATGCTCTACTGCACCTTGTCCAGTGACTTGCAGGAAGTAGTTGTTCAACAAATGTTTACTAAAAGGAATAAAAGATGACATAGCAGGATTTGAAGAATTCAGATGTTTTTTCCTGTGTTAGCTATATCAGTCTTTCCAGTACAGCTTTCTGCAATGATGGAAATGCTCTATATCTGGGCTGTGCAATACAATAGCTACTATTGGCTAGTGTGACTGGGGAAATAAGTTTCTAATTTATTTAAATTTAAATTTAAGTAGCTGCATGTGGCTGGTGGTTAACGTATTAGACATAGCAGCTCTAAATTGTAATGTGTTTGAACTTTGTCAGATCCTCACATCCTGATTATATTTGGGTCCTTCCGTACGCTGATTGTTCTCACTACGTTTTTTGATGAGGAGATTGTACAGCTAGCCCTAAGCAAGGCGATAAAGGAGTGAGCTCAGATTTTCTCTTACACCTGCAGTGGAAGGCCCTTTCTGCTGCTTGACCTCTGGGGAAGGGCTGATGCTTGTTCCTGAATGTTTTCTGGAAAGTAGGAGTGACTTGTCTCTTGGAGTTGCAAAGGGTTGACAGGAACTCTAGAAGGTGACACAGTGGGGGATTTCTCAGTTTCTCAAGGCTAAGTCATATATTATCTAGGCCTGTAGGAAAGAAAAGGTCCATCATTTCCTCAGAAAAGCAAATTTTTCCTTAGAAGAAAGAGGAGAGCATGAAGCTAACATATGTTAAATAGATTTCCTCATGCATAAGTCCGAGTGGCGCTCCACTGGGGTAAGAATCTTTAGGCTCTGTCTCTCTCCTTAACATAGGCTGTGTACATCACCAGCAACCATTACATTATGTATTTTTTCTAATTGTGAAACTTCTAAATTCCTCCTTTGAAGCTGACAGTTTGGGATTAATAATAATAATAATAATAATAATAATAAAAACCTCTCTCCTCTTCTTACCACCAGATAGGAGCAGCAAAAACTGCCTAGGAAGAGAGAAATGCTGTTCCTGCAGGGTGGACCCCTTTGATCTCAGTGACTTCTAAGAACCTCCATTCCTCATTCAGTGGCTTCTGCTACTTCTCTTGAGGGGCCAAAAGATTAAACAGAGACAGCGGCAGGAGTGAAATGGCAGCCAAATGGGAGAGTACAAGTTGGCCCTTGAGTCAAGGTCTATGTGTTATCATGTGATTCTGGGCACAAGTCCTTTCTCAGGATGTAAATAATGTTCTAAAGGTAGATTTTTAGGCTCTTGTGCTCTATTAGAAGTAAAGCAAACATTGAGGAAAGGAAAACGGGTGCATCATTAACACCAATGTACTCATGGGTGGCTGCAAAAGCTACTCTAAATGAATCTGCAATTTCAGGATGAAAAGTTAAGAGTTAAGAATTGGCATCATTATTTGTGAAGGGACTCAAGAGTATCTGTTGTGAATCAAAGAGCAGGATCTGCCCCGAGAAGCTTACTATCTAAGGCTGACAAAAACAGTAGATATTAATATTCTGTATTATGTACAAAACTGGAACTTAAAAATGTTTTTGCTTTATAAAAATATGTTCACATTAACTTTTTAGCCTTCCTTCCTTTTCAAGTAGAGGTGGGAGGTAAGTATTATCTGTCCCTTTAGGCATGAGATGAAAACAAAGCGCAGAGAGGGAAGTGACCTGGCTAAGCTCACAGAGCAATCATGCCCCTATCTACATTGGCATTTGAGCAGGGAACTTCAAACAAGGAGCCACCAGGCTGGCCTTTATCCTATGGAGTAAGATGACAGCTCCAATTCCTTACTGATGTAAGGGGGCCTGAGTGTATAGAATACATAAAGAAATGTGCAAAAGAGGAAAAGAAACCTCAGTCTGGCAAAGCTGTTGGAGAGAAGACAAATTAATACCTGTGACTCTGGTTCTGATTCCCTGAACTTTTTTTTTTTAATCAAGCTTTTACTTTGAAATAATTTGATATATATAGAAAAGTTGCCAAGATACTACAGAGTTCCCATATGCCCCTCACCCAGTTTCTTCTGATATTAACATTTTACATTTGATTTCCTAAGTTTTGCAATAATTTTATATTCATGTTTACAAGTTAATTTGTTTCTATAATGTTCCTATAACATTCCCCTCAAGTTTACTGCTAAGATAGAATAACCTACATATATAATAAGGGTTCAACAGTTGAGCACTAAACATTTTGGTTAAAAAGTCACTTGAGAGTTTTAACTGCAGTTATCATTACTGGGGAAGGGGGAAGGAAGAATAATATTGTGACAAAAGAAAAAACTTTAGAATAAGAGAGAACTTTTTAGGTTGCTCTCAGGCTGGAAGTTAGTTTATCCTCTCAGGAACAGTTGAGGCTTTATAGCAATACTGAGATGACAAATAATTTTGGAAGCAGCATTTTATAGGATATGCATTAAAGAAGATCTGTATTTCCCAAAGTTTCTGGATTTGTTCAATAGTAAATAAAAATAGAATTAACCAAGATTACAAAAATTTGGTTGATAACAGTGCTCCACTTTAAAGTTGGAACAGAATTGAATGGTGGATCAGTGGAGGATATGAAGGTACAGTGGAGCCCAAACAGAGGATTGGTGTGTCATAGGGGAGTGCCATTGATGAAGGGTACTTGGGAAAGGACCAAGCCAGGTTTCTCCTGTGTAAGACTTTCACCAGTAGTTTAGTGAAGAGGGACTGACACTTGATAATGGACTAATACCATTGTTATTTATTATCTGAGATTATTAAATTCACATTTATGCTTAAGGTAACTCTAGAAGGAATCTTACGGAATTTCCCATACTTGACAATTTTTGATTCACAAAAATGGAACTGTTATATGATTCATCCTAATAGTAAATTATGTGGTGAATTTGAAAAACTTTTGCTTAGTTTCACTTTATACTTTTTTTGTTTTTATAAACTTGGAAGTAAAGAACAGTGATTTCAGCTAGAAAAATCCAACTGAGATTTGTTATAAAAATAACTAGAATGAGCAGACAGATGAGCAGTCACCTAAATGCAACCCAAATAGGCACTCTTCCTATGTGCCAGACATTGCACACTTGCATCATAACTGTTTTATGTTTTCTTCACAGGGGTAAGTTGATTCTGTGCATTTTGATTTGTAAATTTTACAGGTTTAGTAGTACTCAGCATCTTTTCCTTCAGGCATCTAAGAAAGTACATCTGAAAATAATTGTTTATCATCCTAAAACATAAGGTTTAATTTTCAACCATAAGGTGGCATCATATCACATTTTATGCGGAAGAAGCAGGTCACTTTTCTGTTCACTGAAATGACTAATGCTCTGCACATGTCTTTAAGTTGTGGGTGTGACACATTATTGAATTTTGAAGTTTGTAAGCAAGTATTAGAAACTAGCATCTCTATATAGAGGCTTAACATTTTTTTCCTTATATTTGATCTTTCTATATTATAGCTGAGAAGTTAGTAATAGAACAAATTATTGCTATATTAACTAATACTATGTTTTTCCTCATTAAAATATGTAAGGCAGTTTCTTGCATATATACAAGCTGCTCAGAAATATTCATTGCATGATTAAATTAATATATTCTTTTAATAGGCCTTACCCTCAGGAATTCATTTTCTCATTTGTCAAGTTGAATTTACAGCATACTTTTATTGCTATGACCCATTTCTTACCAGCATAAGAAGCTTATTTCATGAAGAAGTTAAACTCAACTGAACACATTTAATTTCCCTACTACCCTTTAAAAATACATTACTTTTTTTTACACACCACTTTTCTTTGCTTAACTAGAAATGTCTAGGACTCAAGAATTGCATAAATACACCAGTTTACTTCTAGTAGCTTGATTTTAAACTCTGGTTTAGTTTTGAAAAGATGAGTTAAAACTTTGCTTCATTTTTCTTTGTACAAACATTTGTATGTTGTAGAAAACATTGTAAACACTTTCCTCATAAAATCAGCCTTTTTTTCAGCTGAAAGGATTTGTTATTGGAGCTCTATAGTTTTGTGAGAAGTCAGTGCCACTTTGCCTGCAGGAAACAACCCCACAAGGCATATTGCAGAGCATCTTAGAAATCTAATTTGGAATTTGGAAATGGAATAATAGGACTTTGGTCTCAACATTTCTCTGATCCCGAACCTCTTGGAGCACTTAATTCTCATTCTGACTGGCTATGATGCCAAAGTAACATATTGAAAAATGAAAAATTGTCAATCATTAAAAAAACCTTTAATAACACTATGTTGGAAAACCAGCTAGACTGAAGTTTCTATTAAATTGAATTGATTTCATGAATTGAGGCTTAGCTATACCTTAGATAGTAAACCTTTTTTCCCTTTGGGTGGAGCTCTGCTTTAAAAAGAACTGAATTATATTTCTCTCTGCTATCGATAATGTAGGCATTTTATCCTTAATGTTTTCTTCTCAGAGGAAAGTCAAGGTCAAATAAAGTGAAAAGTCAAGGTGAAACAAGCAGATTGGTGTGAAATAGAATAAGGGAGTATTCCAAGGAAGAAGGTTAAGGAAGCCATCCCTAAGAAGACGATCCCTGTTGGGGTTGAAGGATGAGGCAGAGCCAGCCCTATACATTTGGTTTTGAATTAGGTGGGTAGAAGATGGACTGATAGTGGCTAGGGAGAACATCTCAGGAATGGAAAAGAGCTTAGCATGTAACAGAGAAAGAGAGTAGAAAGGAGGGCAGTGTGGATGGAGCATGGGGGTGGGGAGAAGGGGCTGTGGGTGTGGCAGGGTAAATAGGACAGATGGGCTAGCGCCACTGCAAGGTGAAGCAAATGAAGAGTTTGAAGTTGGGAAATTACCTGATCTTATTTACATTTTAAAAAGCTTACTCTTGTTCATCAACAGTGGAATGGATAGATAAATTGTGATCTATTCCTACAACAAGATGTAATACAGCAAGGAAAATGACTAATTTGTTGCTCTATGGTACCTAATAGCATGAAATAATGTGTCAACTTAAATATAATGTTGAGTGAAAAAAGCCAAATGCGAAAAAGGACACAGTGCATGAGTCCATTTTTGTGAATATTCTATTCTTTGATCTGGGCACTGGTCACGTGGATGTGCTGAGTCTGTGAAAATTCATCAAGTTGTACATTCATGATTTGTGCACTTTTAATGTGTGTTAAGCTTAAATAAAAGGTTAAAAAAGGATTACTCTGGTTACAGAAGAGACAATAAATTGCAGAGGAGAGTGGAAGCGGGGGACCACTTAGGAGGCTATTGAAATTTTCCAGGTGGAAGATGGTGGTGGTGGAAATGGGGAGAAGTGAATGGATTCTAGATCTAATTTGAATTATAGTACAGTATTTATTATTAGATGGAAACATATGAAACACCTGGTGTTCAACCACTTTTGGCCTTCAAAAATGACAATTTCATATGGCTCAACCTACTGGAAATGGATTGTAAGGACATCCTTGACTCATTCTAGTTATTGTTTCTCTGTTAAGTATGATAACCTTTGGTTTTATGTATCTTTTCTTTGTGATATTAAGAATAAAAGCTTATGGTTTTACCTGAGAACAGATACTGAGTGTTAGTTATTCCTGTCTATTCACATAACTATATTACTTTCTCTATGATGAGTTATGTTGTAGTTTTTTTCTATTTTACCTATACTAGGATTAATTTATCAAAATGAGAGTAGTTTTTAATGTAACTGACTAATTAACATACTAGTACTATGTCTTATTATACTTGGTTGTGAAGACTGTAGTAACAGTGACTGTCAAAAATTTGTATTTTAGCTGGGTGTAGTGGTACATGCCTGCAGTCCCAGTTACTCAGCAGCCTGAGGCAGGGGTATTGATTGGTTGAGGCCAGGAGTTAGAGGCCACAGTGTGCTATGATTGTGCTTATGAATAGCTGCTGCACTCCAGCCTGGGCAACATAGCAAGACCCCAACTCTTAAAAAAACCCAAAAAACAAAAAACTTTTATCGTTTTAAAAGTCAGGAGTTAAGTGTTTATGCCATCATGTAACAATATAAATTGTATTTGAGGATATGGATATTAAATACCAGGTTCATCAGTTTTTATCCCTCTCCCCCAGAGCTAAGGTAGTTTTTGTATCCATTTGGGTACGCTTATGTGGGTTGTCAGATTTCTGAAGAAAAGTGCAGGATCAAGAGGCCCCTGACTGCTACAGTAGGGGTTCTTTAAGTTGTGAGCACTGAGGTGTCTTAGCTGGGCAGCTGAGATGTACAAAGAAGGCAGCTCAGTAAATTCTGACCCTGCAGCCCTTTCTATTGTAACAGGATCTTCAGATTCATATCCATCAAATTGACATGTGATAGTCCAAGGAGAAAACAACCTTGGAAATGGTCTGTTGAAAGTAATTTACTTCCTCATCTATCGCATTCTCAAATGGTCTACATTTGAGCAAAGCAGTGGGAGTATAATATCCATATTCTGAAAGTTGAGAGGATCTAGGGAAAGGTATTTTAATTTTATTCTTTTTCGCTCAATGTATATTTTTTCACACAAATGTATATAAAAGTGGAAGAGGCAGATGACATTTGATATATATGTGTGCATATATATATAAATACATACATATATGTGTTTTAAACCAGCTTTGAATTCATTTTCTCATATCAGAGAAGCATACCTCCTGGTTAGTATTAGATTTTCAGAATGCACAGATGGAGAATAGTTAATGGAAATCACACCAACTGGATTTATTTTGCACTGTGCTTCACTGAGTACAGAAATCTTCTAGAAGGTTCTAATTTTTTTCCCCAAGGACCATAACAAAACTCAGTCCCTAGAAGAGGGGTGGGGTGGGTGGGTGGGGGAAGTAATCTGCAAATGTTTCCTTGAAAAATGCCCTTTCCTGTGTATAGAGTGAAATCGATACCAACCTCTAGATTTGTTGACCTGTTCGTGAGATGGAAACTAAAATGTGAAAAGTTGAAAGTTTTTCCTGATGATAGATTTTTTTCCCTTTTTCAGATGCAGCTAGTGTGAACAATCTAATGATGAGAAAGATCTTCAGACCTCTATATAGTGCTGAAGAATGTCATGTCGATAAAGGGCATGCTTTTCCTATATCATTGTGCCTTAATCTTCTTAGATTTTTCTACAAAGAAATCACATTAATCAAATCTCCTTTCTGCTATATGAAAGGTTCAGGCTGACTAATGCTCGACTTTGGGTGAAATTGGATATGGAAGAAAATCCTGACTTGAAATAATACGAGGACTTTCCATAATCCTGTGTTGCTTGAGTCTTAGTTCAGGACTGTAATTTCCAGCTCAGGTTTTGTGAAATCCCATAGTCGTCCCAGTGAACCCAAGAGGTA
This sequence comes from Pongo pygmaeus, assembly GCF_028885625.2. Taxonomy (NCBI): domain Eukaryota; kingdom Metazoa; phylum Chordata; class Mammalia; order Primates; family Hominidae; genus Pongo; species Pongo pygmaeus. The sequence continues at coordinate 86,167,485 of NC_072379.2, forward strand.
CTCTTTATGCTTTAGAGACCAAAAACCCAATTTAAATGTATTTAAACATAAAATGAAATATTTGCTTTAAAAATGTTTAGGAGTAGGTTTTATGCATGTGTCTTTAAATCAAAAAAGAGTAGCAATTGTATGTTGCCAATACAAAAAGGCAGAAACCACTATTCATCTGGTTCATAAGCTTTGCAGGTTACAACAAAGACAAAAATGTGTCTAAAATGTAATCTGACTATAAAGAAACTTAATTCAGAATCTGTATATCTAAAATATGGTCTCTCAAAATTTTTTTGGGGGAAGCTATTACTGATTTCAACAATGCATTTATTAATCAAAGTCTTTTTAGACCATCATGAAAACATATTTTTTTCCCCTCTGAGTCTGTGGCACATTCCTTTGAGTATCTTTTAGTTGGGAGAGGCTGAAGCTTTTGAAAAATCCTAAGCCATTAAGAACCAAGTCTACAAAGTAGGATATATGGTCAGTGTGAGTACTATTGAGTTTTAGAAAAAACATGACACAAACCACATTGTATTCATGAATCATAACATCACTTTGTACCCCATAAATGTACACAACTATAATCTGTGAATTTATAATTAAAAATATAAAAATAAAAAACAAACCAAAACAACAAAACTTCACATATTATAAAATAATGGGACTTATTTACTTGTGTGGTTGCCCTGAGGGCAAAACTGAAAAATAAGTTAAAAAAAAGTACTGAACTCCTTAAAACTTAACTCTTTAAAATTGGTGTGTATTTTATGCTTATAGCACATCTCAAATTGGACAAGCTGCATTTCAATTTACAGCCACATGTGACTAGTGGCCACCATATTAGATAGCATGATACTAGAGTCCACACCTTTTCTTTTTTTTTTTTTTGTAAAAAGAGTTCAAAGACTGTGCATAAACTCTTCACTTAGTTACTCCAAATGTTAATAACTTATATAAATACAATATATAAATTATCAAAATCAGGAAATTAACATGGCTGCAATAGTGTTATTTAAACTACAGACCTTATTCAAATTTTGACAGTTACCCCACTAGGAATTTTTCTGGACCAAGATCAAATCTAGGATATCACATGCTGCATTCAGTTATCATGTCTCCTTAGTTCCATCCAATCTAGGAAGTTCCTCATTCTTTTTTGGTCTTTTATGACCATGGCACTTTTGAAGAATATTGGCCAATTATTTCATTGAATGTCCTTTAGTTTGTATTTGTCTGATGTTTCCTCATGATTCAATTCAGGTTGGAAACTTCTGGCAAAAGTGTTATAGAAGTGATGTTGTATTCTTCTCAGTGCATCATGTGAGAGGCACATGATTTTGATTTATCCAACACTGGTGGTGGTAAATTTGATCACTTGGTTAAGCTGGAGGCTGTCAGCTTTCTCCACTGCAAATGTACTATTTTACCTTTGTCATTTGAAAATTTAGTTTAAAGAATACATTGAACAAGAATAAGTATATACAGTTTCTTTATTCATTATTTCAGAAGCACTCACTGGATGTAGTTTTATTTTTAAAGAAGTTACATTCATTTGCTGTCAAATAACATTTTGAGCCAAAATAAATTTCCTGTTTCTCATCATACATTTGCCCTAGCTTTTAACATTTATTGATGATACTTGCCTGAAACAGCTACAGTGGTGGTGGTTGCCATTTTGTGATTTTTTTATTTCCATCATTCCTTCTACATTTATTAGTTGCAATTTTACTGTAAGGAAGAGTCACCATTTTATTTTTATCAGCAGAAACTGCATGGATTCTTACTTTATTCTTTGGGTCATGGTCCATTAATATAATTACTCTGTAGCTCAAATACTCATATACCCAAATTTGGCCATTAGGAGACTCTTTTAGTTTAGAGCTCACATTCTTAAAGACTACTCTAAACTCCTTCCCTATAATTGTGCCTATTTACTTCAGAAAGGCCCCAACACAATCTTGCTTTTAATAGGCTTTCAGTCACATAGATAAATAAGAGGCTTATCTTGGCTTCTGAATATAATCCTTTGTTCTTCTCTGAAAGAAGCAATTCCTAATCTGTCATACCCTAGGTTCATATCCAACTCTCTCACAGTTTTTGCTACATACTTTACATACAGGTATTTTTCAGCCTCAAAGACTATTCATGATAAGTATCCTATACATGCAGTAGGAATTCAACTATTTCTAGTGCTTTTAGTTACTTCAATTTGATTTAATTCAACAAATATTTATTGCCAGTTACATTGGAGAGAAAAATGTGGAATGCAATCTATTCTATGATCTTGACCAATTTGCTGTCTAGTGGGGCAGATGAGACATCTATGTAATTATAGTGTAGTTACAGCAGGATGTGATAAGTATGTGAACAAAATGTTATGGGGACATAGGAAGAACGACTTTCATTCCAACTTGGGGGTGAGGTTAAGGTGATGGAAAGGGACAGGGCAGGGAGGAGAGGTGCATGTAAGATTTTCTCTGGGGTTTACCAAACAAGGACAAAAATATGAATGTTAATCTGACAAAAATGTTTGCCTAACAACTCATTTCTTTTGCCATTTGGTCTTTGTCTTGATTATTTCAAGACTGTTTCTTTTTAGTTTCAAAAATTCTGAAAACCAAAGGTCAGAGAGGTTTCCATTTTTATAACTAATTGCTGAGACATGGGAACTAATGGTGACCTAGAGGTGATAACCTACAAGTGTAACAAAAATGGGTTAAGTTTTTATCACTTCGCACTGTCCTGTTGTTCAGTCTTGAGATGGAGAATCAGAGCAAGCCTGGATTGAGAATGTCTTACATCATACACTTTCCCTCTTCGCTTTTCATTTCACTTGGCAAAAGTAGAACCAACACTCCACATTATCTGACTGGGTTCACAAAGAACTCCTGTCATGATGTCCCTTTAGGAGTTATCTAAGCGGGGAAAAGGATGATGAATTCCAGGACAGTGATTGCATTTTTAAGCAATAAGCGAATATCAAGAGACAGTTTTGGAAGGTAGTGGTGGTAGCTGGGGACTCTTCCTGTGCTTCGTGAAAGTATTTGTCTTTTATCCAAGTGACTCTTCTATTTTAGCATGTAATGCAGCTGCTGCTTGGATACCCTTTTCCTTGCAGCTTTTGGTACCCAAGGCATTTGTGGCTCTCGAACACTAGAGTTGGCTATTTGGCTCCTAGAGGTTCTTTGCTAAGGTTTTTGATGCCTTTGAAATTCTTCAGGCCTGAGACTTGCCAGAGACCAGGGCAAATAACGGAGCTGTCTAAATGAATGAGTACACATGTGAGAGAAAAATGTAAGAAGAAAGCTGCCTCTCTCAGACTGGTCAAGAGTTAAACAGAATGCCATGTGCTCTTGTGCAGAAAATAATAGTGAGACCATTTAGCACACAGAGAACTTTTCTTAGTCTGTGAGTACAAGTTTTCTAATTTATAACACTGAATAAAAGGCGAACTTAATGCACATAAAATATATGCAAAAGGATTAGTTCTGAAAAACTTCTGAAAATTATCTGTTACTAAACGATTTCGATGCTGCTGGCACCTAGAGATATGGGAATTGTATCTTCTTATGGTCTTCTTATTAGGAACATAAATACCCAGAAATGTGCATATATGTATGTAACAGCTTTTCTATGTATAATTCATGTTTGTGTGTATAATTTATATTCCAACTGAGAATGTTTTTGTCTGAATGGTTTATTTGTGATTTTAAATGTGTGAAAAATATTTAAAAATTTTGAAAGAGAATTTATTTCATCTTCTACTGTTTGTCTTTTTCCATCCAAGCTTATTTCGTGAACACACAGAATTAAATATACTTGACTTATAGAAAGGGAATCCAAGATGAAAGTTCTCCCAAACTTGTTGTCATGTGGTTTAAAAATTACCATTGATTTTAAATCCTCAGTTTAAGCTTTTTTGGTATATGTATGTGAGTATATGTATACACACACGCACGCACAAATATATACATTAATCCTAAAGATAAAGTGGAAATGAGCCTATAAGAAAATAATAACTAAAAAGTGATAGAATTATGATGATCAAAAACAGTGTTGTATCTGTGATGAAGTTTTGTGTTTGTATCAGAATTAATCACCTTTGGGAAGTTATTTTGACATGAAAAAGAAGAGGTTGCTTGACTCTTGGTTCCTTAGAGAGTTAGACTGTTTGGCCAGAGTTACAGAAAAGGGATTGTGTCACAAGTGAAGTTATGGTTTCAGGACTGCTTCCAAATATTCCTGCTTTGGTTATAGGGGTAAAGAGCTGAGGAGTCCTGAAGCAGTCTTTTTGGTCAAAGAATTTAAGAGGCAGTGGGTTTGGTGCCAGTGATTCCATTTCTAAAGGATTTTCCTTTGAAGTGTTTGTTCCTCAGTATGTTTTTTCAGCCAAACATATGCCTGTGATTTGAAATCAGCTTAAGAGTTTTCTTTCATATTTAGTATTTGTGTTTAGTTAGCTGGCATTAAAAGATGCAGAACAAACTTGTTTGATTCCTAAATCCCTACAGTGATATTGCCACTAAGGATGATTCTCATGGGGAGAGTTTAGTTATTGCTGACTCTAGAAAAACACATGAAAGTTGTTGTTAAAATAAACTTATTTCTGGAAAGGGCTAAAGGAAAACATGTTCCAGCTTGCATGTACTTTGCATCTTTTCTTCTAGAGTTTCTTAGAAAAGTATTTCTCATTTGTTAATACTGTCTTAGAAGCTTAAAGTTTTATTCTGCCTGAAACATGGCTGTTATCCTTGACTTCTCTACCAGGGTTATATATTTAGCTGGTGACTTGAAACTATACTCATTGGATTAGTTCCTCTTGAGAATTCATTGAATGTGTGGGAGCAAAATATTGAAGACTTTGAAATCTATATATGTCCTGCCATGTTCTGGAGAGGTGAGACTTGCGTTTGATAAGACACTGTGTCCAGAGTGGGTAAATTGCCTCTGAGTCTGTAGTATTTTGTTGTTGTTGTTGTTTGTTTGGTTTTTGAGACAGGCTGTGTCACCTAGGCTGGAGTGCAGTGGTGCAATCACAGCTCACTACAGTCTTGATCTCCCAGGATCGAGCAATTCTCTTACCTCAACCTCCCAATTAGCTGAGACCACAGGTGTGTGCCACCACACCAGGCTAATTTTAAAAAAATTATTTGTGAATATGAAGTCTTGCTATGTTGCCCAGGCTGGTCTTGAACTCCGGGGCTCAGGCAACCCTCCCGCCTTGGTCTTCCAAGGTGCTGAGGTTACAGGCATGAGCTACCATGCCCAGCTGATCCTTCATTTGAATTCAAATATTGGAGGATGGCAAAAGGGGCCAACATGAGAGCATCAGCTCATTAAAGTAACTGGGATGGAGCCAAGCAAACCAAGAGGTATGTTCTACACCCTTGGCTTCAAGAGTAGGCCTTAGGTCTTCTCTTCTGAGGAACTAGTTTTCAGATCCTGAAGGACCAATTTTGACCGATAGAGATTTTCCTGAAGTTCTTCTTTTTTGATGATAAAGTATAGAAAATGCTTTAATTTAATCGCACACAAATCAATCCTCAAATAACAAAAGCAAGAGCAAATCAAAGTTTATAAATAAAAAGAGGTTATGAGTTATCTGCACGATACATGTTTTGAAATCCAGATCTGGTTGTTTTAGTTAGTGCCATTTCTTGGATTCAGGTGGCTTTTCAGAATACCCCTTTGTCCAGGTCAGGTCTGTTTCCCACACTTACCTAATTGAGGTGATTCTCATGCTTTGTGGCTCCCATGGTAGGGCCACCTTCTTTCTTCCCTGCCAGGAAATCACTCTTGGCTTTGTGAATGGTCATTTGGATTCAAATGCTGGAGGCTGGAGGAAGAACCCAAAATGGGAATAGGTACTTCTTACCTAGGAGACTGACTTAACTTGAGAAGTCCACTAGGTTCTCATTTCTTCTCAGTGGGTCCTCACCATGTCCAAGGGGCTCATTGACATATGAAACCCGGATGGCAGATGGACTATTATGGATTCTTCTAGTTCATTGTACCTGTTGGCTCAAGTTAGTTCACTTTTCCAGGCTCAAGCCTTAGGCCACATGCTCCCAGACCCAGACTTTCAGAGTTATCACAGTCATGATGAATACCTTTAAATAGACAATGTGTCACCATACATGAGTTTAATTCATGCGTAATTCTGATATTGCATAGTGATTTTGAAAAAAATTGGTATTTATTTTCTCCATTTTCTTCATTTTTGATTTGAATTATCTCAGCTTTTTAGTTAAATTAAATTCCACCCTACCCCTCCTTTCAAAAGACAACTAGTTGCCAAGATTGTCAAATTTAGTATAGAGGTTCCTTCTATAAGCGATTGTTTTCATTTATTTTATTCATTCACACAACACATTTTTGCTAATTTCTGTGTTGATAAACTTTGTGTGACAAGGTGAACATAAGATAAATATGCAATGGATTTTGCTTTCAAGTAGGTCATGATCTAGGAAAAGCCATAACATACTGATAATGAACTCCAATAGAAGGTATAAAATGATACATTAATGGTACAAATAAAGCGCTATCAGGACACAGAGGTGATTCATTCTGCCAGGGCACTGGGACCAGGTAAGGCTACAAACAGGAGACAACATCTGAAAAATACTTAGAACTATGGTCTCAGTTTTGAAATATTGGGCATTAGTACAATCATGGTGACCTATCCTGATAAGTATATTTTTATTTTCTACCAACTAATTACAACCTTAGAGTCACTATGTGATGCATTAGTAACAGTAATGGAAATTTTGTATTGCATCTTGCTCTTCAAGGACAGATACTAAGAAAAAGGAAGGAAGAAGATGTTAATTGAAGTTTAGGGATATGGCCACTAAAAAACTAAACTAATTTTTTCTTTCTATACTAATGCCTACCTCTTTATAGTAGAGACTTAGAGAGACATTAATTAGGGTTTTCTTTTTCTTTCTTTCTTTTTTTTGAGACAGAGTCTCACTCTGTTGCCCAGGCTGGAGTGTAATGGTGTGATCTCGGCTCACTGCAACCTCTGCCTCCTGGGTTCAAGCGATTCTCCTGCCTCAGCCTCCCGAGTAGCTGGGACTACAGGCGTTCACCACCATGCCTGGCTAATTTTTTTAAATTTTTTAGTAGAGATGGGGTTTAACCATATTTGTCAGGCTGGTCTCGAACTCCTGACGTCGTGATCCGCCCACTTCGGCCTCCCAAAGTGCTGGAATTACAGGCATGAGCCACTGTGCCTGGCCAGGGTTTTCTATTTGGAATGAGAAACTTTTAAGAAAGATGGTGTTGGTAAGAGGAGAGAAAGAAGAAAAAGAAGGCATTATTTTTTCTGGATTCCAGGATTTCCATATAGGACATAATTGGGATGGATGGTCAGACAGGAAGAGGGAACAAGGGATTTCTTGTAGCCATATTTCAGTAACCAGTTCAGTGATTTTACTTAGCATTATTTGGGGTGGACTGGAAGGGGCTACTAGATAATGTGTGTACATGCGGGAAGTTCTCAAGTCGCTCCTTGGTGCTTACACTGCTGATAAAGTGCTCAGAAAAAACCAGCAAATGTTTTTACTGGGTGGTAATTCATTAAAAAGCATTTTCGTACAAAGAGCCTTTTATCAATTTTTAGGATGAAGCACTGGGATGGAACTTTAGAAAATTCTGGCGTGAAAATTTGTTGAAAAGAGTTTCACTCGACTCCAAAAAAATGCAATATCATATTCTTGATATACTTTAAGGAGATGAGCTTATGTAGTTCAAGGAAACAATTTCTCTAACCTCAGGGGAACAGAATAAGGTAGAGGCCAAATAACATCACAATTATCCTCTTGTCTTACTTGCTCACTCTCTGCTTCATGCTTTCGTGTCTCAATGCCTGCAGTGCTGGCGGGGTGGGAAACAACTATTCAAGTGTGCCAGGGGCTGGTGCCATTACAACCCTCCTGAAAGCCAACTGGTTAGATGAATCATTAAATGTCTCTCCACTCTGTCTGCTCAGCACTGCATTGCCCTGGATCGTATTCACATTCCTACCTTTGTCTTGAAGCTGAAGTTAGGACTTGCTTGTTCCTTTTGGCAAATTTTCAGATCATGAGCACATTTTATGATATGTCCATCTGCACAGCTATCTAAATATGAGCAGACTTATGGGGAGTGTGGCTGAGAGTTCACTTAAGATCCTTCACAGGCTCCTGCCTGCCTCTTCTAGATTGGCAGGCACAAATGAAGTTAATCATATTGTATTAAATATGGTAGAATGATCTGGTCATACATTACACCTGGGAGTGTTGAATACTGCTCTGAATTGAATGGCTGGTACTGTTTTGGTGACTTGAACTTTGAGCTGTGTTGACTTGTCAAGAAGACAAGTCAACAAATCTTAGCTAAATAGTTTTTGGTATATTATTAGGAATGTTAGATAAGACAGTTCCATGTAACTCCTATCATTATGCATTCTTGGATTGAAAATAAGCCAATCTCTCAACACTTTGGAGACAAAGCCTTAGAACTGGTCCTTTGAATATCATGAGAAATGATAATGGTATGTGGAGACACTCTGAAGGGCACCTCTGTATCCTCCAAGTTGCTAATGTAAGAAATATGAAGGGACTAGATGTTTGTTAGGAAAATACAAATGTGAACTACATCAGCACTTTTAATAGCTGAGATCTTTTTGCCTTTTCCCACATGGATACCTAAATAATGAAATCATAACTGCTTTGATTTGATGTATTTATGTATACTCTGTAAACCATTATGGAATCTGTGACATTCCTAGTCTGCAATCAATGGCAATATTATGAAAGGAGAAAAAAATGATTAATTATTAGCATTGATAAACATTTAATTAATGCTTATTAAAAAAGCAAATGCTTGTGAGGACATGATTCATTATTGGACTTTTAGAGGGCAAATCTCCCAAAGAACCACATGTCAGTTACAGACTAAACTTAGAAAGTTTTCCAAGGACCAGTCATCTATTTAATATCTTGCATTAAAGCAATGGTGATTTCATCTGAACTGTTGGGGAACACAGAATGATGTGTCATAAGTAACCTTAATCCCTAATTAGTAATGAAAGGGTAATAGTTATGTGGCTTTGCTCTTGTTCAACTATTAAGACATAGCCAGTTAATTGCAACTTACAAATGAGGTAAATTTTCTAGCCTTAAATTATGAATGATGTTGATATGTGGCTTTATTCTTTAATGCTTGGTCTCTGTTACTCTTTGCCAGCAACAGAGCTCAACTTTGAATTTCCAAAGAAGAGCAAACATATCCATTATGCAGTGTCACTTTGAATGCAGGCTTTTGCAAGATTTGACTATGTTTTCAAGCAATGTCTGATCTGCCCATGCTCATAGTAAAGATTTGGCTTTACTCCACAAGAATGGGAATTTGATAATCAAGGGTATCCTTACAATTTATAATTTTGTTCCACAAGAGAAAGAAATGGATAAGTAGCTTGTGTATTTCATTTGATGATGTGTGTTTGCCTTTTGAAGGTAGGTCTATTCATAGGAGAGTAAGTTCAATTTAGATGTAAAAAGAAAATGGCCGCCTCTCCAATTGGCAATACTGGATAACTAGCAGTAATTGGATACCCCAAAGGACTGTTCAACTTTACATTTTACTTCTTTTTGAGAATTTGGACACCTCTAGGTGTCTTCCAGGTATGATCTTGTAGTGAGAAATTTTTTCATACCATGCTTCTAAATCAAGCTTTCTCAGAATTTAGGAGTACATGATATGGTTTGGATATGATTTTGTCTTCTCAGCAAGATAGTGACTGAGACATAGATTTGACTTAGCTTGAAATGTCTCTCCTTTCCTTGTCCCTGTAGTATCAATTTTGCAATCAAATATATAGTATGAAATTTATCACTATCATAACTCCAGAACAATGGATAGGTTGTCAAGGGGAGATGTAGAGCTCAGACTACTTTTTGTCCTGGATGGCTTAGATGTTTAATTGCTTAAAAGTAGGTGATCTTTGGAGATTCTTTCTTGTGTTAAATGTTAGCATTATACATGAAGCTATTCTTCAGACATAAGAAAAGCTAAGATAATTAGCTAGAAATATTATTTTATTACTCAATAACACTTAAGTTCTCCCCAGCCCTGAAATGTTTTATCTGTTTTCCTGATTATGTGTCCGTCTGGATTCTGTTAAGCAGAATTGTTATTCTCATTGCTGAATTCCCTGCTGGTACGCTGATTTTAGGCAATGACATACAGCAGAGCACTCTATCTAATATTGTAAAAAAGTTTTTTGGAAGGGTGGTTCAGAATGGGGAGGGAAGTGAATGCAAAACGGTATAGATATTTCTAGCTAAAAAAAAAAAAAATGAGTCAGGCGTGGTGGCTCACACCTGTAAGCCCAGTGCTTTGGGAGGTTGAGGTGGGAGGATTGCTTGAGACCAGGAGTTTCAGAACAGCCTGGGCAACATAGCAAGACCCCATCTGTACATAAAAGAAAAAAAAATTAGCTTGGTTGTGGTGGCACTCACCTGTAGTCCTAGCTACTTGGAAGGCTGGGGTGGGAGGATTGCTTGAACCCAGAGTTTGAGGCTGCAGTGGGCTATGATTGTGCCATTGCATGCCAGCCTATGTGACAGAGCAAGGCCCTGTCTCAAAAAAGTATATTGATTATATAAAACTTAGATTAAAAAGTATAAATAAAAAAACGCCCACTTCTAAGACTCATGTCTCACTTCTAAGATACTAGATTTCTCTTAGACAAAATTATTTGAAATATATGGACAATCTCTCATCTAGCTCAAATTATGAATGTTTCATTACATATACATTTTAACTTAGATATGACCACCTCAGTTGGGTGACCCTGGGGGCATAAAATATATTCTTTCATCTCTTGTTACTTGGTATGCTCTTCTATCCCTTATCTTAATTCTTCACTTTTTTCTTGAAGTTACAGACTTGATTGCTGCCTTTATAGTTACTCCTTCCCAAGCCTGCTCCTGGTTGGAAGGGCAGGTAGGGACTATTAGCTAGTACACTACAGCAGGGTGTGGAAGAAGAATTGATGGGGTAAAGAAGCAAGTAGGATGAGAAGAGAGGAGCACAACCTCTCTGGACTTGCTTTTCCATTCCCTTCCATTCCTATATCCAATTTTAACCATATTTTCAATGAATACCTCTAGTAAATATCTCTCATACTTGTATTTTTATCTTTAATTTCTTTGAAATTTCTAGATGTCTTCTGGACATTTCCACCCAAATCCCCAAGTTCCTAAAACATAATATGCCATATTTCCTCTGCATGGTAACCCTAGGTTTTCCTCTCAACTTCCCAGTTGTGTTAATAGTAGCATAGGTAAATTAGTAACTGGCCTTGAAATCTGGAGGCTGTCGTTCACTGGCTATTTTCTATTGCTTTGCTTACATTCAGTTAGTTCTTAATCCTATCTTCCTTATCAATTTATTATCTATTTTTCTTATCTATTCTTCTTATCTATTCTTCCTTATCAATTTCTTATCTATTTAATATATTTCCTTCTTTTTATTCCTACTGTAAACCACCCCCTCCCCTAAAGTTTAAGTCCTTACAATGTCTTTTAATAGCTAATTGGTCTCCCTACTTCTAGTCCCCCCACCCACCAATGGTCTGGCACTCTGCCACTAGGTTTATTGTATGGCTTAATTTAGTGGCTTTCCTTTACTAACTCAATAAAGCACTTACATTTCAACCTAGCACTCAAGGTTGTCTACTTTTTGGCAAAAACCCTACAATATCAGTGTAATTTTTCTATTTTTCTTATATTGGAGACTAGTAGTTTTCAACTCTTACTGTGCATCATAATTTTGGGGGGAGATTAAAAAAATAAAAATATGTGGGCCCCATTTCCAGAGATTCTAACTGGTCATGATGAGGGGGTGGAGGGGCATGTATTGGTATGTTTTCAAGCTTCCCAGATGGTCCTGATGTTTTTGAAGTGAAACCAGGATAAAGCATGAAATCCTAACTCTGCCTGAAATGCTTTTTCTTTTTTAGTCTATGAGCCTTTGTAAATATTTTTTCCCAAGAGACCTGGAACGTCTTTCCCATCAAAATCCTGCTGTTTCTTCTGGTTCTAATTCAAATAACACCTCCCCCATGCAGTCTACCTAATCCTGCATCCACAAGTCTATTTAGCACTCCATTCCAAGCACATAAATAAGTTAAATGAAATTAATCCAAGTGAATGTAGCATCCATTACTTATTGTATTTGTTATTAGTATTCTTGTTTTATATTTTCTAGTGAGAGTCTTGAGAGATTAGAAACTATATTATGATATTTTTTGTTTCTTCTCTTCTTCTAGTTGTTAATATGGTGCTTTGTACGTAATAGGCCTTGAATAAATAACTTCTGAATGAATTTTCTACAACATTTAGCTATTGTACATATTATAGTTTGAGACATCAGTTTTCAATTTACTGTATGTTGAGTTTTGTAAGATGAATTTGAGGCCTTGACTTGCCCTATGATATGTTCAGAAACTCCTCCAAAGAGGCTTTTCTGGCATGTGCTATTGAGACAGCCAGGTGGGAGGGGGTCCCTGGAAAAACTCCAACCAGCCTGTGTGTTGAGGTGGAGCCTCGGGAAGTTGACGATGTTTGCAGCAGGGAGGAGCCTGGCCCCTCCTCTTCCTGTGTGGAACTTGGGATTCCAACTGCTGGCGGGAAGCGCTGTAGCAGGGGATTCTGGCCTTGTGGAGGATCCCTGTCTCCCTTTTTTTTCCCCTTTTCACCCAAAAAACCCCTGCTCTACTCACCCTTTAAATCGTCTGTGAGCCTAAATTTTTGTGGCCATGGGACGGACAAGAACCCAGTCTTAACTGATCTAAGGAAAAGTCCTGCAACACTATTTGCCCCTATTATAATAACTTGTGGGGACTTGAGTATAAAACTTCCATTTCTAGATAGAATATGGTGGGTTGCTCCTGCTGCAACAACTAGAAAATAGTGGATAAATTACGAAACAATCATATTTTTGAAAACATCAGAGATCTGTGAAAGCAAAGAGGACTAGATAAACTAAAACTCCATGCAGGGAAGAGTCCTTCTGAGGGTAGCTGAGATCACTGGCAGTTTTCTTCCATGAGAGTGTTTTCTCAGTCTTATATTAGAGATTATAGGCTGAGGATCAGTTTAGCCTAGGTGGAGGGCCTGTAGTGGAAGAAAGAAAATTCCATGGAGCTTTTGGTGTGCTGACACGATGGATTTGAATCCAAAGGAGCCAAAAACACAAAACTGCTTTCCACATGAGACATTTACTGAGCACTGGGGACTGTGGAGTTTGTCTGTATAAAACATAGACTTTAAAATAACTATTATAGAAAAGATGAACAAGGACAAAATGAGTTTTTTAAATTATTCTTAATTGACATCATAACTGTACATATTTATGGGGTAAAGAGTGATATTATATATATATATACACATATATATACACATACATATATACACACACATACACACACACACATATATATAAAATCTGAATGATCAAATCAAGGTAAGGAGCATATTTACCACCTCAAACATTTATCATTTCTTTGTATTGGGCACCTTAAAATTCTCTCTTCTAGCTGTTTGAAAAATACAATAAATTATTGTACCTGTAGTCACCCTACAGTACTATAGACCACTAGAATGTATTCCTCCTTCCCAGGTGAATTTTTTTATTTGCTGACTTTTCCTTCTACTTCCTCCTCCCTACCCTTCTCAGCAATTTTACTTTCTACTTCTCTGATATCAACTTTTTTAGCTTCTTCACATGAGTGAGATCATGCTGTTTTGTCTTTCTGTGCCTGGCTTGTTTAAATTAACATAATGTCCTCTAGGCTCATCTATATTACTGCCAATGACAGGATTGTATTCATTTTTTATGGCTGAATTGTATTCCATTGTGTATATGTACCACGTTTTCTTCGTTTATCTGTTGATGGACACTTAGGTTAATCACATGTCTTAGCTATTGTGAATAGTGCTGCAGTAATCATGGGAGTGCAGATATCTCTTCACATAATGATTTTCTTTCCTTTGGATATATGCCCAACAGTTGAATTGCAAGATCATATGGGAGTTCTGTTTTTAGCTTTTTGAGGAACCTCCAAACTGTTTTCCATAATTGCTCTACTAATTACACTCCCCAAACAGCATATAAGAGTTTCTTTCTCTTTGCATCCTCCCCAGAATTTATTATTTTTTTGTCTTTTTGATAATAGCCATTCTACCTGGGGGAGATGATACCTCATTGTGGTTTTGATTTGCATTTACCTAATGATTAGTGATGTTGAGCATTTTTTATATAGTTCTTGCCATTTTTATGTCTTCTTTTAAGAATTGTCTGTTCAGATCAATTGCTTATTTTAGAATTGGATTATTATTTTTTCTGTTGAGTTGTTTGAGTTCCTTGCATATTCTGGATATCATTCCCTTGAATGAATAGTTTGCAGATATTTTCTTCTATTCTGCAGGTTGTTGCTTCACTCTGTCAGTTATTTCTTTTGCTGTGCAGACGCTTTTTAATTTGATATAATACTATATGTATATTTTTGCTTTTGTTGACTGTGATTTTGAGGTCTTTTCCATAAAATCTTTGCTCAGACCAATTTTCTGAAGTGTTTTCTCTATGTTTTCTTCTAGTAATTTCATAGTTTGTGATCTTACATTTAAGTCTTTAATTCATTTTGAGTCAATTTTTCTATTTGGTGAGAGATGGGGGGGGGTCTAGTTTATTTTCCTAATATGGATATATAGTTTTTTCAGCACCATTTATTGAAGACAATGTCCTTTTCCCAATGTATGTTCTTGCTGCCTTTGTCAAAAATCAGTTGGCTGTAAACATGTGGATTTGTTTCTGGGTTCTCTATTCTGTTTCTTTGGTCTATGTGTCTGTTTTAATACGAATACCATGCTGCTTTGGTTACTATAGCTTTGTAGTATATTTTGAAGTCAGGTAGGGTGATGCCTCCAGCTTTGTTCTTTTGGCTCAGGATTTCATTGTGTATCCAGGGTCTTTTGTGGCTCTACATTCATTATAAGATTGTTTTATTTTATTTTATTTTAAGTTCTGGGATATATGTGCAGTAGATGCAGGTTTGTTACATAGGTAAATGTGTGCCATGATGGTTTGCTGCACCTATCAACCCATCACCTAGGTATTAATCCCAGCATACATTAACTATTTATCCTGTTGCTCTCCCTCTGCTCACCCCCTGACAGGCCCCAATATGTGTTGTTCCCCTCCCTGTGTCCATGTGTTCTCATTGTTCACCTCTCACTTATAAGTGACAACTATGCGATCTTTGGTTTTCTGTTCCTGTGTTAGTTTGCTGAGGATAGTGGCTTCCAGCTCCATCCATGTCGCTGCAAAGGACATGGTCTCATTCCTTTTTATGTCTGCATAGTGTTCCATGTTGTATATATACCACATTTTCTTTTTTTTTAAAGTATACTTTAAGTTCTGGGGTACATGTGCAGAACGTGGGGTTTTGTTACATAAGTATACATGTGCCATGGTGGTTTGCTGCACCCATCAACCCGTTACCTACATTAGGTATTTCTCCTAATGCTATCCTTCCCCTAGCACCCCCACCCACCAACAGGCCCCAATGTGTGATGTTCCTCTCCCTGGGTCCATGTGTTCTCCTTGTTCAACTCCCACTTATGAGTGAGAATGTGTCGTGTTTGGTTTTCTGTTCTTGTGATAGTTTGCTGAGAATGATGGTTTCCAGCTTCATCCATGTCCCTGCAAAGGACATGAACTCATCCTTTTTTATGGCTGCGTAGTATTCCATGGTGTATATGTGCCACATTTTCTTTATCCAGTTTGTCATTGATGGGCATTTGGGTTGGTTCCAAGTTTTTGCTATTGTGAATAATGTCACAATAAACATACATGTGCATGTGTCTTTATAGTAGAATAATTTATAATCCTTTGGGTATATACCCAGTAATGGGATGGCTGGGTCAAATGGTATTTCTAGTTCTAGATTCTTGAGGAAATTCCACACTGTCTTCCACAATGGTTGAACTAATTTACACTCCCACCAACAGTGTAAAAGCATTCCTATTTCTCCACATCCTCTTCAGCATCTGTTGTTTCCTGACTTTTTAATGCTCACCATTCTAACTGGTGTGAGATGGTATCTCATTGTGGTTTTGATTTGCATTTCTCTAATGACCAGTGATGATGAGCTTTTTTTCATATGTTTGTTGGCTGCATAAATGTCTTCTTTTGAGAAATGTCTGTTCATATACTTTGCCCACTTTTTGATGGGGTTGTTTGTTTTCTTCTTGTAAATTTGTTTAAGTTCTTTGTAGATTCTGGATATTAGCCCTTTGTCAGATGAATAGATTGCAAAAATTTTCTCCGATTCTGTAGGTTGCCTGTTCACTCTGATAGTTTCTTTTGCTGTGCAGAAGCTCTTTAGTTTAATAAGAACCCATTTGTCAATTTTTGCTTTTGTTGCCATTGCTTTTGGTGATGAGGTCTTTGCCATGCCTATGTCTTGAAGGGTATTGTCCAGGTTTTCTTCTAGGATTTTTATGGTTTTAGGTCTTTACGTTTAAGTCTTTAATCCATCTTGAGTTAATTTTTGTATAAGGTGTAAGGAAGAGGTCCAGTTTCAGTTTTCTGCATATGGCTAGCCAGTTTTCCCAACAGCATTTATTAAATAGAGAATCTTTTCCCCATTGCTTGTTTGTGTCAGGTTTGTCAAAGACCAGATGGTTGTACATGTGTGGTGTTATTTCTGAGGGCTCTGTTCTGTTCCATTGGTCTATATCTCTGTTTTGGTACCAGTACCGTGCTGTTTTGGTTACTGTAGCCTTGTAGTATAGTTTGAAGTCAGGTAGCATGATGCCTCCAGCTTTGTTCTTTTTGCTTAGGATTGTGTTGGCATTGCAGGCTCTGTTTTGGTTCCATATGAAGTTTAAAGTAGTTTTTTTCAATTCTGTGAAGAAAGTCATTGGTAGCTTGATGGGGATAGCATTGAATCTATAAATTACTTTGGGCAGTATGGCCATTTTCATGACATTGATTCTTCCTATCCATGAGCATGGAATGTTTTTCCATTTGTTTTTGTCCTCTGTTATTTCCTTGAGCAGTGTTTTGTAGGTCTCCTTGAAGAGGTCCTTCACATCCCTTCCAAGTTGGATTCCTGGGTATTTTGTTCTCTTAGTAGCAATTGTGAATGGGAGTTCACTCATCATTTGGCTCTCTGTGTGTTTGTTATTGGTGTATAGGAATACTTGTGATTTTTGCACATTGATTTTGTATCTTGAGACTTTGCTGAAGTTGCTTATCAGCCTAAGGAGATTTTGGGCTGAGACGATAGGGTTTTCTAAATATACAATCATGTCATGTACAAACAGAGACAATTTGACTTCCTTTCTTCCTATTTGAGTACCCTTTCTTTCTTTCTCTTGCCTGATTGCCCTGGCCAGAACTTCCAACACTGTTTGAATAGGAGTGGTGAGAGTGGGCATCCCTGTCTTGTGCCAGTTTTCAAAGGGAATGCTTCCAGTTTTTGCCCATTCAGTATGATACTGGCTGTGGGTTTGTCATAAATAGCTCTTATTATTTTGAGATACGTTCCATTAATACCTAGTTTATTGAAAGTTTTTAGCATGAAGGGGTGTTGAATTTTGTCAAAGGCCTTTTCTGCATCTATTGAGGTAATCATGTGGTTTTTGTCATTGGTTCTGTTCATGTGATGGATTACGTTTATTGATTTGTGTATGTTGAACCAGTCTTGCATCCTAGGGGTGAAGACGACTTGATTGTGCTTCTGGATTTTTGATGTGCTGCCGGATTCAGTTTACCAGTATTTTATTGAGGATTTTCGCATCGATGTTCATCAGAGATATTGGCCTGAAATTTTCCTTTTTTGTTGTATCTTTGCCTTGTTTTGGTATCAGGATGATGCTGGCCTCATGAAATGAGTTAGGGAGGATTCCCCCTTTTTCTATTGATTGGAATAGTTTCAGAAGGAATGGTACCAGCTCCTCTTTGTACTCTGGTAGAATTCTGCTATGAGTCCATCTGGTCCTGGAGTTTTTTTGGTTGGTAGGCTATTAATTACTGCCTCAATTTCAGAGCTTGTTGTCTATTCAGGAACTCAACTTCTTCCTGGTTTAGACTCAGGAGGGTGTATGTGTCCAGGAATTTATCCATTTCTTCTAGATTTTCTAGTTTATTTGCATAGAGGTGTTTATAGTATTCTCTGATGGTAGTTTGTATTTCTGTGGGATCAGTGGTGATATCCCCTATATTATTTTTTATTGCACCTATTTGATTCTTTTCTTTTTTCTTATTAGTCTGGCTATCTATTTTGTTGGTCTTTTCAGAAAACCGGCTCCTGGATTCATTGACTTTTTGGAAGGTTTTTGTGTCTCTATCTCCTTCAGTTCTGCTCTGATCTTAGTTATTTCTTGTCTTCTGCTAGCTTTTGAATTTGTTCGCTCTTGCTTCTCTAGTTCTTTTAATTGTGTTGTTAGGGTGTCAATTTTAGATCTTTCCTGCTTTCTCTTGTGGGCATTTAGTGCTATAAATTTCCCTCTACGCATTGCTTTAAATGTGTCCCAGAGATTCTGGTCTTTGTTCTCATTGGTTTCAAAGAACATCTTTATTTCTGCCTTCATTTTGTTATTTACCCAGTAGTCATTCAGGAGCAGGTTGTTCAGTTTCCATGTAGTTGTGCGGTTTTGAGTGAGTTTCTTAATCCTCAGTTCTAGTTTGATTGCACTGTGGTCTGAGAGACTCTTTGTTAGGATTTCCATTCTGTTGCATTTGCTGGGGAATGTTTTACTTCCAATCATGTGGTCAATTTTAGAATAAGTTTGATGTGGTGCTGAAAAGAATGTATATTCTGTTGATTTGAGGTGGAAAGTTCTGTAGATGTCTATTAGGTCTGCTTGGTCTAGAGCTGAGTTCAAGTCCTGAATATCCTTGTTAATTTTCTGTCTTGTTGATCTGTCTAATATTGACAGTGGAGTGTTAAAGTCTCCCACTATTATTATGTGGGAGTCTAAGTCTCTTTGTAGGTCTCTAAGAACTTGCTTCATGTATCTGG
Source organism: Pongo pygmaeus (assembly GCF_028885625.2). Taxonomy (NCBI): domain Eukaryota; kingdom Metazoa; phylum Chordata; class Mammalia; order Primates; family Hominidae; genus Pongo; species Pongo pygmaeus. Next base: position 86,186,560 of record NC_072379.2, read on the forward strand.
GTGCTCCTGTATTAGGTACGTATATATTTAGGATAGTTAGCTCTTCTTGCTGCATAAATGGTCCCTTTACCATTATGTAATGGCCTTCTTTGTCTCTTTTTGATCTTTGTTGGTTTAAAGTCTGTTTTATCAGATATTAGGATTGCAATTCCTGCTTTTTTTTGCTTTCCGTTTGCTTGGTAAACATTCCTCCATCTCTTTATTTTGAACCTATTTGTGTCTTTGCATGTGAGATGGGTCTCCTGAATACAGCACACTGATGAGTCTTGACTCTTTATCCAATTTGCTAGTCTGTGTCTTTTAATTGGGGCATTTAGCCCATTTATGTTTATGGTTAATATTGTTATGTGTGAATTTGATCCTGTCATTATGATGCTAGCTGGTTGTTTTGCCTGTGAGTTCATGCGGTTTCTTCATAGTGTTGATATTTTTTACAATTAGGTGTGATTTTGCAGTGGCTGGTACCGGTTGTTTCTTTCCATGTTTAGTGCTTCCTTCAGGAGCTCTTCTAAGGCAGGTCTAGTGGTGACAAAATCAGCATTTGCTTGTCTGTAAAGGATTTCATTTCTCTTTCACTTATAAAGCTTAGTTTAGCTGGATATGAAATTCTGGGTTGAAATTCTTTTCTTTAAGAATGTTGAATATTGGCCCCCACTCTCTTCTGGCTTGTAGGATTTCTGCAGAGAGATCTGCTGTTAGTCTGATGGGCTTCCCTTGGTAGGTAACCCGACCTTTCTCTCTGGCTGCCCTTAACATTTTTCCTTCATTTCAACCTTGGTGAATCTGACAATTATGAGTCATGGGGTTGCTTTTCTCAAGGAGTATCTTTGTGGTATTGTCTGTATTTCCTGAATTTGAATGTTGGCCTGTCTTGCTAGGTTGGGGAAGGTCTCCTGGATAATATCCTGAGGAGTGTTTTCCAACTTGGTTCCATTCTCCCCGTCACTTTCAGGCATACCAATCAAACGTAGATTTGGTCTTTTCTCATAGTCCCATATTTCTTGGAGGTGGTGTTCATTCCTTTTTATTCTTTTTTCTCTAATCTTGTCTTCATGGTTTATTTCATTAATTTGATCTTCAATCACTGATATCCTCTCTTCTGCTTGATCGATTTGGCTATTGATACTTGTGTATGCCTCTTGAAGTTCTCGTGCTGTGTTTTTCAGCTCCATCGGGTCATTTATGTTCTTCTCTAAACTGGTTATTCTAGTTAGCAATTCCTCTAACCTTTTTTCAAGGTTCCTAGCTTCCTTGCATTGGGTTAGAACATGCTCCTTTAGCTCGGAGGAGTTTGTTATTAACCACCTTCTAAAGCCTACTTCTGTCAATTCGTCAAACTCATCCTCCTTCCAGTTTTGTTCCCTTACTGGTGAGGAGTTGTGATCCTTTGGAGAAGAGGCATTGTAGTTTTTGGAATTTTCAGCCTTTTTGTGCTGGTTGCTCCCCATCTTTGTGGATTTATCTACCTTTGGTCTTTGATTTTGGTGACCTTCGGATGGGGTCTTTGAGTGGACGTGCTATTCCTTTCTGTTTGTTAGTTTTCCTTCTCACAGTCAGGCCCCTCTGCTGCAGGTCTGCTGGAGTTTGTTGGAGGTCCACTCCTGACCCTGTTTGCCTGGGTATCACCAGTGGAGGCTGCAGAACAGCAAAGATTGCTGCCTGTTCTTTCCTCTGGAAGCTTCATCCCAGAGGGGCACACACCAGATGCCAGCCAGAGCTCTCCTGTATGAGGTGTCTCTCGGCCCCTGCTGGGAGGTGTCTCCCAGTCAGGATACACGGGGGTCAGGGACCCACCTGAGGAGGCAGTCTGACCATTAGCAGAGCTTGAACACTGTGCTGGAAGGTCTGCTGCTCTATTCAGAGCCATCAGGCAGGGATGTTTACATCTGCTGAAGCTGCGCCCACACCCTCTCCTTCCCCCAGGTGCTCTGTCCCAGGCAGATGGGGGTTTCATTTATAAGTCCCTGACTGGGGCTGCTGCCTTTTTTTCAGTGATGCCCTGCCCAGAGAAGGGAAATCTGGCAGTCTGGCCACAGTAGCCTTGCTGAGCTGCCGTGGGCTCTGCCCAGTTCAAACTTCCTGGCTGCTTTGTTTACACTGTGAGTGTAAAACTGCCTACTCAAGCCTCAGGAATGGTGGAAGCCCCTCCTCCCACCAAGCCTGAGAGTCCCAGGTCAATCTGACTGCTGCTGTGCTGGCAGCAAGAATTTCAAGCCAGTTGATCTTAGTTTGCTGGGTTCCATGGGTGTGGGACCTGCCAAGCCAGACCACTTGGCTCCCTGGCTTCAGCCACATTTCCAGGGGAGTGAGTGGTTCTGTCTTGCTGGCGTTCGAGGTGCTACTGGGGTATGGAAAACAATCAAACAAACAAAAAACTCCTGCAGCTAGTTCGATGTCTGCCCAAATGGTTGCCCAGTTTTGTGCTTGAAACCCAGGGCCCTGGTGGGGTAGGCACCAGAGGGAATCTCCTGGTCCACAGGTCATGAAGACAGTGGTTCAAGCACAGTATCTGGGCCAGAGTGTGCATGGTTCCTCCAGCTGAGTCCCTCACGGCTTCCCTTGGGTAGGGGAGAAAATTTCCTGACCCCTTGTGCTTCCTGTGTGAGGCAATGCCCCACCCTGCTTCAGCTCACCCTCCATGGGCTGCACCCACTGTCCAACCAGTCCCAGTGAGTTGAACTGGGTACCTCAGCTGGAAATGCAGAAATCACCCACCTTCTGCATTGATCTCACTGGGAGCTGCAGACCGGTGCTGTTCATATTTGGCCATCTAAGTCTTTGCTATTGTAAACAGTGCTGCAATAAACATATATGTGCATGTATGTTCTCTTTATAAGATAATGATTTATATTCCTTTGGGTATACGCCCAGTAATGGGATTGCCAGGTCAAATTTTATTTCTGGTTCTAGGTCTTTGAGGAATCACCAGACCCTCCTCCACAATGGTTGAACTATATTTACATTCCCACCAACCATGTAAAAGTGTTCTGATTTCTCCACAGCCTTGCCAGCATCTGTTGTTTCTTGACTTTTTAATAATCACCATTCTGACTGGTGTGAGATGGTATCTCAATGTGGTTTTGATTTGCATTTCTGTAATGATCAGTGATGTTGAGCTTTTTTTCATATGTTTCTTGGCCACATAAATGTCTTCTTTTGAGAAGTGTTTATTTTCTTTGCCCACTTTTTAATGGGCATTTGTAGGTTGTCTATTCGCTCTGATGGTAGTTTATTTTGATGTGCAGAAGCTCTTTAGTTTAATTGATCCAATTTGTCAATTTTTGCTTTTGTTGAAATTTGATGTTTCTGTCATGAAACCTTTGCCTGTGCCTATGTTCTGAATGGTATTGCCTACATTTTCTTCTAGGGTTTTTATAGTTTTGAGGTTTACATTTAAGTCTTTAATCCTCTTGAGTTAATTTTTGTGTAAGGTGTAAGGAAGGGATCCAGTTTCAATTTTCTGCATATGGCTAGCCAGTTTTCCCAGCGCCGTTTGTTATATTGGGAATCATTTTCCCATTGCTTGCTTTCGTCAGGTTTGTTGAAGATCTGATGGTTGTAGATGTGTAATCTTATTTCTGATATCTCTATTCTGTTCCATTGGTCTATGTGTCTGTTTTGGTACCAGTACCATGCTGTTTTGGTTACTGGAGCCTTGTAGTATGGTTTGAAGTCAGGTAGTGTGATGCCTCCGGCTTTGTTCTTTTTGCTTAGGATTGTCTTGGCTGTATGGGCTATTTTTTGGTTCCATATGAATTTCAAAGTAGTTTTTTCTAAATCTGTGAAGAATATCAATGGTAGTTAATGGGAATAGCATTGAATCTATAAATTACTTTGGGCAGTGTGGCCATTTTCATGATATCGATTCTTCCTATCCATGAGCATGAAATGTTTTTCCACTTGTTTGTGTCTTCTCTTATTTCCTTGAGCAGTTGTTTGTAGTTCTCCTTAAAAAGTCCTTCATGTCCCTTGTTAGCTGTATTCCTAGATATTTTATACTCTTTGTAGCAATTGTGACTGGATTTCATTCATAATTTGGCTCTCTCCTTGTCTATTCTTGGTGTAAAGTAATGCTTGTGATTTTTTGCACATTGATTTTGTATTCTGAAACTTTGCTGAATTTGCTTATCAGCTTAAGGAGCTTTTGGGCTGAGATGATGGAGTTTTCTAGATATAGGATCATATCGTTTGCAGAGACAATTTGACTTTCTCACTTCCTATTTGAATACCCTTGATTTCTTCCTCTTGCCTGATTGCCCTGGCCAGAATTTCCAATACTGTGTTGAATAGGGGTGGTGAGAGAGGGCATCCTTGTCTTGTCCTGGTTGTCAAAGGGAATGCTTCCAGCTTTTGCCCATTCAGTATGATATTGGCTGTGGGTTTGTCATAAATGGCTCTTATTTTATATATATAGAAATCTCCATCTCAAATATATATGTATATATTTTATACATATATAATATGTATAATGTGTAATATATAATCTATATTATATATAATAAATATATGTGTAATATATATATTATATATAATAAATATATAATAGTATATTATATATAATAAATATATTATATGTTATGTACTATATATTTATTATATATATTATATATAATATAAATATATTATATGATATATAATAAATATATATATTATATATTATATAATAAATATATTATATGATATATAATAAATATAATATATAATAAATATATTTATATATAATAATATCTAATATATAATAAATATATTTTATATAATATATAATAAATATAATAAATATATTTTATACAATAAATATAATAAATATAATAAATATGTAATATATAATATAGTATATAATAAATATATAATATATTATATAGTATATAATAAATATATATTATATATTATATAATGAATATATATATTATATAGTCTATAATGAATATATATAATATATTATATAGTCTATAATGAATATATATTATAAATTATATAGTATATAATAAATATATATTATATATTATATAGTATATAATAAATATATATTATATATTATATAGTATATAATAAATATATATTATATATTATATAGTATATAATAAATATATATTATATATTATATAGTATATAATAAATATATATTATAATATAGTATATAATAAATATATATTGTATATTATATAGTATATAATAAATATAAATATATATATTTATTATAGTATATAATAAATATAAATATATATATTTATTATAGTATATAATAAATATAAATATATCATATCTTATATAGTATATAATAAATATATATCATATATTATATAGTATATAATAAATATATATCATATATTATATAGTATATAATAAATATATATCATATATTATATAGTATATAATAAATATATATCATATATTATATAGTATATAATAAATATATATCATATATTATATAGTATATAATAAATATATATCATATATTATATAGTATATAATAAATATATATCATATATTATATAGTATATAATAAATATATATCATATATTATATAGTATATAATAAATATATATCATATATTATATAGTATATAATAAATATATATCATATATTATATAGTATATAATAAATATATAATATATATTTATTATATATAATAAATATATATTATATATTTATTATATATAATTAATATATATTATATATTATATTATATAATATATAATATAATAAATATATAATAGAATATATTATAATACATTATATATTATATAATATGTATTATATAATACATATATAATATATTATATAATACATTACATATTATATAATATGTATTATATAATACATTACATATTATATAATATGTATTATATAATACATTATATATTATATAATGTATTATATAATACATTATATATTATATCATACATTATATATTATATAATACATTATATATTATATAATATGTATTATATATATTCTATTATATATTGTATATATTATATATTATATAATATAATTATATTAAATACATTATATTTTATAATATATTGTATATTTTATAATATATGATATATGATATATGATATATTTTATATTATATATGATATATGATATATTTATAATTATATAATATATAATATATCATATATAATATATCATATATCATATATCATATATAATATATCATATATAATATATAATATATGATATATAATATATAATATATAATATATATAATATATTACATATTATATAATATTGTCTAATATATAATATATATATAATATATATTTATTATATATAATCAATTCATTATATATAATATATAATAATATATAAGAAATAATATTATTACATATTATATATAATATGTAATAAATATAATATATTTTTATATACATTATATTATATTATATATTATATAATATTATATATAATATATAATAAATATAATAAATTATATATAATAAATATTTATTTATATAAATGAATAAATATATATTTATTATATATAATTATATATATTATATATAATAAATTATATATATAATATAGAATATATATATTATATATAATAAATTATATATATTTATTATATACATTTTATCATATATAATAAATATATATTCATTATATATAATAAATATATATATTTATTATATATATTATAAATTATATAATAAATAAATATATTTATTATATAGAATAAATATATAATAAATATTGTATAATATATAGTATATATTTATTATATATAATTAATAATACATATTAATATATAATATACATTTATTATATATAATTAATATATTATATATTCATATATAATGAATATATAATATATGTTTATTATATACAATATATACAAGACCAGCCTGGCCTGGTATGTAATATATATACAGTATATACAAGACCAGCCTGGCCAACATGGCAATATATACAATATATAGAAGACCAGCCTGGCCAACATGGCAAAACCCTGTCTCTACTAAAAATACAAAAATTAGCCAGACATGGTGGTACGTGCCTGTAGTCCCAGCTACTCAGGAGGCTGGGGTGGGAGAATCACTTGAACACTGGAGGCAGAGGATGCCGTGAGCCAAGATAGCATGACTGGACTCCAGCCTGGGCGACAGAGCAAAACTCTATCTAAAATATATACATATTTATTATATATATATTTACAATATATTATATATTTATTGTACATAACATATATTATATATTTATTGTACATAATATATATTATATATTTATTGTACATAAAATATATATTTTATATTTATTGTACATAATATATATTATATATTTATTGTACATAATATATATTATATATTCATTATATATGATATATTAATTATATATCATATATGCTATATAATATATCATATATGATATATTATAGATAATATATATGATATATTATATATTATAGATAATATATTATATATTATAGATTATATATTATAGATTATATATTATATATATCATATATAATATATGATATATTATATATAATCTATAATATATAATATTTATTATACAATATATAATTTAATATAATACAATATAATATTTATTATATATAATATATTATATATTTAGTATATATAGTATATATTTAGTATGTATTATATATAATATATAATATATAATATAATATGTAATATATATTACATATATATTACATATTATAATATGTAATATATAATATATAATATAATAAATATATAATATATAATAAATATATCATATATATTATAGATAATAAATATATTATGTATATTATAGATAATAAATATATAATATATTATAGATAATAAATATATTATATATTATAAATATATATATAATAAATATGTATATATTTTAAATAGAGTTTTGCTGTGTTGCCCAGGCTGGAGTCCAGTCATGCTATCTTGGCTCACTGCAGCCTCTGCCTCCAGGGTTCAAATGATTCTCCCACCCCAGCCTCCTGAGTACCTGGGACTACAGGCACGTACCACCATGTCTGGCTAATTTTTGTATTTTTAGTAGAGACAGGGTTTTACCATGTTGGCCAGTCTGGTCTTGAACTCCTGAACACAGGTGATCCATCCACCTTGGCCTCCCAAAGTGTTGGGATTACAGGTGTGAGCCACTGTGCTCAGCTATTTTGAGATATATTCTATCAATACCTAGTTTATTGAAAGTTTTTAACATAAAGGGATGTTGAATTTTATTGAAGACCTTTTCTATGTCTATTGAGATAATCATGTGATTTTTTCTTTAGTCTGTTTATGTGATGAATTACATTTATTGATTTGCGTATGTTGAACCAGCCTTGCATCCCAGGGATGAATCTGACTTTGTCATGGTGTTCATGTGCTGCTGGATTCGGTTTGCCAGTATTTTATTGAGGATTTTTGCATCGATGATCATCAGGGATATTGGCCTGATTTTGTGTGTTTGTGTGTGTGTGTGTGTGTTTATCTGCCAAGTTTTGGTATCAGGATGATGCTGGCCTCATAAAATGAATTAGGGAGAAGTCCCTCCTTTTCAATTGCTTGGAATAGTTTCAGAAGAAATGGTACCAGCTCCTTTTTGTACCTATGGTAGAATTCAGCTGTAAATTCGTCTGGTCCTGGGCTTTTGTTGGTTGGTAGGCTATTTATTACTGCCTCAATTTCAGAACTTGTTATTGGTCTATTCAGGGATTTCAATTCTTTTTGGTTCAGTCTTGAAAGGGTGTATGTGTTTAGGAACTGATGCAGTTCTTCCAGATTTTCTAGTTTATTTGAATAGAAGTGTTTATAATATTCTCTGATGGTTGTTTGTATTTCTGTGGGGTCAGTGGTGATAGCCCGTTTGTCATTTTTTATTGTGTCCATTTGATTCTTCTCTCTTTTCTTCTTTATTAGTCTAGATAGTAGTCTATTAATTTTTTCAAAAAAACAGCTCCTGGATTCATTGATGTTTTGAAGGGTTTATTGTGTCTCTATCTCCTTCAGTTCCACTCTGATCTTGGTTATTTCTTGTCTTCTGCTAGCTTTGGGGTTTGTTTGCTCCTGGTTCTCTAGTTCTTTTAGTTGTGATGTTAGGGTGTTGATTTGAGATCTTTCAAGCTTCTTGATGTGGCCATTTAGTGCTATAAATTTCCCTCTTAACACTGTTTTAGCTGCATCCCAGAGACTCTGTGGGGTATATTGTCTCTTTGTTCTCAGTAGTTTCAAAGAACTTCTTGATTTCTGCCTGAATTTCATCATTTACCGAGGAGTCACTCAGGAGCAGGTTGTTCAATTTCCATGTAGTTTTGTGGTTTTGAGTGAATTTCTTAATCTTGACTTCCAATTTGATTGCATTGTGGTTTCAGAGACTATTATAATTTCACTTATTCTGCATTTGCTGAGGAGTATTTTACTTCCAATTATGTGATTGATTAGAGTAAGTGCCATGTGGCACTGAGACGAATGTATATTCTGTTGTTTTCGGGTGGAGAGTTCTGTAGATATCTATCAGGTTCACTTGATCCAGGGCTGAGTTCAGTTCCTGAATATCTTTGTTAATTTTCTGTTTCAATGATCTGTCTAATATTGACAGTGGGATGCTAAAGTCTCTCACTATTATTGTGTGGGAGTCTAAGTCTCTTTGTAGGTCTGTAAGAACTTGTTTTATGAATCTGGGTGCTCCTGTATTGGGTGCATATATATTTAGGATAATTATCTCTTCTTGTTGAATTCATCCCTTTACCATTATGTAATGCCTTTTTTGTCTTTTTTGATTTTTGTTGGTTTAAAGTCTGTTTTGTCAGAAACTAGGATTGCAACTCCTGTTTCTTCTGCTTTCCATTTGCTTGGTAAATTTTCCTCTATCCCTTTATTTTGAGCCTATTTGGGTCTTTGCATGTGAGATGGGTCTCCTGAATACAGTACACCAATGGGTCTTCACTCTTTATTCAGTTTGCCATTGTATGCCTTTTAATTGGGGCATTTAGCCCATTTACATTTAAGGTTAATATTGTTATGTGTGAATTTGATCCTGCCATCATGATGCTTGCTGATTATTTTGCAGACTTGTTTATGTAGCTGCTTCATTGTGTCATTGGACTTTGTACTTCAGTGTGTTTTGCAGTGCCTGGTACCAGTTTTTCCTTTCCATATTTAGTGCTTCCTTCAGGAGCTCTTGCAAGGCCAGCCTGGTGGTGATGAATTCCCTTAGCATTTGCTTATCTGAAAAGGAATTTATTTCTCCTTTGCTTATGAAGCTTAGTTTGGCCAGACATGAAATTCTGGGCTGAAAATTCTTTTCTTAAGAATGTTGAATATTGCCCCCCAATCTCTTCTGGCTTGTAGGGTTTCTGCAGAGAGATCCGTGGTTAGTCTGATAGGCTTCCCTTTGTCGGTGATCTTGCCTTTCTCTCTTGCTGCCCTTAACACTTTTCCCTTCATTTTAACCTTGGAGAATTTGATGATTATATGTCTTGGGGTTTATCTTCTTGTGGAGTATCTTACTGGGGTTCTCTGTATTTCCTGAATTTGAATGTTGGCCAGTCTTGTTAGGTTGGGAAAGTTCTTCCAGCTGATATCCTGAAGTATGTTTTCCATCTTGGTTTTATTCTCCCTGCCTCTTTCAGGTACCCCAATCCATCATAGGTCCCATATTTTTACATAGACCTATAATTCTCAGAGGTTTTTTTTGTTCCTTTTCCTTCTTTTTTCTTTAATCTTTTCTGCCTGTCTTATTTCAGCAACATAGTCTTCACTCTCTGAAATTCTTTTTTCTGTTTGGTCTATTTGGTTATTGATACTTGTGGTTGCATTGTGAAGTTCTTGTGTTGTGTTTTTCAGCTTCTTCAGGTAATTTATGTTCCTCTCTGAACTGGTTATTCTCATTAACATCTCCTGTAATATTGTATCATGGCTCTTGGCTTCTTTGCCTTGAGTTAGAACATGCTCCTTTAGCTCAGCGAAGTTTGTTATTAGCCCTCTTATGAAGCCTACTTCTGTCAATTTGTCCATCTCAGCCTCTGCTCAGTTCTGTGCCCTTGTTGGAGAGGTGAAGTCTTGTGAAGAGGAGGCACTCTGGCTTTCTGAGTTTTCATCACTTTTTTTGTTGATTCTTTCTCATCTTCATAAGTTTGTCTAGCTTCAATCTTTGAGGCTGCTGACCTTTGGATGGGGTTTTTGTGGAGACTTTTTCATTGATGCTGTTGTTGTTGTTGCTTTCTGTTTGTTTTTCTTTTAACAGTCAGGCCCCTCTTCTGTAGGGCTGCCGCCGTTTGCTGGGGGTTCACTCCAAACCCTATTTTCCTCCGTCCCTCCCACACCTGGAGGTGTCACCTGAGGATGCTGCAGAACAGCAAAGATGGCTTCCTGCTCCTTCCTCCAGGATCTCTGTCCCCAAGGGGCACTGATCTGATGCCAGCAGGAATGCTCCTGTATAAGGTGTCTGGCAACCCCTGTTGGGGGTGTCTCACCCAGTTAAGGGGCATGGGTTCTGGGATCTGCTTAACGAAGCACTCTGGCTGCCCCTTGGCGGAGGGGCTGTGCTGAACTGTGGGGAATCCCACTTGTCTGGGCTGCCTGCATTTCTCAGAGCCAGCAGAAGGAAAGACTATGTCTGTTGATCCACAGAGACCATGGCTCCCCCTCTTCCCAGGGGCTCAGTCCCAGGGAGATCAGAGTTCTGTTCCTAAACCCCTGACTAGAGTTGCTGAAATTCCTGCAGGGAGGCCCAGCCCAGAGAGGAGGGAATGGGTCAGAGTCCAGCCTAAAAAGGCAGCCTGGCCATGATCTGCCACAGCCATTGTGCTGTGCTGTGGGGAATTCCTCCTGGGTGCAAACCGTTCTGTCTCCCAAGCCCCAGCAGGGGAAAAATGGCAGGCTGGAGCTGCAGTGATGGCTGCTGCCCATCCTTCCTGGAATTCAGTCATCTTAGGCACCAGGCAGCCACAGTGATAATGGCTTCCCTTCCCTCAAGGAACTCAGTAGTCTTAGGCACTCTCCAGCTGAGTGGCTGCTGAGAATCGGCACAACTCTATGCTTGGGACCCAAGGCCCTGGGGGCATGGGCTCATGAGTGGGATTCCCTGATCTGTGGGTTGCACAGATCCTTGGAAAAAGTGTGGCTTCCCACTGCCTCCTTTGGCTGGGGTGGGAGCTTGCCTTGCCCCATGTGGGTCTTAGGTAGGCTGTTGCACCACTCTGATTTTCCTCACTCTCCATGAGTCACAAACCACCTAGTTCCAATGAGAGAACCTGGATACCACAGTCGCTGGTGCAGGATTCACTCACTGTTTTGATTCTTCTCAATGGGAGCCTCCAATTGCAGCTGTTTTTATTTAGCCGTCTTGGATCCTCCCTTCCTGCTTTTTCTATTTCTGTGAGGAATGACATTGGTAATTTGATAGAGATTGCATTGAATCTGTAAATTGCTTTGGATATTATGATCATTTTAAATAATATTATATATTCCAATCCATGAACATGAGATATATGTCTTTCAATTTTTTTTGTGTGTCCTCTTCAATTTCATCAGTGTTTTGCAGCTTTCATTGTAGAGATCTTTCACCTCCTTGATTCAATTTATTCCTAGGTATTTTATCTTTCAGTAGGTGTTGTAGATGGGATTGCTTTATTGATTTCTCTATCAGCTAGTTCATTATTAATGTATAGAAACACTACTGATTTTTGCTTGTTGATTTTGTATCCTGCAACTTTACTGAGTTAGTTTATCATTTCTTAGAGTTTTTTGGTGAATCCTTTAGTTTTTCTATTATATAAGATCACGTTATTTGCAAACAGAGATAATTTGGCTTCCTCCTTTCAAGTTTGAATGCCCTTTATTTCTTTCTCATGCCTGATTGCTCTGGCTAGGACTTCCAGCACTATGTTGAATAAGAGTGGTGAAAGTCGGCATTCTTACCTTGTTCCAGTTCTTAGAGGAAAAGCTTTCAACTTTCCCCCATCCAATAGAAGTGAACTGTGGGTTTGTCATATATGATTTTTATCGTGTTGAGGTATGTTCCTTGTATGCCTAATTTGTTGACAGTTATTTTTTTAACCATGATGGGATGCTGAACTTTATCAAATGCTTTTTGCATCTATTGAGATATCATATGGTTTTTGTCTATTTTGTTGATGTTATTTATGGTGTTTATTGATTTGTGTATGTTGAACCATCCTTCCATCCCTGCGATAAATCTCCCTTGGTTTTGGAGTATATTTTTGATGTGCCATTGGATTTGGTTTGCTAGTATTTTGTTGAGGGTTTTGCATCTATGTTCATCAGGATATTGGCCTGTAGCTTGCTTTTTTTGTTGTGTTCTTATTTGGTTTTGGTTTTAGATATCTGGTGTTATAGAATGAATTTGAAATTTTTTTCTTGCAATCAATTTTTTGGAATAGTTTTAGATAAATTGGTGTTTGTTATTCTTTAAAAGTTTGGTAGAATTCAGCAGTGAAGCCATCTGGTTCTGGGCTTTTCTTTTTGTTGGGAGGCTTTTAAATTACTGAGTCTATCTTGTTTTTCACTATTAGTCTGCTTTTTTTTTTTTTTTTTTGGTTCAATCCTGGTTGAACCAAGGTTGTATGTTTCCAAGAGTGTATCCATTTTTTCTAGGTTTTTCAATTTGTTGATGTGCAGTTGTTCATGATAGTTTCTAATTATCCTTTATATTGCAGCAATGTCAGTTGTAATGTTTCTTTTTTCCATTCTGATTTTATTTATTTGGGATTTCTTTCCCTTTTTCTTAGTGTAGCTAAAGTTTTGTCAATTTTCAAGAAAACAACTTTTTATTTTGTTGAACCTTTGTATTTTTTCATCTCTATTTTGTTTGGTTTTGCTCTAATCTTTATTATTTTCTTTTACTAATTTTGGGTTTAGTTTGTCCTTTTTTTTTTCTTTTATTATTATTATTATTATTATACTTTAGGTTTTATGGTACATGTGCGCAATGTGCAGGTAAGTTACATATGTATACATGTGCCATGCTGGTGCGCTGCACCCACCAACTCGTCATCTACCATTAGGTATATCTCCCAATGCTATCCCTCCCCCCTCCCCCCACCCCACAACAGTCCCCGAAGTGTGATGTTCCCCTTCCTGTGTCCATGTGTTCTCATTGTTCAATTCCCACCTATGAGTGAGAATATGCGGTGTTTGGTTTTTTGTTCTTGTGATAGTTTACTGAGAATGATGATTTCCAATTTCATCCATGTCCCTACAAAGGACATGAACTCATCATTTTTTATGGCTGCATAGTATTCCATGGTGTATATGTGCCACATTTTCTTAATCCAGTCTATCATTGTTGGACATTTGGGTTGGTTCCAAGTCTTTGCTATTGTGAATAATGCGGCAATAAACATACGTGTGCATGTGTCTTTATAGCAGCATGATTTATAGTCCTTTGTGTATATACCCAGTAATGGGATGGCTGGGTCGAATGGAATTTCTAGTTCTAGATCCCTGAGGAATCGCCACACTGACTTCCACAATGGTTGAACTAGTTTACAGTCCCACCAACAGTGTAAAAGTGTTCCTATTTCTCCACATCCTCTCCAGCACCTGTTGTTTCCTGACTTTTTAATGATTTCTTGAGTTGCACTGTTAGGTTGTTTACTTGAAATCTTTATTTTTTTGATGTAGGTGTTTATTGTTATAAAATTCCCTCTTAGCACTGCTTTTATTATATATCATAGGCGTGGTATGTTGTGTTTTCATTTACATTTGTTTCAAAAAATGTTTGACTTTCTTCTCAATTTCTTCATTGGACCATTGGTTGTTCAGGAGCAAGTTTTATAATTTATATGCATGTATACAGTTTTCGAAATTCTTCTTTTTACTGATTTCTATTTTTATTTTGTTGTAGTCTGAAAAGATACTTGATATGAGTTCAATTTAAAAAAATTCTTTGAGACTTGTTTTGTGGCTTAACATATGGTCTGTCCTGGAGAATGTTTTATGTGCTGCCAAGAAGAATATGTATTCTGCATCTGTTGGACAAAATGTTCTGTAGTCTGTTAGGTCCATTTGGTCTGTAGTGCAGTTTAAATCTAGTGTTTGTTGATTTTCTTTCTAGATAATCTATTTAATACTCAGAGTGAGGTGTTCAAGTCCCCAGCTATTATTGTATTGGGGTCTGTCTCTCCTTTTACATGTAATAATATTTGCTTGATACATCTGGGTGCTGAAGTGTTGAGTGTATATATATTTAGAATTGTTATATCCTCTTGGTGAATTAATTCCCTTATCATTATATAATAACCTTGTCTCTTTTTACAGTTTTTGACTTAAAGTGTATTTCATCTTATATAAGTATAGCTACTTTTACTCATTTTTGGTTTCTGTTTGTATGGAATATCTTTTTCCATCCTTCAGTTTCAGTCTATGTGTATATGTGTACCTTTGTAGAAGAGGTTAATTTTTTTTTTTTGAGACAGGGTCTCACTCTGTTGCCCAGGCTGGAGAGCAGTGGCATGATCTCAGCTCATTGTAACCTTCACCTCTCTGGTCCAAGCAATTCTCCAGCCTCAGCCTCCTGAGTAGATGGGACCACAGGTGTGTGCCACCACACTTGGCTAATTTTTGTATTTTTTGTGGAGATAGGCTTCACCATATTGCCTAGGCTGGTCTCAAACTCGGGTCTTGTTTTATTATTCATTTAGCTAGTCTGTGTCTTTTAATTATGGAATTTAATCCATTTACATTCAAAATCATTATTGATAGGTGAAGACTTATCTTTTTGTTAATTATTTTCTGGCTGTTTTGATATTGTTTGTTATTTTTTTCCTCTCTCATTTTTTATCATTGTGGTTTGGTGTTTTTCATAATTGTAGTTAGTGTGTTTTTATTTCAGGATATAGAACTCCTTTAAGGATTTCTCATAAGGCCCATCAAGTTATCACACATTCCCTCAGTTCTTGCTTGTCTGGAAAGGGCTATTTCTCCTTCATTTTTGAATAGCTTTGCTGAATACAGTACTTTTGGCTGGCAGTTTTGTTCTTTCAGCACTTTGACTTTGAATACATCATCCCATTCTCTTCTGGCCTTTAAGATTCCTGCTGAAACCTTATATGTGTATTCCCTTACGTGTGACTTGGGGAAATCTGTTTGTTTTTTTTCTGTTTGGGATTTTCTTATATGTGACTTGATGCTTTTCTTTTGCCATCTTAAGAATTCTCTCTCTGCTTTTGACTTGTGGCAGTTTTACTATAACGTCCCTTGGAGAGGACCTATTTGGCTTGAATCTGTTTGGGAACTTTTGAGCTTCCTGGATCTGGATGTCCATATTTTTCCCAAGACTTGGGAAGTTTTCAGCTTTTATTTCATTAAATAGGTTTTCTATTTCTTTCCCCATCTCTTATCCTTTTGGAAATCACATAATACAAAAAATTGTTCTCTTAATGGTGTCCCATAGATCCTGTAGGCTTATTTCACCTTTTATTTTTTTTCTTTGATCTGACTTATTTCAAAAGACCTGTCTACAAGTTTGGAAATTCTTTCTTCTACTTGATCTAGTCTATTGTTCAAGGTCTTGGTTATATTCTTAATTTTATTCATTTAAATCTTCAGCTTCAAGATTTCTGTTTCTTTCTTTTTAAATAATATCGATCTCTTTGTTGAATTTCTCATTCACATCATATATTATTTTACTGATTTATTAGTATTATTTATCATCATTATCTTGTATTACAGTAAGTTTCCTTAAGATCACTATTTCAAGTTCCTTTTCAAGTTTTTTGTATATTTTATTTTCTTGAAGTGTGTACAGGAATATTATCGTGTTCCCTTGCTGATGTCATATTTTCTTGCTTTTTCATGTTTTTGTATTCCTACATTGATATCTGTGCATCCGGTGGAATTCTCACCTCTTCCAATTTTATGGAGTGGCTTTCTTAGAAAAAGATTTTTTCTGTAGTTGTGACCTATAGTGTTGTTTGGGTAGGGTGCTTTGGTATTGGTTCTGGATGCATGCAGTAGTAAAGTCTCCATGTGATTTCTTTGGCTGTAATTAATGTCAGTGATTTCTCCAGATGCCTCAGTGGCCTAAATTGCAGGGTTTGTGGAGGCATTGGAGCAGCTTTGCTGAGGATGGAGTTTCTGATGGTGGTTTGCCTTGGGCAGGTCAGTCCTTGGTTCCTGAGGGGCATGTGCACAGTGTGTGGTAGCTCTGCCAATTAAAGGGTCTGAATTGCTAGCTGATACTGGCCAGACCTATCCTTGGGCCCTGGGTTATGTGTGTGTGGGATTCTGCAGCTTTTCTGGTTGAGGGGGAGGGGCAACTGGCAGTGGCAGGCATCAGGTCAGCCCATCTTTGGCCCTGGGGGGCACAAGTGTTGTGCATGGTAGCTCCACCAGTCAAGGGTGTGGGGTTGCTGATGGTAGTGGGTGCCAGATAGGCCTGTCTTTGAGCCCTGGGGCATGCATGTATGGCACACACGGTGGCCCCATTGGTTGAGGGTGTGAGGTTGCTGGTGGCTGCAGATTCCAGGTGGCTGGTTTTCAGGCCCTGGAGAGTGCATGCATTGATTTTCCCAGTCCTGGGTGTGGTCCCCCACTGCACTGACTGCCTGGTTCCATGGGGTGTAGGGAGCTGAGTAGGCTTGGGTGTTGAGATCATGACTGTAACACTGGGTCTATCTGGAGTCATGACACTGCAGCCCTTTGTTTGGGCATGGTGGGGTGAAAAGGGGATCCAGGGATGTGAAAATGTAGGGGCTATTGGGTTCCAGGGCAGGATGCGCTTTAGCAGTGGCTCTGTTTGCAAAGTGGTGACAGGCTGCAGCAACTTGGGTCCTGGGGATTTGGGGAGATCCAGCATGAGTTTCCTCTCTGGAGCAATGCAGCCATATGGACTCCAGGCAGCTCGCTATATTGGGCTTAGGGTCTGGGAGGACTGTGGGACTCTCATATAGCTGGGATTGCAGGTGTCCATGGTGATAATGGGCACTGCTGAAGACTTCCCACTACCCTTTCTCCATAGTAGGAATCTCTCATGGCTCTGAGCTGATCCTAGACATGGTCTTTGCTTCTTTCTCTATGCTGCCATCCTTAGTTTCTGTGCCTCAGAGGGTCTTTTTCACTTCCTTGTTGAATTCCAATGTTCCCCTTTAGATTCTCTACTCAAAGTACAGTGATCTATTTATTGTTTTGGTCCTTCTTTGTGGGGGAGGTGGGTGTTGGGCACCTCTAGTCAGCCATTTTGATTTGTAGCCCCAAATGGATTTAACAGAGTAAGATTTAAACAGAGAATTATCACATATACAAAATAAAATGGCCATTGTAGAGCAGAAAAATAAAAATGCAGTATCTGAAATTTAGAAGTCATTGGATAAGTTTAACACCAGATTCTATACAGCTAAAGATAGAATCAATGACATCAAGCACCCTAAAAATATTTAAATGAATCATTCAAACTGAAGTATAGAGAGAAAATGGAATAGAAAGAACAGAACAGGGGGCAAAGGGCTATATAGGACCCAGTCAAGTTGATTAACATGTATGTAGTGGAGCTCCTGATGGAGGAAATAGAGAATGGATAGAAGCAATATTTGAAAAAAGATAATGACCAAGAATTTCCCCAAACTGATGAAAAATAAGTTTACAGATCCAGATGCTCAGTCAACCCCACACAGAAAAGGCATAAAGAAAACCACCAATGCACATCAGCCTCAGTAAAGCCACTTAAAATCAAGATAAAGAAAAAAATCTTAAAAGAAACCAGAGAAAAAAGGATATATTATCTTCAAAAGAACAACAGTATCACTGATGGCTGACTTTCAACAGAAACCCTGAAAGCCAGAAAACAGTGGAATGACATCTTTAAAGTGCTAACAGGGAAAAAAAATCCCTGCCACCTTAGAATTCTATACTCAGTAAAAATATTCTTCAGAAATAATAGTGAAAAAAATAAAAAGAAAGTGATGCAAAGATTTTTTCAAAAAAATGAAAAAAATTAGCTCATTTTGTAATTTGTATCTGTATTAAAAGAAATACAAGAAATAATACAAACCATGTTACAAGCACAAAATTAAAGGAAGGAATGAACATAGCTAGAAAGAGTAAATAAAAAGAATACTGACCATTTAAAGTAACAATAATAAAAATGTCTTAGGTTTTATAACATATAGAAGTAAAACATATGACAATAGTAGCATAAAGGGCAGGAGGAAGGAAAGGAGTTAAACTATTCTAAGATTGATACAATAAGGAAATAGGAAAAGTATACATTTAAAATTATTAGAAATTATTCAAGAATGCATATTGCAATCTCTAGGACAAACCACCAAAAAATACATAAAGCTAGTAGAGGAGCTAAAAATGGAATAATAAAAAATACTCAGTTAATCCAAAGGAAGATAGAAAAGACAGGATCAAAGAACAAAAAGCAGATGAGATAAATAGAAAAAAAAACGAAAGCTTAAACCCAGTATATCAGCAATTACATGAAATACAAATAAACTAAACACTCTAAGAGGCAAATGTTAGATTGGCCCAACTATGTCCTGTTTATGGGAGCAATTTGCTAAATAAAAGGTCACAAATAGATTGAAAGTAAAATTATGGAAGAGATATGCCACGTAAATACTCACCAAAAGCTAGTCAGTGAGTCTAAAATATCAAAGTAGACTTTAAGGCAAAAAACATTAATGAAAATACAGAGGAACATTTATTAATGTTGAAAGATTCAATTCAATAAGAAGGCAAAACCAATGATACCGAAGATAACTTTAAAATACATAAAACAAAGATTGACAAGATTAAACAGACAAATAGATTTTAATACTGTCTCTCAGTAACTGGTAAACACACTCCATAAAAGCTAAAAAGAATATTGAAGATTTGAGCAAAACCGTTAAACAGCTTGACCTAATTGACATTTATAGAACACTATACACAACTGCAGCATGCTCATTCTTTTCAGGCAACCATGGAGTATTTATAAAAATAGACTATACTGGAACATAAAACAAATCTCAACAAATTTCAACGAATGGAAATACTATACAATGTTCTTTCACTGAAGTGGAATTCAACTAGAATTCAGTAATAGAAAAAGAACTAGAAATCCTCAGAAATTTATACATTAAGCAATACACTTCTAAATAAATTTTGGGTCAAAGAAGAAATCACAACAAATACTAGAAAACATGTTGAGCTGAATTATAGCAACAAAATAAGAACAGAAATAATTGAAAATGAAAATATTTACTTAATGTGCATGTAGTTTCAGTTTGCTCGTTTGTAAAAGAGGGATAATAACTGAGCCTGCTTCCTTGCATGCTTGTGAGGATTAGATGAGCTAATACATAAAAATATTTAAAATGGTACCGATCATATAGTAAGCACTCAACAGCTATTAGCTGCTGTTGCTGCTGCTGCTACTAACACCACCATCATCACCACCACTACTACTATTAATACTATTATTACAGGATGAACTATATGCACATATTCTTACTTTAAAAAAATATGGTAATCACCTGGGCTATGAAGGAGTCTGGATGTTCTAAAGCAACTGGTACCTAGCTTGCCAGTTTACATAGGGGCATTCCTATGCCAGAAGAGATGATATATGGTGGAGCTCTCTTTTCAGTATAAATCACATCCTGCCATTACCCTGTTTAAAGTTTTCCTATTGTATTTAATGTATAGTCCAAACTTTCTATCATGGTCAACAGGGATGCATTGTCTAACCTCTGCTCAGTTCTTCAACTTCACCTCTTTCCCTTTTCTCACTTTGCTATAAACACTTATTCTTACAGAGTCTTTGCACTGGCTGTTTCATTTAACTGGAATACTGTTTCATCAGCTCCTTGCATGGCATATTTCTTCTTTTTCAGAAGTCAGCTCAAATGTTACCTTTCTAGAGAAGACTTACCTGACCATCCTGTCTGTGATTGGATTCCCTCTGCCCTATGTTGTTCTCAATCCAAGCATTGGTTCATTTCCTTCAAAGACTGTATCAAAATCTGTAATTATTCATGTGTTAGTAAACACATGTACTTTGTCTCATTGATTATGTTGTTATATTTATGAGTTTGGGATACTTGCCTCTCATGTTTAGAATGCATTAAAAGTGTCTGTTGTAGTGGCTGGTGCATAGTAGGTACTGAAAATATTTGTTGAATAAATGACTGAATGTTATAGGTAGGGTTAAGGTCTTGAGTGGGAGGTTACACTAAGTGACCTCTGTTGTCTTATTTTTACTCTAATACCTGAATCTATGCTATAACTACTCTAAGTAGTTTGTCCTAGGGAGAAAAATGGTAAATTCCAGTAAGAATTAGGCACATTCTTCCGTTGGATCTCCTTCTTAGTGGAGCTGTGATAACATGCAGTCATCTTCCTTGAACAGTGATGTGATTCTTTGCTGTGTAGGAATTGACCCCTCTCCCCAAGTCCCTGATTTTACTCTGCCTAATGCTACACCAAAGAACTTTTAGCAGGCCCAAGATAAACCCAATGCATTAATTAAAATGATACCTTAAAATTTAAATTTGACAAATAACAGGCTTCTGGTTGTCACTAAGCAACAGTGTTAGCTCTAAATTAGATGTTTTATGGTTGTTCATTGATCTTAGCAAGGTGTTTCATTGATCTTAGCACTCTTAGCACTCTTTCTCTTGCTCTAGAAAATATAAATTTCAGGGTTTCAGGCAGAGCAGGATGGACAAATAGAAGGCTCAACTGATTATCCCCCCCTGCAGGAACACCACATTTAACAATTATCTACACAAAAAGCACCTTCATAAGAACCAAAAGTCAGGTGAACACTCACAGTACCTGGTTTTAACTTTGTGTTGCTGAAAGAGACACTGAGGAGGGTAGGAAAGACAGTCTTGAATTGCCGACACACTCCTTTCCCATCCTGTGGCTGAAGCTGCATAGCAACGAGAATCTGTGTTTTTGGGAGAGGGAGAGTACAGCAATTGTGAAACATTGCATTGAACTCAGTGCTGGGCTGAACTCAGCTGATGCCCATCCGTGGCGGGAGTATTTAAACCAGCTCTAGTCAGAGGGGAATCACTCATTCCAGCCATTGGAACTTGAGTTCCTGTAAGCCTTGCCACCATGAGCTAAAGTGCTCTGGGACTCTAAATAAACTTGAAAGGCAGTCTAGGCCACAAGGACTGCAACTCCTAGGTGAGTCCTAATGCCGAACTGGGCTCAGACCCAGTGGGCTTGGGGGCATGTGACCTACTGAGATAGCAGCCAGGGTGGCTAAGAGGAGTGCTTTTGCCACCCCTCCCCAAAACCTAGGCTGCACAGCTCATGGCTCCAAAAGAGACCCCTTTCTTCTGCTTGAGGAAAGGGGAGGGAAGAGCAAAGAGGGCATTGTCTCTGCAGTAGGATAGGGCACCAGGCAGAGTTTTGAGGCCCCCATTCCAGACCCTAGTTTCCAGACAACATTTCTAGACATACTCTGGGCCAAAAGGGAACTCATGCTTCCTTGAAGGGAAGGACACAGTACTAGCAGGACACATCACCTGCTGACCAAAGAACCATTGGGCCCTGAATACCCAGCACTGATACCCAGGTAGTATGCCATGGGCCTTGGGTGGGACTCATGGTTGTGCTGACTTCAGGTGAGACCCAGCAAGTTCCCAGCTATGGTGGCTATGGTGAAAGATTCCTGCTTTAGAAAAGCAGAGGGAAAAGCAAAGGGGACTTTTCTCATATCTTACATACTAGTTTGGCCACAGAGGGGTAGAGCACCAAGTGGGCTCTTGGGATCCCTGATTCCAGGCTTTGGCTCCTGGATAGCATTTCTGGACCTGTCCTGGGCCAGATGGGAGCCCAACACTCTGAAGGGTGAGTCCCAGGCTCGGCAGCATTCACCACAAGCTGACTGAAGAGTTCTTGGGCCTTAAGGGAACATTGGTCATAGCCTGGTGGTACTTCCCATGGAACCGTCATGGTGGTGGCCCTGGGGTGAGGTGCCTCTGCCTGTGGAAAGGAGAGGGAAGGATGGGAAGAACTGTATCTCATGGTTTGCATGCTGGCTCAGCCATGGTAGACTAGAACACCAGAGAGACTTCGAAGGTTTTTGATTCCAGTCTCTGACGCCCAGATGGCACCACTGGATCGACCTGGGGCCTGAGGGAACTTGCCATCTTGAAGGGAAGGACACAAACCTGGCTAGCTTTGCCAACCCGCTGATTGTAGAGCCCTAAGACCTTGAGTGAAAATAGGTGGTAGCCAGGTAGTGGTTATAGTGGGTCTTGGGTAAGACCCAGTGCAGTCATAGTGGTGATAGGCACAGAGATGCTTGTGTCATACCAGCCCCAGCTCCAGGTGGCTCAGAACAGAGAAACACTCTGTTTGGGAGAAAGTAAGAAGGAGAACAAGAGTCTCTGCTTGGTAATCCAAATATTTCTTCTGGATTTTATCCAAGACTATCAAGGCAGTATCCATACAAGTCTGTAAGAACCACAGTGTTACTGGCCTTGGAGTGCCCCCTAAGGCAGATATAACTTAGATCACAATACGCAAGTCCTTTCAAATACCTAGAAAGCCTTTCCAAGGAAGGACAAATACAAACAAGCCCAGACTGTGAAGACCACAATAAATATCTAACTCTTCAATGGCCAGACACAGATGAACATCCACACACATGAAGACCATCTAGGAAAACATGACCTCACCAAATTAACTAAATAAGGCACTAGAGACCAATCCTAGAAAAACAGAATGGGACAGTTCAGGAAGAGAATTCAAAAGAGCTATTTTGAGGAAACTCAAAGAAATTAAAAATAACACAGACAAGGAATTAAGAATTCTATCAAATAAACTTAACAAAGAGATTGAAATAATTAAAAAGAATCAAACAGAAATTCTAGAGTTAAAAAGTGCAATTGACTTACTGAAGAATGCATCAGAGTCTTTTAATAGCAGAATTGATCAAGCAGAAGAAAGAATTATTGATCTTGAATATAGGCTATTTGAAAATACACAGTCAAGGAGACAGGCCTTGGCTCTTGGATGGCATTTCTGGACCTAACCTGGGCCAGAGGGGAATTTACCACTCTGATAGGTGAGTCTCAAACCTGGCAGCATTCACCACAAGTTGACTGAGAGAAGACAAAAGGAAAAAACAATAAAAGTCAGAGGAGACAAAAGAAAAAACAATAAAAACAATGATGTACACCTACAGGATTTAGAAAATGCTCTCAAAAGGGCAAATCTAAGAGTTATTGTCCTTAAGGAGGAAGTAGAGAAAGAGATAGGGAAAGTTTATTCAAAGGGATAATAATAGAGCACTTCCCAAACCTAGAGAAAGATATCAATATCCAAGTACAAGAAGTTTATAGAACACCAAGCAGATTTACCTAAAGAAGAGTACCTCAAGGCATTTAATAAGCAAACTCCCTAAAGTCAAGGATAAAGAAAGGATCCTAAAAGCAGGAAGAGAACAGAGGCAAATAGCTTACAATGGGATTCCAATACATCTGGCACCAGACTTTTCAGTGGAAGTCTTACAGGTCAAGAGAGAGTGGCATGACATATTTAAAGTGCTGAAGGAAAAGACCTGTTACCCTAAAATACTATATCTGGTGAAAATATCCTTCAAACATGAAGGAGAAAATAAAGACTTTCCTAGACAAACAAAAGCTGAGGGATTTCATGAACACCAGACCTGTCCTTGAAGAAATGCTAAAGGGAGTACTTCAATCAGAAAGAAAAGGATATTAATGAGCAATAAAAAATCATCTGAAGGTACAAAAGTCACTGGTAATAGTAAGTACAGAAAAAAACCCACAGACTATTATAAAGTCTGTATTTACACACCATAGACTTTGGTGGGTAAGATAAGAGTAGTTCACACAGTTATACACTGTAACTGTGGTGTGTAAACTACTCTTAGTAGAAATACTAAAAGATGAACCAATCGAAAATAATAACCACAACAACTTTTCAGGATGTAGACACTACAATAAGATATAAATAGAAACAACAAAAAGTTAAGAAGCAGGGGGATAAAGTTGAGGGGTAGAGTTTTTATTAGTTTTCTTTTTGCTTGTTTGTTTGTTTATGCAAATAGTGTTAAGTTGTTCTTAGCTTAAAATAATGGATTATAAGATAGTAATTGCAAGCTGCATGGTAACCTCAAATCAAGACATATTATAAATACACAAAAAATAAAAAGCAATAAATTAAATCATACCACCAGAGAAAATTAACTTCATGAGAAGGAAGGCAGGAAGGAAGGAAAGAGGGACGAGAAGCTCACAAAATAAACAAAAAACAAATAACAAAATGGCAGGAGTAAATTTTTACTTATTTATAACAACATTGAATGTAAATGGACTAAACTTGCCAATCAAAAGACATAGAGTGGCTGAATGGATAAAAAACCAAGACCCAATGATCTATTGCCTACAAGAAACACACTTCATCTATAAAGATATACATAGACTGAAAATAAAGCGATATAAAAAGTTATTCCATACCAATGGAAACCAAAAAGGAAAATAGATTTCAAGACAAAAATTATAAGAAGAGACAAAGAAAGTAAGTGTAAAATGATAAAGGGGTCCATTCAACAAGAGTATATAACAATTTAAAATATATATGCACCCAACACTGGTGCACCCAGATATATAAAGCAAATATTACTAAAGCTGGAAAGAGACAGATAGGCCTTAATACAATAATAGCTGCAGACTTCAATACCATACTTCCAGCATTGGACAAATATTCCAGACAGAAAGTCAACAAGGAAACAATGGATTTAGTCTGTGCAGATGGACCTAATAGATATTTACAGAACATTTCATCCAACAGATGCTGAGTACAAATTCTTTTCCTCAGCACATGGATCATTTTCAAGGATAGACCATATGTTAGGTCACAAAACAAGTCTTAAAACATTCAAAAAATTGAAATAATATCAAGCATTTTCTCTGATCATAATGGAATAAAACCAGAAATCAATAACAAGAGGAACTTTGGTTACTGAAAACACATGGAAATTAAACAGTATGCTCCTGAATAACCAGTGAGTCAATGAAGAAATTAAGAAGAAAATGGAAAAATTTCTAGAAACAAATGATAATGGAAACACAACATAACCAAACCTATGGGACAAAACAAAAGGAGTACTAAGAGAGAAGTTTATAGCTATAAGTGCCTTATCAAAGAGGAAGAGAAAAACTCTTTCCATCAAAAGAGGATAAACTTCAAATAAACAATCTAACACTGCATCTTAAAGAACTAGAAAAGCAAGAACAAACCAAACCCAAAATTAATAGAAGAAAAGAAATAATAAAGTTCAGAGCAGAAATGAATGAATTTGAAACGAAGAAAATAATACAAAAGATCAATGAAACAAAAGTTGGTTTTCTGAAAAGCTAAACAAAATTTACAAACCTTTAGTCAGACTAACCAAGAAAAAGATATAGAAGACCCAAATAAAAAAATCAGAAATGAAGAAAGAGACATTACAACCAATACTGCAGAAATTCAAAGGCCCATTAGTGGCTACTATAAGCAACTATATGCCAACAAATTGGAAAATCTAGAAGAAATGGATAAATTCCTACACACTTACAACCTACCAAGATTGAATTATGAAGAAATCCAAAACCTTAACAGACCAATAACAGGTAATAAGATTAAAGCCATAATAAAATGTCTCCCAGAAAAGAAAAACCTAGGACCTGATGACTTCACTACTGTATTCTTCCAAACATTTAAAGAACTACTGCCAATCCTACTCAAACTATTCTGACAAAAATTGAGGAGGAGGGAATACTTCCAAACTCATTCCACAAGGCCAGTATTACCCCGATACCTGAACCAGACACACACACACACACACACACACACACACACACACACACACACACACACACACACACACAATACTACAGGCAGATATTCCTGATGAACATTGATGGGAAAATCCTCAACAGAATACTAGCAAACCAAATTAAACAACACATTAAAAAGATCATTCATCACAGGCAAGTGGGATTTATCCCAGGGATATAAGGATGATTCCACATATGCAAATCAATTAATGTGATACGTTGTATCAAAAGAATGAAGGACAAAAACTATATGATCATTTCAGTTGATGCTGAAAAAACATTTGATAAAATTCGACATCCCTTCATGAAAAAACCCCTCAAACAACTGGGTATAGAAGACATACCTCAACATAATAAAAGCTGTATATGACAGACTCCAGCTAGTATCATACCGAATGGGGAAAGACTGAAAGCCTTCGCTTCAGATAAACACAAGGATGACCACTTTCACCACTGTTATTCAACATAGTACTGGAAGTCCTAGCTAGAGCAATCAGACTACAGAAAGAAATAAAGGGCATCCAAAATTGGAATGGAAGAAGCCAAATTATCCTTATTTGCAGATGATATGATCTTATACTTGGAAAAACCTAGGTTCCACTAAAAAATAGTAGAATGATAAACAAATTCAGTACAAATGTAGGATACAAAATCAACATAAAAAACCAGTAGCATTTCTATATGCCAACCACAAACAATCTGAAAAAGAAATTAAGAAACCAATCCTATTTACAATAGCTACATATAAAATAAAATACCTAAGAATTAACTTAAGCAGAGAAGTGAAGGATATTTACAATGAAAACTATAAAACATTGGTGCAAGAAATTGAAGAGGACACACAAAAAATGGGAAAATATTCCATGTTCATGGATTAGAAGAATCAATATTGTCAAAATGTCCATACTACCCAAAGCAATCTATAGATTTAATGCAATCCCTATCAAAATGCCAATGACATTATTCACAGAAATAGTAAAAACAATCCTAAAACTTACATGCTATCACAAAAGACCCAGAATGACCACAGATGTCCTAAGCAAAAAGAACAAAACTGAAAGAATTGCATTACCTCAGTTTAAATTACACTACAGAGCTATAGTGACCCAAACAGCATGGTACTGGCATAAAATCAGACATGTAGATCAGTGGAACAGAATAGAGAAACCACATATAAATTCTTACATCTACAGTGAACTCATTTTTGACAAAGGTTCTAAGAGCATACATTGGGGAAAGGACAGTCTCTTCAATAAATTAGGCTGGGAAAACTGGATATCCACATGCAGAAGGATGAAAAGACTGCTATCTCTCACCATATACAAAAATCAAGTCAAAATAGATTAAAGACTAAAATTTAAGACCTCAAACTATGAAACTACTCAAAGAAAACTTTGGGGAAACTCTCCAGGACACTAGATTGGGCAAAGAGTTCTTGAATAATACCCTAAAGGCACAGGCAACCAAAGCAAAAATGGACAAATGAGAT
The DNA here is from genome assembly GCF_028885625.2 of Pongo pygmaeus. Classification (NCBI taxonomy): domain Eukaryota; kingdom Metazoa; phylum Chordata; class Mammalia; order Primates; family Hominidae; genus Pongo; species Pongo pygmaeus. The sequence continues at coordinate 86,214,825 of NC_072379.2, forward strand.
CACATCAAGTTAAAAAGCTTCTGCACAGCAAAGGAAACAGTAGTTGAAGTGCAGAGACAATCCACAGAATAGAAGATATTTGCAAACTACCCAACTGATAAGTGATTAATAACCAGAATATATAAGGATCTCAACTCTATAGGAAAAAATCTAATAATCCAATTTAAAAATGGGCAAAAGATCCGAACAGACATTTCTCAAAAGAAGAAATACAAATTGCAGACAGGTATATGAAAAGGTGTACCACATCATTGATCAATAGAGAAATGCAAATCAAAACTACAATGAGCTATCATCTCACCCCAGTTAAAATAGCTTATATCCCAAAGTCAGGCAATAAAAAATGCTGCCAAGGATGTGGAGAAAAGGGAACCCCTGTACACTGTTGGTTGGAATGTAAATTAGTACAATCACTATGAAGAATAGTTTCGAGGTTCCCCAAAAAACTAAAAATAGAGCTACCATATGATCCAGCAATCCCACCGCAAGGGTACACCCCAAAGAAAGGAAATGAGGATATCAAAGAGATATCTGCACTCTCATGTTTATTACAGCACTATTCATAATAACCAAGATTTTGAAACAACCTAAGTTCCACCAACACATGAATGGATAAAGAAAATGTGGCACATATACACAATGGAGTACTATTCAGTCATAAAAAAGAATGAGATCCTGTGATTTGCAACAACATGGATGGAACTAGAGGTCATTATCTTTTTTTTGGTAACATTCTTTTTTTTATTATACTTTAAGTTTTAGGGTACATGTGCACAATGTGCAGGTTTGTTACATATGTATACATGTGCCATGTTGGTGTGTTGCACCCATTAACTCATCATTTAACATTAGGTATATCTCCTAATGCTATCCCTCCCCCTTGCCACCACCCCACAACAGGCCCTGGTGTGTGATGTTCCCCTTCCTGTGTCCATGTGTTCTCATTGTTTAATTCCCACCTATGAGTGAGAACATGCAGCGTTTGGTTTTTTGTCCTTGCAATAGTTTGCTGAGAATGATGGTTTCCAGCTTCATCCATGTCCCTACAAAGAACATGAACTAATCATTTTTTATGGCTGTATAGTATTCCATGGTGTATATGTGCCACATTTTCTTAATCCAGTCTATCATTGTTGGACATTTGAGTTGGTTCCAAGTCTTTGCTATTGTGAATAGTGCCGCAATAAACATACGTGTGCATGTGTCTTTATAGCAGCATGATTTATAGTCCTTTGGGTATATACCCAGTAATGGGATGCCTGGGTCGAATGGAATTTCTAGTTCTAGATCCCTGAGGAATCACCACACTGACTTCCACAAGGGTTGAACTAGTTTACAGTCCCACCAACAGTGTAAAAGTGTTCCTATTTCTCCACATCCTCTCCAGCACCTGTTGTTTCCTGACTTTTTAATGATCGCCATTCTAACTGGCGTGAGATGGCATCTCATTGTGGTTTTGATTTGCATTTCTCTGATGGCCAGTGATGATGAGCATTTTTTCATGTGTCTTTTGGCTGCATAAATGTCTTCTTTTGAGAATTGTCTGTTCATATCCTTTGCCCACTTTTTGATGGGGTCGTTTGTTTTTTTCTTGTAAGTTTGTTGGAGTTCATTGTAGATTCTGGATATTAGCCCTTTGTCAGATGAGTCGATTGCAAAAATTTTCTCCCATTCTGTAGGTTGCCTGTTCACTCTGATGGTAGTTTCTTTTGCTGTGCAGAAGTTCTTCAGTTAAATTAGATCCCATTTGTCAATTTTGGCTTTTCTTGCCATTGCTTTTGGTGTTTTAGTCATGAAGTCCTTGCCCATGCCTATGTCCTGAATGGTAATGCCTAGGTTTTCTTCTAGGGTTTTTATGGTTTTAGGTCTGACATTTAAGTCTTTAATCCATCTTGAATTAATTTTAGTATAAGGTGTAAGAAAGGGATCCAGTTTCAGCTTTCTCCATATGGCTAGCCAGTTTTCCCAGCACCATTTATTAAATAGGGAATCCTTTCCCCATTTCTTGTTTTTGTCAGGTTTGTCAAAGATCAGATAGTTGTAGATATGTGGCATTATTTCTGAGGGCTCTGTTCTGTTCCATTGATCTATATCTCTGTTTTGGTACCAGTACCATGCTGTTTTGGTTACTGTAGTTTTGTAGTATAGTTTGAAGTCAGGTAGCGTGATGCCTCCAGCTTTGTTCCTTTGGCTTAGGATTGACTTGGTGATGTGGGCTCTTTTTTGGTTCCATATGAACTTGAAAGTAGTTTTTTCCAATTCTGTGAAGAAAGTCATTGGTAGCTTGATGGGGATGGCATTGAATCTATAAATTACCTTGGGCAGTATGGCCATTTTCACGATATTGATTCTTCCTACCCATGAGCATGGAATGTTCTTCCATTTGTTTGTATCCTCTTTTATTTCCTTGAGCAGTGGTTTGTACTTCCCCTTGAAGAGGTCCTTCACATCCCTTGTAAGTTGGATTCCTAGGTATTTTATTCTCTTTGAAGCAATTGTGAATGGGAGTTCACTCATGATTTCGCTGTTTGTTAGTGGTGTATAAGAATGCTTGTGATTTTTGCACATTGATTTTGTATCCTGAGACTTTGCTGAAGTTGCCTATCAGCCTCAGGAGATTTTGGGCTGAGGCGATGGGGTTTTCTAGATATATAATCATGTCATCTGCAAAGAGGGACAATTTGACTTCCTCTTTTCCTAATTGAATACCCTTGATTTCCTTCTCCTGCCTGATTGCCCTGGCCAGAACTTCCAACACTATGTTGAATAAGAGTGGTGAGAGAGGGCATCCCTGTCTTGTGCCAGTTTTCAAAGGGAATGCTTCCAGTTTTTGCCCATTCAGTATGATATTGGCTGTGGGTTTGTCATAAAAAGCTCTTATTATTTTGAGATACATCCCATCAATACCTAATTTATTGAGAGTTTTTAGCATGAAGCGTTGTTGAATTTTGTCAAAGGCCTTTTCTGCATCTATTGAGATAATCATGTGGTTTTTGTCTTTGGTTCTGTTTATATGCTGGATTACATTTATTGATTTGCGTATGTTGAACCAGCCTTGCATCCCAGGGATGAAGCCCACTTGATCATGGCGGATAAGCTTTTTGATGTGTTGCTGGATTCGGTTTGCCAGTATTTTATTGAGGATTTTTACATCGATGTTCTTCAGGGATATTGGTCTAAAATTCTCTTTTTTTGTTGTGTCTCTGCCCGGCTTTGGTATCAGGATGATGCTGGCCTCATAAAATGAGTTAGGGAGGATTCCCTCTTTTTCTTTTGATTGGAATAGTTTCAGAAGGAATAGTACCAGCTCCTCCTTGTATAGAGGTCATTATCTTAAGTGAAATAAGCCAGACACAGATAGACGAACGTCACATGTTCTCACTCATTTGTGGGAGTTAAAAATTAATTAAACTCATGGAGAAAGAGGGTAGAAGGATGATTACCAGAGGCTGGGAAGGGTGTTGCAGGGGGTGAGGGTGGAGAAAGTAGAGATGGTTAATGGGTACAAAAAATATTTAGAAGGAATGAATAAGACTTAGTATTTGCTAGCACAACAGGGTGACTATAGTAAAAATAATATAACTGCACATTTAAAAATAACTAAAAGACTATAATTGGATTATACTCTTGTATATATTGGATTAGATTGTTTGTAATATAAAAGGTAAACACTTGAGATGATGGATACCCAATTTATCCTGGTGTGATTACACATTGCATGCCTGTATCAAAATATCTCATGTAACTCATAAATATATACACCTACTATGTGCTCACAAAAATTAAAAATTAAAACATAAATTATCACTGAGAAAGATGGAGTTTTTAAAATGAGTCATGCTGATATTAAACTTAGGCTATAAGATGTGGACACAGAAGTGTCCCCTTCCAGCAGAGAGATTTCTTCCTTCTGTTGTGCCGTAGTATTTCACACTAGCTTTGCCATTCTCATAAAACGCAGGCACTTTAAGTCCCAACTAAGTGTGTAGTGTGGTACCTGCGTCTTATTTCAGTGATTAAATATCCTTTTTAAAAAAGAAGTGAAGACTCCATATAACTGATTGCAGTTGGGTGGTTGTTTTAATATCTATGGCGTTATGTATTTTGCTGATACCAGGGCATTCCTTTTTAGAGCAACATTATGTGCAGGAGTCACATATATGATGACTGATTTGAAACAGACACTTGTTTAACCAGGAGAGGTTAGACACTATTGAAATATAGTCTGTATCAGGTATAAGGCCTGTTTGTCAGTTTGAGAGAGTGAAAGAAAACAAAATGAATTTTGGGGGGCAGAAAATAGTATGCCTTATGCATTTGGGTAAGTGGAGGAAAATATTGGTTTAAAATTAGGCAAGCTATGTATTATATTTTTGGGCTCCAAGTTCCCCAGTTCTCTAGCTGCGTTGATCTAGTGTTTGAAGATAAGTGATTCTGACACTTGTGGAAAAGAATGTTCTGTTACATTGTACAGTGTGTTCCCAGACCTTCTCACACTGATTTAGCGAGGGCAGCCATTCCTCTGTTTCCTTCCTCCACTGACAGTAGCTTTAGACGAGGGAGGTTGAAAATACAACAAACTCCGGTCTGAAAAGCTCTATGATTTTTAGATTACCCTTAATTATTAAATAAGCATGAAGCTCAATTCCATATTTGAAGAAATTGATTTTATCCCATAGCACTCAGTACAAATGTAGGAGAAACAAACTCAAAAGTAAAGAAACATAACTTTTGTTTGAATAGAATCCTTGTGAATCTGCTTGTGAACCTATTAAAAATTATGAACCTCAACCTAGGAAGACTATCTCTTTCACCTATCACTCAGGATATGATGGCCTGTCAGCTTTTAGATGTATGTCTGCTCATGTTTCTGATTTTATTAATTGCAACTTCAATTTATTAAAGAACCTTGAAAAAAAATCTTCCCCAACCAACATTCATTCCCTCTGTATAGTTGGTTACCACATTTAAGAGATGATGTGATTCTGAAGAAAGCTTTATTATTCTATCAGAGAGGGTTGGTGTGGTGAAGATCTGCAGAGAGACACCCATGCATGACCCTCCCAACCATGTGAAGATGGAATGAAGACCACAAAGCTTTGTCCTTCAAAGAGAAGGGGTAGCAATAGTGTACCTTGGATCTCTAACTACAGAGTGCATGGTTATCCTGGAACTACAAGGTAGCTGGGTTTGCAGCCACAACTCATGGGTTCAGGTCCTGACCCATACTATAGATCAGCTTTCTGATTTGGGTCAAGTCACCAAGTTGCCCTAAGCTTCAGTAGCACTGTTAAAATTTTGTTATGATTACTGTTAAATTTTGTTACAATTAACCATCTCTCAGGGTTCTTGTGAGGATTAGATGAGACCATGCATAAAAGGGTGAAAGGGTGATATAAATGGAATTGTTTATTATTATCACAAGCTCTTTCTAGCTTTACTTGATTTTCTACCTTATGTTCAGTGTTGCTGGATATTAGTTGTCATTCCCTTATTTTATTGGTAGTAACAGAAATAGTCAATGGATAAGTGAGCCTTCAATTACAGCCTTTTATTTGGACTAACCCAAACCTGAATCCCAGAAATGTATGCTTACACTACAGGCATTTAAAAATATGTACTTGGGAGGCCGAGGCTGGCGGATCACGAGGTCAGGAGATCGGGATCATTCTGGCTAACACAGTGAAACCTCGTTTCTACTAAAAATACAAAAAAATTAGCCGGGCATGGTGGCGGGTGCCTGTAGTCCCAGCTACTTGGGAGACTGAGGCAGGAGAATGGCGTGAACCCGGAGGGCGGAGCTTGCAGTGAGCTGAGATCGCGCCACTGCACTCCAGCCTGGGTGACAGAGTGAGACTCCGTCTCAAAAAAAAAAAAAAAAAAAAAAAAAAAGTACAAAAATGCTGCTAGTAAACCGCAGCATCCTCTGGCAGGCATAATCCCTGGCCCACAAAATCTGGACTTAGGACTCTGTGTAGCTTTTCTTTTAGGCTTAAAGAATAGAAAAATCTAAAAGAAGACATAGAATCTTGCCAGTTAGAACTTATGATGAATCAGGTATTTATTTTATAATTTTCTTTTTCTAGTTATTTCTAAAGGAGGCAAATGATACTTAATAAAGCTACCCACCCTTGCTCAGTAACTTAGCGGCAGGTCCTGGTATGTGACTATAATCTTTAATTGATGAATGTTTGGTTTCTATCTATCAATAGCTTGTCTAAAGAAAATTATATTAAGGGACAATTATGTAAGAGACATACTTCCTGCCTATCTATTTTCATATTTTATCTTTGGATTTAGTTAGATGACTAAAGGCATATGTTACTTTAGCTTCTAAGGAATGAATGCCTTTCCTAGAACTGTACTAAGATGCTATGTCTTCAGCTTTTTAAAAAAGTGGTTGCAAGAAAAAGCATATGAAGTCAACTTTAGATTTTAGCAAAAATGCTCTGGAGGAGACTTTCCATGTTAGTGTCCTGGAAATGAAATCATACAGAAGAGATTTCTTTGAGAATTTAATTCCAGGAATAACTTTGTCTTTCTCAAGGTATCCTTTTAAATAATGAGAGCTACATAATTGCTTGGTTGTGCATGTTTGTCATCCCAGCTTCAAGAAGCTTGGAGAAAAATTTAAAGCTCAATTGTAGCATTACTATTTACTTTAATAGCTATCTTATGTACATTTTACTTTAAAAGAAACCTGTTAGATTGTAACTCATATCTATTGTTTTAAGCCATATCAATTTTTTTGGGGGAAAGAAGCATGATATAAAGAGAAATAAAATAGTAGATGTTAATAATAGGACTTAGGAAAAGAGGATAGGAAGAGAGAAAACCACCACCATCATCATCATCATCATCATCATCATCATCATCACTATCGTTATCATTATTATAGAGGGGGCTACTTATTAATGCAGGAAAAGAAACAGCCATTTTTACTTATATTGAGTGCTTTAAAAATTAAGAAAGATTTTTAACAGAAAAATACAGAGAAACATACAATATGCACCCATGTACCCACTACTCAGATTTAACAAGTATTACTTTTTGCCATATTTTCTTCAGGTAAAAAATTCTAGAGTAATAAAAATGACAGATAGAATCAAAGTTCTCCATTTGTCCTTACCATTCCCTCCATCTCTTCCCTCTCTTCAGCTTGTCCTTACTCGGAGGAGAACTTGTCTATCTGGGCATTTATAAATTACTGCACATGTATTTTGTAATTTACCTTTTTCTCCCAGCAAAGTTTTTGATTTTTAGCCATGTCAATCAATTTAATTCATGTTAATTTTTAAGTTCCCTTGTATAAACACAGGATGCAATTATTCATTCCTTTATTGAGGACATTTAGGGTTTTTCCAATTTTCTTCTGCTGCAAATAGTACTGCTTCGTGCATGTCTCTATGACAGAGTTTCGGCCGGGTCTGTGCCTCAAAGGGGAATTGCTGTATCGTCTCCCTCCCTCCCTCCTTCCTTCCTTCCTTCCTTCCCTCCGCAAATAATACAGTGCCTCTTATGTGCTGGACATCATTATAGGCAACTGAGGATGCTACAGTGGATAAGGTGGTCAGAATTCTATTTTTATGAAGCTTAAATTCCAGGGGAAGGTGGCCGGTGGCTCACACCTGTAATTCCAGCACTTTGGGAGGCGGAGGTGGGCAGATTACCTGAGGTCAGGAGTTCAAGACCAGGCTGGTCAACGTGGTGAAATCCCTTCTCTACCAAAAATACAAAAATTAGCTGGGCGTGATGGCACACACCTGTAATCCCAGCTACTCGGGAGGCTGAGGTAGAACTGCTAGAGCCCGGGCGACAGAGGTTGCAGTGAGCCGAGATCATACCACTGCACTACAGCCTGGCCGACAGAGCGAGACTCTGTCTCAAAAAAAAAAAAAAAAAAAAAAAATTCTGGGGGAAAGTACAATGGAAAAAAAGGTAGGCAATAAATGTGATAAATAAGCAAAATACATTATGTTGATGACAAGTGCTCTGGAGAAAGAAAAACAGGGCAGGTGATAGGAAGTGTATATGTGAAGAGGCTTGCCATTTTTTATAAGGTGTTAAAGAAAGAAAATCTCATTGTGATTTTAATTTTCATGCCTCATGAGTGATGAGGAACATCTTTCACATGATTAAAACTGTTCATATATATAGAACCCCTTAAAAATTCTTTTACTATTCTATTGTTGATGTAATCCTTTAAATTCAAATACTCCTTAAATATGTACAAACTGAAAGTAAGCACAAACTTATGCTTTCTGCTCTAATAGCTTGTAGCTCTTATCAAAACAAATGTACAAATTACATCCAACTATCTCCTCTGCAAAATTAACAAACTGTAAATTAACATAAGTACTTTAATATGAAACATAGCGTTAGTGACTATGGCTCAGGTTCTCTTGGGTTTGGTCCGCCTTTCCCACTGGGTGCTAAGAAAAGATGCAATTTTCTCACTACTCTTTTCTGTTCGAAATAATGAAACACTTGCATTCCTCCAGTGCACTGTGAAGTCATTTGAAGCAAAAGTTTTATTCACCTCTGACTCTACCTCTGTTAATTGCTAAATAGCTGGAGTCAATTAAAGTGGGACTCCTTGGCAACAATCTGACTGCAAACACAAAGGCAAACTGGACCTGTGAGGTGGCATTTTGTTACCAGGTAGCTACCCGGATTACCCAGAATATGCTTACTTTAGATTATCAGGAAACTGAATACCCTAAGTTAATAAATTCTCAATGATATATTTCAATAGAGAACATGCAAATACCTCCAAATGGGTTAATAAACATGAGTTTGAGAAATTCTGATCTAAATCTATAGGTTCTATATCTAAGCTCAAGGAGGATCATGAAATCTAACATGGTTTCTGGAATAGACTGACTTTTTTAGGGCACATAGTAACCCAGTTGGCCAAGCTACATTTTAAAGAATTCTTTGGAGTCTTTTTCCTTGGTTTGCCTACTTTGAAACTGTACCCCGTCTGAAGCTTAAGATGGGTTCCTCTTAATTATAGAGAAGACCAGGTAAAATTTGCTGTGCTGTCCTTTGTTCTATGATGCTCTCACCTCATTACCAGACTTCCTTGTACTTGCCTTCCCTCTCAGGTCCAGATATGCAAGTAGTCTTCTTTTCTTACTTATTACATAATAATTGTACATATTTATGGGGCATATGTAATAATTTGATACATGCATACAGTATGTAATGATCAAATCAGTGTATTTATGATATCCATCAGTTCAGACATTTATCATTTCTTTATGTTGAGGACATTTCAACCCTTCTAGCTGTTCTGAAATATACAATAAATTATTGTTAACTATAGTCACCCTATTGTGCTTTTGAACACTAGAATTCATTCCTTCTATCTAACTTCATTTGTATACCCATTAACCAACTTCTTTTCATTACCACCCTAGCCTCAAACCCTTCCCAGCCTTTGGTAACCATCATTCTACTCTTTTTTTTTTTTTTTTTGGAGACGGGGTCTTGCTTTGTTGCCCAGGTTGCAGTGCAGTGGCATGATCTCAGCTCACTGCAACTTCTGCCTCATGGGTTCAAGTGATTCTCGTGCCTCAGCCTCCCAAGTAGCTGAGATTACAGGCACCCACCATGCCAGGCTAATTTTTGTATTTTTAGTAGAGATGGTGTTTCACCATGTTGGCCAGGCTGGTCTTTTCTGACCTCAAGTGATTCACCTGACTTGACCTCCCGAAGTGCTGGGATTACAGGCGTGAGCCACTGTTCCAGGCCTCATTCTACTCTCTACCGTCAGGAGATTAACTTTTTTAGCTCTCACATATGGATGAGAACATCTGATATCTGCCTTTCTGAGCTTGGCTTATTTCACTTAATATAGTAACCTCCAGCTCTATCTTTGTTGCTGCAAATAACAAGATTTCATTATTTTTTATGGCAGAATAGTATTCCCCTGTGTATGCATATCTTTTTTTTTTTTTTTTTTTTTTTTTTTTTTTTTTTTTTAGGAAGGGTCTTGCTCTGTCACCCAGGCTGGAGTGCAGTGGCATGATCATGGCTCACTGCAGCCCTGACCTCCTGGGCTCAAACCACCCTCCCACCTCAGCCTCCCAAGTAGCTGGAACTACAGGCATGTGCCATCATGCTTGGATAATTTAAAAAATTTTCTTTTGTAGAGACAAGGTCTCACTATATTGCTCTGGCTGGTCTTACACTCGTGGGCTGAAGTGATCCTCCCGTCTAGGCCTCATAAGGTGCTGAGATTACAAGGCATAAACCACCAAGCTCAGCTCCACATTTTATTTATCCATTTATCTGGTGATGGGCACTTAGATTGATTCCATATCTTGGATATTATAAATAGTGCTGCAGTAAGCATGGTGTGCAGGTATTCTTTTTATATACTGATTTCCTTTTCTTTGGAAAAATATTCAGTAGTGAGATTGCTGGATTGTATGGTAGTTTTTTAGTTTTATTTATTTCTGTTTTTGAGAAATCTCCATGCTGTTTTCCATAATGGTTGGTATAATTTACATTCTCACAATAGTGTATAAGAATCCTCTTTTCTCTGCATCCTCACTAGCATCTGTTATTTTTTGTCTTTTTGATAAAAGCCATTATGTGTGAGATGAGATGGTATTTCACTGAGGTTTCGCTTTGCATTTCCCTGATGATTAGTGATATTGAGCATTTAAAAAATATGTATCTGTTGGCCATTTTTATGTCATCTTTTGATAAATGTCTATTTAAATCCTTTGTCTGCTTCTTAATGGGATTATTTGTTTTGTTTTTTTGTTTTTGCCATAGAGTTATTTGAGTTCATTGTATATTCTGAATATTAATCGTTTGTCACATGTATAGTTTGCAAATATTTTCTCCCATTCAGAAGGTTGTCTCTTTAATCTGTTGATCATTTTCTTTGCTGTGCAGAAACTTTGTAGTTTTATGTAGTCCCATTTGTCTATTTTTGTTTTTGCTGCCTGTGCTGTTAAAGTATTAGCCACAAAATCTTTACTTAGACCAATGTCCTGAAGCATTTCCCCATCTCTTTTATAGTTTTGGATCTTACTTGTAAGTCTTTAATACATTTTGAGTCAATTTTTGTATATGGTGAGACATAGGGGTCCCACTTCATTTTTCTGCATATGGGTATCCAATTTTCTCATATTTGAAGAGGCTGTCCTTTTCTGAATATGTGTTCTTGGCATCTTTGTCAAAAATCATTTGGTTGTAAATATGTGGCTTTATTTCTGGGTTTTCTATTCTGTTTCATTGGTCAATGTGTCTGGTTTTCTGCTGGTACGATGTTTTGGTTACTCTAGCTTTGTAGTATATTTTGAAGTCAGATAGTGTGATGCCTCCAGCTTTGTTTGTTTTGTCGGGATTGCACTGGCATTTGGGTTCTTTTGTGGTTCCATAAGAATTTTAGGATTGGTCTTTCTAATTCTGTGAAGAATGACATTGGTATTTTGATAGGGATTGCACTGAATCTGTAGATTGCTTTGGGCAATATGGTCATTTTAATGATGTTAATTCTGATCCATGAGCATGGGATGTTTTCCCATTTTTTGATGTCCTCTTCAATTTCTTTCGTCAGTGTTTTGTAGTTTTCCTTGTAAATATCTTTCACCTCCTTGGCTAAATTTGTTACTAGATACTTTTTTTGTAGCTGTTGTAAATGGGATTGCCTTCTTGATTTCCTTCTCAGCTAGGTCATTATTGGTATGTAGAAATGCTACTGATTTTTTGTACATTGATTTTGCATCCTGCAACTTTGTTGAATTCATTTACTAAATCTGAGAGTGTTTTTGGTGGAGCCTTTAGTTTTTTCTAGGCATAAGAGCATATTCCTATTATCTAATTTGGATGCCTTTTATTTATTTCTCTTGCCTGATTGCTCTGGCTAAGACTTCCAGTACTATGTTGAGTAGGAGTGATGAAAATGGGCACCTTTGTCCTGTTCCAGTTCTTAGAGAAAAAGTTTTCAGTTTTTCCCCATTCAGTATGATGTTAGTTTTGGGACTCTTATATGTGGCCTTTATTATGTTAAAGTATATTCGTTCTACGCCTAATTTGTTGTTAGTTATTGTCATGATGGGCTGCTGAATTTTTCTTTTTTTTTTGAGACGGAGTCTCGCTCTGTGCCCCAGGCTGGAGTGCAGTGGTGCGATCTCGGCTCACTGCAAGCTCCGCCTCTCAGGTTCACGCCATTCTCCTGCCTCGGCCTCCCTAGTAGCTGCGACTACAGGCGCCCGCCACCACGCCTGGCTAATGTTTTGTATTTTTAGTAGAGATGGGGTTTTACCGTGTTAGTCAGGATGGTCTCGATCTCCTGACCTTGTGATCCGCCCACCTCGGCCTCCCAAAGTGCTGGGATTACAGGCGTGAGCCACTGCGCCCGGCCGGGCTGCTGAATTTTATCACATGTACTTTTGCATCTATAGGGATGATCATATGGTTTTTGTCCTTCATTCTGTTGATGTGATATATCATATTTATTGATTTGTGTATCTTGAACATCCTTGTATCTCTGGGATAAATCCCACTTGATCATGGTGTAGTATCTTTTTGATGTGCTGTTGGATTCAGTTTGCTAGTATTTTGTTGAGGATTTTTGCATCTATGTTCAGTAGTGGAGATATTGGCCTGTAGTTTTTGTTATTGTTGTCGTTGTGTCCTTGTCTGATTTCAGGATCAGGGTAATGTTAGCCTTGTAATGAGTTAGGAAGAAATCCCTCCTCTTCTATTTTTTGAAATAGTAAGAGAAGAAATGGTGTGTATTTTTCTTTATAGTTTGGTAGAATTCAGCAGTAAAGCAATTCAATCCTCAGCTTTTCTTTATTGGGAGCCTCTGTATTACTGATTCAATCTTGTTACTCATTATTAGTCTGTTCAGATTTTATGTTTTTCCATGATTCAAACTTGGTAGGTTGTATGTGTCCAGGAACTTACCATTTCCTCTAGAATTTCCAATTTGCTAGTGTACTTTAGTTGTATCTCTGTGGTATCACTTGTAATGTCTCCTTTTTCTATTCTGGTTTCATTAATTTGGGTCTGTCTTTTTTCTTCTTAGTCTAACAAAAGTTTTGTCAGTTTTGTTTATTTTTTTAAAAAACGACTTTTTGTTTCATTGATCCTTTTTTTTTTTAGTCTCCATTTTGTTTAGTTCTGCTTGAATCTTTATTATTTCTTTTCTTCTACTAATTTTGGGTTTGATTTCTCCTGATTTTTCTAGTTCTTTGAGGTGCACCTCTAGGTTGTTTATTTCAAATCTGTTTTTTTTTTTATGTAGGCATTTATTTCTTTTAACTTCCCTCTCAGCACTGCTTTTGTTGTACCAATACCATAGGTTTTGGTATGCTGTGTTTCCACTTTCATTCATTTCAATAAATTTTTTGACTTCCTTCTTAATTTCTTCATTGGACTATTAGTCATTCAGGAGCAAGTTGTGTGGTTTCCATGTATATATACAGCATTCAAGGTTCCTCTTGCTATTGATTTCTAGTTTTATTCCATTGTGGTCTGAAAAAATGCTTGATATGAGTTCAGTTTTTAAAATTTGTTGAGATTTGTTTCATGGTCTAACATATGGTCTATTCTGGAGGATGTTTCCTGTGCTGCTGAGGAGAATATATATTCTGCAGCTGTGGGGTGAAATGTTCTGTAAGGTCCATTTGGTCTAAAGTGAAGTTTAAATCCAATGTTTCTTTGTTGATCTTCTGTCTAGATGATTTGTCTAATGCTGAGAGTGGGATGTTGAAGTCCCCAACTATTATCATATTGGGGTCTATCTCTACCTATAGATCTAATAATTTTGCTTTATATATTTGGTGTTAAAGTGTTGTGTGTTTATATGTTTAGAATTGTGTTTCATAATGGTAGATATTATTTTTTGCTTCCGGATACAGGACTCCTTGAAGCATTTCTTGTAGGGCTAGTCTAGTTGTGACAAATTTCCTCAGTTTTTGTTTGTCTGGGAGACTTAATTTCTTCTTCATTTTTGAAGGATAGCTTTGCTGGTTATAATATTATTGTCTGACTTTTTTTTCTTACAGTACATTGAATATATCATCCCATTCTTTCTTGGCCTGTGAGGTGTCAGCTGAGAATTCCACTGTTAGTGTGATATAGATTCCCTTACATGTTACCTGATACTTTTCTCTTGCTGTTTTTATAATTCTCTCTTTGTCCTTAGGTTTTGACAGTTTGACTATGAAGTACTTTGCAGAAGACCTTTTGGGGTTGAATCTATTTGAGGATATTTGAGGTTTTTGTATTTGGATGTCTATATCTCTTCAAGACCTGTTAAATAGGTTTTCTATGCCTTTGCCCATCTCTTCTTTTGGAACTCCCCCAATTTGAATATTTGGTCACTTTATGCTGTTTTTATGTGGCTTTCTTCATTCTTTTTTATTCTTTATTCTTTTCTTGTTTTGGTGGGGGGATCTGACTTTATTATTTCAAGGACCTGTCTTCAAGTTTAGATATTCCTTCTTCTGCTTGATCTAGTATATTGTTGACATTCTCAATTGTATTTTTAAATTTTATTCATTGAGTTCTTCAGTTCCAGTATTTCTCATTAGTTCTTTTTCAGCATATCTATCTCTTTGTTGAATGTCTTGTTCAGATCAGGAATTGTTTTCTCCTGATTGCTTTGTATTATTTATCTATGTTCTCTTGTATTTCCCTGAGTTTCTTTAGTATCATTATTTTTAATTCTTTTCAGGCATTTCATAAATGTCCATTTTTTTGGTATCTGTTACTGGATAATTATTGTGTTCCTTTGGAGGTGTCTTGTTTCCTTGCTTTTTCATGTTTTTTCATGTTTCTTGTGTAAGGATACAAGATTTCCTTGCTTTTTAATATTTCTTATATAAGGATACAAGATATTGATATCTGTATATCTGGTATAACAGTTGTCTCTACCAATTTTATGGATTGGTTTTCTTAGGTAAAGACTTTTTCCTGTAGATGTATCTATATTGTTAGTTGGGTAGGGTGATTTGGCTTTGATTGTGGGTTGGCACAGCATTATCATTTCTATATGATTTCTTTATTTGTAATCAGTGTTAGTGGTGTTTGTCAGTTCTTCAGTGGCTTAGGCTGTGATTGTTAGTAGAGGCTGTGGCAAAGCTTTGCTGGGGATGGGGATTCCAAGTGGATCAGTCTTGGGTACCAGTGGTGGAAGTGGCAGGTTGGGTGTGCAGATCCATGGCCCCCAGGTGATGTACAGGGTGCCAGTGGTGGCGTGTCTAGGTGGGCTGGTCCTTGGGGTCCCAGGCAGCTTGCTTGGGTGCTAGTAGTGGGCCAGGCAGGTGGGTGGGTTCTCAGGCCCCTTGGCAGTGTGTGTTGGGTCAGTGGTGGTAGTGGCAGTGGTGAGCTAATACTCAGGCCCTTGAATATCATGCACAGGTGACAGTAGTAGCATGAGAGGGCTGGGTGGGCCAGTTTCCAGGACCCCATGTGGTATATGTAGGTGGGTGCCAGCAGTGGTGGCAGCAACAGGCTGAGTGGGCCAGTACTTGAGTTTTTGGGAGGCAGGCATAGTCACCAGCAATAGAAGGATGGGTCTATCTTCAGGCCACTGGACAGAGTACATGGGCAGCTGTAGTGGTGTGGTGGGCCTATCCTCAGGCTACTGTAAAGTGTGCATGGGTGCCAGTGGTGGTGGATGGCAGGAATTGATCTCTCAACTCTTGGATAATGTGCTGGGCCCCAGAAGTAGTGGCAGTGCTGGTGGGCAGGGTGAGTTTGCCCTCAGGCCCCTCAGACGGTGTGTGTTCCAGCAGTGGCAATGGGGATGAGTTGATCCCCAGGCCTCTGGATGACATGTGCAGGTACCTGCGGTGGTGGCTGGAAGTAGGGAGGGCCTATCCTAAGTCCCCCTGATGGTGTGCACAGATGCTTGCTGTGGTAGGTGGGGTACACAGTGGTGTTGTAAATTTTATTTCATTTTTGGTTTATTTGCTGAAACACTCATTTGTTCATTTGTGCTTTTGTCACCTGGATCACATATGCAGGGCAGAGATGACTCAAGATCTCCAATTTCTTTCATTCTTGATTTCTGGTAGACTTGGGTGTGGATTCCCAGGGGTGAAGATTTAATGTAACTGCCTATCCAACTATGAATCAAATTCTGTTTCATGATTCACAACTTGAGTCATCAAATATTATTTTTGGCAAGTCAGGGACATTCTATAGATACTGAAAACAGACTTTATAGTTAATACATACTAATTGTGCTGATAGAAATGGCTTTATTGAGAATTTATTACTTGCTTGTTAGATGTTAATGCAACTGAAAATTAGCACAGGTAGCAAATTTTGCTCAAATAAAGGTAAGAAGTTTTATATTAAATATGTATTCATATTTGTGTGTTTGTGTATGTATGCTTATGCAAGTATATATGTGTATGGTTGAATCGTGAAATTACAGCTTCTTTAGTTCAAAAATAGACAAATGTCAGCAATATCATATGTTTCATATATGTACTTTTATATATTTCAGATTTTAGCTGTCTTATGAAAGCAATAGCAAAGATGTCTAGTTTTCTTTTTTCTTAAAAAGAGGAACAATCAAGCTAGTCACTTGGGTCCTAAAACAAAATTTCCTTTACAGTTGTCCCTCAGTATCAGTGAGAGATTTGTTTCCAGGATCCCCTATGGATATCAGAATCCATGGATGCTCAAGTCCCTTATATTAAATGGTGTATTTTCATATAAGCTATGCACATCCCACTGTTTACTTTAAATCACCTTTATATTACTTATAATACCTAGTGCAATGTAAATGGTATGTAAGTTGTTGTTATATTGTTTAGGGAATAATGACAAGAAAAAGTCTTTACATGTTCAATGCAGACACAACCATCATTTTCTTCCCTGAATTTTTAAAATTCATAGTTTGTTGAATCCATGAATGCAGTACCCATGGATACAGAACCCATAGATACAGAGGGCCAAGTATATATATAAAATATTTTAATCTTGGGGAATGGTGGACAAAATACTGTAATAAGAATGTCCTGTCTCACAGAAAACTTAGAATGCTTTTGTCCTTCCTCTAGTTAATTCTTTCAAGGTCAGGGCATATCTATCCATGAAGGCTGACATCACCATTCTAGTCCACAGTGTGAGATTTTTCCCACTGAACTCAGTGATTTTTCCTTTGCTACCATTATTTTAGTAACTCTGTATTACCTTGTTTTTAAATAAATTATAAACTCCTTGGGAACAGAGACCATACCTTGTTTCTCCACAGCCCTGCAGGATCTGTTGATTTGACTGAGCATTTGACTTGAAAAGCATTCCAAATAGGATTTAATTATCTAAGTTGGTGGGGTGATAAGGAATGACAGAAGACAAAAAATGATGCCTCTTGGGAAATCAGTCAGAGATCATCCTGCTTTCAGGAATTTACAGTCTCCATTGGGAGACAACGCAGAAACTCATGAGGGGTTTAGTGAGGTGAAATAATCTGTGTTGTAGGTTCCCTTAATTGTTCTATTTCTAGCAGAATGGTAAGAGGAAGCTTAATCTGTGACATTGGATGTTCTCTGGCTAAATTGAGTGCATCAATCTTCATCGATTGATTTTAGTATGGCACTGATAAATGTTTAACTGGTAAATAATAAAAGTCTGCCAGTTACCTAGTTTGTGCACTTATTGATAATAGGGTGGCATTTTCTTTGTTAGATGAATTTGAAGATACATGTAAATAATCTACAAATATAAAATCCAATTTTTAATATGTTCTAACGTTTACCAACACTATCTTCAACAAAATACCCCCATATCTCAAAAGCCAATGACAATTTTTATCACAGCTTGAGAAGGACCTTCAGGTAATTAATGACAGTATTTCAGCTAACAATTTTTTCTTCTTTTGTCCTTTCTATTTTTGTAAGACAACTTAGTGCCGTGAAGAAGAAGAAAGATAATGGTTTGCAATCCATGCTCCTGGACAAGACACCTAATCTGAACTTAACCAAAAAGCCAATATTTAACTGTACCTTATCAGTGTGGAAATGTCAAGCATAGCAAGAGACATGAACAAATTTCCAAGTGATTTCTCTTTTTTTTATGTTTCAGTGTTCACAGCTATGTGGAAGCGTTTCAACATCAGATAAGACAAAATGGCCTTTGGGAGAAAAAAAAAAGACAGCAAATTACAATACTTGCACTTGCCGAAACCACAGTTTATGAGAGGAAAGCAGACACTGGAGATGCATTCTATTCTCTCCTAGCACATTCCCTGGTTCACCTTCCTGCCTGTGTGATGCTAGCCCTTGATTGTTTCCCACAGCTGGCAGCCTTTAAGAGACAGATATGGTGAAATGTCTCCTTGCTGAGTAAAGTCATTATCTGTTGCCACCCAACACAATTGACACAAATTATTTGCATTCTAAATTTCCATGCCTAGGAGTAGATATATAAAGCATGACTAGGAGGACTGTGGGTCTGCAAAACAGGAGCTCCACCAGGATTTCCTGGAAGTTATGGCCAGTTAATGTAGAGAAAGAGGTTTTCAAAATTGTAAGAACTTCAGGACCTTTGTCAGAATTCCATCTCGCTCCACAGGACTCCAGCTAACCTCACCCACATAACTGGTGTTGAAAGTTTTATTTTGTTAGAAAATAATGTTACACTGGAAAAACCTATGCTGGTACTCACATTTAATGGGATGTTGGACTGTCTGTCAGCATTACAACACAAGAAAGAAAGGTGATGACTTAAATGGATAAATATGCATTGTTGCTAACTGACTTTTTAAGGCATTGTGGGTGGGCTTGACATAACAGGGAACATGAACATGGAGATCTGAAAAATACTGATAGAGAAAACATCATTTTATCTGGGACTACAACTAGAAAGGAACTTTTTGAACTAGATTCACAGAACAGTGATTCATGGAGTTCACCAAGGGTAGTGACCAACCATTTCAAACTATGTATATAGTAAAAATAATGTAGGTGCTTGTTAAAAATGCAGATTCCCATGGCCTTCCCTCTGGACATCCTGATTCAGGGTGTTAAAATAATTCATGCGGAAGCCATTGCACTGGGTGGCTCCATTGCTCTGGGTCTCTACTAAACAAACTGAAACCCAACTCAGTGTTAACAGGAAAACAACCAATCAGAAACTACCAACTAACCTCTAGTGGGACTTTCTACTGGAATCATCCAAATAAGGCTACTGATCCACTTTAACCAATAAAATATTTTATTTGCCTTGCTTCATGCATTCACCCTAAAAAGCTTTCTCCTCCTGCCCCTTTGGTGGAGCCCTTTAACTGCTTGTGGTCTGGAGCTGCCCAATTCAGGAATCACTAAATGCTCAAATAAATTGTAATATTTTAATGTGCCTCAGTTTATCTTTTTTTTTTTTTTTTGGAGACAGGGTCTCACTCTGTCACCCAGGCTGGAGTGCAGTGATGCAATCACAGCTCACTGCAGCCTCAACCGCCCAGACTCAGGCAATCCTCCTACCTCAGTCTCCCAAGTAACAGGGACCACAGGCATGGGCCACACACCTGGCTATTAAAAAAATTTATTTGTAGAGATGGGATCTCCCTATGTTGCTCAGGCTGGTCTTCAACTTCTGGGCTCCAGCAGTCCTCTCACTTTGGCCTCCCAAAGTGGGATTACAGGCGTGAGCTACTGCTCCTGGCCTCAATTTGTCTTTCAACATGGAAGACTGTGGTGGGAACTGGAAACCTGTTTTTTTTTTTTTTTTTAACAAGATCTTTGGAGATTTTATCATCAGGCAGATTTGGAAACGTTGCTGTGGGTACTCAGAAATGGGATGAACGAATGAAAGGAAAAAAACCATAATGAGGATGCCAGAAAGGCAGTCCCAGCTCCTGATTTTGCTGCATGCTCCAACAGTGTGCCAGGGCTCCTGACCTTGTACAGTTAACTCCCAGATGTGGGAGAAATGGCCTTCAGGAGCAGCTGATAAAGGTTAGGTTTTCAAATGTCACATGTAATAATGCTCTTTCCCCTTTGTCCTGTGGTGGAATGTCATAGTGACATAAAAAGAAAGACTATATCCTTAAGTTAAACGAATGGTACGTGTTAAAAACAGAAAGAACCCTGTTTATGTCTCCCTTAGGAAGAAATCTTTTTCTGTGAGTCTTTCCTGCCACCAGACATAAACCCACCAGGTGTAAACCATCATCCCTCTTTAATCTCTCCATAAAGGCACAAAGGAGAAGTCGTGTTGAGAGAAGTATTCTGATCTCTATGTGGACAGTGCAACTAATAATTTCTGTATTATTTGACAACAACCTAGTTCTTTCTATTCTGTGTTTTTTTTTTTTTAACTTGTTTGGTCTCCAGGGGAATTGTTTAATACACTCTATGGCAAACGGGAAGGATATCCCTCCACACAATGTATAATACCTTGTTACAATAAAAGCCTCAGAAATATGGGAGCTGAGGGGATGGACTGGAATGAGAGAAGGGTAGAATCCATACCTTTATGCCACTGTAAGATCCTCTAGTAGAGTATGGGCACATCATGGGTTATGGGACTCGACTGAGAAGACCCAATCACCCCTTTTGTTCAAATTTTATGGCTGCCCATTATCATCATGGGGCTAATTTAGAGTCACCTAATTTCTGTAGAGGAGAGAATAGACAACACAGGACAAAAAGAGCCCCAGTGAATTTGTTGGAACTTGTCATGCTCTAACTTTGTGACTTACTTAAAGATTTAGTGAGTATTGTGGGAGGAAAGTCAACAAACCAGAATTAAGGAAATTTGCAGGATGGTCCACTAGTGGTTCCTAAACTTTGCTGCATATTAGAAGCACCTGGGGAAGTATAAAATACACAAGTACTCAGGCCTCTCCCCATACCAATTTAGTCAAAATTTTGGGGGGTGTGATCCAGGCCACACTTTTTTTTTTTTTAACGCTTCCCAGGTAACTCCAATGTACTACCCAATTTGAGAATCATTGATTTTCTAGACTGATCATATACTCTGGATCTTTTCTAATTGTATGTTATTCCTTTTACCTGAAATGTTCCTTCATCCTTTCTTCAGGCGAAGACCTGCTAATCTGTAAAAAATTCACCACAAATATACCTTCCATTAATAGAGTTAGTTCATTCATTCAATAAATATTTGCTGAAAGTTGGTGTTGCTTCCTTCTCCATGGCACTAGCACTCAGTAACAACACTTCGTTAAATTAATTATTTATTATGATTACTTTTTCCTCTACAGCCTCTGACTTATTTGAAGCCAGGATTGTAAATTATTCATCTTTGACTTTTGTAGTACATTTCCTTTCTTTTCCCCCATTTTCCCACATCCCTGGCTTGGGAATCCTTGTCTCACAAACATTCAATGTTGAATAATTATGAGTTTAAAAATTTTATTATTTTTATTTGTACACCTTTATGGGGTATATGTGAAATTTTGTTACATATATATAATGCATACTGATCAAGTCAGGGTATTTAGGGTGTTCATCACCCAAGTACAAAACATTTTTATTAAGTAGAATCACCCTACTCAGCTATCAAACATTGCTTTTATTCCTACAATCTTACTCTATATTTGTACCCTGTACCCTTTAACCCACTTCTCTTCATCCTTCCCCTTTACCCCGAATCACTCTTCCTAGCATCTGTTATCTATTTTTCCACTCTCTATCCCCATGTTATCAAATTTTTTAGATCCCACATATAAGCAAGAACATGTGATATTTATCTTTTTGGATAAGTATTTATGTGTATAAATATATGTGATATTTATCTATTTCATTTAAGATAATTACCATCAGTTCCATTCTTGTTACTGCAAACGACATGATTTCATTTTTTTATGACTGGATAGTACTCCATGGTGTATAAATACCACGTTTTCTTTATTCATTCATCCACTGAGGGACATTTAAATTGATTCCATGCCTTTCTATTATGACTAGTGCTATAATAAACATGTGAGTGCAGGTACCCTTTGATACCCTTTTCCTTTGAGTAGATACCTAGTAGTGGGATTGTTGGATGTAGTGGTAATTCTATTTTCAGTATTTTGAGAACTCTCCGTACTGTTTTTCATAGTGACTGGACTAGTGTACATTCCCACCAACTGTGTATAAGAGTTCCCTTTTCTCTGCATCCTCACCAACATCTGTTACTTTTCGTCTTTTTAGTAATAGCTATTCTAACTGGGGTAGGATGATATCTCCTTGTGGTGTTGACTTACATTTCCCTAATGATTACTGATGTTGAGCATTTTTTCATATACCTATTGGCCATGTGGTATGTCTTCTTTTGAGAGATGTCTATTTATTTCCTTTGCCCACTTTTTAATGGGATTTTTTTTTTCCTGTTGTTTTGAGTTCCTTGTATATTTTGGGTATTAGTCACCTGTCTGATAAATAGTTTGCAAATATTTTCTCTCATTCAACAGGTTGTCTGTTCACTCTGTTGATTATTTCTTTTGCTGTGCAGAAGCATTTTAGTTTAATTAAGCCCCATTTGTCATTTTTGTTTTTGCTGCCTGTGCTTTTAAGGTCTTAGTCACAAATTTTTTGCCTAGATCAATGTCTAGGAGAGTTTTCCCCTAGGTTTTTCTGCTACCAGTTTTATAGTTTGGGGTCTTATGTTTAAGCCTTTAATCCATTTTGAGTTTTTTTTTAATATAGTGAGAGATATAGCGGTCCAGTTTTATTCTTCTGCATGTGGCTATCGAACTTTCTCAGCACCATTATTGGGGAAAGATTTCCTTTCCCCAATGTAATTTCTTGTCAGCTTTGTCAAAGATCAGTTGTTTGTACATATGTGGGTTTATTTCTGAGTTCTTTATTCTGCTCCATTGGTCCATATGTCTAATTTTATAGCAATACCAGGCTGTTTTAGTTACCGTAGCCTTATAGTATATTTTGAAGTCAGGTAATGTGATGCCTTCAGATTTATTCTTTTTGCTTAGGATTGCTTTGGCCATTCAGCCTTTTTTTTTTTTTCCTTTTGTTCCACATGAATCTTAGGAGTCTAGTCACATTCTAATTCTGTGAAGAATGGCATTGGTATTTTGATAGGGATTGCACTGAATCTGTAGATTGCTTTGGGCAATATGGTCATTTTAAATAATATTAATTCCTTCAATTCATGAACATGGGATTTTGTTTTGTTTTGTTTTTTGGTGTCCTCTTTGATTTCTTTTTTTTTTCTTTTCTTTTTTCTTTTTCTTTTTTTAACTCATGCTTTGACACCCAGGCTGGATTGCAGTGGCACAATCACTGCTGACTGCAGCTTTGACCTCCTGGGTGTAGGCAATCCTTCTGCCCAAGCCTCCCAAGTAGCTTGTATGCCACCATGCTTAGCTAATTAAGAATTGTTTTTGTAGAGACAGGGTCTTGCTATGTTGCCTAGGATAGTCTTGAACTCCTAGGCTCAAGTGATCCTCCTTCCTCTGCCTCTCAAAGTGCTGAGATTACAGGCATGAGCCACTGTGTCTGGTCTTAAATTTCTTTCATCATTGTTTTGTAGTTTTCCTTGCAGAGATTGCTCACCTCCTTGGTTAAATTTATTACTAGGTATTTTTTTTGTAGCTATTGTACATGGAATTGCCTTCTTGATTTTCTTCTCAGCTAGATCATTATTGGTGTATAGAAATGCTACCGATTTTTGTACATTAATCTTGTATACTGCAACTTAATGAGTTCATTTACCAAATCTGAGCTTTTTGGTGGAGTCTTAAGGTTTTTCTAGGTATAAGATCGTATCATCAGCACACAGGGATAATTTGATTTCCTATTTTCTAATTTGGATGCCTTTTACTCATTTATCTTGCCTGATTGCTCTGGCTATGGCTTCCAATACTATCATAAATAAGAAAAATGAAAGTGGACATCCTTGTCTCCTCCCTCCCTCCCTCCCTTCCTTCCTTCCTTGTTTCCTTCCTTCTTCCTCCTTCCCGCCTCTCTCTTTCTTTCTTTCTCTTTCTTTCTTTCTTTCTTTCTTTCTTTTTCTTTTTCTTTCTTTCCTTTCTTTCTTCCTTCCTTCCTTCATTCCTTCCTTCTTCCTCCTTCCCGCCTCTTCCTTCCTTCCTTCCCGTCCCTCTTTCTTTCTCTTTTTCTTTCTCTCTTTCTCTTTTCTTTTCTTTTTTTCTTTTTTTTCTTTTTTCTCCTTGTCTATGTTTAGTATTAGTGTGATGCTAGCCTCATAGAATGAATCAGGGAGAATTCTCTCCTCTTTGACTTTTCTGGAATAGATTCAGGAGGGTTGATATTAGTTCTTCTTTGCACATTTGGCTGAAATTTGGCTGTGGATCCATCCTGTCTTGGGATTTTCTCTATTGGAAGCCTTTTTTGTTACTGATTCAATAATAATACTCATTATTGGTCTGTTTAGGTTTTACATGTCTTCCTGATTCAATCTTGGTAGATTGTATGTTTCCAGGAGTTTATTCTTTTTTTTTTTTCTAGGTTTTTCAGTTTGTCAGTGTATAATTGTTTATCATAGTCCGTGATGATTTTTTTAAATTTCTGTCATATCAATTGTACTGCCCCTTTTTTGTGTCTTATTTTGTTTATTTGGGTCTTCTTTCTCCTTTTCTTGATTAATCTAGCTAGTGGTTTATCAATTGTTTTTATATTTTTGAAGAGCCAACTTTTCATTTCATTGATCCTTTTTTTCAAGTCTCTATTTCATTTAGTTCTTCCCTGGTCTTAATTATTTTGAGTTTGGTTTGTTTTTACTTTTCTAGTTTCTTGAGGTGTCTTGTTAGATTGTTAATTTGTCATCTTTCTACTTTTTTGATGTAGGCATTTATTACTATAAACTTTCCTTTTAGCACTGCTTTTGCTGTATTCCGCAGGTTTCAGTATGTTGTATTTGTATTTTCATTTGTTTCAATAATTTTTTAAAATTTGCATCTTAATTTATTCTTTGACCCAGTGGTTATTCAGAAGCATGTTGTTTAATTTCCATGTATTTATATAGTTTCCAAAGTTCCTCTTGGGGTTAATTTCTAGTTTTACTCCATTGTGACCTGGGAAGATACTTGATATGAGTTTGATTTTTAAAAATATGTTGAGACTTGTTTTGTGGCCTAACATATGGTCTATTTTGGTAAAGTTCCATGTGCTGATGAGAAGAATGTGTATTCTGCAGCTGTTGGATAGAATGCTCTGAAAATGTCTGTTAGGTTCATTTGTTCTAAAGTCTAGTTTAAATTCAATTTTTTTGTTGATTTCCTGTCTAGGTGATCTGTCTAATGCTGAAAATGGGGTGTTGAAGTCCCTCACTATTATATTGCAGTCTATATCTGTATATAGATCTAGTAATATTTGTTTTATGAATCTAGTTCTCCGGTATTGAGCACATATATATTTAGAATTGTTATATATTCTTGCTGCATTGATCCTTTTATCTTCATGTAATTCCCTTCTTTTTTGTTTTCTCTTGTTCTTGACTTAAAGTCAGCTTTGCTTGATATGAGTCCAGATATCCCTGCTTGCTTTTGGTTTTTGTTTGCATGGAACATCTTTTCCCATTCCTTTACTTTCTCAGTCTATATGTGTCTTTACTGGTAAGGTGGGCTTTTCAGTATCTATGCTGACAGGCATATATGCTGGTAAGCAGAATATGGTTGCATCATTTAAAAAAGTCTATTCAGCCATTCTATGTCTTTTATGTGGATAATTTAATCTGCTTATGTTCAAGGTTATTGTTGATATGTGCAGCTTTCTTCCTGTCATGTTGTCAGCTGTTTTCTGGTTGTTTTATATATTCTTTGCTCTTTTGTTTTTCTCTTATTGTTTGTCATAGTGGTCTGGTGAATTTCTATAGAAAGGACCGTTTGAGTCCTTTCTCTTTCCCTTCTTTGTGTGTCTGCTTTACTAGTGAGTTTTATAATTTTGTGTGTTTTCGTGATGGTAAATGTCATCCTTTCACTTCCAGGTTTAGGATTCCCTTGAGCATTTCTCATAGAACCAGTTTAGTGATAATGAATTCCCTCAGCATTTGCTTGTCTGATAAATAAAGGATCTAGGACTAGAAATACCATTTGATCCAGCCATACCATTACTGGGCATATACCCAAAGGATTATAAATCATGCTGCTATAAAGACACATGCATATGTATGTTTATTGCGGCACTATTCACAATAGCAAAGACTTGGAACCAACCCAAATGTCCATCAATGATAGACTGGATTAAGAAAATGTGGCACATATACACCATGGAATACTATGCAGCCATAAAAAATGATGTTTTCATGTCTTTTGTAGGGACATGGATGAAGCTGGAAACCATCATTCTCAGCAAACTATCGCAAGGACAAAAAACCAAACGCCACATGTTCTCACTCATAGGCGGGAATTGAACAATGAGAACACTTGGACACAGGAAGGGAATGTCACACACCAGGGCCTGTTGTGGGGTGGGAGAAGGGGGGAGGGATAGCATTAGGAGATATACCTAATGTAAATGATGAATTAATGGGTGCAGCACACCAACAAGGCACATGTATACATATATAACAAATCTGCACGTTGTGCACATGTACCCTAGAACTTAAGGTAAAATTAAAAAAAGAAATATTTTTAAATAGAAAAAAAGTTCTGGAAAATATAATATTTCTGATATACCACATTTTATATGCTTATTCATGAACAAAATAACCAGAGTTCCAACCCTGCATGAATAATTTAAGTTACCCAAAGTAAATAGGTGTTGCTCTATAATAAAATGCACCGAAACCTTACAGATATTGAACATTAATTTGTATCAAATGTACATTTTATAGTATTACTGATAATGTAATAAAACTCTACCAAACAATAAAAAAATTGTATTTCTCCTTCACTTATGAAGGATTACTTGGTGGATATAGTATTTTTGGCTGCCAGTTTTTTCTTTTCTTTCAGCACTTTGAATATACTATCCCATTCTCTTCTGGTCTGTAAGGTTTCCGCTGAGAAATTTGCTGTTAGTCTCATAGGGATTCCTTTATAGCTGTCTAGGTGTTTTCTCTTCCTGTTTTAAGATTTGGTCTTTATTTGGACAGTCTGATTATAATGTGCTTTGGAGAAGGCCTTTTTGCATTATATCTTCCTTGAGATCGTTTAGCCTCCTTTATCTGAATGTCTAAATTTCTTGCTAGACTTGGAAAGTTTTCATCTATTCTTTTGGTAAATATATTTTCTAATCCTTTCATTGTTCCTGTTTATTCTTGGGATACTAATAATTCATATATTTCGTCACTTTATGTTGTGCCAAATGTCATAAAGGCCTTGCTCATTTTTTAAATATTTGTTTCTTTATTTTTGTCCGACTGGGTTATTTAAAAAAAACCTGTGCTCAAGTTCTAAGATGCTTTCTTCTGCCTAATCTAGTCTGTTGTTTAAGCTTTCAAATGTATTTTATATTTCTTCTTGAATTTCTATTTAGTTCTGTTTAAAAAATGTCAATACCTATCTTTTTGATAATTTTCTCATTTAATCCTGGATTGTTTTCCTGATTTCTTTGCATTGTTTTTCAAAATTCTCTTTGATTTCACTGACTTCTTGAAAATTAATATTTTGAATTCTTTATCTAGAATTTTGAAGTTTTATTTTTAATTAAGATCAATTTCTGGACAATTATTATGTTCCTTTTCAGGTATCATATTTCCTTGCTTTTTCATGTGTCCTGTATCCTTACATTGATATTTTCACATCTGCTGTAACAGTCACTTTTCTGTTTTTCTATTTGCTTTCATAGCGGAAGACTTTTTCCTGAAGATGAATCTGTGGTGTTGGTAAGGCAAGGCGCATTGGCTTTGATTCTGGGTATGTGCAATACTGTATTCTCTGTATGATTTCCTTGACTATCAACAGTGTTAGTGCTTTCTTGCATTTACATGGAGAGTTAGGGTACATTTATTAGTGGAGGCTTTGATGAAGTTGTACTGGAGACTGGTAAGCCATGTGGGCCAGGCTTTAGGCTTCAGTAAGGTAGTAGTAGGCTGAACATGCCTGTCTTTTTGCCCAGGGTGGTGTATGCTGGCACCTGTGTTGGCAGTTCGCAGTGGGCCTATGGTGGGCCTTCAGGTGGCTTACTTGGAAGCCAGTAGTGGCAGTGGTGGGCTGGGTGGGTTAACAGATTCTTGGGTCCCTGGGAAACCAGGGTGGTATGGGCTATCATGGTGGTAGTGGTGGGCTGACCCTCTGTGTCCTGAGCAGTGCAAGATGATGTTGGTGCTGGCTGCAGTGCAGGGCTGCTCCCAACATCCCCAGACATGCCACTCTCAAGCTCTTCTTCTCTTTGTTGCAGCAGTTGTGTAGTGCCACATAGAGGGAGGGAGGGAGGGACCCTGCCTTCATGCACAAGCCCAGGCATGAGAGCCAAGCTGCCATGGGGGGTTGGGGTCAGAGTCACCACTCACCATCCTAGACAGGTAACCTTCCAGCTCTCCCTTGGCCAAGCCTCCAGCAGCAGTAGGAGTGGGTGTGTGGAGGGAGAGGATCATTCATGTTCTCTGTGCAAGAGCCTGAGCCCAGATGCTGCTCCACTCGTAAAAAGGATGTCACTCCTTGCCTGCAAAGCTGAGCACAGAGTTTGTGCCACTGCTAGGGGCAGGGTCTCCTCACACAGCCCAAGGTAGGGAGTTCTCAGGCTCTGGAAAGTGCATTCTCTGGTTTCCTTTGTCCCAGGGGCTGCCTTTTGCTACATGACACTGTCTTTTTCCCTGAGGAACAGTACTCCTTGTGAGCTAGAGTACTAGAGACCTTGCAGTAACTTTGGGTCCAGCCAGTGCTGTGCTGCTGCAGCCTTCTGAGTGGATCCTGGGGAATGTCGGTGGGAGCTCCCAGGATGTGGAGAGAAAGGGGCTGTTTTCCCAGAGCAAGATGCCGTTCCATGATAGCTACTCCCCAAATGGGTCCCTGCCACAGCTGATCATGTCTCGCAGGGTTTGAATGACACAGTGCGAGTTCCCTGTCGGGTGCAATGCTCTTGCAGGGGTCTCCAGATCACTGCTCATGCTAGTGTCAGGGTTCATGTGGGTAGAGAAACTCTCCTGTGGTTCAGATAACAACAGTCTGTGGCAAGGATGTGGACAACTGAAGCTTTCTCACTTACCTTTTCCCCACAATACCAATCCCCTTGCTATTGGTTGATCTTGGTTGAGCCAGCTGCTTGCTTCCTTCCCCTTCTGTGCCTCAGGTATTTTCTTTGAGCTCTATGTTGGATTCTAGTGTTCTCTCTTAGATGTCCTGTTTGAGGTATGATTGTCTATTCACAATTTTTATTCTTTCTGAAGAGGGCAGGTGTCTGATGTCTCTAGTTAGCCATCTTGTGGCCTCTTGATTTTAGCCCGGTGAGATCCATGTAGGACTTCTATTTACAGAACTATTATTTTTCTTAAAGTCTACCAAATTGTACAAACTTCAGGAACCATAAAACTTAGGTCTTCCGTGGATAAGCCAAAAACCTGAGTCCCACTCCCAGCCCTGTGCCTCATTCCCCCAAACTCCTCTGAGGTAAGGGGCTGCCTAAGCTGCTTGCTCACTCCTGTCCTCTTCCTGGATCAGCTGGACAACTGGGTCCTTGCCTCCTTCAGAAGCTGGCTAGGGATCTGCATCTCTCCCTAGGAATGGGAGTGTCCATGGTGAGAACCTCAGATTGGTAGTGGCTGGAGCAAGGAGCAGGACATATGATGGGCTGACAGGTAGCAGGGTCTGCAAAAATGACTTTTTAAAAAGGTGTGGTTACTACATTCAATGAATGAAACATTGCTATAGTTTGATTTTTTTTTTAAATTTTTACTTTAAGTTCCAGAGTACATGTGCAGAACATGCAGGTTTGTTACATAGGTATACATGTGCCATGGTGGTTTGCTGCATCTAACAACCCGTTACCTAGGTTTTGAGCCCTGCGTGCATTAGCTATTTGTCCTGATGGTCTCCCTCCCCTTGCCCCAGGCTGACAGGTCCTGGTGTGTGCTGTTACCCTCCCTGTGTCCATATGTTCTCATCGTTCAACTCCCACTTATGAGTGAGAATATGTGGTGTTTGGTTTTCTGTTTCTGTGTTAGTTTGCTGAGGATGATGGCTTTCAGCTTCACCCATGTCTCTGCAAAGGACATGATCACATTCCTTTTTATGGCTGCACAGTATTCCATTGTGTATATGTATCACATTTTCTTTATTTAGTCTATCACTGATAGGCATTTGGGTTGGTTCCATGTCTTTGCTATTGTGAATAGTGCCAGAATAAACATATGTGTGCATGTATCTTTATAAGATAATGATTTATATTCCTTTGGGTATATACCTAGTAATGGCATTGCTGGGTCAAATGGTATTTCTGGGTCTAGATCCTTGAGGAATCACCACACTGTCTTCCACAATGGTTGAACTAATTTACATTCCCACCAGCAGGGTAAAAGCATTCCTATTTCTCCACAGCCTTGACAGCATCTGTTGTTTCTTGACTTTTTATTAATTTCCATTCTGACTGGCATGAGATGGTATCTCATTGTAGTTTTGATTTGCATTTTTCTAATGATCAGTGATGTTGAGCTTTTTTTCACGTTTGTTGGCCACATTAATGTCTTTTTCTGAGAAGTGTCTGTTCATGTCATTTGCCCACTTTTTGATGAGGTTGTTTGTTTATTTCTTGTAAATTTGTTTAAGTTCCTTGTAAATTCTGGATATTAGCCCTTTGTCAGATGGGTAGATTGCAAAAATTTTCTCCCATTCTGTAGGTTGCCTGTTCACTCTGATGATAGTTTATTTTGCTGTGCAGAAGCCCTTTAGTTTAATTAGATCCCATTTGTCTTTTTTTTTCTTTTTTTAATTATTATTATTATTATTATTATTATTATTATTATACTTTAGGCTCTATGGTACATGTGCGCAACGTGCAGGTAAGTTACATATGTATACATGTGCCATGCTGGTGCGCTGCACCCACCAACTCGTCATCTAGCATTAGGTATATCTCCCAATACTATCCCTCCCCCCTGCCCCGACCCCACAACAGTCCCCGAAGTGTGATGTTCCCCTTCCTGTGTCCATGTGTTCTCATTGTTCAATTCCCACCTATGAGTGAGAATATGCGGTGTTTGGTTTTTTGTTCTTGTGATGGTTTACTGAGAATGATGATTTCCAATTTCATCCATGTCCCTACAAAGGACATGAACTCATCATTTTTTATGGCTGCATAGTATACCATGGCGTATATGTGCCACATTTTCTTAATCCAGTCTATCATTGTTGGACATTTGGGTTGGTTCCAAGTCTTTGCTATTGTGAATAATGCTGCAATAAACATATGTGTGCATGTGTCTTTATAGCAGCATGATTTATAGTCCTTTGGGTATATGCCCAGTAATGGGATGGCTGGGTCAAATGGAATTTCTAGTTCTAGATCCCTGAGGAATCGCCACACTGACTTCCACAAGGGTTGAACTAGTTTACAGTCCCACCAACAGTGTAAAAGTGTTCCTATTTCTCCACATCCTCTCCAGCACCTGTTGTTTCCTGACTTTTGAATGATTGCCATTCTAACTGGTGTGAGATGGTATCTCATTGTGCTTTTGATTTGCATTTCTCTGATGGCCAGTGATGGTGAGCATTTTTTCCTGTGTTTTTTGCCTGCATAAATGTCTTCTTTTGAGAAGTGTCTGTTCATGTCCTTCGCCCACTTTTTGATGGGGTTGTTTGTTTTTTTCTTGTAAATTTGTTGGAGTTCATTGTAGATTCTGGATATTAGCCCTTTGTCAGATGAGTAGGTTGCGAAAATTTTCTCCCATTTTGTAGGTTGCCTGTTCACTCTGATGGTAGTTTCCTTTGCTGTGCAGAAGCTCTTTAGTTTAATTAGATCCCATTTGTCAATTTTGGCTTTTGTTGCCATTGCTTTTAGTGTTTTAGACATGAAGTCCTTGCCCATGCCTGTGTCCTGAATGGTAATGCCTAGGTTTTCTTCTAGGGTTTTTATGGTTTTAGGTCT
Source organism: Pongo pygmaeus (assembly GCF_028885625.2). Taxonomy (NCBI): domain Eukaryota; kingdom Metazoa; phylum Chordata; class Mammalia; order Primates; family Hominidae; genus Pongo; species Pongo pygmaeus. Next base: position 86,246,762 of record NC_072379.2, read on the forward strand.
AACATTTAAGTGTTTAATCCATCTTGAATTGATTTTTGTATAAGGTGTAAGGAAGGGATCCAGTTTCAGCTTTCTACATATGGCTAGCCAGTTTTCCCACCACCATTTATTAAATAGGGAATCCTTTCCCCATTTCTTGTTTTTGTCAGGTTTGTCAAAGATCAGATAGTTGTAGATATGTGGCATTATTTCTGAGGGCTCTGTTCTGTTCCATTGATCTATATCTCTGTTTTGGTACCATTACCATGCTGTTTTGGTTACTGTAGCCTTGTAGTATAGTTTGAAGTCAGGTAGTGTGATGCCTCCAGCTTTGTTCTTTTGGCTTAGGATTGACTTGGTGATGCGGGCTCTTTTTTGGTTCCATATGAACTTTAAAGTAGTTTTTTCCAATTCTGTGAAGAAAGTCATTGGTAACTTGATGGGGATGGCATTGAATCTGTAAATTACCTTGGGAAGGATGGCCATTTTCATGATATTGATTCTTCCTACCCATGAGCATGGAATGTTCTTCCATTTGTTTGTATCCTCTTTTATTTCCTTGAGCAGTGGTTTGTACTTCTCCTTGAAGAGGTCCTTCACATCTCTTGTAAGTTGGATTCCTAGGTATTTTCTTCTCTTTGAAGCAATTGTGAATGGGAGTTCACTCATGATTTGGCTCTCTGTTTGTCTGTTATTGATGTATAAGAATGCTTGTGATTTTTGTACATTAATTTTGTATCCTGAGACTTTGCTGAAGTTGCTTATCAGCTTAAGGAGATTTTGGGCTGAGACAATGGGGTTTTCTAGATATACTGTCATGTCATCTGCAAACAGGGACAATTTGACTTCCTCTTTTCCTAATTGAATACCCTTGATTTCCTTCTCTTGCCTAATTGCCCTGGCCAGAACTTCCAACACGATGTTGAATAGAAGTGGTGAGAGAGGGCATCCCTGTCTTGTGCCAGTTTTCAAAGGGAATGCTTCCAGTTTTTGCCCATTCAGTATGATATTGGCTGTGGGGTTGTCATAAATAGCTCTTATTATTTTGAGATACGTCCCATCAATACCTAATTTATTGAGAGTTTTTAGCATGAAGGGTTGTTGAATTTTGTCAAAGGCCTTTTCTGCATCTATTGAGATAATCATGTGGTTTTTGTCTTTGGTTCTGTTTATATGCTGGATTACATTTATTGATTTGCGTATATTGAACCAGCCTTGCATCCCAGGGATGAAGCCCACTTGATCATGGTGGATAAGCTTTTTGATGTGCTGCTGGATTTGGTTTGCCAGTATTTTATTGAGGATTTTTGCATCAATGTTCATCAAGCATATTGGTCTAAAATTCTCTTTTTTTGTTGTGTCTCTGCCAGGCTTTGGTATCAGGATGATGCTGGCCTCATAAAATGAGTTAGGGAGGATTCCCTCTTTTTCTATTGATTGGCATAGTTTCAGAAGGAATGGTACCAGCTCCTCCTTGTACCTCTGGTAGAATTCGGCTGTGAACCCATCTGGTCCTGGACTTTTTTTGGTTGGTAAGCTATTGATTATTGCCACAATTTCAGCTCCTGTTATTGGTCTATTCAGAGATTCAACTTCTTCCTGGTTTAGTCTTGGGAGGGTGTATGTGTTGAGGAATTTATCCATTTCTTCTAGATTTTCTAGTTTATTTGCATAGAGGTGTTTGTAATATTCTCTGATGGTAGTTTGTATTTCTGTGGGATTGGTGGTGATGTCCCCTTTATCATTTTTTATTGCATCTATTTGATTCTTCTCTCTGTTTTTCTTTATTAATCTTGCTAGTGGTCTATCAATTTTGTTGATCCTTTCAAAAAACCAGCTCCTGGATTCATTGATTTTTTGAAGGGTTTTTTGTGTCTCTATTTCCTTCAGTTCTGCTCTGATTTTAGTTATTTCTTGCCTTCTGCTAGCTTTTGAATGTGTTTGCTCTTGCTTTTCTAGTTCTTTTAATTGTGATGTTAGGGTGTCAATTTTGGATCTTTCCTGCTTTCTCTTGTGGGCATTTAGTGCTATAAATTTCCCTCTACACACTGCTTTGAATGCATCCCAGAGATTCTGGTATGTTGTGTCTTGGTTCTCGTTGGTTTCAAAGAACATCTTTATGTCTGCTTTCATTTCGTTATGTACCCAGTAGTCATTCAGGAGCAGGTTGTTCAGTTTCCATGTAGTTGAGCGGTTTTGAGTGAGATTCTTAATCCTGAGTTCTAGCTTGATTGCACTGTGATCTGAGAGATAGTTTGTTATAATTTCTGTTCTTTTACATTTATTGAGGAGAGCTTTACTTCCAAGTATATGGTCAATTTTGGAATAGGCGTGGCGTGGTGCTGAAAAAAATGTATATTCTGTTGATTTGGGGTGGAGAGTTTTGTAGATGTCTATTAGGTCCGCTTGGTGCAGAGCTGAGTTCAATTCCTGGGTATCCTTGTTGACTTTCTGTCTCGTTGATCTGTCTAATGTTGACAGTGGGGTGTTAAAGTCTCCCATTATTAATGTGTGGGAGTCTAAGTCTCTTTGTAGGTCACTCAGGACTTGCTTTATGAATCTGGGTGCTCCTGTATTGGGTGCATATATATTTAGGATAGTTAGCTCTTCTTGTTGAATTAATCCCTTTACCATTATGTAATGGCCTTCTTTGTCTCTTTTGATCTTTGTTGGTTTAAAGTCTGTTTTATCAGAGACTAGGATTGCAACCCCTGCCTTTTTTTGTTTTCCATTTGCTTGGTAGATCTTCCTTCATCCTTTTATTCTGAGCCTATGTGTGTCTCTGCAGGTGAGATGGGTTTCCTGAATACAGCACACTGATGGGTCTTGAGTCTTTATCCAATTTGCCAGTCTGTGTCTTTTAATTGGAGCATTTAGTCCATTTACATTTAAAGTTAATATTGTTATGTGTGAATCTGATCCTGTCATTATGATGTTAGCTGGTTATTTTGTTCGTTAGTTGATGCAGTCTCTTCCTAGTCTCGATGGTCTTTACATTTCGGTATGATTTTGCAGTGGCTGGTACCGGTTGTACCTTTCCATGTTTAGCGCTTCCTTCAGGAGCTCTTTTAGGGCAGGCCTGGTGGTGACAAAATCTCTCAGCATTTGCTTGTCTGTAAAGTATTTTATTTCTCCTTCACTTATGAAGCTTAGTTTGGCAGGATATGAAATTCTGGGTTGAAAATTCTTTTCTTTAAGAATGTTGAATATTGGCCCCCACTCTCTTCTGGATTGTAGGGTTTCTGCCGAGAGATCCGCTGTTAGTCTGATGGGCTTCCCTTTGATGGTAACCCGACCTTTCTCTCTGGCTGCCCTTAACATTTTCCTTCATTTCAACTTTGGTGAATCTGACAATTATGTGTCTTGGAGTTGCTCTTCTCGAGGAGTATCTTTGTGGCGTTCTCTGTATTTCCTGAATCTGAATGTTGGCCTGCCTTGCTAGATTGGGGAAGTTCTCCTGGATAATATCCTGCAGAGTGTTTTCCAACTTGTTTCCATTCTCCCCGTCACTTTCAGGTACACCAATGAGACGTAGATTTGGTCTTTTCACATAGTCCCACATTTCTTGGAGGCTTTGCTCATTTCTTTTTATTCTTTTTTCTCTAAACTTCCCTTCTCGCTTCATTTCATTCATTTCATCTTCCAGGGCTGATACCCTTTCTTCCATTTGATCGCATCGGCTCCTGAGGCTTCTGCATTCTTCACGTAGTTCTCGAGCCTTGGTTTTCAGCTCCATCGGCTCCTTTAAGCACTTCTCTGTATTGGTTATTCTAGTTATACATTCTTCTAAATTTTTTTCAAAGTTTTCAACTTCTTTGCCTTTGGTTTGAATATCCTCCCGTAGCTCGGAGTAATTTGATCGTCTGAAGCCTTCTTCTCTCAGCTCGTCAAAGTCATTCTCCATCCAGCTTTGTTCCGTTGCTGGTGAGGAACTGCGTTCCTTTGGAGGAGGAGAGGTATTCTGCTTTTTAGAGTTTCCAGTTTTTCTGCTCTGTTTTTTCCCCATCTTTGTGGTTTTATCTACTTTTGGTCTTTGATGATGGTGATGTACAGATGGGTTTTTGGTGTGGATGTCCTTTCTGTTAGTTTTCCTTCTAACAGACAGGACCCTCAGCTGCAGGTCTGTTGGAGTACCTGGCTGGTCATGTGAGGTGTCAGTCTGCCCCTGCTGGGGGGTGCCTCCCAGTTAGGCTGCTCAGGGGTCAGGGGTCAGGGACCCACTTGAGGAGGCAGTCAGCCCGTTCTCAGATCTCCAGCTGCGTGCTGGGAGAACCACTGCTCTCCTCAAAGCTGTCAGACAGGGACATTTAAGTCTGCAGAGGTTACTGCTGTCTTTTTGTTTGTCTGTGCCCTGCCCCCAGAGGTGGAGCCTACAGAGGCAGGCAGGCCTCCTTGAGCTGTGGTGGGCTCCACCCAGTTCAAGCTTCCAGGCTGCTTTGTTTACCGAAGCGAGCCTGGGCAATGGCGGGCGCCCCTCCCCCAGCCTCGCTGCCGACTTTCTGTTTGATCTCAGACTGCTGTGCTAGCAATCAGCGAGACTCCGTGGGCGTAGGACCCTCTGAGCCAGGTGCGGGCTATACTCTCCTGGGGCACCGTTTCCTAAGCCCGTCGGAAAAGCACAGTATTCGGGTGGGAGTGGCCCGATTTTCCAGGTGCCGTCTGTCACCCCTGGAAAGGGAACTCCCTGACCCCTTGCGCTTCCCGAGTGAGGCAATGCCTCGCCCCTGCTTCGGCTGGCGCAGGGTGCACTCACCCACTGACCTGCCCCCACTGTCTGGCACTCTGTAGTGAGATGAACAGGGTACCTCAGATGGAAATGCAGAAATCACCCGTCTTCTGCGTCGCTCGCGCTGGGAGCTGTAGACCGGAGCTGTTCCTATTCGGCCATCTTGGCTCCTCCCCACCCCATTTGTCAATTTTAGCTTTCATTGCAATTGCTTTTGGCATTTTTGTCATGAAGTCTTTGCCTATACCTATGTCCTGAATGGTATTGCCTAGGTTTTCTTGTAGGGTTTTTATGGGTTTAGGTTTTACATTCAAGTCTTTAATTCATCTTGAGTTAATTTTTGTATAAAGTGTAAGGAAGGGGTCCAGCTTCAGTTTTCTGCATATAGCTAGCTAGTTTTCCTAGCACCATTTATTAAATAGGGAATCCTTTCCCCATTGCTTGTTTTTGTCAGGTTTGTTAAAGACCAGATAATTGTAGGTGTGTGGTGTTATTTCTGAGGACTCTATTCTGTTTCATTGATCTATATGTCTGTTTTGGTATCAGTCCCATGCTGTTTTGGTTACTGGAGCCTTGTAGTATAGTTTGAAGTCAGGTAGTGTGATGCCTCCAGCTTTATTCTTTTTGCTTAGGATTTTCTTGGCTATATGGGCTCTTTTTTGGTTTCATATGAATTTTAAGTAATTTTTTCTAATACTCTGAAGAATGTCAATGGTAGTTTGATGGGAATAGTATTGAATGTATAAATTACCTTGGGCAGTAGGGCCATTTTCATGATATCGATTCTTCCTATCCAAGAGCATGGATTGCTTTTCCATTTGTTTGTGTCCTCTCTTATTTCCTTGAGTAATGGTTTGTAGTTCTTGAAGAGGTCCTTCATGTTCCTTGTTAGCTGAATTCCTAGGTATTTTATTCTTTGTAGCAATTGTGAATGGGAGTTCATACATGATTTGGCTCTCTGCTTGTCTATTGTTGGTGTGTAGAAATGATTGTGACTTTTGCACATTGATTTTGTATCCTGAGACTTTGCTGATGCTGCTTATCAGCTTAAGGAGCTTTTGAGTTGAGACAATGGGGTTTTCTAAACATAGGATCATCTTGTCTGCGAACAGAAACAGCTTGACTTCCTCTCTTCTGATTTGAATACACTTTATTTCTTTCCCTTGCCTGATTGCCCTGGCCAGAACTTTCAATACTACGTTGAATAGGAGTGGTGAGAGAGGGCATCATTGTCTTGTGCTGGTTTTCAAAGGGAATGCTTCCAGCTTTTTTCCATTCCATATGATATTGGCTGTGGGTTTCTCATAAATATTTGTTTGTCTTATTATTTTGAGATATGTCCCATTAATACCTAGTTTGTTGAGAGTTTTTAACCTGAAGGGATGTTAAATTTTATTGAAGGCCTTTTCTGCTTCTATTGAGATAATCATGTGGTTTTTGTCATTGATTCTGTTTATGTGGTGGATTATGTTTACTGATTTGCATATGTTGAACCAGCCTTGCATCCCAGGGATGAAGCTGAGTTGATCTTGGTGGATAAACTTTTTGATTCACTGCTGGATTCAGTTTGCTGGTATTTTATTGAGGATTTTAGCATCGATGTTTATCAGGGATATTGGCCTGAAGTTTTCTTTTTTGTTGTTGTGTCTCTGCCAGGTTTTGGTATCAGGATGATGCTGGCCTCATAAAATGAGTGACTCATAAAAGAGTCGCTCCTTTTGAATTGTTTGGAAGTTTCAGAAGAAATGGTACCAGCTCTTCTTTGTATCTCTAGTAGAATTCAGCTGTGAATCCATCTGGTCATGGGCTTTTTTTGGTTGGTAGGTTGTTTATTACTGCCTCAATTTCAGAACTTGTTAGTGGTCTACTCAGGGCTTTGACTTCTTCCTGGTTTAGTCTTGGGAGGGTGTATGTGAATCCATCTGGTCATGGGCTTTTTTTGGTTGGTAGGTTGTTTATTACTGCCTCAATTTCAGAACTTGTTAGTGGTCTACTCAGGGCTTTGACTTCTTCCTGGTTTAGTCTTGGGAGGGTGTATGTGTCCAGGAATTTATCCATTTCTTCTAGATTTTCTAGTTTATTTGCATAGAGGTGTTTACAGTATTCTCTGATGGTAGTTTGTATTTCTCTGGGGTCAATGGTGATATCCCATTTATCATATTTTATTGTGTCTATTTGATTCTTCTCTTTTCTTCTCTATTAGTCTAGCGAATGGCCTATTAATTTTTTCAAGAAACCAGCTCCTGGATTTGTTGATTTTTTGAAGAATTTTTTGTGTCTCTATCTCCTTCAGTTCTGCTCTGATCTTAGTTATCTCTTGTCTTCTGCTACCTTTTGGATTTGTTTGCGCTTGCTTCTCTAGTTCTTTTAATTGTGATGTCAGGGTGTCAATTTGTCACCTTTCTAGCTTTCTGATGTGGGCATTTAGTGCTATAAATTTGCCTTTTTTTTTTTTTTTTTGAGACGGAGTCTCACTGTGTCACCCAGGCTGGAATGCAGTGGCACAATCTCAGCTCACTGCAACCTCTGTCTCCCAGGTTCAAGGGATTCTCCTGCCTCAGCCTCCTGAGTAGTTAGGATTACAGACACGTGCCGCCATGCCCAGCTAATTTTTGTATTTTTAGTAGAGACAGGGTTTCACCATCTTGGCCAGGCTGGTCTCGAACTCCTGACCTCCTGATCCACCCACCTCAGCCTCCCAAAGTGCTGGGATTATAGGCATGAGCCACCGTGCCTGGCCTAAATTTCCCTCTTAACACTGCTTTAGCTATATCCCAGAGATTCTGGTTTGTTGTCTCTTTGTTCTTTTTGGTTTCAAAGAAATTCTTGATTTCTGCCTTAATTTCATTATTTACACAGGAGTCATTCAGGAGCAGGTTGTTTAATTTCCATGTAGTTGTGTGGTTTTGAGTGAGTTTCTTAATCTTGAGTTCTAATTGGATTGCACTGTGGTCTGAGAGACTGTTATGATTTCCATTCTTTTTTCATTTGCTGAGGAATGTTTTACTTCCAATTATGTGGTCGATTTTAGAGTAAGTGCCATGTGGCACTGAGAAGAATGTATAGTCTTTTGTTTTGGGGTGGAGAGTTCTGTAGATATTTATTAGGTCCACTTGATCCAGAGTTGAGTTCAATTTCTGAATATTCTTGTTAATTTTCTACCTCATTGATTTGTCTAATATTGACAGTGGGGTGTTAAAGTCTCCCACAATTATTGTGTGGGAGTCTAAGTCTCTTTGTAGGCATCTATGAACTTGTTTTATTAATCTGGATGCTCCTGTATTGGGTGCATATATACTTAGGATAGTTAGTTCCTCTTGTTGAATTGATCCCTTTACTATTACGTAATGCTTTTGTCTTTTGTTTGTTTGTTTGTTTGTTTGTTTTTTGAGACGGAGTCTCGCTCTGTCGCCCAGGCTGGAGTGCAGTGGCACGATCTCAGCTCACTGCAATCTCTGACCCCGGGTTCACGCCATTCTCCTGCCTCAGCCTCCCGAGTAGCTGGGACTACAGGCGCCCGCCACCACGCCCAGCTAATTTTTTTGTATTTTTAGTAGAGATGGGGTTTCACCGTGTTAGCCAGGATGGTCTCGATCTCCTGACCTCGTGATCCGCCTGCCTCCGCCTCCCAAAGTGCTGGGATTACAGGCTTGAGCCACCGTGCCTGGCCGCTTTTGTCTTTTTTGATATTTGTTGGTTTAAAGTCTGTTTTGTCAGAAACTAGGATTGCAACCCCTGCTTTCTTTTGCTTTCCATTTGCTTAGTAAATTTTCCTCCATCCCTTTATTTTGAGCCTATTTGTGTCTTTGTATGGGTTATGGGTCTCTTGAATACAGCACACCGATGGGTCTTGACTCTTTATCCAATTTGCCATTCTGTGTCTTTTAATTGGGGCATTTAGCCCATTTAGATTTAAAGTTAATATTGTCACTTGTGAATTTGATCCTGTCATCATAATGCTAGCTGGTTATTTTGCACACTAGTTGATGCAGTTTCTTTATAGTGTCATTGGCCTTTATATTTTGGTGTGTTTTTGCAGTGATTGGTACTGGTTTTTCCTTTCCATATTTAGTGCTTCCTTCAGGAGCCCTTGCAAGGCAGGCCTGGTGGTGATGAATTCCCTCAGCATTTGCTTGTCTGAAAAGGATTTTATTTCTCCTTCACTTATGAAGCTTAGTTTGGCTGGATATGATATTCTGGGTTGAAAATTCTTTTCTTTAAGAATCTTGTATATTGGCCCCAAATCTCTTCTAGCTTGTAGGGTTTCTGCTGAGAGATCTGCTGTTAGTCTGATGGGCTTCCCTTGGTAGGTGACCTGACCTTTTTCTCTAGCTGCTCTTAACATTTTTTCCTTCACCTCAACTTGGAAAATCTGATGATTATGTGTCTTAAGGTTGATCATCTCATAGAGTATCTTAGTAGAGTTCTCTGTATTTCCTAAATTTGAATGTTGGCCTGTCTTGCTATGTTGGAGAAGTTCTCCTGGATAATATTCTTTTTTTTTTTTTTTTTTTTTTGATAATATTCTTAAGTGTGTTTTCCAACTTGCTTCCATTCTCCCCATCTCTTTCAGGTACTCCAATCAGTCATAGGTTCAGTCTTTTTACATAGTCCCATAGTTCTCGGAGGTTTTGTTCATTCCTTTTCATTCTTTTTTCTCTAATCTTGTCTGCCTGCCTTATTTTAGCAAGATAATCTTCAATCTCTGATATTCTGTCTTCTGCTTGATTGATTCAGCTATCTTGTGTGTGCTTCATGAAGTTCTCATGCTGTGTTTTTTAGTTCTGTTAAGTCATTTATGTTCCTTTCTAAACTGGTTTTTCTAGTTAGTAGCTCCCGTAACCTTTTATCATGGTTCTTAGCTTCTTTGCATTGGCTTAGAACAAGCTCCTTTTGCTCAGTGAAGTTAGTTATTTCCCACCTTCTGTAGCCTACTTCTGTCAATTTGTCCATCTCATCCACTGTCCAGTTCTTCGCCCTTACTGGAAAAGTGTCACAATCATTTAGAGGAGAAGAGTCACTCTGGCCTTTGGGTTTTTCAGTGGTGGGTTTTTTTTAAAAAATTCTTTCTCATCATCATGAGTTTTTCTAGTTTCAATCTTTCAGGCTGCTGACCCTTGGATGAGGTTTTTGTGGGGACTTTTTTTTGTTGATGCTGTTGTGTTGCTTTCTGCTTTTTTGTTTTTCTTTCTATAGTTAGGTCCCTCTTCTGTAGGGCTACTGTGGTTTGCTGGGGGTTCACTTCAGGCCCTATTAATCTGCTCCCATGCCTAGAAATGTCACTTGAGGAGATTGGGGAACAGCAAAGATGGATGTCTGCTGTTTCCTCTGGGATCTCTGACCTTGAGTGGTACCCACCTGATGCCAGTAAGAATGCTTCGGTATAGGGCATCTGACAACCTCTTTTGAGGGGGTCTCACCCAGTTGGCATGGGAAGCAGGACCCATTTAATGAAGTACTTTGGCTGTCCTTTGGTGGAGGGATTGTGCTGCTCTGGGGGGAAACCCATGCATCTGGATGCCCAGATTCTTCAGAGCTAGTAGGAGGAAAGACTAAGTCTATTGGTCCATGGAGATTATGGCCACCCTCCCCATAGGGGCTCAGGCCCAGGGAGATCAGAGTTCTACCCCTGAACCCCTGGCTGGAGTTCCTGCAGGGAGGTCCCACCCAGTCAGGAGGGATGGGTCAGGGTCCATACTGAAGAGGCAGTCTGGCTGTGGTCTGCCACAGCTGGTGTGCTGGGCTTGGGGTAATACCTCTGGGGACCAAGCTATCCAGCCTCCCTGGCTCCAGCAGGGGAAAACACAGTCTGGAGCTATAGTGATGGGTGCTGCCCTTACCCCCTCTGGAGCTTAGTGTGTTAGGTGGCTAGCAGCTGCAGTGATGGCTGCCATGCTTCCCCCAAGGAGCTCAGGTGGCTTAGACAACAGGCAGCTGCAGCTGTGGTGATGGCTGCCCCTCCCTCCAGGAACTTGCCAGGCTTAGCCAGATTCCAGCCAAGTGGGTGTTGAGAATCTGCATGACTCCATGATTGGGATCCAAGGCCCTGGTGATGGGCTTATGAGTCGGATCTTCCAATGTGCGGGTTGCACGGTTCCATGGAAAAAGCATGGTTTCCCAGGCTGGGGAACCTTCTTTGGCTGCGGATGGGGGTTCCCCTTCCCCGTGTGGCTCTAAGGTGGGCTGCTGCACCACGCTGCTCTTCCTTCCTCTCCGTGGGTCACGCCAGCTGCCTAGTCAGTCCTGATGACAGAACCTGGATACCTCAGTTGCTATACGGGATTCACATGCTGTTTTGGTTCTTTTTGATGGGAAACTTGGATTGCCACTGCTTCTAGTTGGCCATCTTGGCCCTGCCCTATAGTTTGATTTTGAAAAGTCAAATTATGTTCTCAGATTTGTTTATAATGCTCTTCTCAGAGGTGACCTTTATTTTGTGTCTTTTGTTTGCATTGCATTGAAAGTGAGGATAAAATTGAGAAGAAGAGGTTCCTCTTTCTCTCCCTTTACCTGCCCTGACAAACTCAAGCTTTCTTCTCTGCAATGGGAACCTGCCTGGAAGCTTTTGTGTTTCTTTTAGCCTTGAACTTAAGTCACTTTTTAGATGATGAAGTTGGGTACAGGTAAGGTTCTCAAGCTTCTGAAATTAGTTTTCTTTTCTTTAAAACTCTTTGTTTTATTGTGGAGAAGCACAGTGGGTTAATTCATATTTGAGAGAATTCTTATAGAAAAAAAGATGTCTTAGTTTGGATTCTCTCTGAATCAGACCCTGAAACAAGGATTTGGGGGCAAGTAGTTTATTTTTGAAGGGGTCCCTGGAAGCACCATGAAGGAGTAGGATTATGGGATGGAGACATGTGAAAAGTCAACAGAGAGTGCATTCAGGAGTGGTTACCACCATGGGTACCTGGGACTCAATCCTGCTGGAGACCCTCTAAGAAACTGTAGTTGCTACAAGGGGTAAGGAAGCTGGGGTATTTATTTACCATTTTCCATCTTTTATGGGTTGAAGTTTGTGTCAGGAGAAATTAACTCCCCACTATTTATGGCCTACCTGGATATGGGCAGCACATGCTCTTCAGGCAGAGGAAGTCCAGAGTCAAAGAGACGCAAATGGTTGAGGTAGGAACTCATTGGTTTGTGAAGTGGACTGTCTGCCAAAGCAATAGGCAACCAACGCTATAGGAGTGGGTCAGGGAATATGGGTGAGGCACCAACAGTCTGTGTCAGAAGACTGTTGTTTTCAGATATGAGGAAGTTGGACTTACACTCCCTAAAGTTATACTCTGTTAGTGGCCATGAAAATAGATCTGTAATGCTTTGTGCTTTTTGTGGATAATTCCTGTTCATCCACTAAAACTCCATTTAGAGCCAATCTGCCTGAACTTAATTTATCCTTGTAATTCTACTCAGGCTGTTCTTGTATTGACCCTGATCGTTGTCTCTTGGTGGTCTACCTACCCAGAAAGTATGCTCTATCCTGACTGCCCATCAAAGCTCCCAAATGAGCCATATCAGAATGCAAGGATAATTTAATTTCATCTTTAGCACCCCCTTTCACCCTCAAAGTGTTTGTTTCTTAGTAAAGGGTGTATGTGTTAGGGAGTGGGTGTTTGAACATGGCAATAAACCTACACAGTGGCTCCCACTGATGTTCAGCCATGTTCTGAACATGTTATAATTACTGGTGGGCAGAGCCTGTCAGAAGTCTGTTTGTAAAAGGATTTAAGATCATCCTGGGGGATAATTATTATAAGGGGTGAGGAAGTTAGGGGTGACAGCTTGATCCAGTAACAAGCCTTGTTAATCAGAGGAGGGGGGCTATTCTGAGAATGGTGTGGTGTCTATGACTCAGATTTGTCTCCATTTCTGGCCTCCCTTTAGATCATGTCTCAGTCTTTCAGAGAGTTGAGGGTAAAGCTATAAATGAATACTAAATGAGTTATTTTGCTAAAACTGTTGGGCACTGGAAGTACCAGTAAGATTACTTGGAGATCTCTCTAACAGAATGTAATACAATCTAAAGAGAAAGGGCTTATCTTCCAGTTCCAACAATGTCCATGGAGAGGGCTGGAAAAGGGCAAGGGGAATTGGAAGCCACATGGTATCTGACAAGGCTTGTTCATTATCACAGGTGAGATGCACCCAGGGATTTACCAGAGCTACTTGGACAGTACTTGATTGATGGCTGCATCCCAGGGAAAGCCATGAAATCTGGGTTAGCTGATTAATGCGACCTTATTTGTTCCCATAGGCTGATGAGAACTGGGCAAACTTGAGCTGCAGATGGAACATTCTGGTAGATATGGACAAATCATTTCATTTCTTTTCCACAATCAAGTTTAGGATAGACATATACTGCCTGGTCCATAGTAGGTACTTATACTAGATATCCATTGAATGAATTAACTTTTCTCACATTTGGTACACATCAAGAGTGAGCAAGAATTGAACTGATCCCTGACAAATTTCTAGTCCCCTTGAGGTAAGGGAACCATTACTTCTTTCTTATTTGCTATGCCTTACAGAAATAAATTCATGTGATTAAAAAAAAAAACATTAACAGATATCTAAATGACTGTGTCAGGCAGGTATGGTGGCTTACTGCTGTAATCCAAGCACTTTGGGAGGCTGAGGAGAGAGGATTGCTGGAGTCCAGGAGTTTGTGACCAGCTTGGGCAATACAGGCAGACATCATTTCTACAAAAAAAATAAAAAATTTGCCAGGCATGGTGGTGTGCACCTGTTGTCCCAGCTACTAGGGACACTGAGGTGGGAGGATTGCTTGAGCCCGGGAGGTCGAGGCTGCAATGAGCCATGATTGTGCCAATGCACTCCAGCCTGGATGACAGAGTGAGACCCTGTCTCATAAATAAATAAATAAATGACTTCATCATTGTGAAAACTTCAGAAAAATGAATTTACTGGTGAATTAGTTTAATTGATTACCCTCAGTTTGGCATCACTTGCTAACAGTGTGTCTTTGGACAAGTTACCTAACATCTCAGAACCTCAGATTCTTCTGTAAAATAGAGATAATATTACCTACCTAATGATTATGTACATAAAGTGCTTGGTATAGCATATAGGACATGAAATAATTATAATAAGTAAATATAATGGTAATGACAATCATCATTGTCATCTTTTAGATGGTCTATGGCGATGCTAAATAAGATCCACCTAGGGAATCGCCTCTACTTTGTTCTTTGTTTTTTAGTTGGTTTTCTGTCTAAGAATAAATATGTAATGCAACCTTCATAACAACTTTTTAATAAAGCCTTTGGTAGAGAGGCTTATAAAAAGTTTCTGGAAATTTACATATATTGACTATATGTCCAGTGGTTTTGTTTTATCTATTTTTGATCCCCTCAAAAAGTATCAATGGATTAGAGATTTCGTTTCCTCTTATATCACCCAGGTTGGCTTTTCTGTATCAGCTTTTGCCTGTTTGCATCTTTTGGCTAAACCAGTACCTAAAACTAGGGACTATTGTGTACTTCTCCTGATATATCCTTTGTAGGCTGCTTAAAGCAAGGTTTGCTGGAGCCCTGTGAAAGTGTATATTGTCTAGAAGAGAGAACTATTTTTAGCTTGAAGGTAGAGCTGTGTTTTTCCTTCTTGGCAAATTCCTTTTCTTTTGATGAAAGCCAAAACTTGAAGGTAGTGGTGACAGATTAGGGCCCTAATTGCTGTGTTGTTGGAAATAAAGAGAGATAGTTATTTCTAATCAGGTAAATAACAGACTAAATTTCATCAGTGTAGTAAGATGAACCCACTCAGTGGGCTGGTCTTGTAGAATACTTTTTCTAGTGAGCCTGGGAAAACTTGTGAAGTGGCAATAATAAAAACAGCATATGGTCTTTGCTGGAACTTTGTCATACATTAGCAGTGTGCTGTGGGTGTGGTAATGAAGATCAGGTGTATTTGGCTCAAGACTTCTAAACTTGGGGAAGTGGAATTTTGCTTTTATCCACTTACTGGAATGTGTTTTTACATTTCTGGTATTTTTAAAAAAATAACTTAAGAACTACATTTTTTTTTATTCCTTATTTGGAAGCTATACTGGTCAGCATAAGAAAATACTTAAGATCTTCAAAGGCATACTGTAGAGGTTTGGAAAGCATTTGGTTTGGCTTGAAGCGAGTTTGGCGAGTGAAGTGACAGGCACATAAGAAAGAACAACAGGTGAAAAAATGTGGAGTGTCTTTCATCTTTCAAAGGATTTTCTTGATGAATTGAAACAGCCATGAAAATAAGCACTGGCCTTCATGCCCAGTGGCCTAAAAGGACTTATAGTGGGCCAAATCAGAGTCAGGCAGGGGCCTAATGAAAATCAGGCAACAGGCCTAGGCCTAATTAAATATGTTCTGCATCTCCCCACTTTTTATTCCTTTTGGGATTTGTGGTAGAGAGATATTTCTCTTCTTTGACTCAGAATAGAGCTGGTAACGACTAGCAAAGGCAAACAGTGGCATTAGTACCTCAAGTAGAACCAGGAAAAATTTTTGTTGGCTAAATAAATTTTCTTACAGGCCTATTTCTTTTAAAAACTGCTTATAAAAATTAACTAATATATTTCTGGACTAAAGTAAATATCTCTTGAAGTGGTTGAATGGGAGAGACAAAAATTTTCTATTTCGTTTGGGAAAAGTATATTGCATTTCCTCGTAACTATGTTTTAGAACAGCTTTTAAAGATGTTGATTGAGCTTCAGCAGCTTCCCAAACTTGTCTAAAGGAGTCTTTGGGATCTATGAGTCATAAATTATTTTCTGATTAAGATCACAAGAAAGATGTCTCCACAGAATTCTGCAAAACTATACAGCATATTTGAACAATGTGAATTTGACATAAGAGTAGAACATATTATCCAAGATTCTAATTCATATTTTGTTCATACATGTTCAAACTATGGCAACGTTTCCATACTTTTCCACAGTTTATAGAGTGCGTATACAGAGGACCTGAGACTGCATCACATATTCCCAGGCCCTCAGTGGAGGACTTCTTTCTTGCCAGTACCCCCCGTGAAGAATGTGGGGCTTAGTTTAGCATTTGAATACAACTAAAACTTCTACGTAACTCAGGGAGATAACAAAGTTAATTTATTTCAGCACATTTATAAAGTCCTAGAGGTTGCCTGAATAGTAATAATTGGTGAGTCCGTTTTATGTTTTTCCAGCCTTTGCTTAGGGAGCAACTTTCAAAGTAAATGACGATGCCAGATTTGGAAGAATTCTAGAGGCATGTGTTTTGGGAGCAGCATGGATGAGAATCAGAGTGGATCTGCAGACTGCAGGACCTTACGAGTATATATTGAGCACAAGAAATATAAAAGGTCAGAAAGACAGTAAAATCCTGTGACATATTCCTTTTTTAAAAGAGAAATATAAATACACGACTTAGCCACTGTCAAAGGGTAGTCATAAACAACAACAAACCATACATTTTCAAAAGAAGTCCATTCCCCTGTTTTCCTTTTGAAATGCTTAATGAAAAGCTGCACAAAAAATTTCTGTGGAGTAAGGATTCTGGAATAAGCAAGAGGCAGGAACAGAAGTCCACGTGCTCTGTCTTTACTGGCTTTCATTGTTTTGGTTTCAAGCTAAGCAGCAAAATGTTCCTGCCAAGTGAATATGCATGTGCATGGGATGTTTTCTGCTTTGTTTCACTCAGGCGTTTGAAGAAATTTCCTGGTTTGTATCAGTCATACATCATTTTAGTGTAAGAGAAAACACACCCCTTGGAACAATTAAGGACTTGCAACTTATCATTAGAATGAGTAATAAGCTGCAATGTCTATTTAGAATTGGTTTTTTAGAAATTAATTACTAAGTCACAAAATGCTTCACTGTTTTCTAATAATTAAAAACTACAGTTCCACAATTCGTCAGTGAGAAATTTGTCAGGGCAATATATTTATCATTTATCACTTTAGAAGGGGGTCCACAAACTTTTTCTATAAACAGCCAGATAGTAAATATTTTAGACTGTGAGCCTTTGTAGCATGCAAGCAGTCAGAGACAATAAGTAAATGAATGAGTGTGTCTATGTTAGAATAAAACAATATGTATTACATGCATTATGTATTACATTTCATAGAATTTTAACATGTCTTAATATCCCATTCTTCCTTTGATTGTTTTTTAAAACCATGTAAAAATGCAAAAATCATGTTTAGCTTTGAGTTGCAAGCCAGATTTGGTGCAAGTGCTATAGTTTGCTGACTCTGTTTTAGAATATAAGACTATTATTATTTTTACTAAGATGTCTGAGTATTATTTTAAAGAGTAATGCATTTTTTTCCAACTCAAAATTATTTTATAATTCTGGTCCAATGATTCCTATTTTTCAAATGCATTGTTTGGGCTGTTGGAAGACTGCAGGATGTGGGCTAGCTGAGTGGTGTGAGGTTGGACGAATTAAACTCTGACTGTGTTCCTCTCATTATGTTTTAATTCTGTTCATCAGTAAAAGAAACTCGTGCCATTGCCTCACTTGTTGCAATGAATAAATTGGTATAATTTTACAATGGAACAACTGCGTGTATTCTTTTGCTGCCTGAAGACCTGAGTGTTGGGCTCCTCTTCATAAAAGTTTCCATGACAATCTGGCCTGAGAGAATGACAGGTTTGCCCTCATGGGGAATTTCTCATTAAGGAAGCTTTTCTTTTACTAGGAAGCTTTATGGAAGCTTAATAGTGGGTCAAACAGAAAGGACCAAATAGGACCTTTTCATAAACCATACCTTATACCCACCTTGGCCTGAAAGAGAGCTTGTTTCCTCCTGTGTGTGGTGATGGGGTGATGTTCAGAAGCTGGGAGTTTAGGGAGGACCACCATGCGACCCTGGGGTCCTTGCTTCCTTGTGTAACTAAGAGACCCAGACACAGGCATGTGTTATTAATACATGGGCTAAGCCAAGAATTGTAGGTCCCTAGCTTTGCTTATTGAAAGGCAGTGTGTGAAGTCTTCAAGAAAGTGGGCTCTGGGCACAACTAACTGTGTCTTTAGCTGGTTCTGCTATTTACTAGCTGTGTGATCTTCACTTCTCTGTGCCTCAGTTTCCTCATCTGTAGAAGTGGTATGATAATAATGATTTTCCTTTCACAGGGTTGTTGTGGGGACAAGTACATTAATATATGTAATATGTCTTAGAAAAGCACCTGGCACATGGCAGTGATAAATGATAGCTATTGGGGTAATTTTCATTCTTTTTGGCCTTGAAAGTAACATTTGAAAACTCTTATTTAAAAGATTTTCTTTCAGGTATAATCACTGTGACAATATCCTTTCATCTCTTCTTTCTCATCCATATCACTCCTTTATTCTACTGACGTATATCTTCCAGTCACCTCAGCCATCCTGTCCTAATATTCATTTTGGATTCTGACCGTTGTTTTCTGCCCACTCACTACATTTTGTTATACACTCAGCAATCTCCTGGACCTAAATTGAGAAACACTCGGATCGTATATAAAAGGGAAGCCCCGTTCATTAGGTGTAACCTAATATGTTGCCATGTAGCTATGGTATAGCCCAGCCTGGATTTGGTTACAAATCTATAGGTAATTCAGGCAGATTTGTAGTAAGCTGCTCACCCACCTGCCCAGAGCTGAGAAGCTGAAAAGATGGAGCCCAGTTGGGAAAACTAGTAGTGTTCTGAGCATAGGCTTTATGGCTCATCATGCTTTAGTAGGGCTTCCCAGGGGCATAGTGGAATGTTCTGAGGACCTTTAATAAATACGTTTGTGCTTGACTATATATGTTGGGTTTGTTTCCCATTCCTGCCAACTGCTTTCTGGCTGGAGAGGGGAAAAGCCTTAAACGTTGCTGCACACTATTTTAAATCTAGCTTAAACTGTTTTATCTTTCCTCTTGGGCCTGTTCTGCCTGTGCTCTCTAGAATGGGGCAGGGGTGTGAACAGCTGTTGAGGGAAGCTTTTATTTTTGTTAATTACTAACCCGGATTTGTCTACTCCTATTTTCCTGGAATGAAAGTGAGATGCTATTTTTTGTCTACTCAATGTAGGATTTTTTTTTTCTGAGAGGATATATTATATAAGTTATGGACAAAAACAATTCTAAAACAGTTTAATATGCTTGAATAAAGTAAGGTCACACTGAGGAAGACCACCTGCAGATAAAGGGGCATTGCATAATACTTATGTGAAGTCTTTGGGTTTTGCTCTTTGGGGTAACTATAAAACCTGGTTCTCAGCCATGTAAGAAACAATGTTTGCATGGAATACCTGCTAATTCCTTAAAACAAAACAAAACACACACAGGTCTAGTATTTAATCTCATAATTCTTCACTCCTTAGGTATTCTATCCTATAAGACATCCATATGAGGCACCCTCTTTGACTTCAAAAGGTATTTTGTGTAGGCAAGAAACACCCAGAGCATAAAGAAGAATGAGGCTTTGCTCCAGATATATTTTTATTTGATTGAAACAATTCATCTGAACGACATTTGCTGTGTATTAATCACTTATGTTTAGGCTTACGTAGAGTGTACATTTGTTTAGTAATGCATTTTTATCCAGCATGTGAGATTCCTATTGTGTGCAAAGGGCAAAACTAAGCCACATGCTTGGACAACAAGGCATGCAAATGCCTGATTCTGTCATTCAGTCCAAAGGTGAAGTACTTCTATCTCTGCAGTATTTTTACTGTAGATTTTCTGGTGTACAACTAGTAATGCCTATCATAAATCTGTTTATTTTTCTAAGAGAAAAATAAAAAAGAAAACTAGCATTTTTAGTGCTTTCTGGATGCCAGGCATTGTGTATACATAACTTTATTTATTCCTCACATTAGGCCTTGAGCATAGGTATTATTCCCATATTATAGAGTGAAAACTGAGGTTGGGAATAAAATAGTGTATTAGTTCGTTCTCATGCTGCTAATAAAGACATACCCAAGACTGAGTAATTTATAAAGAAAAAGAGGTTTAATGGACTCAGTTTCACGTGGCTGGGGAGGCCTCACAATCATGGTGGAAGGTAAAGGAGGAACAAAGCCACGTCTTACATGGTGGCAGGCAAGAGAGCTTGTGTAGGATAACTCCCCTTTATAAAACCATCAGATATCATGAGACTTATTCACTCGCATGAGAACAGCACAGGAAAGATCTGCCCCCATGAGGTTACCTCCCACCTGGTCCCTCCCACAACATGTGGGAATTATGGGGGCTACAATTTAAGATGAGATTTGGGTGGAGACACAGCCAAACCATATCAAATAGCTTGCCCAAAGGCCACACAGCTGGTAGGTTGTACAGAGACAGGGTTCGTAACAAGATCTGTCTCTTTTCACTAACCCAAATCACCTCCCTTCAAGCAGAGATGATCTTTGTTGACCATCTAGCAGAAAATGCTCACTTGGGAAAGAGAAAAGTGTTTTCTAAGTGAATTTAACTTTTTTTTTTTTTGGTTATAGAAATAGGTAGAAAATGTACGCTACTTTTCAGATTTTAAGAAAGCAAAAATGTGAAGTTTAAATTACTGAGAAATAGGCACAATTACTTGATTAAACTGTGTGTGTAAGTCTACATCCAGAGAATTAAACGTTTAAAATGATTGCCCCACATAACTAATCAAATCCACAATCTATGTCAAAGTAAGATGTAATTTAATAAGCACAATGTAGACTGAAAAATGAATAGCTAACTGTTTGGTTGCTAATATTAGTGTAATAATTACAGTTTAAAGAGTATTGCCAGTGATGGAATAAGAACTCAGGTTTTTGCAAATGCTTAAGAGCAACCTCAAGTTGCTGCTTCAAAGCAGAGACAAAATAGTCTTCATTTTTCTGCCAGAATCTCCTTTAAGCTCAGGTGACCAAATCTACAAAGGAGAAAATGGGGAGATTTTGCTGTTCTAAAAAGGCTTCCTGATATCCTTGTGAGGAAAGTTGTAAAAGACACATAAATTCTTCTAAAATAGGTTATCTGTGGGCTCTCTTAATATTGCACGAAAGTCTTTCACTTTTCTTAGTCTTGGCTTCTGTTTTTGTCTACAAATGGTAATAACTTCTCTATATAGGTTTTTGAAAGAGTCGAATGGTACGTAAACGTGCTTTGGAAAGGTTAAAGTGTTATTCATATATGGTATGATTTCAATCTATGTCCCCACCAAATCTCATGTTGACATGTAATCCCAGTGTTGGAGACGGGGCATGTGGAAGGTGATTGGATCATGGGGTGGTCCTTCATGAATGGTTTAGCACCATCTCCTGGTGCTGTCCTCATGATAGTAAGTAAGTTCTCATGAGATCTGTTTGTTTAAAAGTGTGCAGCACCTCCCCTTTTGCTCTCTCTCTTGCTCTTGCTTGGGCCGTGTAAGATGTGCCTGCTTCCTCTTTACTTTCTACCATGATTGTAAGTTTCCTGAGGTCTCCCCGGACGCAGAAGGTGCTATGCTTCCTTTATAGCCTACAGAACTGTGAGCCAATTAAACCTCTTTTCTTTATAAATTACCTAGTCGCAGGTATTTCTTTATAGCAGTGTGAGCACAAACTAATATAATATTGAATGTTAAGTACATGCAGACAGTATTTTCCAGTATACTTTCCCCTTGTAGTTCAGTCTGCCCCTAATCTCCCACCTTTCCTTTGTTATTGCCCTAGGGAAAAACGGAAGAATGCCACCTAACAGAGGGGAAGGATAAAGACGGGAGATAGGTCTTGTCAATCAAAAGGAAGAAGTTGAAAAAACTTCAAATTTTAGGTGGCAAAGGGGAAGGAGAAAATGGGAGGAAGGAAAGAAGAGAGGGAGGGAGGGAGAAGGGCAAGAACTCAGGACTAGTGTACTGACTCCATGCATTGTGATGAAAATTCCCATAGGGTAAGTAGAAACATCCAGAAAGGTTTTAGGAGAACTTGGAATTCCACTGTCTTCTGAAATGGAGAATGAAAGCCTATAAGGCCACATGACTCTACACTAAATGGAAACACTAGAGCAGTTTTTGAGGCAAGAATCTACATAGATGGTTCTAAGATAACATTTCTAGTTGCCCAGGGCCTGGGCAAAGCATGCATAGAATCTAGAAATCTTCCTGAACAAAAGGGAGGAGTCTCAAACATTTCAGAGAACTGGTGAACTAGAATAGGACCAATAATACTCTAACACCCATTAGATGAACATCAGAAAGTCAGATAATACCAACTGTTGGTGAGGAAGTTGGGAAACTCTCTTGCATTGTTAGTGGAAGCCTGAGCTAGAACAGCAATTGTGGGGAGTAATCTGGCAGTCCTTAGAGAAACCAGGTCATATACATGGACACCCAGTATTCCCACTGCTGGGTGTACACCCTAAAGCCACTCTGACACAAAACTATAAGGAACATGTATTAGTATATTTATTGGTGCTCTATTTGGGAAGGCAGAAAGTTGGAAGAAATTAAGTGTCCATCACTGGTGGAAAGGATTAGTTAATTGTGCGACACACACAGATGCATACTCTGTCTATCTATCTATCTATCTATCTATCTATCTATCTATCTATCTATCTATGTATCTATCTATCTCTGTCTATAGATATATATCTCCAAGATCTAGCCATGTTGCTTTATGTACATCTAGATCATTAATTCAGAATGGTACATAGGTATATATACATATATATAATAAATGTTTCATCTTGCAGGCACTTGAGATGAAAGAAATCTATGAATGGTGCATAGATTTCTATATATCTACATAGTGTGTATATATATATATAATATATATAAATATATATAAAATCTTTATACCATTCAGAATTAATTATCTAGATGTGCCTAAAGCGACATGGATAGATCTTCCTTAGTCCACTGATTCAAATATCA
Source organism: Pongo pygmaeus (assembly GCF_028885625.2). Lineage (NCBI taxonomy): Eukaryota > Metazoa > Chordata > Mammalia > Primates > Hominidae > Pongo > Pongo pygmaeus. Next base: position 86,269,299 of record NC_072379.2, read on the forward strand.
ATCTCTTATGGAAAACCCTCACAGACATGTCTAGAAATAATGCTTTACTACCTGTCTGAATTTCCCTTAATCCAGTCAAGCTGATACCTAAAAGGAACAATCACTATACCTAAATACACTTGTGTTTATAAACATTAGAGTGGATGCCTGGCAGTTGTTAAGGGGAGGGGAGATGTGAGCAGAGGGAGGGGAGATGTGAGTGGGAAGTGGGAGTTAGGAAGAGAAAAGGGGAAAGCAATAAAGATAATAAAACATGACATATACCTTATGAAATTGGATCATGATGTACCATGAACTAAGAGATATAACCCACTCAACTCTGAACCTTAGGTTAAAAAAAAAAAGAAAGCAATGGTTGGTATATCCAAATCATGGTGAATGCATAGGTGTTGTATTGTGATGACTATCTTCAGGAGATCCTCTACCTTATAAGGGTGACCCTTCAGGAGTAAGAATAAGCTACTAATCTGTATGACATAGACAGATGATTTTAGGACCAGGATGGAATTTAGTAAATTGCTCGTTATTTAGTTCTCCAATGCCCTGAAAGATAAAACATTTACCCCTTGAGATTAACTTTTCACTGGCTGATCAAATTCAATATACTGTTTATGTTCTCTGTAACAGGAATTTTAAAGTACGTAAATTTTTAAGCAAGAGTCTGATATCCAAAAAGATACATTACTTTGATCTGAAGTAATTTGAAGTTCAACTGGGTGACATATTGCTACCATTTAAGCTACTTATTTATAAAATATGGATCCTTTTAATTATATTGATAGTGTGAAGTTGGAACTCTCTCTGATGACAAGAGATGGAAGGCAAATATTCTTAAAATACTACCCTCCACGGTCTTCATTATTCACCAGCTGCTTGTTGAGCAGCTACTTTACCTTTCTAAACTGGGTTTCCTCATCTACAAAATGATTGGGTTAGGTTATCACTCTCTTCAAGCTCTAAAAATGATATGATTTTGCAGTAACAAAACCAAAAAGGGTGAACATGTTCCAGTAAATAGAAAGTCCTCTCTGCTGTACAGTCTATCAAGATTGTCTCAGAGCCAGGAGAGAAGCTGACTAGCACTGATTTCAAAGATATGGGTGAGTCAAATTCTATTTCCACACTGTTATATTTGAGTAATCTAGTGCTTGTCAGAATTAGGCATTTTTAAAAATTCCAGTGTACAAAAATATCTACTTCTAATTATTTTTAAGGATAGAATTTGAGCAGTGGATCTGATGCTGGTACCTCAGTATAATCCCATCATCAGAGTCAATGATTCTGGGTAGCATTAGAAGTAAAATTAGTAGCACAAGTTTCTTTGTGTGCTTCCAGTACAAAAATATCTTGGATGGTGTGCAAGATGGCCCTGTAATATAATGATAATAGCTAATAATTTACAACACTGGTACAGACACTGTGCTAGATGCTTTCCAAATATTAACTTGATTCATTTTCACAACCACCTCATGAAATAGGTACTATGATTATCCCCTTTTACAGAGGAGATAAATGAGGAATGGAGATGTTAGGCAACTTGCTTAAGGATACATTGCCAGAAACTGGGAGAGATGGGATTTGAATCCAGGCTGTCTAACTCAAGAGTCCTTGGTTTTAACCACTAGGCCTATTATCTCTCTAATATGTGGTGAAGCTCAGTTTTACATCAAAATTTTAATATTACACTACATATTTTTCTGGACTGTGTGTTTTGAATAATGTTCTCATTACTCCACTCATAGCCAATCCTTGGAGGAAGATAATCAGAAAAAAACCTATTTACTTTTTCCCCTTATTCTGGTTCTTCCTTCAACACTGCCTTTTATAGTAATAGTGGAATCTAATATTTATTTGGCTTCTATTCTGTACCAGGCTTAGTGTTTTATGTTTGTTAACTTGTTCATTTAAGTGGGTCCTTCTGACCCACATGAGATATGCATGATGATCAGCCCATCCTGCTGATGAGGAGGCTGAGGCTTACAGAGGTTCTGCATTTTTCTCATGGTCATATAAGTCTAGTGAACACCCAAAGGAGCAGCGTCTGGCACCAGAGCCTGCTTCTCCCTTGCGGGATTGCTTCTAAGATGCTTAACATCTCCATCCCTAAAGTAAGAGGGTTGTTAGGATGTCTTCTTATGTAATGTCTAGTTCTAATTCTTTATGAGTCTATTATTCATATGAGTCATGGCTCTCCACTTAATACTGGCTAAAGTAGAATTGCAAACCAGGCTCAAAATTTGGTGCCTTTGTCTCTTGTTAGCTTTGGTAAATCTCAAATCTTGAGCATATTAAGGAACAAAACAAAATAATACATAGAAAACTTTATTTTTATTCATTTTTCTGGAAACTATTTTAAATCAAGCATTGCTATTATATTATGCAGGCTTTAATTTCATTAATAAAGTATTTTCTAAATAAAATTTTCTTTTAAAAAGACACTGTTTTATGTTAGGGGTGGATTTGTAGGGTTAAACCAGATGAAGTTTTGCTGGTATTCAAATCTTTAAAAAAAAATTCTAAAAATTGACCCTGAATTTCTAAAGCCCTTGAAGCAAACTTTCTTAGTGAAAAGTATCAGGAGAGAGACTGAGGTAGAATAAAAGGCATGACTAATTGTTGGGGAACATTTCTAAACCCTTGAAAAGAAGTAGAAGAGTGGGAGAGGAAGTGGGGGGATGTGACCCAGATGTCTTGTTTATGTTTCCTTATCATGAGTCTTCTTGCTGAAAGTGAAGTGTTGGTAAAGTGGTTTTAGTCTGCCAGAGAGACTCCTGGCCTTGGTCCAAACCTAACTGAAATATTATCAGAAATACATTCTTTACTATGTATAGCACTGGCAAGTTCTTCTAATGAGATCCACACATTGTAGCCAATTAGGCAGGATAATCCTGGGCTCCCTTGGGCAGGGAGGAACATGCCCTTTCACTGTCTGTCATGCAGGGGTTATCCACCAAATGTGGCTTTGTGTGGCTTGTCCAGAAGACTGATGCCAAAGTTTTATTTTGTGAGACAGAAATAAGTACCATTATGTGTTGGTGAGCCTCAAAAAGACCATCTAGCTTTTGAACTCTTATTTGGGGAACAAAGAAAGAGATTTAAATCTCATTTATTCTGGAGCAAAACTACAATATATTTAAAATTATGTATCTAGCTTTTGAACTCTTATTTGGGGAACAAAGAAAGAGATTTAAATCTCATTTATTCTGGAGCAAAACTACAATATATTTAAAATTATGTATCTAAATTATTTAAAATAACTGAGTGTTCAGCATGGCTACAAGAAAAACCTTGATGGAATATGCCTCTGGAAGGAGGCTGCACAGGCAATTTTAGGAAAAATGAGAAAATGGACGATTAATAGGACAAAAAGAAAAGTTGATAGAAGTATCTGTGTAGAGGAGGTAACAAGCTCATAACAAGTTCACAATGGGCACAAATTCATAGAATGTCTCGAACTGATATGGTGAAATACTCAGGGTCCTAGATATACTTTAAAATGTCAGGTGTGCAATATCTTATTTATATAGTGCTTATTTCTAAGCAACCCTAAGAGTTTATTAAGAATGAAGATTAGTCTTTACAAAAGTCAAATTGACTAGGAAAGCAACACTTCTGTTTAGAAGTGAGAAAGCTAGGACATGGAGTGTTTGCATTATTTTCTCAAAATCACGTTATTGGACTATGTTAAAAATAGGAAGAAAGAAACTGTTTTCTCCTACTTTCTCTTTTCTCACTACTCTCAATACTTCACTTTTATACCAGATGTGTGGCTTTTTCCCACACCAAGCAATTTTCCAACACCAGCTGGTTGTCCTACAGTTCAATTTAATTCTATCACTAACTGAAGTTAGCACAGATCTCACAGGTTAAGGGCTCAGTCTCAGAAGACTGCCCCCTACTTCAGACGTCAACTGAAAGTCTAGGTTGTTAACCTGTGGTTCTATTGAAAGTCTCACAACTCCCTTCTTGGGTTCAATCATTTGCTAGAGTGGCTCACAGAACTCAGGAAAGTGTTTTACTTACTATCTCTAATTTATTATAAAAGGCTACAACTCAGGAACAGCCCGATGGAAGAGATGCGTAGAGCAACGTATGGAGGAAGAGGCATGAAGCTTCCGTGCCCTCCCCAAGCTTGCCACTCTCCATGTGTTCAGCCAGCTGCAAACTCTCTCTCTTTTTTTTATGGAGACTTCATTATGTAGGCCAATGATTAAATCATTGGCCATTAGTGATAAATTTATCCTGCAGCCCCTGAGGTAGAACTGAAAATTCTAATTCTCTAATCACAAGGTTGGTTCCTCTGGTAACCAGCTCCCATCCTGAGGCTATCCCAGAGCCCCACTCACTAGTCTTCTCATTAGCATACCAAACGATGCTTTTGACATAAGAGATTCCAGGGGTTTTAGGAACTATGTGCCAGGAAACTGGAAGAAGATATATATATTATATATATATATCACAGTTTCACAGACTGTAACCCAGAACTTCTTCAGCTTACTGATTAAGAAGGTGATGTTTCTCATCTTTACCACATTCCAGCTGCGCACTTCCCTTTGGCTGGAATCATAAAACTTTGTGTTCTGAAAGGATATCATCTTGTTGAGCCTTGATATAGTTGGGCTCTGTGTCCCCACCCAAATCCCATCTTGAATTATAATCCCCATAATTCCCATATATCAAGGGAGAGACCAGGTGGGGGTGATTGGATCATGGGGGCAGTTTCCCCCATACTGTACTCATGATACTGAGTGAGTCTTATGAGAGCTGATGGTTTCATAAATGTCTGGCATTTTCCCTGCTTGCACTCACTTCATCCTGCCACCTATGAAGGTGCCTACTTCTCTTTTGCTTTCCACCATGATTCTAAGTTTCCTGAGCCCTCCCCAGTCATGCAGAACTGTGAGTCAATTAAACCTCTTTTGTTTATAAATTACCCAGTCTCTGGCATTTCTTCATAGCAATGTGAGAATGGACTAATACAGTAAACTTGTACCAGGAGTGGGGTGCTGCTATACAGATACCCAAAAATGTGGAAGCAAATTTGCAACTGGGTAACAGGCAGAGGTTGAAACAGTTTGGAGGGCTCAAAAGAAGGCAGGAAAATGTGGGAAAGTTTGGAACTTCCTAGAGAGTTGCTGAATGGCTTTGACCAAAATGCTGATAGTGATATGGACAACGAAGTCCAACCTGAGGTGGTCTCAGATGGAGATGAGGCACTTGTTGGGAACTGGAGTGAAGGTGACTCTTGCTGTGTTTTAGCAAAGAGACTGGTAGGATTTTGCCTCTGTCCTAGAGATCTGTGGAGCTTTGAACTTGAGAGAGATGATTTAGGGTATCTGGTGGAAGAAATTTAAGCAGCAAAGCATTCAAGAAATGACATGGGTGCTCTTAAAAGCATTCAGTTTTATGCATTCACAAAGAGATGGTTTAGAATTGGAACCTGTATTTAAAATGGATGCAGAACATAAAAGTTTAGAAAATTTGCAGGCTGACAATGGAATAGAAAAGGAAAATCAATTTTCTGAGAAGAAATTCAAGCCAGCTGCAGAAATTTGCATAATGAGGAGTCAAATGTTAATCACCAAGATGATGGGGAAAATGTCTCTAGGGCATGTCAGAGGTCTTCATTGCAGTGCCTCCCATCACAGGCCTGGAGGCCTAGGAAGGAAAAAATGGTTTTGTGGGCCAGGCCCAGGCCCAGGGCCTTGCTGCTTTGTGTAGTCTCAGAACTTGGTGCCCTGCATCCCAGCCATGGCTACAAGTGGCCAATGTACAACTCAGGCTGTTGCTTCAGAGGGTACAAGTCCCAAGCCTTGGCAGCTTACACGTGGTGTTGTGCCAGCGGGTGCATAGAAGTCAAGAATTGAGGTTTGAGAACCTCTGCCTAGATTTCAGAGGATGTATGGAAATGCCTGGATGTCCAGGTAGAAGTTTGCTTCAGGGGTGGAGCACTCATGGAGAACCTCTGGTAGGGCAGTACAGAAGGGAAATGTGGGGTTGGAGCCTCCACAGGGAGTCCCCACTGGGATACTGCCTAATGGAGCTGTGAGAAGAGGTCCACCGTCCCCCAGATGCCAGAATGGTAGATCCACCAACAGCTTGCACCGTGCACCTGGAAAATCTGCAGACACTCAATAACACCCTGTGAAAGCAGCCTGGAGTGGGGCTGTACCCTGCAAAGCAACAGGGGCAGAGATGTCCAAGACCATGGGAACCCACTTCTTGCATCAGCGTGACCTGGATGTAAGGCATAGAGTCAAAGGAGATCATTTTGGAGCTTTTAAGATTTAATGACTGCCCCACCTGGTTTCAGACTTGCATAGGGCCTGTAGCCCCTTTGTTTTGGCCAATTTCTCTCATTTGGAAAGGAAACATTTATCCAATGCCTGTACTTTCATTGTATCTTGGAAGTAACTAACTTGTTTTTGATTTTACAGGCTCATGGGTGGAAGGGACTTGCCTTGTGTCAGATGAGACTTTGGACTGTGGACTTCTGAGTTAATATTGAAATGAGTTAAGGCTTCGGGGGACCATTGGGTAGGGCATAATTGTGTTTTGAAATGTGAGGACATGAGATCTTGGAGGGCCCAGGGGCAGAATGATATGGTTTGGCTGTGTCTCCACCTAATCTCACCTTGAATTATAATCCCCATAATCCCCACATGTCAAGGGTGGGACCAGATAGAGGTAATTGGATCATGGGAGCAGTTTCCCCCATGTTGTTCTCATGACAATGAGTGAGTCTCATGAGATCTGATGGTTTTATAAGTGTTTGGCATGTCTCCTGCTTGTACTCACTCCATCCTTCCACCCTGTGAAGAAGGTGCCCATTTCTCCTTTGCTTTCCACCATGATTGTAGGTTTCCTGAGGCCTACCCAGCCATGCAGCACTGTGAGTCAATTAAACCTCTTTCCTTTATAAATTACCCAGTCTCAGGTATTTTGTCATAGTAGTGTGAGAATGGACTAATACAAGCCTTTTGCTTGAATCCTCTCTATTTACCCTTTTCCATATTTTGAGTATCTCTAATGATGACACAATTGAGTAGTAATGCTTTGTCTTAGTCTGTTTTGTGTTGTGATATGATTTGGATATTTGTCCCCTCTGAATCTCATGTTGAAATGTCATCCTCAATGTTGGAGGTGGGGCCTGGGGGAGGTATTTTGGTCATGGGGCAGATCCCTCATGAATGGCTTGATGCCCTCCCCACAGTAGTTAACACAAGAGCTAGTTGTTTAAAAGAGCCTGGCATCTCCCTTGCTTCCTCTCTCACTATGTGACATACTGGCTCTCCCTTCAACTTCTGCCATGAGTAAAAGCTTCCTGAGGCATCACCAGAAGCTGAGCAGATGCCAGTGCCATGCTTATACAGCCTGCAGAACCATAAGCCAAATAAACGTCTTTTTAAAATAAATTACCTAGTCTCAGGTATTGCTTTATAGCCATGCAAAACGGACTAACACATGTTGCTATAAAGGAATACCTAAGGCTGGATAATTTCTAAAGAAGAGGTTTATTTGGCTCACAGTTCTGCAGGCTGCACAAGAAACATGGCAACATCTGCTTCTGGTAACAGCCTCAGGCTGCTTCCACTAATGGTGGAAGGCGAACGTGAACCTGTGTGTGCAGAGATCACATGGCAAGAGAGAGGAAGCCAGATAGACAGGAAGGAGGTGTCAGGCTCTTTTTAACAATCAGCTGTTTTGGGAACTAATAAAGCAAGAACTCACTCATTACTTTGAGGATGGCACTGAGCTATTCATGAGGGATCTGCCCCCCTGACACAAACATCTCCCATTAAGCCCCACCTCCAACATTGGGGATCAGATTTCAGCAGGAGATTTGGAGGAGACAAACACCCAAACTATAGCGCACTTCATTACCCACCCCCTGCAAAAAAAGGAACTGGGGGAAAAGCCCAAGGATTGTCTCAAAGTAATTCTCTTAAAGAAAATGGCAGCAAAATTCTTCCCTCACATTAGCTATATCTAATGTTCATACAGTGTGACTTTTGACTAAGGCTAAGGCTCTTAGACAATTACCTCACTCATTTAAGTACTTTATGCATATACTACCTCATTTGATAAAAGGCATGGCTAGGATGTCCTTCTTTACCTATCGTTATCCTTGTAGGTATCATGATCATCTTGTACCACTGGAAATGTACTTTGGTTTTCCTTTGGCCTCAAGCAGCTCAGTTTTTAAGAAGATTGAGATGGTACCCTTGAAGTCTTGAAGGCCTTGGGCTCCTTTTAGACAGGAAATAACTGCTTCCATTCCTGGCATGATCTCGTTAAGAAACCCAGTTCACTTGATATTTTCTGAAGATTGTTTCTATCCATGGCAAAATTAGGTCTGTTCCACAATGTAAAAACAGTCAAACTTGAAGGGCATGTGGTAGAACCTGCCTTCACCCAGAACATTTTGAAATGCAGTGAGCAGTCACTGAGTCCAGAAAACTCACTGAGTTGCTTCTTTGTGAGTCTTTGGAGACAATGGAGCTGCACTGCTCGTGCCTTTCTGTGCTCTCTGGGGTTCCTGGAATCCAGTACAGGAGAACATTGTAAAATGGCAGGAGGCATGCATCTTACTCCTTGAAAAGGACCCAACACTAGTTGACCATCTAAAAAAACAGACTGGGTGGAGGATTTCCAAGGTGTCAAATCTAGGTGAAACTTACTTCTTGCAAGGATAAAATTGTGAACCCTGGTGATATCTTTCCAGAGTTGCTGGAGCTTTTGGGGTAGGAAAATAATATTTATCCTTTCAAAGTCACTCTCTATCACAGGAGAACCAATGGGAAATCTATCATTGGCATGGAGCTTTTTAAAAATGGATCTGCTAGGGATGCACATAAATGGAGTTCTAAAGTCTTGGTCAGTTTTGGAGACCACTCCACTTCCTACTTTTGCCTCTCCAAAGTACAGAAGATTCTGAAAAATTAACATGTTGCCCCTTGTGAGTCATATGTCTGCATTTTAACATGGTTATCCTGGAGATAGTATCTTCACCCAAACAAGTGAATCCTGATGAGAATTTCAGCTAATGGGGCAGATCAGAGGGGAAGACATTTTGAGGGTGAATGTGCTTTGTGGACAGGCTCAAATCAATCCAAATGGTTGGGTAATTATAATTTATAGTGTGCCATCACTTGCCAAAGTTACTTCTGGGAGTCTCTGTGCTGTGGAGTCCTGTGAATGAGAAAAAATCAGCAAAAGGCCTTAGCTCCAGTGGAGGGTGCCTACCTCCATCTGTGCCAGGGTCTGGATGACAGGGAGTAAATGTAAACCCTGATCCGTCAGTGCCCTTCCTTCCTGGGAGGCTGGCCTTCCATAAGGGAGGAGCCCAGGCCTAAAAAGATCCTCACAGCATAAAGTACCACATGGGAGGGAGGATAGCAGATCTGTGGAAAGGGAGAAGGCCATCTGCTCACCCCCCTCCCCAGGAAGAGCCTGTAGAGCATAGGAAAGAGTACTCATTTATCCTAGCCCTGTATATACTGCAACTTGGCTAAGTGGCCTTGCTGAATCCCAGTCAGTAGCTGAAGGATCAAAGTGCTTCTTGGAGGCCTACTCAAGACCAGACATTTCCTCAGAACAATATTGGCAATTTATTTTACCGTGATGGGTAACTCCGGCTTTGAAAACAATTGAAACTAAATAATTTTGGAGATCATATATGGTAAAGAACATAAAGGCTATTGTTTAAGGCTACTATTTATTCATGTCTAATCTAGATCTAAGAACACTTGTAGAAAACCTAGGCTCTGAATGGCTGAGTTAAATGTGCTGTTCAGCACGAGTCAGTATTAGGATCTTAAATTTTATAATCTCAAACTGGTGATTTTTTAAAAAGAAATTTTTAAATTATAAAAGTAATTTACACCAATTATTTAAAACATAAAATAAAAAACACTCAGTTCTGGGATTCAGAGATTCTCTTTCTTAATTCTATGTATTAGTAACTTATTTATTTTATAATAATAGAGATTATGCTCATGTTATATATACTTAGAAATTCCGTTTCTTTTACTTATTACTAAATCGGAAATGTTTTCTTTTGTTATTAAACATTACTTGAGATTATGCCATTTACAGATTACATACTATTTCATTGCATAGATATATTATAATTTATTTAAGCAATCCTTTATGGTGGCAGCTCAAATTACCTTGACTTCTCATGCAACTGCTTTCTGCTGGTGTGCCCTCAAATTTTATGAGATGTTGTTAGAAGCTATATAGGCCTATTGTGATAGCTAATTTTATGTGTCAGCTTGGCTAGGCTCTGGTGCCCAGTTGTTTGGTCAAACACTAGCGTAGATGTTTCTGTGAAGGTATTTTGTAGATGTGATTAACATTTACAATCAGTTGAATGTAAGTAAAGGAGATTACTCTGGATAACGTGGGTGGGCCTCTTTCAATCAGTTGAAGGCCTTAAAAGTGAAACACTGAGGTTTCCTAGAGAAAAACGAAATCTTCCCCGACTATAACACAGAAATTCTGCCTGGGTTTCCAGCCTTCTGGTCTGCCTTACAAATTTCAGACTCACAGCTACATCATGAACTCTTACTCGAGTTTCCAGTCTGCAGTACTGCCTTGCAAATTTTGACTCCACAATGGTATGAACCAATTCCTTGAAGTATATTTCCTATTGGATTTATTTCTTTGGAGAACCATGATTGATATACCTATAAAATCTATCTATCGTCACATTTGCCTTGAGGATGTCATCAGAAACCTTCTCTGTCACCTCAGAGTACTCACAAGAAGTCTCACATACAATTTTCTTAAAGATTAGTGGCAGGGAAATATTTGCTTCCACCGAAGTACTAGTATATTTCCTATTCACTGATATTGAGAATTACTTGACTATCCTACACCTCTTTTAATTCAGTTGGGAAGAAGCATGGTGCTTAGCCACAGTGGCTATGTGGGTTGAATTATATTCTTTATTACTGGTACAACTTGTCACTTCATTAAAATTTTCGTCTACAGTTTACTCTTATCTGTAAAATGTCTCAATTCTTTGTGGAAAAGGATAAGGTATAAAGGCTAGGTTCCACCTTTTGTTTTTCTTTCTTTGGTTTTAGGGTAAATGTTTCCCTTTCCTGTATGGCCGAATAAAAATTATATTTACTTTTTGCCCTCTTCCTAAAAACTTGGGGAAAATCATTAAACACAATCTGTTCTCTTTTCTTCTGCTTGTATGTGAAAATACTATATGCTGCTATAGTAATGGCTTCCTACTGAGTCATACCCAGCAAGGCCTACTCTTGGCTTACACCCTGGGAATGGCCATCGGACCAGGCTTTTGAAGTTGGCTAGACCTGGTAGGTGGATAAACCTAGAGACTGGAAAGCAGAATACTGGGTAGGCTCAATTGACTCAAGTAACTGTATGTATTAGAAAGCTTTGCTCAAGAATTTTTCCTGGTGCAATCCCCATTTTTCAGTGTGAATGCCTGTTTCAATAAAAGTCATTTCGTTGTTAGTGTCAAAATTTTCTGCATAAAAATATAGTCCTATGGTGGCCATTGACAGTTTAGTAAGATTCAGATGACCTACAAGCCACCTTGAAGATGTAAAATTTTTAGACATGCAATAACAGTCCCCAAATCCAGCACCACAAAATATCAGCAAACCCCAGCTCCACTTTTTGCTTCTAGTAGGTGCTTTTGATTTATAGATACATTAAAATTACATAGGAAATACAAATATCTAAGGTAAAAGTCATGTGACAGAGACTATTTTACCTGTCCGGGAATGTTTAATACTTTGATGAGAAGAAGATGCTGCAGCCTGGCACATTTGGAATTCCAGAAGGGAAAGAGAGCCAGGCAGTCCCTAAAGAAATATGTATCGAATAGAATAATCTCCAATGACTGATGAATTTGGCTAGTATGGTATGTCAGGAAACAGAATCCTCTTATTTTCTTCTTCTGGGAGTGCAAAGTGTAGAGAAATGTAATATCCTTAGTAAAAATATATCTGTATTTATTGTTCATTCTCCCAAATGGCTATTCTCCCAAAAGGTAAACATAGTTTGAGTCCCAGAACTTGGATTTAGCTGTAGAGTTCCTCTAGATACCACTTGTCTGATGTTTCTTTAATATGGAGATTAAATGCAAACATGAAATTAGCTTCCTTGGAACATTCACTTTGAACCTAGCTTTTCTGCGACTGAGGAGATGATCTTCTGAACTGATGATGCCTTGCCATATCGACAGTGCATTCAGTGCTTGGATACGGGCCAACCTTGCTTAGCTCTTTTTCTTTATTTAGCTTGCTCAATATTATTGGCAGGTTGCTTCCACCAAAACCCATATTTTTCTAGAGGATTTTAGACAACTTCAAGTAGGTTCAATATCTTTCATGGGAAGATGTGCTAACTGGGCAGAAAGACTAAAGAGCCAGCAGAAAGAAGCTGGGTTGTTTTTGTTTCATTTGGCATGTAAGGGAATCCTGTGCAGGCCAATATATAGAGCCTGTGATGTAACTTTTAAAGTAAAATGTGACTGAGTAATTGTTCAAATAAATAGTGTCCCTTTTCTGGATGGTCTTGGAGGACTCCTTTGGATCATTTCAAATCTTCTAATAAGTTTTGTAAGCTGGTGACTAATGTTATCATCCTCCCCTTAAAAGGGAGAACTTAGTTTTAGGGTGAGCATGGCCCTTTCCCTCTATTTTAGCAAGTATATAAAAATAATTGAATTTTCATAATGTTTTATTATTTTGAGGAACTCAGGCTAATTGCTGGAATAGCCCTCTAAGTTAAACCACCTTTTTGATGCATTTACTAAAATGTAAGGACTGAAAAATTCGAGAATCTTAACTTGTCATTTTGGTAGCATTGCTCACTGAAAAACAAAGAATTATTTGCTAATGAGGAACATTTATTTTTGTTGATTGTTTAGAGTGCAGACTTTTTTTAAGGGCTGGCAGAGATTGGGAATACCACTGACTAGACACAGGAAATGCTCTTTCATTCGCACATCACAAATACTTTTTTTTTTTTTTTTGAGACGGAGTCTTGCTCTGTCCCTCAGGCTGTAGCACAGTGGCGCAATCTCGGCTCACTGCAAGCTCCGCCTCCCGGGTTCACGCCATTCTCCTGCTTCAGCCTTGTCAGTAGCTGGGATTACAGGCGCCTGCCACCACGCCCGGCAAATTTTTTTGTATTTTTTAGTAGAGACGGGGTTTCACCATGTTAGCCAGGATGGTCTCCATCTCCTGACCTGGTGATCCACCCGCCTTGGCCTCCCAAAGTTCTGGGATTACAGGCATGAGCCACTGCGCCCGACCCACAAATAAGTTTTATGATAATCTGGCTGTATAAGAAAAGATTTATGAATTCAATAAGGGTCTTTATACAACATTTTTGAGTGTTATATATAGTATGTGTAGTCCTCTTTTTAAGTGACCACAGCATACAATACTGTGAGCCTAATAAATTATAGGAATACTTTATGTTAGCCATTCTCTATCCTCAAAATTAAAGTGCCGTGTGTTAGATTGTGAGGAATCAAAGTGCTATCCAGCCTTATTAGGCAATGAAAGAGGGCAAAGCCACAAAGATAGAAGCAGTGGGTGTAAAGTTGGGGACTATGGGAAAAATTCCATGGCTCAAGAAGGGTAGAAGAAAACTAGGGTAGCCAATAGCAGAGAAAAGTTGCTTGGTTGCTGCTACACGGAAAATGTGAATTGTTAAGAGATGCTATATCATCAGTTAGTGTTCAAGTGTTTGATTCCAATGACTGGTATTTTCATTGACTTAGATAAAAAATGTTCAGACTAGCATTTAAAAATATTCATTCGTTGTTCATTCTTTAGAGACAAGGTCTTGCTCTGTCACCCAGGCTGGAGTGCAGTGGCACAATCATAACCCACTGTAGCCTCAAACTCTTAGATCCTCCAGCCCCAGCTGCCCAAGTAGCTTAGGACTACAGGCATTCACCACCACACCCAGCTAATCTTTAAATTTTTTGTAGAGATGGGTCTTATTCTGTTGCCCAGGCTGGTCTTCAACTCCTGGCCTCAAGCAGTTCTCCTGCCTTAGCCTCCCAAAGTGCTGGGATTACAAGCGTGAGCTACCACGCCTGGCCCAGACTGGCATATTGTTTCTCCTATCCCCTGACATTTATGATAAAAAGCAATGGTAAATTAGTAAGAAAATAACTTTAGAGATAACTTCATGAAAAATTTAAAAAGATTCACCTGCATAGTCTTTAGAAATACTTAAGTATCAGATTTTATTTTGAATCTACATATTATGTTTTATTATTCAAAATTTTTTTAAGTTTGACTAATTTGCTTGAATAAATGCTTGATCAGTGAATCAAAATATCCTATTTTGGCAGATTGGGCAGAATAAATGATAGCAAATCTTGATTTCACAAGGATAACATTTTATGGCTGTGAACAAGATAGCTGTCTTCTAAGAATCATTGTTTTATATTGGTCTTCTTATTGGTAGCTATCACTTATTTGGTGTTTGCTCTATGCATAGCATACTATAAATATTATTTTATGAAATCATAATAACTCACAGAGGCTCACAGAGTTTAGGTAAATGCCACAGTTATATTGTAAATAAGAGACAGAGTGGATTGTGACCAGGTAGGCCTGACACCATATTCTATGTTCATTATCACTATAGTACTCTCTGTCTACCAATTTTCATTGTAGACATATTCTTGAAATCTTCTACTACTTTTCTTTATGATGCTTTGGCTACATGTCAGGTGCTAATGTTGAAACAAGCAGCACGTTTTCTTCTTGTCTTCCTTGAAAGTCCTCTTGGCTGTCCTATGTTTGGCAGTACCAACTGTTTGTTCTTGGAGTCCCTGAGGAGGCTGTGATCTGAGAACTCTGTTGAAAGGTCTTGGGTATATCCTCAGCCTCTGCCTTCTGACTTTGTAATAGTGTCTGGAAGGGGTAGCAACATCTCAGGGTCATCCCTGCTGGAGAGAGGTATTCTGAACGGAGTAGAATTGAGGAGCCTTCTCTCCCACATCCTTCACCTTGCTGGCTGGCATAGTTTTCTCTGAGCCTTGGAAATCTCAGAACAATCTTGTTTAGCTGGCTCCCAGAAGCATTCCAGATGAAGGAGTATGCAGGATGTTTGAATTACATAGTAGGGATGGGAGAAGGAGAGAAATCCCTGCTCTAACCTTGAGCCATGGGACAGTTACACACCATAAGAATTGCCCACAAGGTAAAGGAACAGAAAAAAAAAAATCTCTTTGAGGGTTTTTCCATTTTGTGGAGACATACTCTCTACCCCTTGTTTCTTTTTATAAGGAGATATTAAGTTGGGATAGAGGTTTGTAAAAAAAAATCCTTGGCAATGTGGCTGGCATATGCTTTGGAATCTGGAGAAATCTTGCATAATGAAGTTAATTTTTATGGCATAATGAATTTTCTATTGGTCTGGATAGAGGCATTCTGACAGTGGGAATCAGCAAAAGGGAAATTCTTCACACAATACATTAGCAATAGTGTTTGACATAGTCCCTCCTCCCTTCCTTTCTCTCCATTTCTCTCTGCCACCTTTCTTTTTTCTTTTTTTTTGAGATGGAGTCTTCTCTGTCGCCCAGGCTGGAGTGCAGTGGCGCGATCTCGGCTCACTGCAAGCTCCACTTCTGGGTTCATGCCATTCTCCTGCCTCAGCCTCCCGAGTAGCTGGGACTACAGGCAGCTGCCACCACACCTGGCTAATTTTTTGTACTTTTTAATAGAGGCGGGGTTTCAAACCGTGTTAGCCAGGATGGTCTCTATCTCCTGACCTCGTGATCCACCTGCCTCAGCCTCCCAAAGTGCTGGGATTATAGACGTGAGCCACCGCGCCCGGCCTTGCCACCTTTCTTTTAAATTAAGCACCTACTATATATGAGTTAGTGCTGGTCACCAGAAATATAAAGGTAAGTCAAATATGGATCTTACCGATTAATATAATATGTTAGTAATTTCTCTCTCTCTCTCTCTCTATATATATATACCCTAATTAATATAATAAGAGAAAATGGACATGAAGTAAGTGCAAATATGATGCTAAGGAATTCAACTTTATTTATTTATTAATGAATGGGCATTTATTTAGGGATGCTAGGGACTGATGCTTATTGGGCCAGTGCTGGAGGTACAGCTGTGGCTGACCTCGGCTGAGTTCAGTCGAGGAGAAAGACCTGTAATCTGGCATTTACCATACAGAATGGTCAGTGCGTATTCTTTAACAAATCATTTTCATTGCCTATTAAAATGCCAGGCATTCCTTAAGAGCAATTGAGATGAATTCATGGAAAAGGTGTCATTTGAGCTGGATTTTGAAGGGTGGATTTAAACACAGAGATAGGAGGAGAAAAACATTCACATTTGAGAGTGAAGGGGGAGTGAGGGTAAGCATTTGAGAATTTAGGAGGAAAACAGTAATAGTAGCAATGACAGCAAACCTCGTATGTTTACACTCAGCCTATGCTTTATTAACTCAAGTGTTCCTCCTAACACTCCTGTAAGATGGGTACTGTCACCATTTTGCATATGAGAAAATTGATGCACAGAGAGTTTAAATGACTTACCCAAAGCCACACAGCTACCAAGAGGTCAATCTGGGATTCAAACAGGCCGGTCTAGTTCTCAGGTCTGTGCTCTATATCAACCTTGCTATAAGCAAAGTCAAGAAAGGAAAAAGTTGTGAGGTGGCAAATAGCAAAGATTCAGTATGACCTGCAATTAAGGTTTGCATGTAGGAACCATGGGAAATAAATTGGAAAGGTAGTTGGTACCATATTATAAAAGGCCCTGAGAGTTAGGTTGCATGAATTTCCTTTGGCCGATAAAGGGGAGCCACTGAAGGTTTTTGAGCAGGGGAGTACTGTGATCTGAGCTGTGCTTCAGAAGATTCAGCCTGAAACACTGTGTAAAATGAGGGGGGACAAGACAGGAAGAGAAGTTGGGAGCTGATTGCAACAGTATGCAGGAAGGAGGTTCAGTGATAGTATTGAGAGTTATTAAAAAGAGGGGGAGGGTGACAGGGCCTGGGAACCAAGAACACTGAGAACTTGTGTTAACCTTTGACCTATGACAGGCCGTGGTCATAAAGGGTTAAATGAGTATGCCTGCAATGGAAATTTCTTGGGCATTAACATTTTCCACTTTTCTTTGGTTGTATCAAATGCCCTTGTGATGGGAGAAAAAGAACAAACATCAAAAGTACCTTTTAACTTCACAATTCTTTCTAAATTTCTTTAAACTTATAGGCTATACTGCTGATTTGCAGACTTCAAAGTACACAGAAGGATCAGGGTCAGATTGAAAAATTATTTCTTACAGTGTAATAAAATATGCATGTGAATCCTATGACTTGCCACTGAAATTATTTATGTGCTAATGTAACTTTGTAACATTAATTGCACAGTTTAGTGCCTTTTCTTTCCCTCTCTGTGGCGTTTTCACTGTAAGTTCTGGTAAATAATTTTGGCCTGTTATTTATGTTGTACTTTACAGATTCCATGTGTTATTTATGGATTCAAAAATGTCAAGTTTTTTTTTGGAGAAATTATGGCAAGAAGACTAACTGGGGTGTGTTCCTTTGGGCAGTGGTTGTGACTTCTGTATCCAACTTGCTGTCAGTTTAATTTATTTTTTAGTCTTTATTACCTAATAAGAACACTATCTCAATATATTATATTTGTAATAATTTTTCTTGGAAGTAACATTATGGTTTTAAAATTCTTTTTCAAATATGTGTGATTCCTTGCCTTCCTCCAATCTGGAGAGACGAAATTGAGATAGAGAACTGAGAATGGAAGTATCTCACAAGAGCTTGCTAGTTTTCCTGGTTTTCACATATTTGTGAGATTCCCATTAATAACAATATCAGAATCTTTATGTGTTTGTGGTTTAAAATTTCGCTCTTGTTGGAATTGATGTAAACATGACCTTTGGTAGTACTAAACATGGACTATTCTGCAGTTTTGGGATATTGGTTGTTTGCAGTTTTCCTCCTAGAGTTGAATGTTGATCTTTAAAAGTTCTTAAAGCAGTGGGCTGTATTTAATTCTTATTTATATGATGTCCACGCGGTAGTCTTTAATAGTATCTTTGACTTTTCTGGAGGTTAGAGGCAGTACTGTGAAATGGTTTAAAAAAAACAGGCTTTGGATTTTCCAGTGCTGCTCAAATTTGAATGTGTGTGTGAATCACTGGGGGATCTTTTTAAAGGGAAGACTATGAACATTCGGTGTGGGTTGGGGCCTGAAATCTGGGATTTCTAATCAGATAGTCTATGGACCACACTTTTGAGTAGCACAGTCTAGGTCCCAGTCCTTGTGTATATTGCTTCCTAACTGTGTGACCTTGAGCAAATCACCTAATGATGGCTTTCCTCTGTTGCCACATGCTATGAGGAAGCTGTAAAGATAAAGTGGGAAAACCTATGCAAAGAGCCTGGCACATTGAAAGTGTTTAATAAAGTAAATGATACCAACTGTTGTTTACTATTTGCCTTTATAGGTAGACTATCATTTTAAGAGCTTGCTGAGAAGTCAAAATTGATGCATGGTGACTAAATCTGACTGTGGAGCAAAAGCTCTTGGTTGATATTTTTTCTCTTCCATGTGTTACTATGGGACCACAGACAGGTCATATCATCTCCTTTTTATGGATTTTATTTGCAAAATAAGATTGGGCTAGAAATTTGTGAGGCTTCTTTTAACTTGAATCTTTGATTCTATAACCATTCAATGGAGTGCAGTATACTATATTTCATAGCGTGTACTTGCATATATATTTCATTCTTACTGGAAAAATGGAAATGCTGCACAAAAAATAAATAAGTAAAAACTTAAAAAAAAAAGGTTGAGGTGGGATGAGTCATTATCTTGTATTTTTTTCTTCTGCCGGTAAATTCGTTTGATGTGAGTCCGACTTAAAATATCATTAATAATTTCTCTCTCTGTCCCCCATATGTAGGTTATTGTTTTGATAAAGAGTTCTGGAGGTCCGTTGGGGCGGTGGAGTGAAGCTGTAGACAATTCTGAAGTATCAAAGGAAAGCTCAATCAGGATATTAGAGAAACCCCTATGTAGCTAAAGACAAAAATGGTCTCAGGCCGCTTTGTAAATTATCATATCTGAACCAATATGATAGCTTATAAAATCATTGAGAATGCTCTCCAGTTGCTTACATAATTGTTTAGAGCTTGCCTCCAAAATTCAATCTTAGAGAAAAATCATCCCCCAAACATTCCAATTCCAACTACCAGCACATTTTAAAAATTCTATTAAATTATTTAACATGCTAAAGGTATCAAATATAAGTGGTATCACCAATGGGAAAAGATCTTTATTAAGAACAGGAATTTGGGAAAACATCTATTATTATATAAGATTTGTTAGTCATCAAAATTTTCTATAGCTGCATTATCAGCTTTAGGGTATGAACACAACTTTGCTGTATGACTAGAAATTTGAAAGTGGGAGATAGGAGAGTTGGTTTTTATTAATATGGAAATATTCCTGCTCATTTCCAAAAATGTTTTGAAGTACCTGGAAGCTTTGTTAAAAATGCAGCATTGACAAAGAAATGATGAGATGGCTACTGTCACACACTGCCAATAGAAATGCAAATTTGCATGACCTTTTGAGAAGCTACTTGGCAATATTTCTTTTTTTCCCCTCATGCTTCACTGAGGTATAATTGACGGATAAGAATTATACATATTTATGGGGTACATGATGATTTGATATCCATATAAATCATGGAAATGTTATCATAATCAAACTAATTAATACATCTATCACCTTACATAGTGTGTGTGTGTGTGTGTGGGGGGGGTGGGTGGGTGGTGAGAACACTTAAGATCTACTGTCTTAACAAATTTAAAGTGTACAATAAATATTATTAATAATAGTCAACATACTGTACATTAGATCCCCAGGACTTATTCATCTTACAGCTAAAAATTTGTACCCTTTGATGAACATCCCTCCATTCTACCCCAACCCCTACTCTCTGGCAACTACCATTCTATTCTGCTTCTATGAGTTCAACTTTTTTAGATTCCACATGTAAGTCAGATCATACAGTGTTTGTCTGTGTCTGGCTTATTTTATTTAACATAATGTTCTGCAGGTTTATTTATGTTGTTGAAAATGGCAAGATTTCCTTTTTAATGGCTGAATAATATTCTATTGTGTATTTACACACACACACACACACCACATTTTCTTTATCCATTCATTGATTGACAGACACTTAGATTGTTTCAGTGTCTTAGCTTTGTGAATAATGCTGCAGTGAACATGGGAATGCAGAGATCCCTTTGAGATACTGATTTCATTTCCTTTGGATATATTCCCAGAACTGGGATTCCTGGATCATATGGTAGCTCAGTTTTTAATTTTTTAAGGAAACTCCATACTATTTTCCATAATGGCTATACCAATTTATATTCCCACCGGCAGTGTACTAGAGTTCCCTTTCCTCCAAACCCTCACCAACACTTGTTATATTTTGTCTCTTTGATAATAACTATCCTATTAGGTATGAAATAATATCTCATTGGTGGTTATCTCACTGTGGTTTTGATTTGTATTTCCCTGATAGTTAGTGATGTTGAGTACCTTTTCATATACTTATTGGCCATTTCTGTGTCTTCTTTGGAAAAATGTCTATTCAGGTTATTTTCCCACTTTTTAATTGGGTTATATTTTTTGCTAATGAATTGTATGAGTTCCTTATA
The DNA here is from genome assembly GCF_028885625.2 of Pongo pygmaeus. Lineage (NCBI taxonomy): Eukaryota > Metazoa > Chordata > Mammalia > Primates > Hominidae > Pongo > Pongo pygmaeus. The sequence continues at coordinate 86,290,041 of NC_072379.2, forward strand.
TATTTTGGATATTAACTCCTGATTAGATATATGGTTTGCAAATATTTTCTCACATTTTATAGGTTGCCTTTTCATTTTGTTGATTTTTTTTCCCCTTTTCTGTGCAGAAGCTTTTTAGTTTGATGTAGTCTCACTTGTTGTTTTTGCTTTTGTTGCCAGTGCTTTTTGGGTCATATTCAAAAGATCATTGCTCAGACCAATGTCAAAGAGCTTTTCTCCATGTTTTTTTCTAGGAATTTTATGGTTTCAGGTCTTACATTTAAGTCTTTTAATCAAAATCCATTTCGATTTAATTTTTGTGTATGGTATAAGAGTCCAGTTTCATTTTTTTGCGTTTGGATATACAGTTTCCCCAGTACCATCTATTTAAAAACCTATCCTTTCTCCATTATATATCCTTAGTGCCCTTGTCAAAGATTAGTTGACCATAAATGCATGGATTTATTTTTGGGCTCTCTATTCTATTGAAAAGAGACACATTGATCTATTTATCTGTTTTGATTACTATAGCTTTGTAATACAATTTGAAATCAGGAAATGTGATGCCACCAGCTTTGTTTTTAAATTCAGGATTGTTTTGGCTATTTGAGGTCTTTTGTGGTTCCATGAAAATTTTGGGATTTTTTTCTACATCTATGAAAAATGCCATTGGAATTTTGGTAGAGATTGCATGAATCTGTAGATAACTTTGGGTAGTATGGACATTTTATCAATTTTAATTTTTCCAATCAATGAAAATAGGATATCTTTCCTTTACTTGTGTGTTCAATTTCTTTCATCAATGTTTTATAGCTTTCAGTGTGCAAATCTTATTGGTTAAATGTGATCCTAAGTATTTTAGTCTTTTCGATGCTACTGTAAATGAGATTTTGTGTATTTGGATATTAGGTTTCATTTAATGTGGAATTCCTGCATTGCTACCCATGTGATAGAAATTTCAGTATTTAATATTACTCCTGTTGTAAGTTTCCTGTTCTAGTTGAGACACTCCTGGGTTTAGATTTGGGGAAGGAGCTTCGTTTGATCAGGATTGAATTTCCCAACAGTTTTCAGGCCATGTGACTCTTTTCAATGAAAATTCACCCCTGGGAAGTGGTTTTCCTGAAGTCTAACAACTCTTCTTGTTCAGTAGTTCTTTAGTTTAGTTTACAGTGAAGTTAGTAGTTTAGAAAAAAAAGCCTATTGAGTTGTTAGCTTGTTTATTGATGGGACAAGTTGTCCTTGCTTCTGTTGGTGAAACAGAGAAGTAACAATAGCTGAGTGCTCACGTGCAGGGCAGATGGGATGAGAAAAAGCAGACCGGGTGTTCTTTCTCCATGGCTCTGTGGGGGATTTGAGTTACCCAAGGTGGAGCTCTCCGTCCACTCATGTCTTCCTGTTACAATAATGCCCAACTAGAGGATTTCATCTGCTCTACAAACACTGGTGTTTTCTCCACTGTTGCATTGAATGCTACACTGCAGTGTAATATGAGATTCCAATTTGAATAGCAGAGATTGATTTTATTTTATTATATATATATAAAATAGGGGTTTTATTTTTTTTGGTGATCAACTAGCATGCATAAGATATTTTTATAGCAAATCTGCTTTTCCAAATTCTAAGTAACCCACTTCCTCCTTAATTTAATGGCCACACTTTGCTGCCTGTGTTATTTTGATAATATTTTTGAGAAAAAATCTCTGCCTTTCCAGAAGCATTAGAATTAATATGAAATATGGACAAGACTAGAAACCAGTCATATTTAGGCTGGTAAAAAATTAAAATTCTTACTTTTAAGAAATAATATAGACAGTTTTCAGATTATCTGAAACAGAAGCCTAATTAGGATTTTCAGATGATTTCTGCTTTGGTATTTTTTTTCTTCATTCTACAGTCATTATTATGTGCCCATTAGAAACCATGAGCTAGCCCGGGCTCTGTGAATATAAAAATAAAGAACACATATGGTGCCCATTCTTGTGAACCCTGGTCTGGTAGGAAAGCTGACAGATAGACAATTACAATAAGAATGAGATAAGTGGTGGGGTAGACAAAGAAGCACAGCTCCTCTGAGAGTGCAGAGTAGGGGCTTGTGTCCTAGAGAAGGTGATGCTGGAACTATGTCCTAAGGATATAGGGAATTATCCAAGCTAGAGGCATTCTGAGTATAGCATGTGCAGACAGAGGTGGGAGAAAACATAGACCCTGAATTGTCTGTCAACACCTGTTTTCCCCTCTTTCATTTTGGAACTAAACTCTCCAAGTTTTAGCTGAACGTAGGGATATCCAGCCAGAGATTACAGTTTCCAGTATAGTTTTAAGATTAGTTATGGCTTATGAGATATGAGCAAAAGTGATGTGGGCTGCCAATTTCCTTCTGGAATGTTAGGTGAAAAACATCTGTCTGCTATGAATCACAGTATTTTCGCTTTTTTGTTATAGCAGCATATTTAACAGTGCCATGCTAGGATGGTTGGATCATCATTCTGAAACCTTTGGGGACCCTTTGAAAGATTCTGATGTGTTTGCTGGAGTTCACTGCTGACTATGACTTTTTTCTGAGATAAGTATTTTACAGAACTTAAGAATCTCAGATAGTCCTCAACAAAATACTAGCAAACCAAATTCAACCAAATATTAAAAGGATCATTCACCATGATTTTTCCCAGAGATGCAAGGATGGTTCACCATATACACATCTAGAAATGTGATACACCACAATGATAGAATGAAGGGCAAAAACCAACCATATGATCATCTCATTAGATGGAAAAAATGCATTTGACAAATTCAACATTCTTTCATGATAAAAACTCTCAACAATTAGGTATTGAAGGAATATATCTCAATATAACAAAGGTCATATGTGACAAGTACATGACTAACATCATACTTAAGGGTGAAAAGTTTAAAGTTTTTCTTCTAAGATCAGGAACAATACCCATTCTCATCACATCTATTCAACATAATATTGGAAGTCCTTGCCAGAACAATTAGGCAAGGAAAAAAAGACATCCAAATTGGAAAGGAATAATTGAAATAATTGCAATTTGCTGATGACATGATCTTATATATAGGAAATCCTAACAACTCCACAAAAAAGTTAGAACTAATAAATGAATAGAGTTTAGTTGCAGCATATAAAATAAAGCAAAAATCAGTAGCATTTCTATGCACTAACAACAAACTATCCAAAAAAGAAATCAAGAAAGCAATCGCTGCAAAAGTTACTTAGGAATAAATTCAACCAAGGAGATGAAAGATCTGTAAACTGAAAAATATAAAACTTTGATTAAAAAAATTGAAGATGACACAAATAAATGGAAAGATATTTTGTGTCCATGGATTGAAAGAATTAATGTTTCAAAATGTCCATACTAGCCAAAGTGATCTACAGATTCAATGAAATCCCTATCAAAATTCCAATGCTACTTTTCACACATATAGAAAAAACAATCCTAAAATTCATATGGAACTTTAAAAGCTCCCAAAGAGCTAAGGCAATCTTGAGCAAAAAGAACAAAGCTGGAGGCATTAGACTACCTGACTTCAAACTATATTACAAAGGTATAGTAATTTAAAAAGCAAGATATAGGCATGAAAATAGACACACTGACCAATTTAACAGAAGAGAGAGCCCAAAATGAACCCATGCATTTATGGTTAACTTATTTTTGCCAATGGTATCAAGAATAAACTATGAGAAAAGGACAGTCACTTCAATAAAGGGTGCTGGGAAAACTGGATATCTACAGGCAGAGAAATGAAATTATACCCTTATACCATATACAAAAATCAACTCAAAATATATTAAAGAGTTAAACATCAGACTTGAAACTGTAAAAGTATTGGAAGAAAGCATAAGGGAAAATATATGCAACATTTGTCTAGGCAATGATTTTTTGGGTTTGACCACAAAAGCTCAGGCAAGAAAAACAAAAATAGACAAATAGAATTACATCAAACTAAAAAGCTTCTGCACAGCAAAGGAAACAATTAATAGAGTGAAGAGGCAACCTATGGATTTGGAGAAAATATTTGCAAACCATACATCTGATAAGGGGTTAATATCCAAAATATATAAGGAGCTCAAACAACTCAATAGCAATAAAACAAATAACCTGATTTTAAAAAAAAACAAAAGCGCTGAATAGGTATTTCTTAAAAGATGTCATACAAATGGCCGACAGATATATGAAAAAATTCTCAACATCATTAATCATTGGAGAAATGCAAATTAAAACCACAATAAGGTATCACCTCACACTTTTCAGGGTCGCTATTATCAAGAAGTGAAATATAAGAAGTGTTGGCAAGGATATGGAAAAAAGAGAACCCTTGTACATTGTGGGTGTGAATATAAGTTAGACATGGAAAAACTGTATGGAGGTTTCTCAAAAAACTAAAAATAGAATTACCATATTATTCAGCAATTTCACTTCTGCATATATATTCAAAGGATTTGAAATCAGTATGTCAAAGAGGTATCTATATGCATGTGTTCACTGTAACATTATTCACAATAGCTAAGTTGTGAAATCAACCTAAATGTCCATCATCAAATGAACGGATAAAGAAAATGTGGCATATAACACAAGCGAGTGCTATTTAGCCTTTAAAAAGAGTGGGAACTTCTGTCATTCACAACCACATGAATGAACTTAGAGGACATTATGTTAAGTACAATAAGCCATATACAGAAAGACAAATACCACATGTTCTAACTTATATTTTGAATCTAAAACAATAGATCTTATGGAAGCAGAGAGCGGATTGGTGCTTACCAGAGACTGGGTGGAGGGAATGAGGAGATGTTGGTCAGAGGGTACAGTGTTTCGGGTAGACAAAAGGAGTACATGATAAGTGTTTGAAGTAATGGGTTGAAAAAACAAAAGAATCTCAGGTAAGTTTTTAGTATTGCTTACCTTGCAGTTTCAGGCTTGGTGTACCTCAGAACCCATATTAAATCCAAACTGCTGTAGTTTGAATGTGTCCCCCAAAAGTTCATGTGTTGGAACATGATTGCTAATATAACAGTATTAAGAGGTGTGGCCTAAAGAGGTGATTGAGTCACGAGGGCAGAGCTCTCATGAATGGATTAATGTTTTTATCATGAGAGTTAGTTCTTGAGGGAGTGAGTTGTTATAAAAGTGAGGTTGGCTCTCTCTTGTGCTCTCTTTGGCACTCACTTGCTTGCCCTTTCACTTTCTGCTATGTTATGACACAGCATGAACACCCTTGCAAGATGCCAGTATCATGCTGTTGGACTTCCCAGCTTACAGAATCATGAGCTAAATAAACTCCTTTTCTTTATAAATTACCCATTCTGTGATATTCCATTATAGCAATAGAAAATGGACAAGTCGGTCACTTATTGGCCTATGACGAGTGTACAATTTTCTGGAGTAAGTAAATGGGGAAGGGTAGGGAAGCAGGGACACAGGGAGAAACCAGGTGAGATGGCTCTTGGGTAACCCTTTTCCTCCTGTTGCTCACATTTTCCTCACAGAATTTCCAGCTTCGAAAGTCCCAATGCTGGCAGTTCTTCCCAGTGTTCTGAGGAAATGGGAATATGCCTGGTGTGCTGGACTAGTATTATTTGACCCTGTGTGGGAAGCACCAGCAATCACACTAGGCCCAGGGCCCCCTTCCTCACTGCTTCTACTCTGTCAGGGTTTCCCAGCCCTCCAGAGATTCAGTAGCTGCCACCACTACAAATGGAATATCCTATTCCCTTTGCCAATTCAAACTGGGGATGCTCAGAAGAACATTATTTAAAACAATTTTTTAAAACCCACAAAATCCTAGGAATAGATGAGCCTGCAAGCCATGGATTTCTTATCACAAGATAATTTATTTACATGAGTTTGTTTGATTGGCACCATTTTAAATCATCATGCCTGGATCCTCTCTCCCTTCCCTTAGCTTACCCTCAGCTGAAAGAAAAGTTCCCTTGGTTGTGCTTTAACATGGTTGATCTGGGCAGATCTGGAGGAGCTCTGGAGGTCTGTAAAGGAGATAAGCTCTCCAGGAGGCTGAAGTTCGGAAAAACCAGAATTAATACTCCTTTTACTTAGGATTGTCTCTTATCAGAGTTAATCAATAACGAGACTGAAATTTCTCACCAGGGAGTGATGTAAAATCAGTAAAAGGTTCAGGAATGGTGGCCTGGGATTTACATTAAGTGGGACTGGTCTTAGCCTCATTGTACATGCCAAAAAAATGCATACATTTTATTTCTAATTGAGTTAAAATACATATAGTTCAGTAATGTTATATGTCTTCACTTTGTTGTGCAACTGATCTCAAGAACTTTTTCATCTTGCCAAACTGCAACTCTATATCCATAAAACAACAACTCTCCTGTGAAATATATGTATATATTTTAACTGAAATATTTTTCCCCATCTCTTCACTTGGCTACCTCATCTTTCAGGCCTTAATTTAGATGCCACCTTTTCCAGGAAGCCTTCCACGATCATTTCTGTTCAGTGCCCTGAGTGCCCTCTTTTGTATGACTTGTTTTATTTGACTGTAATTATATGTCTAATTTAGACTGTGAGCTCCTCAATGGCTGTCGAGGGGTCAGTCTTATCGATTGTTGTCTCCTCAGAGCTTAGTGCCTGAAAAGGAGGTGCTTCATAAGTAATTGTTAAATTAAAAACCATCTGTAACATGACCAAGACTTACTTTAGACCCAAGTGAAATGAATTGGGATAAAGTTTAGACAGACCACATCTGCCCACAGCGTGTTTGACCATAGTCTGAATGGATTTCCCAAACTTTCTGTCAACTACTTGTACTTGAGAGGAAAGGGAGGCACAAGAAAAACAAAAACTTCTGAGAATGACCCTGCTTTCAGGAAATGAAATGATAGGAACACAAGTAGTATGCGGGAAGGAAAATAGGATTGGAAATTAGAGGTCCTGAGGTAGAGCCCTAGCTTCTCTGCTAATTATCTTTGTGATCTTAGACAATTCATGGAACCTCTCTGAATGTAAGTTTCCTCATCTGTAAACTATAGCTAACACAAAACCTGCCACCTTCTGTCACAGAACTCTTGTGAAGATATGAAAATGCTTTGTGAACTATAAAACAGCATAGAGGCATTAATTATTAGAACTGTAATATTACAGTGAGGATTGTTACTTAGGGAAGGGCAAGCGGGATTCCTGGGGGCAGACTCTGGAGGCCCCAAGTTCAACTTCACAGATAGTTTTTCTTTGGAGACTGAGTTGAGGCTTTAGAACCTGATTCTCTCATAGAGAATGGCCAGCTTCATTTTCCTTGACTGCATTTCTTGGCCTTCAGGGAGGCCAAGCAATATGCAAAAGGGATAATGTGAGAACAATAAGAAGAATTCCTGTGTAGAAAATTGAGATTTAGAGAAAGCAAGATTGGAGGTCAGGAGAGAAATCATAGGGTGAGTACTGGGGACATGGCTGAGACTTTCTTTTTCAGCCATGTGAACCCAGGCAAGTTTGTTCTCTTGGAAACTTTACCAGGTTGGTGTCTTGCTCCAAATGAGCCCCTGTTTCAAAATGCAGTTGTAGTTGAAGACCATTTCAAAAAATCAGAAAACTGGAATAAAAATCTCTTTTTTTTTTTTTTAAGAGTCATCCCATCGGCCTGGATGCTCTGAAGTTTCCAGACTGCGTTCTCCCTTGTTATAAGAGATATCCACTTAAGGGGTACCATGAAGTTGCTCTAACTTTAAGTTTAGACTTGGAGAAGTTAAAAGCTGTGCAACCTGATCTGAATAGAAATGTGGTCACAAAGCGTAAAGAAAGTCAATGAAAACAGGATTTTAATATTTTAGAAGCCATTTCCTCTGCTGCGTTGGAAATTCAAATAGAACAGCACGGGGGCATGGGAATTGGAAGCAGAATATAAAACCTACCAGGACAGAAAAGCAAAACAGATATGCCTCATTTCATTGTCCATCATAAATAATTGTTAATAAACAGCTCAAATATGGGAAACTCTCCTTGTCCTATTTAATCTCAAAGAATAAAAAGCAAATTTAGGAACGCAGGTGAAGTTTTGAAATTGGGCAATTTTGGCCTAGTTATTGTGCTGTTAAATGTTTATGTATATGAAACATATTCTTGGAAGATGTCTGGAGCCTGTCGGTTACTTCAAATCACTTTCACGTCCACATCTGTTTCCCATTATAAATCTCTTCAGATTTGATTTTTTTTCCCTATTGCTCACTTTCTCATTGTAAAACAGCTAATATATTTATTTAATTTTACTTCTCCCATGTTTTTTATTCCTTCTGATGTGTATAAAATGTGGCTACTACCCAGAAACACCCAAATGAAGAAGAGTAATTCTTAATGCTAAAAGATTGGTAAAATCACTTTTCCTTTGATTCAGTAAATAGGGCTGTCAGTTTGGTAGGTGAAAAAGTATATTTGAAATCTGACAAAATGCCAACTTGTGACATCAAATTGTGGGCCAGGAACACTCCCATTGAGTGGATCCTCCAGTGACACGTTAGGAATGCATTTGCTGGGAAGGCATTCCACCCAACTCACATCCCTCAAGGTGATTAATTGCCTGGTGTGTCTGCTTTGTGCTTTGAACTTGAAAAGCCCAATATAAATACAAAGTATCTCAGGATGGGGATGGTGGTGAGGATGCTAATGACAGGATGATAGATAAGAACCTTAATGAAATGTGACTTTAAACACTTAAACAGAATTCAATATTTTCTCTCTCTCTCTCTTTTTTTTTAACACAAGGAAATAGCATTTGAATCCATGCAGGAATTCACTGGGTTTGCTTCCAAGATGGCATATTGCTTTACTTCCATTCATAATGATTTTCAGCTTTTCACACACATGGTACATGAATTACTGGTTCTGTGTTCCCATCACTTCGGCTGCCATTAACAACTGGAGAAAAGAATCTATAAAACTGTATAGCCTATACTTATCTCTGAACAGATTTAATTGGCCACATCTTAAAAGGAATTCCTTCTTCTGAATATATTGTGCAACCAAATGCTTCTCCCCAACCCCACCCCACTGCCTCCTCCTAACTTCCAATCAATTTGGGGCCTAAGGCTGGTGTAATCCATCGTTGACAGATATGTTTAATGAGCCTGGCTTTGAGCATTCATAGCTGAGGGACTGTGGATTAGGTTTTATCTTATTTCACATCTTGATTAATAATCTGGGAGGAGGCTTCGACATGGTAATGGAATGAAATTTGCAGTGTGAATGAAGCTGGGAGACTTTGCAAAGCAAGAGGGAGCTTAGAAAAGCCAGTGTGGGGTGGGCAGGTGGAAAGGCCTGTGTGAGGTGGCCCCACGGTGCTGTTCGGCAGAGGAGCTGTGGTGGGAGCCAGAAGGCTTGACCCTTTCTTAGTGTTGCCACACTGGATCTGAAGGGCCGCAGCTTGTGTGGCTGCCCAGCACAGAACTCTTTTGCAATGTGTTACTCACTGCTAGTTCATGCCAATTTTGGGAAAATAATCAGAAACATAGGTTTTCTACATTAAGGACGAAACCAGACTGCAGCAGTACTCAAACAGATCTGGAGGCAGCACTTCCTTATGGGGTGGGCTGCTGGGAAGTGTTTCATGAATGGGCTTCACCACCTGCACATGTGGAAACCCCTTGCTCTGGTCACCTGAATTAATTCTCTTGGCATATCAAAGTGCTTCTAGAACAGCTCCTCTACTAGGGGAGAAATGCCACCTAAATCTTCCTCCAATTGGAAGCATTCTGTAATGATCGAAAGAGCTGGATCTCTGTTTTAGAAAAATCTTAACTTGATGTGCTCTCTGGTCTATGTACCCATTTTAATGAATCTAGCAGAGGCTGAGTACTCTGAATCCCCTTCCTGTGGTGACATAAATGCTTTCCCCACAAGGTTCGAGTTAACCCAGCTGTCTTGATTTGTGTGAGGAGTACTGGTGGGCCAGTTTAAAGTGAAAATGGGGCTAGAGAGCACACAGTGTGGCTTATTTATTCTCGATTACTTTGCCTGTTGCTTTCCAGTGGTGACTTTCAACAAATGAATAAGTTATACTTTTAAAGCAAGAAAGGAAATTAGAGTCAAAAGTCCTTATTTTACTCCATCTCTGCCTGAACCTGAGGCCTGTAGAGGAGCCTTGCCTTGCCCAGAGTTACCAGGATGGATATGAATGGAGCTGGGATGTGAATAGATCTCTGCTTCTCATTCCATCCTCTCTCCCTCCACAGAATTCCTGAGCTGCCCAGTATTTAGACTGTAGGCCACATGGACATCTATCATGTCCTGGGGAGACTCACTAGATAACATATGGCTTTTGATTAATTTATTGGTCATAGGATCAGGAATTTTGAAGATTTAGAAAGAGTCTTATGACATACTTTATGGAATTTTAAGAAGGTACCAGAAGTGAAGAAAATGTTACCATTTGAGCACTTTGCTCATAGGAAATGTTGCTCCTGAAATTTTCAGAGAAGGCGTGGAGAAGGAATCAGGGAAAAAATTTGATTTTTGTAAACTATTTTGAAATTACCTGTCAATTTCAAAGCTATTTATGTATCCCAGTTCTTTGGCTTGGTGAATAAAGGAAACTTCTGTAACATCTGGAAAGATGAAAATGTCAAACAAATTATACTTCCCAATGAACCCATTCTGTTGTAGTTTTAATATTGAGTAACATACTGTTTAACAATCTCAGCGCATTGTCATTGAAATGATTGGAAGAGAGAAGGCTTTCATATCAAAATTAGCCACTTCAGAGCAAATTGAAAGATAGGGCAAGGGAGGACTCTTGGAAGCAGAAGGAGGAGAAAATATAACAGAAATAATTCATGGAGACCTGTTATTTTAGTTTTAGCACAGTTTTTATTGTGTGTCTGGCAGATTAACATACTACTACTTATTCATCATAATATTTATCTGTGAAAAAAGTGATTGAGAGTTTAATTTACTTGAAGGTTGTTATTATGTCTTGGAATGAAGGTATTGGACAAGTATAAATATAAGTGTGATTATTTTTATTATCTTTGGTTTAAACTCCTAACTTCAAAGTCAGTGATGAAGGAGGGGTTCCTAACACCTAGGAGTTTATGACAGGTCTCTGAAGTATAAATTTTGATTGACCCTAAATATGAAAAACATGTTTTTCCCAGAAGAATAGGTTTGACCTTTTAAAAAGTTTTATTTTCTAATAAAATAATGCTAGTGTAAGGGATTTTTTTCTAAAAGTATAACTTGCTTGAATTGTGTGAGCTTTGTAAGTTTAAGAGCATGTGGTCAAAGCAGTGTGTACACATAGAAGAACAGAAAAGCCCTACTTAAAGAAAGAAGTAAAATAGTGGGAAGGGAAGCAAAGGAAAAATAAAATCAAGATGAAATCAAAGGAGGGGTAAAAATGTCAATGGAAAAATAGGAGAGTCCAAATCTTCTTGAATATTTTATAGCAAGCTTTAGAGCAAGCTTGATCACCCAAAGGACACACCGCAGGGATTAGTGTTCGAAAATGAACAACAGATGTTGCATGTCAACAGATAATATCCCAGTGGGTGAAGAGCATTTAGGGTGAAAGAAAGTAAAACACATCGTCAGGTGGTCTCTGGTAGTTTGGGTAAATCTCTGATGAGGAATAAGTTTCTTGTGTAACTGTCAGTGGTTCATTGGAGCAACCCAATGATTTTTCCAGTTAATGGGATTCTAAGTGCATATGCAAGGAAGATTAATCAGGTAATGGCCACTTATAGAACATGTCTTATAAGTCACTGAACTTTGACATAAACCCTTCTTTGAAGGAGGCTATAACTGAAAATGACTCTGATTGACAAATGTCGTTGAGCAAGTTGGCTTGAGTAGGGAAGAATTATTCCTCTTTTTAGCACTGAGACCTCCTCAAAAATATTTTTCTTGGTCACTGTATTTGTAAGGTGGCTGTATCCTACTTCCTCAGTGATCTTTATTCCATTTCCCCACTTTACTGTCTTCATTTATCATTCTGTGAAACTGTGTACATGTTTGTTTCCTTGGTCACTATCTGTCTTTCTTATCAGAATAAAACTCCATGAAATTAGGGATGACCTTCGTTTTCTTCATCACAATATACCCAATGCCTAGAGTAGTGCCTAGTACATGGTAGGAAGTTCAAAATGCGTCCAGTGGTATTTCAGACATAATATTTAATTCTATAACTTGAATTAAGAATCAATATATTAAGTCATTATGGTAAGCAGAAAGATAGAACTCGGGGAGGAGAGAGAAGATGGAAGAGAGAGACAATTTACAATTTGCATATCTTTCATGTTTCTTGACTATGGATTAAGAAAGTATCAAGTCTGGACTCCTGAGTGTAGACAATCTCTGATCAATCTGGATGTCTTTGAGAAACTTGCATCAAAGGACAAGACAACATGGAAGTGATGTCTTTATTTCAAGTGAGACCACTGAGCATCAAATATATCTGTCAGCTCATTCTTATCCCATCTCTTCCTCTCTCCTGCCCCCAACTTCCCTAAACAAAAATACTGAGGATTACTGTTCTATTCTTAGAAACTAGGACACTAAGTTTTCTGCCAAAATAATTAATCTATTCACTCACTTAGTATATATTATTTGATTACATACTAAGTAATGGGGCCTCCCAAAGAGACTAAGACATAGTTTTAACTTTGCATGAACTTTATCATTAATGACTAACAGATCTCTAGCTGGTATTGTGATTGGTGAGATTCCAAGGTTATTGTTCTCAAATGAGAATAATGACCCTATTAGGATCCTCTGGTCTCTAGCTTTATTCCTTTGCTTTGGGACATCAGTGGGAAAGGGAAAGATCTAGAAATGGAACTTATATAACCTATGTTCACTGAAAATAAGACTCAAAAATTAACTGAAAATGATTGCCATCTTAAATTACTGACAAAATTTTAAAAATCATTAACAAAATTATTCTGCCAAACACTTCATTGAGCTCTGTTCCTCCCATTAATTTAGCGAGCTTGTTTTTTTTCTGTGAGGGGTCAGTTCTGTTCAACAGATTGAGTGCCTACTCTGTGCTAGGCACTGAGGAAGCCAAAGTGAGATAGACAAAACCCTTGCCCTTAGGAGCTCAAAATCCAGTGGAGGAGGCAGACAAACCGTAACCCAAAAATACTACAATAAGAACAGAAGTCTGTACAATGTCCTGAAGTAGCTCAGAAAAGGGTCGGTTAACTCTCTGAACAATGAATGAGTAAAAAGAATAGGGAGGTGATGCAAGCCAAGGATGCCTACCTTTTTGTGAAGAGGAGCTACTTCAAATCTCTCCTGAATCTGGAGCGTGGAAGTGCAGACATCACTCTCGCAGAATGGTTGGCACTGGAGAGCCTGTGAGTTGTTCCAGGTTTGTTTCTCAATCTAAGGATTGAGATCGTGGTGGGCTACGTGGCTTTAGTATTGGGAGATGAGTCTAGCATATATTTTTTCATAAAGGTAAATTTATTTTGCTTAAGAAATATCTCAATCTGAGACTGTCTAGTTTGGTGTTTAAAATATTGTTTCTTTTGCAAAATGATAGCAATGAGAGGTTATTGTTGTTTTAATACATTTATTTGGCAGAGATGTACCCGGGATCAGGAACCAAGGGGGGTCAACAGAAAAGACCACAGGAGTTAAGCAGAAGTGAGATGTTGATTGTGCAGGAAAAGTATCTCTTCAGAGCTGTTTTTAAAATCTTGGTGGTGCATATTTGCACTCTCTCTCTCTCTCTCCCTCTCTCTCTGTGTGTATGCGTGTGTTTTATGACACTACTGTGTACTGGGCAGTCCAGCCATAAAAATGCAGGGAAGAACCACTGCCTGCTTGGCTGTGAAAGGTAGAGATGCAGAGGAGAGCGAGCAACAATCTCATTAACAGTCCTTTCAATCAGTGGTCCATCAGGGAGGCAGGTGGTGAGGTGAGAAGACAGGGAGGGGAACCTGTAATCAGGTAGAGGAACAGAGATAGAATTTCTCACCTTTTTTCTTCACAAGCCCTGCTAAGGAGCTGCTGCTTTATCCTGTAATCAGATGGGTGTGGGTTCGAATTTGAGATCTTTCACTCACTAGCTCTCATAGGAGTGCTATGAAAGTGAATTATGACAATCTATATGATAGTTGTTTAGCAGAGTATCTGGCACATAGCAAATGTTCAATAAATATTACTACTACCACCACTGTTATTATTAAGTAGTTCCATTCATACTAAACCACCATTGCCAATCCAGAAGCAGAAGCCACCATTATTCAGCTTTGGGGCAATATAAGAAGTAGGACCTGAGTGCTGGAGGGTTGAAGTCATCCCAGTGAGGTCTGGGGATTGGATCAGAGAAAAAAGAGCAATCCTAAGAACAAAAGCAGAGAGGGCAAAGGAATCCTGCAGCTGTTCAGCCAATGGTGTCAGTAAATTGGATTTAAGTTAGGGATGGAGAGAAGCAAACAAAAAGCAGATGCCATTGGAAAAATAAAAATAACTAGGATGACAAAGATATGTAAAAACAAATCAGTCTGTAAATTTATATGGCAGGATTATGAACAGAATCCAAATATCAAACAATTTTATGGTCTAACTATAACCTTCCCTTTGAAATGAAGATATCATTGCCAGTCCTTGAGGGTTCAGCACACTTTGGATTTAAATTAAATGTATAAATCTCCTTCTTCAGTCGGGAATAACCAGATTTTGAACATTTTAAGCTAGCTTCTCTGTCTTGCAGCTTTAAAAATGATAATACAAAGTTATGTGTAGTATTGACAATAATATGTAATTATCTTGCTATCTTAATTTGATTTAGAAACAGGTCCAGGAGAGAAAGTAATAAGGTTTCCTTTAAAGGAGAGAGTAGGTGAGATAGGATAGAGCTGGCTATGTCCATAGTCCCAGCATTCAGAATCCAATGACTAATGCATTTATCAAACATGGAGTGAGCAGTGGGAAATACAGGCAAAGAGAGTCTCAAGGCACCTCCCTGTAAAGAGTTTACAATCTGGAGAGTAATGAGACATGAAGAAACAACACAGTGTAATGTGGGAAATCGTAAAATAGGGACTCAAATAATATGCTATGGGAGCCCAGGGGAAAAAAAATCCCCTAACTTGCATTGGGTTGTCATCAAAGACTTCCACAAAAATAATGCAGGCTAAATCACCTGAACAGGAATTTTCAGAGTAGAATTAAGGACTGAAAGGGTAGGGGGTAAGGTGGGGACAGGTTTTCAGGGTAGAAAGCTGTCTATAGAGAACATGTTACTTTCAGAGAACAAGTACTTCACTGTGGCTGGAATAAAGGATACCTTTGGGAAAATGTCAGAAGATGCGATTGGAAAGGTAGACAGGGGATAGATCACAAGTGGATTTTTATGCCTCAATAACAAATTTGAATTAATCCTATAGGTGGGGGAGCACTTTGACCAGATGGCATTTTAGAAAGATACTCAGCATTGATGTGGAGACTAGATTCGATTGTTTAGAGACTCAAGGCTGGAGGCTACCACATGGTATAGGTGGGACGTCACAAGGGCAGTGGTTAAACTGAGGCAGTAGTTGTGAGAATGGAGAGGAGGGTGATGATCTGGGTATGTGGGGAGTGGTGATGGTGTGGATTAGGAATGAAGATGGGGTGTTGGATTATATTCTGAATTCTCCCTTAGGAGCTAGGTAGATGAAGATGCCAATCACCAATGTAAAGGATAAAAGACAAGTTAAGGTTTGAAGGGCTTTATGTATGTATGTATTTATTTATTTATTATACTATAAGTTTTAGGGTACATGTGCACAACATGCAGATTTGTTACATATATATACATTTGCCATGTTGGTGTGCTGCACCCATTAACTCGTCATTTAACATTAGGTGTGTCTCCTAATGCTATCCCCCCCCCACACTCCACAACAGGCCCCAGTGTGTGACGTTCCCCTTCCTGTGTCCATGTGTTCTCATTATTCAATTCCCACCTATGAGGGAGAACATGCGGTGTTTGGTTTTTTGTCCTTGTGATAGTTTGCTGAGAATGATGGTTTCCAGCTTCAGCCATGTCCCTACAAAGAACATGAACTCATCCTTTTTTATGGCTGCATAGTATTCCATGGTGTATATGTGCGACATTTTCTTAATCCAGTCTATCATTGTTGGACATTTGGGTTGGTTCCAAGTCTTTGCTATTGTGAATAGTGTCGCAATAAACATATGTGTGCATGTGTCTTTATAGCAGCATGATTTATAATCCTTTTGGTATATACCCAGTAATGGGATGGCTGGGTCAAATGGTATTTCTAGTTCTAGATCCCTGAAGAATAGCCACACTGACTTCCACAATGGTTGAACTTGTTTACAGTCCCACCAACAGTGTAAAAGTGTTTCTATTTCTCCACATCCTCTCCAGCACCTGTTGTTTCCTGACTTTTTAATGATTGCCATTCTAACTGGCGTGAAATGGTATCTCATTGTGGTTTTGATTTGCATTTCTCTGATGGCCCGTGATGATGAACATTTTTTCATGTGTCTTTTGGCTGCATAAATGTCTTCTTTTGAGAAGGGTCTGTTCATATCCTTTGCCCACTTGTTGATGGGGTTGTTTGTTTTTTTCTTGTAAATTTGTTGGAGTTCATTGTAGATTCTGGATATTAGCCCTTTGTCAGATGAGTAGATTGCAAAAATTTTCTCCCATTTTGTAGGTTACCTGTTCACTCTGATGGTAGTTTCTTTTGCTGTGCAGAAGCTCTTGAGTTTAATTAGATCCGATTTGTCAATTTTGGCTTTTGTTGCCATTGCTTTTGGTGTTTTAGACATGAAGTCCTTGCCCATGCCTATGTCCTGAATGGTATTGCCTAGGTTTTCTTCTAGGGTTTTTATGGTTTTAGGTCTAACATTTAAGTCTTTAATCCATCTTGAATTAATTTTAGTATGAGGTGTAAGAAAGGTATCCAGTTTCAGCTTTCTACATATGGCTAGCCAGTTTTCCCAGCACCATTTATTAAATAGGGAATCCTTTCCCCATTTCTTGTTTTTGTCAGGTTTGTCAAAGATCAGATAGTTGTAGATATGCAGCATTATTTCTGAGGGCTCTGTTCTGTTCCATTGGTCTATATCTCTGTTTTGGTACCATTACCATGCTGTTTTGGTTACTGTAGCCTTGTAGTATAGTTTGAAGTCAGGTAGCGTGATGCCTCCAGCTTTGTTCTTTTGGCTTAGGATTGACTTGGCAATGTGGGCTCTTTTTTGGTTCCGTATGAACTTTAAAGTAGTTTTTTCCAATTCTCTGAAGAAAGTCATTGGTAGCTTGATGGGGATGGCATTGAATCTGTAAATTACCTTGGACAGTATGGCCATTTTCATGATATTGATTCTTCCTACCCATGAGCATGGAAGGTTCTTCCATTTGTTTGTATCCTCTTTTATTTCATTGAGCAGTGGTTTGTAGTTCTCCTTGAAGAGGTCCTTCCCATCCCTTGTAAGTTGGATTCCTAGGTATTTTATTCTCTTTGAAGCAATTGTGAATGGGAGTTCACTCATGATTTGGCTCTCTGTTTGTCTGTTATTGGAGTATAAGAATGCTTGTGATTTTTGTACGTTGATTTTGTGTTTTGAGACTTTGCTGAAGTTGCTTATCAGCCTCAGGAGATTTTGGGCTGAGACGATTGGGTTTTCTAGATATACAATCATGTCATCTGCAAACAGGGACAATTTGACGTCCTCTTTTCCTAATTGAATACCCATTATTTCTTTCTCCTGCCTGATTGCCCTGGCCAGAACTTCCAACACTATGTTGAATAGGAGTGGTGAGAGAGGGCATCCCTGTCTTGTGCCAGTATTCAAAGGGAATGCTTCCAGTTTTTGCCCATTCAGTATGATATTGGCTGTGGGTTTGTCAAAAATGTCTCTTATTATTTTGAGATATGTCCCGTTAATACCTAATATATTGAGAGTTTTTAGCATGAAGGGCTGTTAAATTTTGTCCAAGGCCTTTTCTGTATATATTGAGACAATCGTGGTTTTTGTCATTGGTTTTGTTTATATGCTGGATTACATTTATTAATTTGTGTATGTTGAACCAGCCTTGCATCCCAGGGATGAAGCCCACTTGATCATGGTGGATAAGCTTTTTGATGTGCTGCTGGATTCGGTTTGCCAATATTTTATTCAGGATTTTTGCGTCGATGTTCATCAGGGATATTGGTCTAAAATTCTGTTTTTCAGTTGTGTCTCTGCCAGGCTTTGGTATGAGGATGATGCTGGCCTCATAAAATGAGTTAGGGAGGATTCCCTCTTTTTCTATTGATTGGAATATTTTCAGAAGAAATGGTACCAGCTCCTCCTTGTACCTCTGGTAGAATTCGGCTGTGAATCCGTCTGGTGCTGGACTTTTGTTGGTTGGTAAGCTATTAATTATTGCATCAATTTCAGAGCCTGTTATTGGTCTATTCAGAGATTCAACTTCTTCCTGGTTTATTCTTGGGAGAGTGTATGTGTCGAGGAATTTATCCATTTCTTCCAGATTTTCTAGTTTATTTGCATAGAGGTGTTTATAGTATTCTCTGATGGTAGTTTGTATTTCTGTGGGATCGGTGGTGATATCCCCTTTATCATTTTTTATTGCTTCTGTTTGATTCTTCTCTCTTTTCTTCTTTATTAGTCTTGCTAGCGGTCTATCAATTTTGTTGATCTTTTCAAAAAACCAGCTCCTGGGTTCATTGATTTTTTGAAGGGTTTTTTATGTCTCTATTTCCTTCAGTTCTGTTCTGATCTTAGTTATTTCTTGCCTTCTGCTAGCTTTTTAATGTGTTTGCTCTTGCTTCTCTAGTTCTTTTAATTGTGATGTTAGGAGGTCAATTTTCGACCTTTCCTGTTTTCTCTTGTGAAGGGTTTTCTTTAAAATACACTCCATTCTCTGAATTAAAATCAGTGAAAGGATTTTGGGTAATACACTTGCCGTGTGCTTCATAAGTCCCCATCTCCCAGACTTTGTGTTTTTTTCCTCTACTTGGAATGCTCTCCCTCAACCTTCTACAAATTCAAGAGCTACCTATTCTTCTAGATCCAGCACAAATGCCAACTTTCCCAGGAGGCCCTCTCGCATCCTGCAGCAGTCAAAAGTAATTTGCTCAGTGGCTCACTGTCATGTACCGGTTGCGTGACCTAACCACCCTCTCTTTCCATTTTGTCATCTGTAAAAAGGGGCTAGTATTAGTATCCACCTCGCAAGCTTATTTATTAAATAAATTCACTCGGGTAAGGCAATTCGAACAGTACCAAGCGCATACAAAGCGCAGTAATGCTGGCTGTTATTGTCATCCTCCCTTCTGGTACTAAACCCTTCCTACATGTATTATAGTAGTTAATTATGTAAGTGTCTGTGTCCCTGACCAGACTGTCTACTCCTTGAGGGTAGAAATCATATTCTGAATTTCTTTCAGTACCAAGCATAATGCCTTACACACAAATATTTATTGATCCACTGAGCTCTTCCATACTGTTGTTTTGGGCTACAGAATTTTCTTGTTTATGGCAAACAATACATTTCAACTTATTTTTTTCCCCTCAGGCTTGAAGAATCAGCCCAGTGTTTTAAATAATTTAAGAGGTATAGTTGATGGTTAAGATATGTTGTCATTCATATTTATGGTTTCCTTGATACTGAATACTTGGGCAGGAAGGTAACCTTTGATTATTTCATTTTTCAAGTGGGAAACCTGGCCTTCTTTATAACTTGGTTTCCAGGAATGGTGAAAACTGAGGACTATTTGTGATTTTCCAAAGAATATCTGTATCTATTTTCTCAGAATTCATAATTTCCTAGTTTTTCTATCTACTTCACTGATACTAAGCTAAGAAAGTGACTTACTATCCTATTGTCCACCCACATACTAATTGTGTGGTCTAATAATTCTAGGCCATATTTTCCCAATTTAATGAAAGTATGTCTTAGTTAAAGTCTTGTTTGTAGTAAGGCTAGTCCATAGCAAATAAAACCCATTGTCATCTAAGTCTAGTCATGGCATGTCTTTTTTATAGGTGGTTCCACATAAGTGACTTTTCCAGGTAACGAAAGCTTATAATTCAGATGCCCAAATGATTTTCATTTTAATTACATTGATTAGAAATTATTTAAAATAATGACTCCCTTTTTTTGCTTTCTGAAGCATAGTATCTCAAACATAAGATTACCTTTTATTGATAATCTATTAATGTACAACTTAATTAAATATGCTTTTATTTAGTACTGTAGCACATACTAAACGCTGGGGACCCAAACCTAAAGATTTGAGTTTCACCTGCTGTGCAGTGCTTTTATTATTGTGAGAGTGACTCTGGGAGATATTGAGCTATATAGGACTGTTTGTCTCTGCACTAATATCTCTTAACTGCTCTACCCTTTTAGATTTTTAGATACACTTTTTTGGAATTTTTCCAGCTTCTCCTCTTCTGTTGTGCTGTGTCAACCACCAAGTTGTGCCAGCTGAGAATTGCGGTCTCAAGTCTCTATCCAGATCTTTGGTTGTGTGGCCACATGAACACGAGCATGGAGGCACAAGCTTTCCCTGTAAGGGTCTCAGGAAGACCACCAAACATCAGGGGAAACTGAGGCTGAGGTCTACATGCAACAGTCTTTGAAGAGCACGAGAACACACTGAGACCAGCAGAAAGGTATATAAAGCTTGTTAAGTTGAGCAACTCAGATGATCTGTCCAGCTGTGCCTAGCTCCTCTGGATTTAAGGGACCTTCTTTTTCATGGAAAGGAGCTTTTCTGGAGATCAGTCTCTGAAGGTGGAGCCAAGGCCATGATCACAGGCCTGTGTCAGAAATCATTTCCTGATACTCCTGGCATTCTTCCAGAAACTCCTCTTTCCACTTTCTAATGCTGACATAATTACCTATAGGTTAGAAAATATTTTCTATCTGTTCTTGATAGAAATATGTGTGAAGAGAGGGTAGGTAGGTTCTAACCCTTGGTCTACGTATTAGGCCGTTCTTGCATTGCTATAAAGAAATACCTGAGACTGCGTGATTTATAAAGAAAAGAGGCTTAATTGTCCACGATTCTGCAGGCTGTACAGGAAGCATGGTGCTGGCATCTACTCAGCTTTGGGGATGCCTCAAGGAGCTTTCACTCATGGCAGAGGGTAAAGTGGGAGCTTGCCTGTCACATGGTGAAAGCAGGAGCAAGAAAGAGAGGCGGGAGCTGCCACACACCTTTAAATAACCAGCTCTTGTGTGAACTCACTGTCATGAGGACAGCATCAAGCCATGAGGGATCCACCCCCATGACCCAAACAGCTCCCACTAGGCCCCAACTCCAATACTGGGGATTACATTTCGACATGAGATTTGGAGGGAATAAATGTCCAAACTATATCCATCTATTTGTAAACTACATGAAATTTAGTCTATTGACTTTATAGTGTCTCTTTATCCTTCTGTGTTGCTAGGTTCTTGACTATTTGTGGGGATAGTTGATGTTATCAAACAAATGAGTTATTACGATCTCTGAAACTGTTATTAAAGTGATTTTTGGCAGTATTTTTCTATGAATATATGACAAGTTTTTATGCTTTCATTTTAAAGACATTTTCTTTGTTTTCTAAAGATAAATATTACTTAACACTATCAGCAACTTCATTTTCCACTTCACTTCTTTAGGAGTTTTTAAAAAAACAGTGATTAATGGCACTAAAATAGTTATATTAAACGCTCTGAAATGTAGCTCATCAGAGAATGTAGATAAATAATATTTTTCTTAGTAAAATGTGCCATTTAAACTCCTCTTCCTCTTCCTCTTTCTTTTTTCTTAATCCTTCTCTTTCTATTTCCTCTCTATTAGTACTTGGACTCATTAGACTCAGCTACCTCCTTCCCTTCTGTTCTTTATCTGGTATTTAGTTAACACTTACTGTATTCTAGGTGCTCACTGTAGGAACTTATACTCTAGAAGGGAAGGCAATGTACAGAAATTCCATAATAAAACAGAGTATGTGCTTAAATGCTATAAGAGTTATAAAATGTGTTAGGAGAGATTCTTCATTAAGGAGAGATGATTCTTGATTGAGTGATCATAACGGTGATTAATTAGCAGAGAACAAGTTTTTAGAAATGTGCACTGTATGTAAATTTGTTTAAGTTTTTGTAGATTCTGGATATTAGCCCTTTGTCAGATGGATAGATTGCAAAAGTTTTCTCCCATTCTGTAGGTTGCCTGTTCATTCTGATGATAGTTTCTTTTAC
Source organism: Pongo pygmaeus (assembly GCF_028885625.2). NCBI lineage: Eukaryota > Metazoa > Chordata > Mammalia > Primates > Hominidae > Pongo > Pongo pygmaeus. The sequence goes on from NC_072379.2 coordinate 86,312,226, forward strand.
TATGCAGAAGCTCTTTAGTTTAATTAGATCCCATTTGTGAATTTTGGCTTTTGTTGCCATTGCTTTTGGTGTGTTAGTCATGAAGTCTTTGCCCATGCCTATGTCCTGAATGGTATTGCCTAGGTTTTCTTCTAGGGTTTTTATGGTTTTCAATTTTACATTGGTCTTTAATCCATCTTGAGTTAATTTTTGTATAAGGTGTAAGGAAGGGGTCCAGTTTCAGTTTTCTGCATATGGCTACCCAGTTTTCCCCATCAAAAAGTGGGCGAAGGATATGAACAGACACTTCTCAAAAGAAGACATTTATGCGGCCAACAAACATATGAAAAAAAGCTCATCATCAATGGTCATTAGAGAAATGCAAATCAAAACCACAATGAGATGCCATCTCACGCCTGTTAAAATGGCAATCATTAAAAAGTCAGGAAACAACAGATGCTAGAGAGGATGTGGAGAAATACGAATGATTTTACACTGTTGGTGGGAGTGTAAATTAGTTCAACCATTGTGGAAGACAGTGTGGCAATTCCTCAAGGATCTAGAACCAGAAATACCATTTGACCCAGCAACCCCATTACTGGGTATATACCCAAAGGATTATACACCATTCTACTATAAAGACACATGCACACGTATGTTTATTGCAGCACTATTCACAATAGCAAAGACTTGGAACCAACCCAAATGCCCATCAATGATAGACTGGATAAAGAAAATGTGGCACATATACACCATGGAATACTATGCAGCCATAAAAAATGACGAGTTCCTGTCCTTTGCAGGGACATGGATGAAGCTGGAAACTATCATTCTCAGCAAACTATCACAAGAACAGAAAACCAAACACTGCATGTTTTCACTCATAAGTGGGAGTTGAACAAGGAGAACACATGGACCCAGGGAGGGGAACATCACACACTGGGGCCTGTTGGGGGGTAGGGGGCTAGTGGAGGGATAGCATTAGAAGAAATACCTAATGTAGATGACGGGTGGATGGATGCAGCAAACCACCGTGGCACATGTATACCTATGTAACATTCTGCATATTCTGCACATGTATCCCAGAACTTAAAGTATAATAAAAAAAATCACTTTCTGATTAACTTATGAAAATAAAACTTTTCATGCTTGTAAAAAAAAAAGAAATATGCACTCTGAGTTTCTAAAAAGTACAGTTGGGAAATATCAGAATGAGAATGGACGAGGTTGGAGAAGAAGGCAAAAGCAGAGTCTGGAGGCGTTTGAAGGTCAGACTAAGGACTGGACACCATCAGCACATCCATTCTGTGCTTCAAATGAGCCTAATATGGTGTTGCTACATGGCTATCATTGAGAACCAGGAGCCATTGAGTTTACTAGATTTGACTGGGGAAAGGACAGAATCTGGGTCGAGGCATGGGCAGAGCAATATATGCTGTCCCTCTTGACCAGTTGGCCCCTGACTGCACGGCTCGATGGGCAGAGCAGCCTGTGAGAAGGCAGATCCAGTTCATCGAGGCCACACCAGTGGTAGAAAGAAGGCAGTTATGGGGTGGGGAGGCCAGTGTGGAACTTCCCCTGGGCTGACACTTGACCCAGATAAGCTCAGAAGTCAGGCGTATCTTTACACCTTTAGGCTTTGCCCTCATTTCTTTCCTCTATGTTCACTGTGAATTTTGCTTCTTTTCTGCCCTTCCTTCTCTTGTCTTTTCTCCATTTTTCTTGCTGTTTTGTTTGCAGTATATTATATTTCCCTGTGCTCTTTCCTCTTCAGCTGCCCTCTGCTTGACATGAAAGCTGTCTCCCTTCCCTGTCACCTCTTCCCTTTGGCCAGCTCTATCCTGGGTACTTTTCTCTCTTTCTTCTCTTCTGGCCCCTGGAGTTTGGAAGTATTTTTCACTATTAGGTGGATGTACCCATGCAGTTCTACAGACTCATTCTGAGCTGCTTTCCTTTCACCCCTAATCTTTCTCAAAAATTCCTGTTGATGGCCTCAGTCTCATTCTTGACTTTAGTGGCTGCCATTAGCTTTCAGGCCTGGTTAATATCTCTGTCATACAAATTGTAATATGTTCTTAGGGTGTGTCACTGGTTTCTATAGCTTTCACCAGTTCAAGTGCTCTGGCTGTTCTACATGTACAGTAAATGCAACCAAAGACAACATCAGCTAGATAAACTCTGAAGCAGTGGTACTCTACTGGGTTATTTTTTCCCCCAGGGGACATTTGGCAAAGGCTGGACACACTTTTGGTTGTTACAACTGTGGGGAGTGGGGAGGGATGCTGACACCTAACAGGTAGAGGTCAAGGATTTCGTGAAAAGTCCTATAATGCACAGGACAGTCCCCACCCTGAAAGAATTGTCCAGCTCAAGATGTCAACATTGCTGAGGTTGAGAAGCCCTGATCCAAAGGTATTTGTCTTGGAGCTTGCAACTAGGGTGAATATGTAAATAATGAAGGCTAATTAAAAACAAATTAAATTGCAATCACTTAGGAAAAACAATGGGAGAATCTTGAGATGGCACATAGTAAAATGTGCCTGCTTTAATAACAACAAAAATAATTATTTGTGCTTTATTGAGTACTCATTTTCACTTATAAAAATTATATTCATTAGATCTCCTGCCCTTCCCAACAACCTGTGAGTTTGGTGTTGGAGATACCTTGCATATGAAGAAACTGAGGCATAGAGAATAAGATGACTCTCATAAGGACCCCAGACAAACATCGGTTTTATCCAACGGAAAAAAAAAAAAAAAAAAAAAGCCCACAGGGCTGTTCTCACAGCTTAACTGGAGCTACAATGGCAGAAAATAAGGGCAGGAACCAAAGCTGCTGTCACAAAGAAAGGACTCTCCCAGTTCTCTATTTGGTATTTAAAAATAGGAGAGAAAACGGCATAGCTTGAATCTGAGATAATGCTTGCCGCTTTGTGAATGCTCTTACAGTGCATCGCCTTCGAAACAAATTGGCCCTCGTCTACAAAGGTTTCTTTTTTGTACTCTCGCAAACTCATTTTTAATGGCTTGTGCGGCATCAGTTGTGCCCCTGAGCTGTAATGAAGGGCTCTGCAAGTCACCACAAGCGAGTCAGAAATGAATCTCACGGAGAGGAAAACGCTGGAACGTTAATAGGTTTTAATCTAAAGTAAGCAAACCTATTGAGCCACCACCATATGCTTTATAAAAATCTAAATGTCATGAAATTTTCAGGAGTCTTCCCTTGCCTGCAAATCAGTTTTGGTCCACAGACAGCCAAGTAGGGACCAGAAGGGAAAAATCTCAAATGCGCATAACTGCCCAGGAGCACACCTTGAGGAGTTTACAAGCACCATCCAGGCAAAACAAAGAAATAATTGATGGAGCACAGGAAAAACTGGCGGCTGTGTCGGGCAGGCATCGGAACAGCCTGTGAGTGTGGCAGACATCTTGCAATATATTTGATCCTATCTTCAATATCTTGGGTGGAGAAGGGGTGTTGAAATCTGATGGTCTCTGTTACGTGGGGTTTCCCCTTAGGTTTTTATTTAAGTGGAAAAGCAGTGTTTGTATATTCTAATTTATTACATGGATCCTAGCCAATTTACGGAGTGAGATTTAATTGCTAAACACCCAATTTTAAAGTTCAGTTTCTGCAGTACTTGGCAGATTTTGTTAGATGTTTGTTCAGAAAATAACAATCTCTGAATATTAAAGTAAAATAAATTGGTTTTTAAACTGGTGAGCCTTTCTGCTTATGTGGGAATTTGGAGGTGTACTTTGAATTTTCCTCCTCTGCCAGATGGGTGACAATGAAATACAGAGATAGACTCAGGGCCACACCTTCAGGGTCTTGGGGCCAAGGGTCCCCCTTTCAAGGGTCCTTGGGGCCAGCAGATCTTCTTTCAAGTGTCTTGTTAGATGTGTTAATTGCTGTAGTAACTACAGGGATGTTCCTGATACTTGAGATAGGATCTCTTCTCTCTTATGGAATGCAAAATGTGTCCCCAATTATAATGCAACATATTTAATTAAGCAAAGTTATAGAAATGTTGAAGCCCTGCAAATGAAAGTTTAAGATTTAGCTGTCTTTCCAAGTTTGCATTAAGACATCTTTGCAAAACTTACTACTTTATGCAAGCCATGATTCCAAGGATCTTATGGCTTTGATACTCATAATACCTTATGAAGTAGGTACTGTTTTCACATCTGTTTTAAAGGAGGAAACAGAGGCACAGGGAGTTTCAGTAGTTGGTCCAGGGTCACACAGCTTGTAGGGGGCATGAGTACAATTTGAATCCAGGCAGTCTGTCTCTGGAGCCTCTGTGTGTTCCTAACCACTCTGCCATACAACTTCTCAGAGCAAGTATCATAACTATATCCACTTAATACTGTATTGCAGAAACTGTAGACCTCTTCTGTTGAATTTTCTTATTCTCTCAGCCTATGAATAACTTGCAACTATTCACAGTCCAATGGGTAAGTGCACTCTATGATTCCCTATAGATACCTCCTGTCCAGATTGAGCCTCCTCTATATAATGAGAATGTTGGTCCTGCTAGTATTTTATAAAAATTGAAGCTACAGATGAGTCCTAGGTCATTGCCAGAAGTTCTACTATCCTGGGACATGGTGGGAGAGTCAGGATAAAGAATAAAACAACATTGAATGTGTCTTTCCTAAAACCTACCAGATTATAAATTTGGGACAGTCACCAGTAGTCTCAGTGACAGATCTCCATCTTGTGGCTTTGGAAAGCAGAAGAAATGGGAGGAGAAAGATGATTCAGAAGGCTTAGGGTAATGCTTCTCACACTTCAGTGTACTTTTGAATCTCCCAGCTATCTTATTAAAATGCAGATTCTTTTTTGTAGGTCTGGGTTGGGGCCAGAAATTCTAAATTTCTAACAAACTTCTAGGGATTGCTGATGCTACTGGCCCATAGAGCATATTTGGGGGACAAGATCTAGAATAGACCAGCATCATCACCGTCACCTGGAAGCTTATTAGAAATGCAGATTCCTGGGTTCTACTCCAGGCCTACTGAATCAGAATTTACATTTCCAAGTGGTTTATATGCACTTTAATTGTTTGAGAAACACGAGTCTAGAGTAGTCTTCAAACCATGAAGATGCACATAACCAATTAGACACACTTGTATATGAATTGGCTATGGTGGGAGAGAAGACGGAGAGAGTATAAAGTTCCCATTAAAAGCTTCATTCAAGACTTTCAAATGTCTCTTTTCTTTGTGATCACTTGAATAGCTGAAAAAGTCCCTGAAATACCTCATTCAAAGCTTATTTGCAAAAGTCTGGAGAATCTTTTCATTTTAGAGGTGTTATTCAACTCAAATTGTTTCTCCTTTAGGAGTCTATAACTCAACCACTTGAATATTTTAAAACTTAGAAGAAGGACAGGTCTTTCCCACCAACATCTCTGTCTCTGAATGGCATAGTCCTAAGTTTGAGTTGCCAGCAGAATGGACTGTGGCACTGTCAGCCCAGACTAGGGATGACCATAGATACTTTACCCCACCCAGAGAAGCCATTGGGACTTGCACCCAACCCTGACCCTTCCTGCATCAGTGCCCAGGCCCCTTTGGGGGTGAGTGGAATGCGGTGGAAGTGGCTGTGGGGCAAGTTTGTGGAGGGTAAAGCCAGGTTGTCTGGGGCACCAGGAGACAGGTAACAGTGGGGACTGAGAACCATCCTTGTGGGGTGGAGAGGTAGCAGGAGGCAGGGCTACACCAAGGCTTCAAGCCCACCAACCATGCTCCATTGTCCTGTTGAATTTCACTTACAAAACACATATTCAAAGATGAAATCAGAGTATTAAACCCCCAGGGCAGGGCTCTTCTGAGCGCAGGGCCCTGTGTAACTGCAGTGGTCATGCTCATGAAGCGGGCCCTGACTCTGGACATTGCCTGCTATCTTTGTGTTTTGAGAATTTATTCATTCTTGCTTTTGCTCGGTCTATATGAAAAACTAAATAATGTTTATGCTGATCTGATAGTCTAATGCAGCGGTCCGCCAACCCTGGGCCTGGACTAGCAGCATAAGCGTCCCTGGAAAACTTATTAGAAATGCAGATTTGGGGGCTCTACCTCAAAGTATGGAAACAGAATCTCTAGGGGATGGGGTCTAATAACCTGTGGCTTTGACAAACCCTCCTGATGATTCTGAAGCATGCCAAAGTTTGAGAGTTTGTTTTTTGTTTTTGCTTTTATAAAGTCAAATTATTTCTGCAGAATTCCCAACAATATTTGGAGGTGACAGTAGCATCAATTTGTGGGCCACGTAGGTATTCCCTACTCTTGCCAGTTTTCTTCCAGTGGGAAAAAAATTTGTTGCAACACCTGCTGCATGGGACACTTGAGTTGAAGTGTTCCTAATAGCTGCTTGGAGATGGTGAGAGGGCTTACATATTAAAGGAAATTCAGATATGGGTTAGAGAGACAGAGAACCCTTAGCATGGTGGCTTTGGGCTCCAGAGACACCCAACACAAAGAAATCCTAGTTCTCTTTCTAACCAGTGGTGAGACCTTAAGGGAATTATTTACTTTTTTCTTATCCCACTGGGAACAGTATCTTCAGCCATAAAATGGAGATAATAATGGTGATATCTACTTCATGGGGTTCTTGTGAGGTTTGACTGAGCTCATGAGTGAAAGTCCTTATCATACTGCCTGGCACAACAAATGGAAGCTGTTATTCGGGGCATAAAATTATTGTGCACTGATCTAATCATATGATGCACTTATGTATCTATGAATTTTATTGGTAATAATGATTATTTGATATAAATTGAAACATCTTATTTCCATAAAGGTCACTGGAATATATGTTTGTGTATATATGTATATATGTATATACACATACACACACATACAAATGTGAATCATAACAATTCTCTTATGGGATCATTTTTCTTTTCTTTTTTCATATTTTTAATTGATATATCATAGTTGTAGATATTTTGGAATATATATATATAATATTTTGATGCATGTATACAATGTGCCATGATCAAATCAGGGTAATTGAGATGCCCATCACCTCAAACATTGATCTTTTTTTTTGTGTTGAGAACATTACAAATTTTTCTCTTCTAGCTATTTTGGAATACACAATAAATTATTGTTAACCATAATTTTCCTACTATACTGTCAAATACAAGAACATACTCCTTCTGTCAAACTATTTTGTAAACATTAATCAACTTCTCTTCATCATTCCTCCCCCCTTCTCTTCCCAGCCTCTGGAATGGATCATTCTACTCTCAACCTCCATGAGATGCACTTTTTAAGCTCCCACATATGAGTGAGAAAAACGATTTTGTCTTTCTCTGCCTAGCTTATTTTACTTTTTTTTTTTTTTTTTTCTTAGAGGGCTTCCATAGATTCTACCTGGCTTGCTGGAGGCTTAAGCTTTCTTCTTTCCAGGACTGGAAACTCAGTTCTTCCCAGCATTAGCTTTGCTTCTGTGCTAAGCATAAATCATTGGAATTTCATAAGCTTTCTTTCTCTTAGCACTCATACACTTTGTAAATCAATGATTTGGAAAGTAAAAAGGGCTCCCTTCAGTAAATATTTGCAAGGCAGGTCTATCTTCCCCTGCTTTCCAAACAGAGGCAAAGACTCCCTCTAATCCTGGCATTGAGGAGGATGGTGGAATATCGATTTGCTGCCTGCTACTTGCTCCATCATCACGTCAGTTATAGGGGAAGTGGAATCATTCCTCCTCGGATATGTGGGCCTTTCTTTGTGTTTGGGTCTAAAAACCAACTCCAGGCTAATTGTGTTCTTCTTATTGAATAATAAATGAAGATCAAGGTCTGTTCGACTCTGAATACAGCAAGTCAACTGGACTGTGAGTTGAATATCGAGGCCAAGAGGCTTTTTCTGCAAACACACACTGCTTTTTGATTAAAAACCAACCACATAAAAGCAACAAAAAATAACCTGAACCCCAAGTGATTCAACAGGAAAAGAATACTCTCTTTAGGGACTTTGGATCCCAGGTGGCATACATCTGGATGCTTTTAGCATTGCGGGACTTGAATGCTAAGGGCTGAAAACATTTATACCCAGCTCTTCCTGGTATTGATTTCCCTCACACTGATTTAGTGTGGGGCCTCTTGGCGTCTCTCTACTGCTTCTAGCAGCTGAGTTTTGGCCCCAAAGGGCTTTATTTAATGAAAAGTTGGGGCTTATACTGTGAGAAAGATGCCCCAGGAATTGAAGTTGTAGACATCCCAATGGAGAAAACATCAAGACAAGAGTCATGTGCTGTGCAGTGGATGAGATGATGATATGAAGCCTCCACTAAAGTATGTTTTAAAGAGAAGAGGGAGCAGCAACCTTCAAATGACTGTTGTGAGTTAAAAGAAGCTCTTATTACTGAAAAATAAAGTGCTTACATGAAATACATTCAGAAGTTGCACCGGGAGAGGGATCATAAGAGGAGGGGAGCCACATATTAGAATCTTGGAGAAGACTGTCTGGGAATGTATTAGAGCTGCTTACAGACAACCATGGCCATTGGGGAGAGTTAAACAGGGTATGCTTTAAAAATAAACCTTTTATTTTAGAACAGTTTTAGATTTACAGAAAAATAGTGAAGATAGTACATAGACTTCCCATACACCCCACACCCAGTTTCCCTTATTGGTAACATCATAATGACTATTTGTTGCAATTAATAGACCATGTATATTTGTTACAATTAGTAAATCAGTATTGATAAATTATTATGAACTAAAGTTCATATGTTATTCAGATTTCCTTCATTTTTATCTAATGTTCTTTTTCCATTCCAGGATTTGATTCATATTCCATTATCTCCTTAGTATCCTCTGGTCTGTGACAGTTTTCCAAACCCTCCTTGTTTTTGATGACCTTCACAACTTTGAGAATTATTGGTCAGGCATTTAGTCAAATTTCCCTCACGTGGTGACACAGGATTTGTCTCACACTTTTCTCATTATTAGACTGGAGTTACATGTTTTACTGAGGAAGACCATATAGGTAAAGCGCCATTTCCATCATGTCATTTCAAGGGTCCATATTATCCACATGACTTATAAACTGTTGATGGAACAGGAACATTTTTAATGGGAGACTGAATTGCAACAGACTTTGAGTGTTGGGAATTAAGAACATTACGGATCGAGACCATCCTGGCTAACATGGTGAAACCCCGTCTCTACTAAAAATACAAAAAATTAGCTGGGCGCGGTGGCGGGCGCCTGTAGTCCCAGCTACTTGGGAGGCTGAGGCAGGAGAATGGCGTGAACCTGGGAGGTGGAGCTTGCAGTGAGCCGAGATAGTGCCACTGCACTCCTGCCTGGGTGAAAGAGTGAGACTCCATCTCAAAAAAAAAAAAAAAAAAAGAAGAACATTTTACTCCTCAAATGTGGTATATTTCAGTTAGTGTTGCTTCTCACAAAATAAGAAATGGTCAAAACAAAACAAACAAACAAACAGAAAGCAAGTGAAGCAGTGGTAAAACTTATTTGACTCCAGTTCCGGTTGCAAACTGAAAGGCTTCCAGTTTCTCAAACCAGTTTTCATTGAGACAGCTTGCAAAAAAAACTCACCCATGTGTGCAAGCAAATCTTGAAACTGTAAGTCTGTAACTGACAGACTCCACCCATTCAGAAATAAGTTGTTAAATAAGAGAGGTTTAGAAGTTTTTCAAATGAATTTTTATTGTTCCATGGTTTATATCTTCAGGAATTAGCTGGACAGTGGCCTGACTCTCCTTGGCTCACCTATCCAACAGGGTATTGATTTTTACAAAAATTTTGTAAAATATCAAGACAAAATTAGGATAATCATAAGTTTTTGTGCTTTCATTATATGAGTCCTTCATCTTGTCTGTGTCAAAGACTTTGTGCAGGTGGTAAAAGCATTATACTTTCAAGCGCTCATGCCTCAGACACCATGGCTGTGGTTACTTTAGCAAGAGTAGACAACGTTTATCACATATAGGGCTCCAAAGCCACCCACCTGAGTAACTGGAGTGGAGATAAGCATGATGGACTGAAATGCATTCTTGATGACAGTGGTAGACAGTTTTCCATGTTGTTAAAGGTCCCAGGTAGACATCTTCTGTTTGGAATGGTTGGAGGAAAGAATCTCAATGGAAGTGTATTTATTTGCTAGGGCTGCCCTAACAAAGTACCACAGACTGGGGGCGCTTAAACAACAGCCATTTATTTCCTCACAGACCTGGAGGCTAGAAGTCTGAGATCAAGGTGTGGGCAAGGTTGATTTCGTCTTGAGGCCTCTCTGGCTGGTAGATGGCCATCTTTTCAATGTGCCCTCACATTTCTTTCCTCTGTGTGTGTCTGTGTCCTAATCATCTGTTCTCACGGGGACACCAGTTATATTCAACTAGGGCCCACACTAATGACCTTTTGTAACCTTAATTATGTTGTTCTCTTTGTTGTTGTTGTTTTTTTAGGTTCAATATTTATTAGTCAACAAATATTTATTGAGTACTATGTTTACCTTACAGGCTTTAATTTTTTTTAATTTTAATTGTTGTGGGTACATAGTAGGTGTACATATTTTGGGGGGTATGTGAGATATTTTGATATCTCATGCAATGTGTAATAATCACATCAGGGAAAATGGGGTGTCCATCACCTCAAGCATCCATCCTTTCTTTGTGTTGCAAATGACACAATTATGCTCTTTTAGTTATTTTTAAATGTACCATAAATTATTGTTGACTGTAGTCACTCTGTTGTGCTATCAAATACTAGACCTCATTTATTTTAACTATTAACCATTTTTTTGTACCCATTAACCATCTCCACTTTCCTCCCTGACTACCCTTCCCAGCCTGTGGTAACCATCCTTCTACTCTCTATCCCCATGAGTTCAATTGTTTTGATTTTTGCTCCCATAAATAAGTGAGAACATGTGAAGTTTGTCTTTCTGTGCCTGGCTTATTTCACTTAACATAATGATCTCCAGTTCCATCCACGTTGTTGCTAATGACAGGATCTCATGTTTTTATGGATGAATAGTATTCCTTTGTATATACGTACCACATTTTCTTTATCCATTCATCTGTTGATGGACACTTAGGTTGCTTCCAGCCTTGGCTATTGTGAATAGTGCTCCAATAAACATGGGAGTGCAGATCTCTCTTTGATATATTAATTACATTTTTAAAGACACTGTCTCCAAATACAGTCACATTCTGAGGCAGTGGAGATTAGGGCTTCCACACACAAATTTGGGGGGACACAATTCAGTCCATAACAGGAAGGGTAAAGGATTCAGTAAAATAGATATTTCCTTCTCTCCAGAACTGGGTTTCCAGGAGTCTGGGATGACTGATATTTGATGCTGACTTTTTGCTGGGCTATTTGAGGGGAATTTAACAATGGAGAAAAATGTGAGAGGGAGCACTTCATGTGGGGAGAGCCATGCTGTGTAATATGGCTTTGTCAGGAGCCCATTTCTGGATGTTACCTGTGGTGTTTGCACAGCTATTCTGTCATTGTACTCCTTGGCAGCCTGAAGGCTGATTTCCTAGTGAATTTTCACCTAATTTCCTTTGCATCTGCCTTATAAGTGATAGTTTCATGTCTGAACTTTAAAAATGGCATCAGCCAGAATGCTGATTTATTAATTTACAATGAGAAATGTAATCATTGAGTGGACTGGGTACTCCAGTTTCTTGTCCAGCATGTGCTTTCCCTGCAGGCAAATGTAAGTGGGAAGCCAAACTATCATCAGAAGGTGGCTTGGTGAGCATGGAATCAGGCCAGGGGAGTTAAGGATAAGATTTGGCATTCCCGTGCTTTTTATTCTTTGGGCCAAGCAGCGCCGAGCAGCATAGACTGGCAGCACGTGCTGGCTGCCTCTGCCTCTGCTACTCTCCCTGACTTGCCATTGCCTCCTCTGGCAAACTCAGCAAGCAGGACTCAGCTCAACCATCTCTGCCTCGGAGAAGCCTTTCTTCATTTCCCCAGACAGAGGAGGTCTCTCTTCTTCCTTACCCCTGTGGTACTTTATGCTAAGTAGGTATTTGGCATCCTGTGTTTTGGTTATTTATTTACTCACCTGTCTTCTCCACTGAACTCAGAGAAACTTAAGTGAAGGGATTTAATTGTGTTTACTGTATGCAATGCAAGTGGTCAGTGTTCAGTAACTACTAACTGTTTAATAGAAGTTATCATTATGGTAATTCACATTACGGTGGGGGTTTATATATGTTTGTTTTTGTTTTTGCTTTATGTTTTAATACACTTTCCAGTAAATTGCTCATAAGACATGATCTTACATTGCACTAATAGCTATGAGGTGAGATAGGCAGGTAGGCACCAGTATCAGATGACAACATACTTAGAGGTTAAGTGATTTGTCAATCAATTAAAGGCACTTTCCACCAAACCTGCTTATCTTGAGAAATGGGTCTCCTCTCCCCTGAGTTCTCCCTGTTCTTGCCCTGTGAGTTGATACTTATGGCTTAAGCCTTTCTCCCACATCCTTAGTTTTCCTCTTTCCTCCTCCTTAGGAGCCTGGAGCTCTCTGAGTGCTTGGTGTTCTCTCTTTAAAAGGACCTTCCTTCTCAGCTCTGTCTTACTGGGGAGGATTCTGCACTTGAAAATCCTGCTCTTCCCTCTTTGAGCACCCATTTTCTCCTCATGCATTTCCTTTCTAATTTCCAGGTCAAACTCAGATTCCCTCAGACATTTAGTCTTGTGAAGAAAGCAATGTGATTAAATTTAATTTACACTAAGATGCTAATAACATCCTCAGGGTATTTACATATTAAGATTTTAAGAGTGAATTCCTTATAGCAATGTTCTGAAAGCTGGCTACATGTTACCATGTTGGCATTTCTCTCTCCCTCTCTCTGTGTCTCCACACACACACACAAACACACAAGTGTGCGCACACACATTTAATTTTGTTTGCTCCGGATTTGGTAAAATTTCCTGGGCCTTTAGAAACTATTTCTTTTTTTATGTTTTTAAAAGAAATTTCTATACTTTGCAGTCCAGATGCTGCCATGAATTTCTTCAGACCATCAGCAACTAGTCATTATAACCTTTGGGGAGATACAGCGCTTCACCAGTGAGTCATTAGCTTTTGGGCCTAGAGAACAAATCTGAAGGACCTTTTCATATCTTATAATTAAATACATTCTGCAGCTTGCAGATAAACATGCTGATCTGACAGCGAGTTAAGGAGGTTTATCAGCATTTGTGCACCTGCAGCGTTACACTAAAAGACATGACTTCATTAAAACTCACTGTGCTTGTGAGAACAATGAGGACTGGTGGTAGGTGTTAAAAAGAAAGACACTACTAGATGGCGGCTTTAAGCTTATCTTTGAAGGGATGAACTCATTCTATCCGACATGTCCAGCTGTGCAAACAGCAGCACCGAGTGAGCTGCAGTTAGCTGTACTAATACATAGGATTAGAACAGAGGCTGGGCCACATACAAATGATGCGAATGCTTAATATACTTGAACATTATGAATGCTGCACAGAGGGGGAATAAGAGCCCCAGAAGTGACAGAAGATATTTTGCTAACTGTCATAAAAAAGATAGTATGTTAGGGCCTTCTAGGAACATTTCTCTTGCTGGTGACTTTTGCCTTTTGAGGCCAGTGTTTTCTTAGATGAAAAAACAATACTAAACATCGATCTCTCAAAAAACTTCACAGGGAAATAACAAGGGTTGCCACAGTTACCATTGTTCTCTCATAAAATCCCAGAATGAGAAAACCGTGGGGTGTGTGTGTGTGTGTGTGTGTGTGTGTGTGTGTGTGTATGTATGCATCTGTGTGTGTATGTGAATGTGTATTTGGGCTTCATCTGCAATAGCAACTTAAGCTCAGAATAAGTGAAAGGGTTGTCTAGGTGGGCATTAGCAGTGAGAGACCAAGAGTCTGGGCAACAGGGATTCAGTGATTGGGCTAGAAGACCCAGTCATGAAGGTACTAGAAAGTGGGTCAAAGGAAGCACAACTCAGGTTCTAGAAGCCTTGGCAATGGATAGAAGCAACACAGGCCTAGGAGCAACACAGACCTTGATACTGATGCTAATCTTGTCTGAGGAAGTGTTAATGGGAGTGGATTCTTTATATGCTTCCTGTCCTTAGTGAGAGCTGTGGGTAGGCTGGGTAGAGCTGAACCAAGCTCCTTCATGGGCAGATGAAAGGGAGGTTGCAGTGGGAGGGAAACCAGCAAGTCCTGAACATTTGGAGACCCATCCCCAACCCTCACAGCACTGCTGTAAAAATTGAAGAATGAAGGACTTCATAACATCTTCTTCCTTATTTCCCTAAGATTTGAAAATGTTAGTTATCATTAAAAGTTTTCTGAGTAGGGCAAAACATATATAGGTTTATTTCTCTCATAGTATTAGGAGCTGAATATTATAAGTTCCTATGTTCCAGGACCTTAAATTAATGGATCTCTTTGGGAGGTGTCCTGAAACATTATTCTACCACATTTGGCTCATGCAGTCAGAAGAGCCTTTAATATAATACACATAAGTGATCCCAGGAGACCAGGAGTACTTCTGACAATTTCATTGCAGTGCATAATTACACTTTTCCTTATTTTAGTCATGTTTCATGAAACTTATACTATCTCTTTGTCCTTTGCCAGAATGTATGACAAGAGCTGAAACAATCTGTTTTTTAAGAAAGTTTACTTAGGTAAGATGTGATCATGAGTCAGAGCCAGAGATGAAGTAAAAGACATAACTCCATGTTGTAAATAACCACAGTGGTCTTTTTGGAAACATGAGTAAATTATCTTGTGTAACAACATATTTGCATATTTAGCATCTCTAGATAAACTATAAACCCCTTTAAGAATGCTATTTGCTGCTTTTATATCTCCTATCAATGTAACACAATATTCAACATGGTAAATGTTCACATTCAGTTACAACTGGTAAATATAAATGAGAAACCCACATAACTAACACACTATGTAAATATGCTAATGAATTTCTCTAAATCATCTCACACTTAGTCAACTCCTTTGGCAATATATCTAGACCTGCCTATTTCATGCATTGCAAGCAATAGAGGTCAGGAATTATTGGCATGTTGGTCAACAAGTTACTGAAGTTAATCTTCATTTAATGAATCATCAGCAAGGGAGCTACACAGATGACAAGTGTTCAATTTTCAGAAATCTCTTGCCCAATCTGTCTCTCTTCCTTCTGTCTTCCTAATTATTGATTTGATGTATGAGCCCCTCCTCCCAATCCTTCAGCCAGCACCCTTGAGAGTTCAGCCTTTTAAAGATGTTCTCATTAGAGTCAATAATTCGCCATGGCATATTATATAGTACCCTGAATATCTATAAAGCTGTTCTTTCATGTTGTACATCCTGGGGTGCTCAAATAATTAATTTCACTAGCTATAAAGAACAATACCTTCTATTGTGAGTGGTAAAAATGTACTATACACAGAGCCAATTGTATGGACATGGCTTGGAGACAAGCTCTGCTGGAGAGTTTCTCAAGAGGATTTTAATGTTGAAGACAGTTCTGTTCTTGGACCGATATGAAAGCATAAAATAAAGTGTAAATGTTCTTTGGAATTAGTCAATTACCAATTGGTCCAAATAATTTCTTTGGGCATTTTTTTCTCTTTCCTCTAATTTCTAAGAGTAAAAATAGTTTATTTAGTATCATTGAAAACTCTTGCTTGGAATAAAGCATTCCAAAGACATAATACCAAGACCCAGGAGAAAATACCAGTGTCTGTTTCTCACATTGATTCAGAACTGTTTAGATTTTAAAACAGGTATTTGTATGAACGCTAAAGACTTTTTAGTTAATTAGTATTAATAAAGGCCAGTCATATCCCAATTTAGCTACCTAAAGAGGGGAATAACAATATGCACATTAACATTTTAATTACTGCCAAATAAAATAAAGACTTCAATTTAGTTTGTGGCAAATCAGTAACAATTTAGATAAATTAAAAATTACCTTTTAAACTTTTGTAGTATAATTAAGAGTCAGGGGTCTCAGATTCAAATTCTAGCTCTGCCAATAACTAAATAGGTGGCCTTGAGTTAAGTCATTTCAGTTAACCTGGCCTTGGTTTCTTCAGTCCTATAAAATAGAGATTAGTTCCTTCCAGTTCTAGTACTCTATGTTTCTTTCTATGATCAACGCTTAGACCTCCAATGAATAAATCACTCACTCCACTGGAATAGAAACATTAAGTAGCAATCTTTTTTTTTCTTGAATAAATCCTGGGCAAAAGGTATTTATGGGAACAAAGAAATGGATGAATTATTTTCAAACCATGTATGTTCCCTTAGATGGAAGAGTTCCTGGGATGAAATTTTTGTTTTATAGGAGACTGGCTTAGGAAACCCAAGACAGAATGTATATCTATTCATTTCTAGGTCATAGTGTGAAAACTTCCATTTGGAAATCTGGGAGCAGTTCTTAAGTCAAAAAACAGAACTGGAATCACAGTATCCATACATACCAGTTGGAGGACAAAAGACATTGCCCCAGAGACCAGAGGCACCAAAATATGCTACACCTAGCTACCTGAGAATGCCTCTAGCTGGTAACTCCAGCAAAGGCCCTTTTCCCCATCCTTGACCATCTTGAGTGAAAGCAAAGAACTGAAAGATTGAAAAATCTGAGACTGAGCGTTCCTTGCTGGAGAGATTCGTACCATATCAACCAGATTGGATATGTATTTATTTTTCTTTTCTGCCATTCAGCATGTGGCAAAGACCCATTTAGTTATAAACAAAATAAAAGAGGTTGTATTTATAAAATTTTGCACGTCTAAGTTGTAGCATGTATTAAGTTTGTATCCTTGTTATATGTGATTCCCTGCTGTGGCCCAGCAGATAATATAAACACTGTATTTTATAGACCCCAAATTTAATACTGGAATCTTAAGCAAAGAAACAGTCTTTCTCACACATTTTATCATATTTGTCACTAAAAGTCCTTTGTCTCCAGAACATCAATCTGGGTCCTGTTCCTAAGAACCCAATTGGTACAACTTTTTGGAGTTAATAAAATTGTGTTCCCACTGGTTTCCATTGCTGTTTTGTGCACAATTCCCCACTGAGTATTTGATGAATTTCTACTCCTTGGGGGCCCCATTTTTTGTGTGAGTATGCTGAGGATCCATGCGTCTTGTCACAGGGAGGAAGATGATTTCCTCTGATAACATTCCCCTGGTACCTGAGGAGCTTATCACAGCCCTTTATTTGGCTGTTTCTGTTATGTTGGCATGCGTCCAGAGCAATGGGAAAGAAAAGGTTGTGCTTTTACAGGGAACATTTTATTCCCTCTTGGGAAAAGTGAACATGACTCAATGTCAGGAAGGGAGATTTTTCATTCAGATAAAGAGAATGAACATCCGCCTACCTCTTTTAATAGTTAAAACACATTTACGGTCCGTTTGTATTTTGTTTTCTTGAAGAGCTCAAATTATTTTAGAAAATCTGATTTCTTGAAACCAGACCTGCCCCAGCTTGTTTTGTGTGTGAAGAGGGACTATTTTTCATTTCTCAAAAGACCTGTGTGGTGAGGGGGGCCAAGATGGTGAGGTTGGATATGGGTGGGTGGCAGAAGATTTCTGAAATAACGAACCAAAAACTGGGTGCAAGGTGGACTTTCTCCCTAATGAGAGAAGCCAAGAGGGGAATGAAAATTATTAAAGATTGATCAGGTAAGGCATTTGAACTTATCAATAGGTTTCAACCTATTGGATTGCTATTAAATAGTCACAAAAACTGCATCCTGATTTTGAAGGTGATGGATATTGGAAGGGACTTGGGCAAATCCAACCCTGAGTTTACCTTTGTAAATTTATCATTTGTCATTCATTTGAAAATCTCAACTCCTTAATAGAACTGTAAGTCTCCAGAGAGCATAGAGTCTGTGTTTCCTTTTATTAAAAAATGACTTCTTGTTCTATTCCTCAGAGTACCCAGCTTAGCTCTGAGTATGTGCTCAGTAACATTGTAGGTGTCTCAATATATGTATTTTAAATTGACTGCTGTATTATCTAAAGATAGAGACTAACTGACTCTAATTCAGCAGTTCCTGTGGGCACCAGTGAGGCACCTACACACTGGATTAAGGACAGTATAATATTTTGCTTTAACTTCTCTGTAATGAAAATGTATGTTTGCTGATGATCAAGGCAGAGAAAACTTTTTTGTTCCTTGTTTTCTCCAGACTCTGGGTTTTGTGTGAGTCCAGAATCAAGGATGCCTCTTGTTGCAGAGACTACTACTTGACCTCCAGTATCTATTTTTTACATCTGCCTTCCTTAGTAATTCAGCTCCCCCCGATTTTTTTCCCCAGGGCTCGTGCCAACCTAGAATACATATTATATTCCCCAGCCTCCCTTAGAGTTAGATGTGGCTACACAATTTAGTTCTGGGCAATGGAGTGTACGTGGAAGTGCAACTTTTGCATATAGGATACTGTCCTTTATGGAAAGGGGAAAGCCGTTCTTCTCTGCTTTCTTCCACCCTGCTGCCTGGAGTGTGGAGGTAATGGCTGGAGCTCCCAGGTCTATCAAGGACTATGTTCTTGGGAATGGAAGCTGTGCATGCAGAACAAGATAGAAGAAACTTTACATTTTGACACCATGGAGTTTCCATATAACCAACCTCTGGACTGCTCACCTCTTGAATTCCATCTGAGGGAGGAATAAACAACTATATTGTTGAATTTTGTTTTGGCTTTTAATTCTAGTTAGAATCTAATTTGAACTAATATGGTCCCCTGAGCCAATAATCTGTATTCTGTTATAAACCGCAATTCTGTTGTATAAAACATCTTTTTTTATACAACAGAGAAGTTCCTGAACTTTTTTTGGTAAGTTTGAAGATATTTTAAATATAATAATAAGGGTTACACGTTAAAGAAACCATATAGCAAATTCTTTTATAAAGGATTTATATTTTTTATTACAAAAATGTTTTAAGTGCCAAATCCTAGAATGGGGGAAAAAAGAGACATTAGTGGAACTATTGATGAGACCTAAATAAAGTCTGTAGTCTGGTTAACAGTGTTGTACTAATGTTCTTTTCTAGTTTTGATAGTTGCATAATGGTTATGTAAGATGGTAATGTTAGAATAAGCTATCCGGTTGGTTCAAAAGTAATTGCAGTTTTTGCCATTGAAAGTGATGGGAAAAAACGCAATTACTTTTGCTCCAAACCCAATAGTCACAGGTTATGTGGAAATTCAACTCAGTACTTTTTAAAAAAATTCTGGTAAAATATTCATAATACAATTTACCATGTAAACAAATTTAAATGTACATTTCAGTGGCATTAAGTACATTCATATTGTTCTGTAACCATCACCACTATCCATTCCCAGAACTTTTTCATCTTCCTAAACTGAAACTCTGTGCCCATCAAACACTAAATCCCCGTTTCAACCCTTCTCCCAGCCTTTGGCAACCACCACTCAATTTCTGTATCTATAAATTTGACTACTCTAGGTGCCTCATAGAAGTGGAATTATACACTATTTGTCCTTTTGTTACTAGCTTATTTTCAGTTAGTATAATGTCTGTAAGAGTCGTCTATGTTGTAGCCTGTGTTGGAATTTTCTTTTTTTTTTTTTTTTTTGAGACGGAGTCTTGTTCTGTCGCGCAGGCTGGAGTGCAGTGGCCCGATCTCAGCTCACTGCAAGCTCCACCTCCCGGGTTTACGCCATTCTCCTGCCTCAGCCTCCCGAGTAGCTAGGACTACAGGCACCTGCTACCACACCCGGCTAATATTTTTGTATTTTCAGTAGAGACAGGGTTTCACCGTGTTAGCCAGGATGGTCTGGATCTCCTGACCTCGAGATCCGCCCGCCTCGGCCTCCCAAAGCGCTGGGATTACAGGCGTGAGCCACCAAGCCCGGCCTGTGTTCAAATTTTCTATTCAAGGCTGAATAATACTGTTTTATATGTATACTACATTTTGTTTATTCATTCATCTGTTGATATGAATTTTGAGGGACAAAAACATTTGGTTGATAGTAGCTTCCAAAAGATATTCACATCCTAGTCCCCAGAACCTATGAATGTTACCTTACGATGGCAAAGAAGGATTCTGTAGATCTTGAGATGGGGAGATTTTTCTGGATTATCTGGGTGAGGCCTAAATGCATTCACACGAATCCTTAGAAGAGGGAGGCAGAGGGACATTTCAGCAGAAGAGAAGACAATATGAGCAGGGAGACAGAGAGTAGAGTGACAGTGATGCAGACCAAAACCAAGGAATGCCCAGAGCCATCAGAAATTGGAAGAGACAAGGAGTGGATTCTCCCTTAGAGCATACTAAGGGAGTGTAGCACCTTGATTTTGGCCCAGAGATACTGATTTCAGACTTCTGGCCTTTAGAACCGTGAGGGAATACATTTCTGTTGTTTTAAGCTGCCAAGTTTGCGATGATTTGTTACAGAAGCCACAGGAAACTAATACATCGTATAAAAATTAGCTGATGATTTATTAACAGGATGCCAAATGTTCAGCTGGTGAGATATAATTTATATAGACAAGTTATGGAAATGACCTAAATTTTTCTATCTGTCTCATTTAGCATCATTTTATACTACTCAGAATTTCTGCATTTGTTACAGTATTCTTAGAAATGTTTTTTTCCTGACTGGTAAAATAATAATACATGTTAGTTGCAGAAAAATTAGAAAATATAGAAAAGTGGGCTAGGTACGGTGGCTCATGCCTGTAATCCCAGCACTTTGGGAGGCTGAGGTGGGCGGATCGCTTGAGCTCAGTAGTTTGAGACCAGATTGGGAGACACAGCAAAACCCCGTCTCTACAAAAAATGCAAAAATTAGCCAGGTGTGGTGGCATGTGCCTGTAGTCTCAGCTACCCAGGAGGCTGAGGGAGGATCGCTTGAGCCTGGAGGGTAGAGGCGGCAGTGAGCCATGATCTTGCTGCTGCACTCCAGTCTGGGCAACAGAGCAAGACCCTGTCTCAAAAAACAAACAAACAAACAAAGAGAAAAATATGGAAAAGCGTAAAGAATTAAATATAATCTTACTCACAATCCCAACATTCAGTTTTGATGACATTTAGATATATTTCCTTCAAGTCCTCTCTTTAGATTTACAAACTGCATTTACAATAACATCTCACATTTATTTCACATAGAATCAGTTCATGTATAATATGCATTTATTAATGAAATAATATTTTATATAAAACATTATTGTCCATAAACTAATCTGGATGTAGTAAACTGGATTGGCTGAATTACACGTACTGATACTAAACTAACACGATAGAGAAAAAGGTTTAATAATCTCTGTTTTAAAATATGCATTTGTTTTATGTCTATTTGTGACAGAGTTGTGATCTCATTGTATATAATTACATATTATATACATTTTATTCTTCTTTTTTTACATAACAAAATCCTTTCCCCAGATTATTAATAATCTATCCTATATGTGATTTTAAATGTCCATATAATACTCTATAGACTATCATGTATATTTCTATACCTATAAAATATGGAAATATCTTAGCCATTTCTCACATTTATAATTTTTATTTATATCATTTATCATTTTTATTATTTTCTGAGACATAATATATCTACACATTTGTGGGGTACATGTGATAATTTAATACATTCATATATTTGTAAAGATCAAATTGGGGTAACTGGGATCTTTGTCTTTTCTTTATGCTAGAAACATTCAAATTATTCTCTTCTAGCTATTTTGAAATATATGGTAGGTTAATGTAAACTTATAATCAACACATTGGAGAGCATCTTTGCACATAATAATTGGGTCCATTCTTGGTTATTTGTAAATTGTTCATTCCATGTACTTTATCCTTTTATCCATTTATATCTTGAGGGCCCTAGTTGTTTCCTTAGTAATTTATATAATAAAGATGTAAACACTTTAAGATAACAAAACAGATTTTTATTATTTGTGCTTACTTAATTATAGATATACTTGTATTCTGAACCAAAATGACAATTATGTTATAATAAATCCAATCTTTTGGTTATCTCAATGAAAAATTATTTCTGCTTTATATGTGTAGGATACACCCTATTAGTAAATGCACCGATTTTTAAACTTAAAACAAAACACCAAGTAGTTGATAATGTTGGATATCACAACTTTACTGTTTTAGAAAATTTTTCTCTAGATCTGCCCCTGTTATCTATTACAATCACCCTTCTTAGCTAATACCAATTTCTTTTACTAAGGTGAATATTTAGGGAAAATTAGAAATGGAAAATTGGAATTAGAAATTAGAAAATCCCACTCAGGCAGTAATTCTGAAATCTTAAATATTATTGGTTTTCAAAATGATTCTATTTTCAATTGAAGCAAGAGGTCTAAAGAAAGAGGAAAAACAGCATAAAATCCTTTGTTCCTGAGCCTTTGGAACTGACAATTTCTATTGAAAAAAAAAATTTTTAAAGATGTGTGCACCGCAAATAAACAAAGAAGCATTTTTAGGGTGGAATCAGATTTTTCAAAGGCAACGACATGTTCAAGGGTTCGCACAACCGTCAGATATTTTCCCAAATGGAGGCCAAGGAGAATAATTGTGGAACTGGAAGGGAAATAGGAATTAATCAGATGCTTCGTTGGAAAGCAGGTTACAATACAGCTCCAGACAAGTGTATCCATTGGGAACTATGACTCCAGTTGCTGGAAGACACTTAACTAGATAAAGACTCTTCATTTCATCCTAATAACTTTTTATTTTGTTTGCATATTTAATTTAAAGGTTTTAATTGTGTGTATTGCTTCAAGAATCTCTTGTTGATAGAGCATATATCATTTTTCTTCCTTTTTCAAAATAAAAAGCTCTAGAGAGAATACCTTTTCCCCAATATTTGAACTTTAATCCCTGGAATAGTATCTAGATCTAAATATACCACTTTGGAACTTCAAAAAGATATTATAAATAATCTTATCTATAAAGTTGAAAATGTACAATAAACAATTTTGTAAACTTATGACACTAGTAGTTCAGAAGAGACCACCGGTAGAAAAATTTATTTAATACAAAAATTTTTTGGCAGAAGGCTTTGAGAATACCAGAATGGCAATTCACTTAATATTAGTAAAGCCCTTTTAGAAGCTTTAGATGAATGTACTAATAGTTTCGATGAATTGACTATATAGCAAATCCTTATGCAACGTAATTAGAAATTTCCCATATATATTGGGATGACTTTCCTGGAAATATGTATGTCTTCATCCCTCTTATAACTCTGAATTAAAGCTATTATTAAAGGCTAATTTGAAAAAATGAAGTTACTTAAAATTATAAATAATGTTATTTTTTAAATATTGAAATATCTTGAATAAATACGAGTCGCAAAAATCAGCTCTTAATCAATTATTCAACACCTGTTTGTTGGGCATTTATTCAATAAAATATATTGAACATCTTTATGTGACATTCAGTGCTGCAATTAAGGAATACCAACTAATGGAAGAAATAGGCACTAATACAGATAATTAAAAAATAATATGGTAAATGCAATTAATTTATTCACTCATTTGTTATATGTTGCCTATTGTAGGTGCTAGTTATACAGAGGCTAGAAATCAAACAAAACCCTGGCCTGATTCTGCTTCTCATGTAGTTTAGAGTGTATATTTTGTAAATAAACATAATTAAGAACTGATCATTTTTATAAATGAACATGGCTGGTGCTATGAGTGAGTTTAGGAGGATATAAGTGAGATTAGGGACAAGAAAAGCTACCCTGAGAAAATATTTCAGGTGAGGTCTGATGAATGGGTGTTAGACAAAGAGTAAAGGAACCAATAATCTGGGCAGAGGGAGTATCTTATTTGTCTTGAAGTCCCTGGGCCAGGAATGAGCTTGTCTAGATTGATAATCCTAAAGAGGGTAAGTGTGGCTGGCGCTTGGTGAGTGAAGGTGAGATATAAGAAGCTGAGGCTGGAGAGGTGGGAGTGGCCAGAGCATGGAGGGCCTGGGAGACCACTTACCTTCCATATGGGGAAGTCATTGAAGCAGTTTCTACAGAGGACTCACATGATCTAGAAATATGACTTTGAAAATATCCAGGAAGAGGGGGCACCTGGGAAGGGCTCTCTCTCTCTCTCTTTCTGTCTCTCTCTCTGTGCGTGTGTGTGTGTGTGTGTGTGTGAGAGAGAGAGAGGTTTTGTTGAATTATAGCCTGTGACACAGGGAGTGGTGGGAAATGAGTTGGAGGGTGGGCCACAGACAGGTCTCCGTGGGTCTTGGTGGGACACATCAGGAGCTTGCATGCTGTGGGAAGGCACTGCATGGTTTTAAGCAGGAGAGTGACCTTGTCCAATTTGTAATTAACAGAGCGAATTGTAGCCATCTTGAAGGAGATTGCAGTATACCCACCTTTAACTGGGGTAATGATACTAAAGGTGGCCAGGAGCAGATACACTCAAGAAATGTAAAAGTAAAAGGTAAAATTGGCAGACTTCAGTGACTGCCATATGTGACAGGCAAGGAAGAAAAAGAAACCAAGGTTGCAGTGAGGTTTCTAGCTTGAGTGGCTGGATGGAGAACACTGGTCAGGAGTGTTGGGGGGGTAGAGGGGAGGATGATGACTTTAGCATTGATGTGCCCAGCACAGTGCTAGAAACCGTATTTGATATAAAAGGTCAGGAAAGCAACCAATCATTAAGAATCTAATCTATTCAAGGTACTTTTTCAAACACCTTACTTATTTAGTTCTCCTGACAACAATATGAATAGGAATTTCAAATCTCATTTACAGATGAAGCAATGAGGTGCACAGAGACTTAGACTTTCTATGACAAAGATCCCTATACTCGTAAAGTTGTAGAAGTGAAGGTCACTCAACTTAGAAGGAGTTTATGGTGTGGGAGAGGTTAAGATGCACACACAAACATATGACCTAATAGGACTAAATGCTAAGCTATATGGTTATAACAATAGATGGTGAAGACTCCCAGAAGGGTAAAAACAGAGTGGATGGCAGTATTTGGGAAGTCTGATAGGATGTATGGTACCATGCTGAGAACCTCAGGGATATTGCAAAAGGCAAAGATGGAGTCTCTGGATTATGTATCAGGGCTGTATAGTGTTTAACCCCTTTCAAATGTGTTATATCCCATCAAGATGAGTAAACAAAACCAGAGGATTTATGCTTGGTTCTTTTTACTTGCACATGTTCTTGGCAAATGCTTAATTGTGCCATTTCATTTGAAAGAAAATCCCATTTCTTTAGTATGACTAGACTGATTGTTTTAACGGTTTCCATTGTTTTCAGGAATTGAACATTTCTTGGAAATGGAAAGTGATAAGAGGATGGTTACATAGAAAAATCCCCATAGAGTTAAGCAATGCAGTTCCCTGGGCTAGAAAAGTTCATATAGTGATGTCAAAGCTTAGTAATAATTTATATAAATGCTGGCCCAAAGCCACTGACCATGGGAAAAGTTTCTGTATAACTACTCTTCTGATGGGGTCTGACCCAAAAATGAGGGAGAGAGATAACCTATTTGAACTGGGTAAAAACAAGAATTTCATCTGGTTCAACCTAACAGTACTGAAATAATTGCAGAAAAGCAACAGTCTATAATTTTCTTACCAGCTTCAGGAAAAGCTCTTCCACAACTTCCTTTGGCAGCCCCTTCTATTGTCTTGGAATTCATTCATTCAGGGAGTTCTTAGTATTGACCTAAATCCCTCTTGAATTAATTAAAGCCATTTTACTTCTCTTGCCCAGAACAAGCATTGAAAAGGACAGCTTGTCATTACTTGTTTAAACCCCCTTCATCATTTTGAAGACAGTAATGAAATGTCCAGTCAGCCCCTTTTCTCTAACTTAAAAGTTCCACTAGCTTTCCCTCAAGGACCTATTCCCTTTCAATTTTTAGACGCTGTTCAGAAAGACCAGGTAAGTGAACTTGGACAAACACTTAATCTTTCTAAGACTCAGCTTCTTTGTTTGCAAAACGAGGATTTGGAATAAAATCAAATGTTTTCCATCTGCTCTGAAGCTCTTTCTTAGGGGTTTCTGGGAGGGGGCATGGCATATGTGTGCGTGTGTGTGTGTGTGTGTGTGTGTGTGTGTGTATATGAGACAGAGAGAGAGAAGGCTGATTTCTGCTGTACTGTATTTGTATGCAATACTTAATTTTTTCAAAGTTATACATGCTAAATTATCCTTTTGTATCCATTCTTCCCCCCTTTCCACTCTCACTTGAGTTCACATAAACATACATATACACTCAAAAGGAAAAATTAAAACCAAACTGTTATAAATAGCATTTTTAAAAATCCTAAATAAATTAACAAACAAAACCCAGGAGCATATTTAAAGACTAATATACTATGATCAATTTAAATATAAAAATTTAAAAAATTACCTAATTATAATTTATTAATATAGTATAATTTTTTGTACTCTTGTAATAATCTCCAAAGATGCTGAAAGTGAATGCAATAATTTTAATATTTTTTTATTTTAAAAACCTCTTAAATAGGACTAGATAGATGGATATTTCCCTATTATGGTATATATTTATATATCTCAACCAACAAACCTGCCATATGACTAATGAAGGAGAACTAGAAGCAGTCGCAATAAAGTGATGAACAAGTTGGAAATGTCCAGTTTTACTATTAGTATCTAACATAGGACAGGAGGTATCAATAAACAAATATGAAAAATCAGGTTGGGGGACTTGAGCAGCCTGATGGCAAGTCCTATATAAAGCTATTATAATTAGGAAAGATATAGACATTGGAACAGAATAGAGAATACAGAAGCATCCACAGATACATGGAAATCTGAAAAATGACAAAAGTCACATTACAGATCAACAAAGAATGGATTATCTAATAAATGGTACCTGGTCTGGTTGCCAGACAAAATGCAGGATGTCAGTTAAATTTGATTTGCAGATAAACAACAAATAATTTTTTGGCATAAGTGTGTTCAAAATATTGCAAAGGTGGCTGGGTGCGGCGGCTGACGCCTGTAATCCCAGCACTTTGGGAGGCCGAGGCGGGCGGATCACAACGTCAGGAAATGGAGACCATCCTGGCTAACACGGTGAAACCCCGTCACTACTAAAAATAAAAAAAAAATTAGCCGGGCGTGGTGGAGAGCCCTGTAGTCCCAGTTACTCGGGAGGCTGAGGCAGGAGAATGGCGTGAATCCAGGAGTCGGAGCTTGCAGTGAGCCGAGATTGTGCCACTGCACTCCAGCCTGGGCGACAGAGCGAGACTCTGTCTCAAAAAAAAAAAAAAAATTTGCAAAGGACTTATACTAAAATATTCATTTTTATCTGAAATTCAAATTAAACTGGGTGTCCTGTGTTTTTATTTGCTAAGTCTGGCAACTCTAGTATCAAGCCAATATGTTATTCACATGGACCAAAGTAAAAATGGACTCCTACCTCATTTTCTATACATAAATAAATTTTAAATGAATTAAGGTCTTAAATGGAAAAGGCAAAAACTTAAAATACAAGGAAAAAATTTCATGACCTCAGAATAGGGAAGAATTTCCTAAATAAGACTCAGAATGTAACCCATTTTTTGGAGAAGATATATAAATTTGACCACCTTAAAATGACATACTTCTTTTTTCTCAAAAAACACTCCAAAAAAAATGAAAAGACAGCTGTAAACTGAGAGATGTTTTTGTAAGACATAATCAAAAAGCATTACTATTCAGAATATATGAAAAATTTCTACAAATCAGAAAGATTTCAATGATAAAAGACAACAAAAAAGAAAAATGCAAAAGACAGAAAGAGGCAATTTTTTAAAAGAGAAAGCACACAAGGCCAATAATTGTGAAGATATGCTAAACATCATTAATGATCAGGAAAATGCCAATTAGAGACATCATTTTACAGCGTCAGATGGCAAACATTAAAAAATAATCTGATTGTGATATTATTACACAATGTATACATATTTAAATTTTCATGTTCTAGATCTTCAATGTATATAATCTTTATTTGTTAATTAAATATTTTAAAATTTAAGAAAGGAAAACATTGGGCAGTATTACATTTTGGCAAGAATGTGCAGCAATGGGAACATAAACACATTTCTGGTGGTTGTGTGCTTTAGCAAAATCACTTTGGAAAACATTTGATTCTACCTGGACAAGTTGAACAAGTGCATATACCCTACTTATAGCAATTCCACTCTCATGTGTATGTGTTCCAGAAGAACTCCTGAACATGTTTATCTGGATATGTACACAAGAATGTTCAAGGTAGCCTTATTTGTAACAGGAAAACAAAAACAAAAAGAAAATAAATCTAGATATCTACAAAGAGTATATTGAATACATAAATTGTAATGTATCATTACAAAAGAATATAGTACAGTGGAGAAAATGGCCAAAATACAACTACTTCCTACAAAATGGGTAAATCTCAAAAGTATAGTGATGGGAATAAATAAGCACGTCACATACTGATTTCCATTCCTTTGGATATATACACAGAAGTAGGATTGCTGACATATAGTAGTTCTATTTTTAGTTTTTTGAGTAACCTCCATACTATTTTCCAAAATGGCTGTACTAATTTACATTCCCACCAACAATGTACAAGGGTTCCCTTTTCTCCACATCCTCACTAATATTTGTCATTTGTCTTTTTGATAATAACCATTCTAACAGGCACAAGGTGATATCTCATTGTGGTTTTAATTTGCATTTCTCTGATGATTAGAGATGTTGACCTTTTTTTCATATATCTGTTGGCCATTGATATATTTTCTTTTGAGAAATATCTGTTCATATCTTTTGCTCATTGCCAAACAGGTATCTGCATTCCCATGTTTATTTCAGCTTAATTCACAGTAGCCAAGATATGGAAGCAACCTAAGTGCTTATCAATGCATGAATGTATAAAGAAAATGTAGTATATACACACAATGGATTATGATACAGCCTTAAAAAAGAAGGACAATCTGTCATTTGCAACAACATGGATGGAACTGGCGGGCATTATGTTAACTGAAATAAGCCAGGCACAGAAAGACATGTGGAATCTAAAGTCAATCTCATAGAAACAGAGAGTAGAAAGGTGGTTACTAGAAGCTGGGGGGAGGGGAAAGGATAAGGAATGGGAAGATGTTGATTAAAGGGTACAGAGTTTCAGTTAGACTGGAGGAATAAGTTTTAGTGATCTATTGAACTGCATGATGACTACAGTTAATAAGAATGTATATTTCAAAATTGCTACAATAGATTTTTCATGTTCTCATTACAAAAAATGATACATTGGTGAGGTGGTAGATATGTTAATTAGCCTGATTGAATCTTTCCTTAATGAATATATAGATTAAAACATTACATTGTACCCTATAAACATACACAATTATGTTATTTAAAAATGTTTTAAAAAGCAAGACATACAATATATACAGTATGATTCAATTTACATAAAGTTGAAAACCAGACAAAACAAAATTACACACACACATGCATTAAAATGCAAGGGTATTAGTATTACTACAAAATTCAAGGCAGTAGTTACTTCTGGAAGGGACACACAAGAGCTACAAATGAATTGGTGGTGTGCTATTTGCTTGGGGAGTACATAGGAATTTATTTTATTTTTAAATTATTATTATTTAAAATGTACAGGTGTGTTATAATGTGCTTTTGTGTGGGTATAATGTATTTTGGAATAAATGAAAAGAAAGAAAGTGATCAAGTTACTATTTTATTTTCTAGAGAGTGATTGTATTCTTAGAAGATTCCAGAGAATTAAAATACTGTGAGTTCAATGGGGTTGGATAAAAATAAACATGCAAAACATAATTACTTTTATTTACTAATAAATAACCTGTTTAGAAAATACCTTTAAAAAATTTAATCCCTGATAACAATGAAATCATTAATATTCTCAGGAATAAACCTGACAAAGGATGTGTGACATTTATATGAAAAACACTGTAAGGGTTCACTAAAGGGTTTAAAGTTCTGAATGTACGTAAAAAAATACTTGTCAACTTCTAATAGGAGTCCTCTCTGAACCCCTTCATTACATCTGTGCCTCAAACCTAATGGAGAGGAATGCTGATTCAGTTGGTGCGACTCACATAACTGATTAGGTCACTTTTTCTGAGGGTGGAGCTTTGAAAGAACTGGAAATTTTATATTTGTCTGCACGTGCAATGAGAACATAAAGTGGCCCCAATTCTCTTTTTTTCCATCAAGCTTGGCTGCTTCTCTTTCTTTCACTGGGTGTCTCTCTTCTATCTTAGCTGGTTTTACTTCAGATATTACTTTTAACGACTGGAAAATGTGTTTTCTCTTTCCATGTATCTCTCCAGATCCTCTTTCTGTAGTGCTGATGGGAGTGACATATCATCCCACTGGCATAGCAAGGTTTGGTATTAATATTTGGGGTTTATTATCAGTTGGTGGTGGGAGCTGGGAAGGGTGGTGCAACAAAGAGCAAGAGGACTGGTGACATGTGGCATGAGCAGAGCAGATTCTTCTTTGATGCTAGGCCGTTCACACTGATGTAGCTTTAAAGAGGATATCCCCACTTTGCCCAGATGAGCTTACCAGAAGTCGGAATATGGTGCAGGGCCAAAGTGTCAGCTAATAATAAAGTATTATTTTTCCTTACTTTGCCTTCTTTGGGAAAAAAGGATTGATTCTGCCAAGGCAGAATTCAATTTTTTTCCACCAATATCTCATCTTGTTTTCTAATGATATGTTCCTGAATAGGAAGATGCAGAGTTATAAAGATTCTCTCCAAGTAAAACCGTAAGTTTAATAAAATTTTAACAATGTTCCCAACCAGTTGTTTTTTTTTTTTTTACCACTTAATTTTTTTATTTTTATTTTTTATTTTTTTTAGTCTCTTTTATTTATTTATTTATTTATTTATTATTATTATTATTATACTTTAGGTTTTATGGTACATGTACGCAATGTGCAGGTAAGTTACATATGTATACATGTGCCATGCTGGTGCGCTGCACCCACTAACTCGTCATCTAGCATTAGGTATATCTCCCAGTGCTATCCCTCCCCCCTCCCCCCACCCCACAACAGTCCCCGAAGTGTGATGTTCCCCTTCCTGTGTCCATGTGTTCTCATTGTTCAATTCCCACCTATAAGTGAGAATATGCGGTGTTTGGTTTTTTGTTCTTGCGATAGTTTACTGAGAATGATGATTTCCAATTTCATCCATGTCCCTACAAAGGACATGAACTCATCATTTTTTATGGCTGCATAGTATTCCATGGTGTATATGTGCCACATTTTCTTAATCCAGTCTATCATTGTTGGACATTTGGGTTGGTTCCAAGTCTTTGCTATTGTGAATAATGCCGCAATAAACATACGTGTGCATGTGTCTTTATAGCAGCATGATTTATAGTCCTTTGGGTATATACCCAGTAATGGGATGGCTGGGTCAAATGGAATTTCTAGTTCTAGATCCCTGAGGAATCGCCACACTGACTTCCACAAGGGTTGAACTAGTTTACAGTCCCACCAACAGTGTAAAAGTGTTCCTATTTCTCCACATCCTCTCCAGCACCTGTTGTTTCCTGACTTTTTAATGATTGCCATTCTAACTGGTGTGAGATGGTATCTCATTGTGGTTTTGATTTGCATTTCTCTGATGGCCAGTGATGGTGAGCATTTTTTCATGTGTTTTTTGGCTGCATAAATGTCTTCTTTTGAGAAGTGTCTGTTCATGTCCTTCGCCCACTTTTTGATGGGGTTGTTTGTTTTTTTCTTGTAAATTTGTTTGAGTTCATTGTAGATTCTGGATATTAGCCCTTTGTCAGATGAGTAGGTTGCGAAAATTTTCTCCCATTTTGTAGGTTGCCTGTTCACTCTGATGGTAGTTTCCTTTGCTGTGCAGAAGCTCTTTAGTTTAATTAGATCCCATTTGTCAATTTTGGCTTTTGTTGCCATTGCTTTTGGTGTTTTAGACATGAAGTCCTTGCCCATGCCTATGTCCTGAATGGTAATGCCTAGGTTTTCTTCTAGGGTTTTTATGGTTTTAGGTCTAACATTTAAGTGTTTAATCCATCTTGAATTGATTTTTGTATAAGGTGTAAGGAAGGGATCCAGTTTCAGCTTTCTACATATGGCTAGCCAGTTTTCCCAGCACCATTTATTAAATAGGGAATCCTTTCCCCATTTCTTGTTTTTGTCAGGTTTGTCAAAGATCAGATAGTTGTAGATATGTGGCATTATTTCTGAGGGCTCTGTTCTGTTCCATTGATCTATATCTCTGTTTTGGTACCATTACCATGCTGTTTTGGTTACTGTAGCCTTGTAGTATAGTTTGAAGTCAGGTAGTGTGATGCCTCCAGCTTTGTTCTTTTGGCTTAGGATTGACTTGGCAATGCGGGCTCTTTTTTGGTTCCATATGAACTTTAAAGTAGTTTTTTCCAATTCTGTGAAGAAAGTCATTGGTAGCTTGATGGGGATGGCATTGAATCTATAAATTACCTTGGGAAGGATGGCCATTTTCACGATATTGATTCTTCCTCAGTTGTTTTTTATCTTGAAAATCTGATCAAATTGTTTATCTTGAAAAATAAATGTAAAAGAATGCCCAAAAACAATAGAGGAAAAAAGAATAATAGGGGAATTGCATTAAAAATCATAAGCACATACCCTAAATATACTGTAATTAAAATTATAGTATTGCCTAGAAATAGACAAATAGATCAATGAGTGGAATAAAAGACCTAGAAACTACACATATATAGGGGCATATAATATAACAGATGGCATATGAAATTAACAAGAAGTTTAAATAACAAATATCACCATTACAATTGGATAACAGTTTAGGGAAAAATAGGTTAGGTAACTACCACTGTAGTAAAAAATAAATTCTAAGTAGTTTAAGGATTTAGACATACATATCATGTAAATTGCAGGAGGAAAAAGAGAGAACATTTTTACAATCTTGAAGCAAGGATCATTTTCCTTAGCATGTTGCCAAGGCCTGAATATATAAAAGGAATGACTTATTAAAAACGTATGAATGGAAAAAGAGGCCATAAATAAAGATGAAAGTCAAGAGATAAGCCAGAAAATATATTTATAAAAGGGGTTAATACCCATAATATAGCAAAGAGATTAAAACAAAAAACAACAACAAAAAAGAAAAAATTTCCAATAGAAAAAAGGGCAAAGTATTACACAGGCAAATCACAGTGTGGGCTAAAGGGGGGAAGGTTAAGCCACAGGTCAAGTGTTTCATGTGAGCTCCCCGCTCTTCACCAGGTGAGACTTAAGAGGGAAGAAATAAATTATTCCCTTCATCTACTTGACAAATGCTTCTTATTTACATTCAAAGTCTTTCAAGATAGTTGACATATTGTCATGACTGTCTTTATAACCTTGATGCTGAGGATTTATCATTCTCTCTTCCCTAGGTTCCAGGTCTGCTATTACTAAATATCATGTGGACATTCTGTTTTGAATATCTTGTAATAATTTTTAAATGTCCAAAATTCAATTCAGCATTCATAGGATCATTTACATGAGTTTTCTAGAAGAAAATTAATGTCTCGTGCTGTATTAGTTTTATTTATTGCAGCTGAAAAATTTACCCCCCAAACTTAGTAGCTTAAAACACTCAGCTCCTGTCAGTTTGGAATCTGGATGCAGCTTACGTAGATGCCTCTTCCTCAAGGGATTTCACTCACAAGGCTGAAATCAATGTGTTGAGCAGAGCTGAAGTCTCATCTGAAGGCTTGACTGGAGGAGAACACATGATTGCTTCCATATTCACTCACGTGGTTGTTGGCAGAACTCAGATCCTCGGGGATTGTTGGGCTGAGACTTCCCTCAGTTTTTTGCCATGTGAGCATCTCCATAGGGTAGACAGCAACATTTCAGCTAGCCTCCCTCAAAATACGTGAGTGAGAAAGTGAGAAAAGGTGCCCAAGATAAAAGCCACAGCACTTAGTAATCTAACATCAGCAATTAAGTCCTATCATGTTTGCTGTATTCAGTTGGTTAGAAGTGAGCTGCTAGGTTCCAGCTGACACTCAAGGGGAAGGATTACACAGGGTATAGATCCTAGGAGGCAGTTCACTGGGGCCATCTTAGAGGCTGCCTACCTCAGATGCTAAGGTATCCAGGAGAACTAGTGATACAGGTGTCATTTGAAGTCCAAGTAGATGGACTAGGCTGGATATTACAAGGCTCCGAGGCATACACTGGAGCAGGGTCAGAGACAGAGCTCACGGCCAAGGGTGGCAGGAGGGCACTAGTAAAAGTAGAGTGCACACAAGTTAAAACTTAGGGTTCAGAGAAGCTATGAGAGAACAGGTGTGTGTAAAGTTCAGACCAACATCTTAAGATTCACAGCTCAGGCATACAGAACCACAGCACAGCACAGCACAGCTGAGGTTTGACTCTGATTTTTGAACAGGATAGGACAGGTTTATGGGCAGCCATCGAATGGTATGGGCCAAAAGATACAAGCTGTTCTGATGGAAAATTCTGTAGGTGCTATTAATTATCACAGGGAGCTTTGTTCCTCAAGGGAGGGAACTTTCAGAGGAGCTCTGATGTTATCTTCCTCCTGAATCAAGTTTTTTTTTTTTTTTTTTTTTTTTCCAGTGTCACTGATTCTATCAAGGGTGCCTTAATTCTCTCAAACCCTTTGGCTCCTCTTTTCATTTTCCTCTCCCATATTCAATTCCTCTCAAGTAATTATTTAAGGAAAAGTATGAAAGTGGCAGCCAGTAATCTGTGGAATTTGGGCAGATTATGCAATCATTCATTTCAATAAACATTAATTGGGCACCTTGCTACATATCAGGTGGGACCTATGCTGTCTAGCCACTGGCCACATGTGGCAACTGCGGACTTCAAGTGTGGCTAATATGACTAAAGAACTGAAATTCTAATTGTTTTAAATTTAGAAACAGAAGTAGTGTAACATTTTTCTATTAAGACAAATTTATCGTTTTGGTAGGACTACATTTTACTATGACCATTGAAAATTTAGCATACACATTGAGATATACTATAAATGTAAAACACACATGGATTTTGAAGACTTGGTATGAGAAAATAATTTTTATACCAATTACATTTTGGAATATAAATATTTTGAATATATGGTGTTAAATAAAATATATTATGAAAATAAATTTCACCTGTTTTACTTTTTACATGTAGACACTAGAAAATTTTAAATTACATATGTAACTTGTATTATATTTCTATTGGATATGTTAGGTTGGACTATATGACTTCTCTAGTTATATTTTTCCTTAAAATTCATAGCTGTTAAAAAGTCTTTGCAGTTTTTAATCTCAAAATATTTGTATAACCTTCCCTATACATGTGTTTTCACAACCACTGACCTCACTGATCTCCAAGATGAAGAAATTTGCACAACACACAAAAAAATAGAAGTAAAATCTTTGTTTTATATTTCTGTATACTTCCTAGGAAACTCTCAATTTACAGCTGAACACCAACAGGAATTTCAAGTAAATATTGAGAAGTTGTAATAGTATTTGTCACAGTGTATGAATTGTGTTTGATGCTTTCTTCTTAAATTGTCAGCAGACTTTAAGAATCATATTCATTGAAATTTGAGCAAATTACCAGTAGATGATGGCCTTGCAACTTTTCCACAGGTAGGACTTTTAGACTAGCTTCATTTTTTTAAGATGGTAAATTTTATGCTGCCAAATACTGAATAACTATATGTTGAGTGATTATAAAATTAAACTTACTCTGCTCTCAGATGCAAATATCATGAGGGTTTTTCATGTGTCCACTAGGAAATCTGTGTCTTATGAACACACACATGCTCCTTTCTTCTTATTTCCCAGCTTGGGCAGGGTCAAATGGCTGTTCTCTGCTGCCTTGTCCCCACTTTTGTTCTTTGTGAAGACTACTGAGTGTCCATATCCTCTGTCTAGTTCCTGGGCCTTGGTAGTTTGCCCTGCAAGCTCTTTGCTGGGTCCCCTCACCTCTTACCATGGTAAGGCCCTATGGCAGCCTTTCTGGATCTCAGCTCATCCATTTGCCCTCCTCCCCACCCCTCCCTCCATAGGAGAATGTGGAATCTTCTCTGGGTTGCCCATCCGAGAGCCAGAGAGGTGGCTCTCTCCTTTGGCCAGACTTGTGTGGCCTCTTTACACAGCTAGGCCTGCCCCATGTTGTCATAGAGCACCCTGCTCAGTGGATTCCTCCCAGGGAACCAAACAGCAAGCAGAGCAGGTGCACCTCTGCTTTCAGCCTTCCCACCCACTCATCTAATATTCCCTCTCTACCATCCTCTAGATCAAATGCTGGAGAAAGGACACTAGGACTCATGTGTCCTGCCTCCTTTTTCCTCTCCTGACTTTCTCCTCCTAACTGCCCTTGCCGCCAGTCACTCTCCCTGCCCTCTCCCTCTGACTGGATGGATGGGACTTTTGTTTCATGCACCTTTTCACTCTAGTTTTATGTTCTTTATATCATATGTTCCTCCTTCACAATCTCAAGATGATATCTGAGCCTTAAGGCAGATGCAGATGGGAAGAAGATCAACCTACTCCTAAGAGTAGTTATATCAGTAAAGACTTAAAAATATTGTACATGAACCAGATGTATTTCATATAATTTTCTAAAGTGTTCTAGAAACAGAAAGGGCCATTTTGAACATTTTTTGAGAGAAGAAAAGATAAGAATTATGTCCAAAATAGGATTAAACAGACTTTTAAATATCTCTTCAGTATTCTCAGACATGCGGTAGCTTACATAAAAATTGCTCCTCTTGGTCAGTAGTATTTTGTAGCCTCTCCACCACATGAAGTCACAGCTTGCCCAAAGAATCAAAACCTTTCTTTTCAGTTTAGAAAACTACGTATTCAGCCTTATCTAAATGGGCTGTCTCTGTCCCCTACAGATATAATTATAATAAGATTTCATTCTCTGCTTTTCCTAAGTTAAAACTAAAATCACAGGTCAAATATATGTCTATTTCTCCTTTATTCTTTGTTCCCAGAGCTTTTCTTTTTCTGTGAAAAGGATTCTGGGGCAGAGATGTGATGCACATGATGGGTCCCCTATGAGATTCTATTTTCTCTGATCCTCTCCTAGTTTATAAACACACATAAACATGTCTGTCTGAGTTTGGCTGGAATATTTTATTCAAAAAGGAAGTTAATTTTATCCTTTGGTATCTACTAAAAATATCGTACTTTACAAAAAAACTTTCTCGTTTCTCATAACATTGAAATTTATTTAAAAGAACAGATTTTTATTGATAAAATCAGCTAAGCACCAGTATTACAAATTGAAATGGGGCAATAGCTAACATTCAAACGGTATCTAGAATCTGTTATACTGAAAAGTGCTCCAGATTGGGGATCAGGAGAAAAGGGTTGTAGTGCAGCCCTGCCATCATCACATATGTGTCTGTGAACAGCTCATTTCATTTTGATGGGCTCCGAATTACTCCCTCTATAAAATATGAAGTTACAGTAACTTTTCTTCTAAGGTCTATATTTTGATAAAAATCTGTGATTCTAATATATAGAGAAGGAAAGTGACCAAATCTACTGAAAAAATAGACAAGGCAACATTTCCACCAGCAACTCCCACTTCTAACTATGCTCTTATATGTTTTCTGCCAAACCAACAAGGGATATGGACTGTCTGGCAGAGTCACTAGGACAAAGGATTAAAGGAAGAAAAAAGGATCCAGATGTTTCCATTGGGATAATTGAATTTTCAGACACATCTAATTCAGATAAGCTGTATCCATGGACAATTGAGCCAAAGACATGAAAGTGAATCTTAAAATTCAACTGGGTTTTCATGATACCACTTCCCATTTAGCACTCTAATCGATATTATCCCCTCACATGTCTGTGATGACATGGTAGGAGTCAAGGGGAAGGACACCCTTAATCAAAAAGCAAATTAAAATCTCCATGCCCCCAGTGGTTTCACAGCAGAATTTGTGGTATGCTCACTGAGTACAGAGTACTGTTTTAAGTGAGACGAGGAAGGGATAC
This sequence comes from Pongo pygmaeus, assembly GCF_028885625.2. Classification (NCBI taxonomy): domain Eukaryota; kingdom Metazoa; phylum Chordata; class Mammalia; order Primates; family Hominidae; genus Pongo; species Pongo pygmaeus. The sequence continues at coordinate 86,350,216 of NC_072379.2, forward strand.
AAAAGTAAGACTAATGGTACTGCAAAAAGTTCTCAATCTAGTTGAAGAAAATGTGTACAATAACAATAAACTTCATGACCTACTTCTAAAAAATCACATAAATGGCAAATGTCTTTATCTGTGTATTGAATGTTTCCCTTAATTCTTTGAGGTTAGGCTATCATAAAAATTTAATTAATCAAACCAAGAAAAGAAGTTTAATTAACAATGCATAATTAACAACCCCAAACTCATATCATACTTAGAAAGTTTGATCTTCATCTACCAAGTCTGTTAAATTCTGTGGTAAATTTTAGGCCTAGGAAATAAATAAGGAACCAGAGCCAGCAGTAAATAGGATGAGAATATAATTTATCTCTGAAACTTTTGAGAGTGAAAGGGGGCACTTTTAATAATTACACAGTTATGCTAATTATTATGGCAAGCTTAAACTGAGCCTGCTTTGAGTAAACTGGAATATATGGATGCCCTTTTGATAAACAAAATAGACTTGACATCATTGGAATAAGTTTTATCTAGGATCAGAATGCTGAGGCAGGCAGTAAAATGGAATTCCAGGACCTGCCTGGCCGAATGCTTCTGCCAAGCATATTTCCAGCCTGGAAAAAAGGTGAACTTTGTCACTTACCTTCCCTTCTATTCATTTTAAAAATAAGCCTTTATTTATTGTTTATTGAACACCTATTTGAAGGAATGGAGTGAATACAAAAGTTAAAGGTACACTCCTGTTAAGGAGTTGGTTGCTGGTGTGGACAGATGGGACTTGCGTGTAACTGACGATTCTTAGGTATGTCATCAGGCACTATGGGATAAATTGCCAAATAAATTGTACAATGAGTTGAAAGGTAGGTAGAGGGAGAAATCACATTAAGATGGCAAAGGAGGTAAGGCTTTAGGAAAAGATGTCGGATTGAAGTTGGGTCTTGAGAGATAAGGTGGAAATTTACAGAGTAAGTGGCACATTATGCTTTCCATCTTCTTTTCCAATCAGCAAATAACAAGCTATTAAATACAACAAACAACAGCAACAACAACAAGGATAACAAAAACCCTTGCCATTTTTGTGGCACTCAAAGTGTTATGAGCTCTACTATGTAGATAGTTTTATAAATAATTAAGAGAAGGATGAATTTCTCTGTAGAAAAATGGACTAAGGACATGAAAAGGCAATTAATATAAGAAGAAATGTGAAAGGCCAGTCTACATTTGAAAATTTATTCACTTATTAGTATGAAAGAGGTGAAAAAAACTTGACTAACTGGTGGGAGTAGGTAGAGAGAATGGTCACTCTCAGGACTTTTAGTAGAAAAGGGTACATTGGGATAATGTTTTTGAGTCAGTTTAGCCATATGTATCGATAGGTATATATTCTTTGGTTCAGGAATGCTACTTTTAGAAATTTGTGATAAGGATATAATCATATAATTGTACAAAGATGTTCGTGCAAATGTGTTTAACATAGCACCATTTATATTAATGTGAAAAATTATAACCAACTAGTAGTACATTGATAGGGTATTTGCTTAATAAATTTTGGTACAAATAGTAGAGCACATAGTAGAGCTCATGACTATATGAGGTGATGGATATATTCATTAGCTTGACTGTGGTAATCATTTGACAGTGTATACGTATATCAAAACACCATATTGTACCCTATGTACAATTTTTGTTTGTCAATTATACCTCAATAAAGTTAAAAATAAATGTTGGCACATTCATACAATAGAGTAATGCATAGTCACTGAGGAGGTTAATGTGCAAAATATTCATTAAGATATTTTAAGTGAAAAAAATCAGACTGAAAATAACATGTGAAATAAAGATCACATTTATGTGTCAGGATTTTTGTCCAAATATTAACAATAATTATCTCTAAGTGGTAATTGTAGCAGCAGTACTAGTAGTCTTGTTTTTTTGAAGGGGGGATTTAGGTGTGTTTTTATTTTATTTTTATAGTTTATATTGTTTGAATTTTACTCAATGAGCATGTGTTGTTTTTATTACTAGATTATACTATTAAAAGTATTTTGAGGAAAACTGTCTTGCTGATTTGATAAGCAATGTCCATGTAATAGGCACAGAAACACATTTTCAAGGTTGTTCCTTCTAGAAATCCTCAACAAACTATTGGTATTCCCTTAAGTCATGATTTAACACAAAGAATTCTGAGAAGATTTATGTCTCTAGATGTCTGTCTTGATCCAGGGATCTATTTTTGGCTGTCTAGATGTGTGAACATTTAAGCCATTTCATCCAATATTGTTTCTCTAACTGAACTTTTGGATAAAATATTGAATTGTAGTGAACTTGAGATTATATTTCGTGACAGCTCCCTGCAGTGCATCTCAGTCTATATAGGAGGGATCTTTAAAAAGTTTATGGAAAATGCATATTATTAAAAAAACGATGTGTGGATTTCAAACTTTTTTGCACCAAAATAAACATGTACTAACTTGTTATAACATGTCTGAACAGGATCTAGTTTGAAGGATTAAGACGTATAAGACATCAGTTTGAAAAGAACCCCATCAGAACAACATGAATTCTGCTAAAATTGAAGCAAGAACAAACATCAAATTTATGGTGAAGCTTGGGTGGAAGAATAGTAAATCACTGATGCTTAACAAAAAGTTTATAGGTACAATATCCCAGAGAAATCAGTAGTTTACAAACGAATAACTCATTTTAAGAAGGGATGAGACAACGTTGAAGATGAAGTCTGCAGTGGCAAAACATATCAATTTGTGAGGAAAAAATTAATCTTTTCCGTACCCTAATTGAAAACAATGGTTAATGGCAGAAACAATAGCCAACACCACAGACATCTCAATTGGTTCTGTTTCCACAATTCTGACTAAAAAATTAAAATTGAGCAAACTTTCCATTTGATAGGTGTCGAAACTATTGTGCCTAGATAACCTGAAGACAAGAGCGGAGCTTTCAAAGGAAATTTTAAACAAGTGGAATCAAGATCCTGAAGTATTTATTTAAAGGACTGTAACAGAAGATGAAGCATGGCTTTACCAGGATGATCTTGAAGACAAAGTACAATCAAAGCAATGGCTACCCAGAGAGGGAAATGGTCCAAAGTAAAAGCAGACTGGTCAAGAGCAAACGTCATGTAAAGTTTTTTGGGATGCTCAAGGCATTTTCTAGTTTACTTTCTGGAGGGTCAAATAATGATAACATCTGCTTATTATGAGAGTGTTTGGAGAAAGTTAGCCAAAGCTTTAGCAGAAAAACACCCAGGAAAGCTTCACCGGAGTGCTTCTCTACCACAAAAATGCTCCTACGCATTCCCCTCATCAAACAAAGGCAATTTTGTGAGCATTTCCGTGGGAGATTAATAGGCATCCACCTTATGGTACTAATTTGGCTCCTTCTTACTTCTTTTTGTTTTCTCATCTTAAAAAATCTTTTAAGGGCACCCATTTTTGTTTCAGCTAATAATATAAAAAAGACTGCATTGATGTGTTTAAATTCCAAGGATCCTTAGTTCTCTAAGGGTGGACTAACTGGTTGCTATCATTGCTTACAAAAGTATCTTGACCTTCATGGAGCTTATTTTGAGAAATAAAATTTATATTTTTATCTTTATCTTTTAATTCCATTTTTCCATGAACTTTTTGAAGTCTGTTTATATAGTTGGTTGTCTATGAAGCCTTATGTCTTAGTTATCAATCCTAAGGATAGGATTAATATTCTTTTGTTGAAGCTAAGGACTATTACTCTCAGGAGAACACGGCTAGGTAGAAGGCCATCCTACCTCCTCTCTTAAATAAGGACTCCTTAGCAAGGCTGAGCTTTTCTGCAGAAAAGAGTTCTGGATCTTATTCAGGGTATCAGTAAATTTACAGTCAAGGTACTACTGTTTCAATCATGTAACATCATAAAAATAGCTTTGGTTTAAAATGTTCTAAGGCAGTTATAAACATGCTCACCTTGGCCAAACCCCTGTAAACTCTTAGTTAAGTGTACATATAAAATGAAAGGTTCACAATGAGCAATGCTAATTCTGTATTTATCCTCCCAAATACATTGTATGGCTAGATAACTAAATGTATAGATGGGTTGTATGGTATAGTTATTTATGAAACAGAAGAAAAAATCTTCAAAGAAGAATAATTATATTTCAGAATAATGAATATGTCTGCAATCCTATTTTCTGGTGATAATTACCTACAGAAGTCAGTACTCTGCTAAACCCATTCCTAATTTAAGATAGTAAAATACGTTGTTTGCATTTTTAAAGCAGTTTTACCTGGTCTTTGTAGCTGGAGTTACAATCTGGTTGGGCCAATTCTGTACAAATAGAGTAACTCAATTAAAACAACATAAAACTGTTTAAAAAATTAAAATCTAAGGCCTATGGTACAACACAAATTTTAGGAAAATCTCAAACGACAATGAATTTTAGAAAAATATCACACCCATACACACAAAGACATCAGATTATCAAGTTCTATTTACTCTAAAGCTGCAGAAAAAGGATCTCCAGGTGGTAAAGCCTGAGCATGCGTATTTTTAAAGCACCAAGGCAATTCTGATAGGCAGCCAGGTTGAGAACCATTGTCCCAGAAGACAAGCCATCTGGCCTCACTTGGTGTCCTTGGCAAATAAAAGGTGAGCCCTCCATTGCAGGACTTGTAAACTAATAAGCAGTTGAAAATAGTATTGGGTTTGGAACCAAATAACACTCGGAACAAACTGCTCAAAAAAACTGCAAGGTCGAGGCTAGTCATTTTTGTGTATATGTGAAAAAAATGTGTTTTTGTTTTCTGGAAAATTTCTTGCTACTTCTTACAAAAGCAATACGTTTGCTATTGAAATTTTGAAAATAAACTATAAAAGAGCACAAGGGAGATTTAAAAATTACCTGTAATTCCGTCAGCCAGATATTACCACAACATTGTTTATATCCTTTCAGACTTTTTATATAAATGGAAATATATTGTATATTTGATTTTGTAATACGCTTTTTAAAATTAGCAATGTACCACGAGCACTTTCCCTTGTTAATATTCTTCAATAAAATGATGTTCAAGGGCTACAGAACATTTCATTCCATAATTAGCTTTATTGTTTTTCTATTTTAGCTTTTCAATTTATGACCAAAATAATCCTTCAATGATCCTCCTTGACCAAAACTCCACATGCACCTTTTGAATACAGATCCTCTTTGACTTACGATGGGTTTACATCCCAATAAACGCATTGCAGGTTGAAAATATTGTAAGTCAAAAATGCATTTAATAGACCTAACCTACTGAACATCCTAGCTTAGCCTTGCCTACCTTAAACATGCTCAGAACACTTACAATAACAGTTGGGCAAAATCGTCTAATGCAAAGCCTATTATATAAAAAAGTGTTGGATATCTCAAGAACTTTATTGAATATTGTGCTGAAAGTGAAAAACAGAATGATTATATGGGTACTCTCTAGGTACAGTTTCTACTGAATGTATATTGCTTTCACATCATGATAAAGTTGAAACAAGTAGAACCATAAGGTAGGGACCATCTGTACTTCCTTAGGAGTGCTAGAGTTGGGGTCGTTGGATTAAAAAATAAATGTTTACAAGGCATTTCATACATATTGTTCAACTATCCTTTGGGCAGGATATATCAATTTTACATTTTTTGACCACAGTTTCCAGTCCATAAATTCTTACCAATATTGAATATGTTATAATTGTTGCTAATCTGATAGGTGACAATATGTCTTAAGTTAATTTGCATTTCTTTGAAATAACTTCCAAAGATATTTAATATTTCGTTCATTGTTACTGGTCACTTATATTTCTTGAGAGAACTGCCTGATCATGTTCTACATTTGTTTTTCAGTTAGGGTATTTTTCTTTTCCTTATAGTGTAAACTCTTTGTGTTTCAGAAGTGTAGAATATATTTTTTCCTACTTTATTTACTTAAAAATTTTTCTTATGATGTTTTGGGATGTATACAAGTTGATAACTATTTTTTGATAAGAATTTATAATTCAATTATGTCACTGTAGAAGAGTCAGCTTTGGAAAGATTACCGTCTTGGTAAGAATGATGCACTCCCATCCTACAGTGCATCACTCCAAGCCTGAAATCTAATAATTGTTCTGCCTAACGATATCTGGTTTAGCAATGGATCACTAACTCTTGGTATGAATTTAACTCAATGTTTTATATCTTCAGGGGCTACTTAGATTTTAAGCTTTGTCCCTAAACACGGTACCCTATTAAAGAAATGTTGGTCATTGAAGAATAGCTGCAATTCTGTAGTTATTTATTGAACAGGTCTGATATAAAAGTCCCTAAATAAATATTAATCTGCCTTTGTGTAAGCGTGAACATGCTGTACTACAAATTATCTTTTAAAAAACTTATGAATGAAAATGTACGCCTTATTTGAGTATGAAATAAGATTTTATGTTTATGTAGAGCTTTACAGTGAATAAACCCCACATTCACATATTATTTCTTTTGATCCTCAAAAACTGATGAAGTAAACAGAGCAGTAGTAATGCTCACCACAGTTAAACTGATGAGGAAATTGATATTAAAATGCAGGATGACCCACCACAAATTCAGTGCTTAGTGAAGGAACTGGTATTTTTTAAAAGCTTCTGAACATTAGAAAAAGACAAAGAAAGCTGGGTGCAGTGGCTCATGCTTGTAATCCCAGCACTTTGGAAAGCTGAGGCAGGCAGATTGGTCAGGAGTTCGAGACCAGGCTGACCAACATGGTGAAACCCTGTCTCTACTAAAAGTACAAAAACTAGCAGCTGGGGGTGGTGGAGTGCACCTGTAATCCCAGTTACTCAGGAGGCTGAGGCAGGAGAATCACTTGAACCCCAGAGGCGGAGGTTGCAGTGAGCCTAGATTGTGCCACTGCACTTCAGCCTGGGCGACAGAGCGAGACTCCTTCTAAAGAAAAAAAAAAAAAAGGAAAAAAAAGAAAGAAAAGGAAAAAAAAGAAAGAAAAGAAAAAGGCAAAGAAGCCAAAGCAAAGTTGAAAGAAATAAGCTAGAGAATTTCCCAAACTCTAAGTGAAGCATGGGTGTGGTTGAGTTTGAATGTAGCTGCAGATTTAAAGGAATTCTTGGTTTTCTTTTATTGTCTAAATTTTAAGGCCTGTCCATTTGTTTGCAATGTTTTAAACACAGAGATTGAGATGGCTTCTTGGAGGGGTCAGTAAGGCTTGGACAAGACTCATATTTGACATATGGCAGTGAAAGGGTATGCTCTGTTAAAAAGAACCAGATCTAATAGCAGCACTGGGCAAGATGCTGTATGTGGGGATCAGAAGGTATTACATCCATAGAAATCCTACCTGAGAATGGAACAAGGTAGAGAATGAAAGGCAAGGGAGAGAGAAGAATTCTGTTTGGTGACACCATCGCATACAGACCGACTGGTGAGTGACATGGATAGTTTTTTTTCCTGACATAGACAAAAAACAAACAAAAAAAACCATAGGGACAAGATTTAGTAGATTTTAGTAGATAAGGGAAAGATGACTATTTGCCTGTGGCCTATATGCTAATCAGCTACTGTAGTCATATTCATTCTCTTCTGGGACGTTTACATTTCAATAACAGTTTTAGGATCAAATGCCAAATAATGAAATTTTGATAGAGATTACATTAAATCTGTAGATTAGTTTGGGGAGTATTGCCATTTTAACAATATTAAGTCTTCTATTTTGTGAACATGTGATGTTTTTCCATTTATTTAGTTTTCCTTCATTCCTTTTAGCAGCGTTTTAGAGTTCTCAGAGTGTAAATTTTGTACTTCTTTTTCTGAATTTATTCCTAAATATTTTATTCTTTGTGACGTTACTATAAATTAAATTACTTTCTTAATTTTATTTTTAGATTTTTCATTGCAAGTAAACAAAAATGGAACTGATTTTCGTATGTTAATCTTGTATTCTGAAACCTTGATGAACTCACTTATTAGTTCTAATAGTATTTTTAGTGGATTCCTTAGGATTTTCTCTCTATGTAAGATCATGTCATCTGCAAATAGAGATACTTTTACTTCTTTTCAATCTGGTTGCCCTTTATTTCATTTACTTGCCCAAATGCCCTGGCTAGAACCTTTGGTACAATGTTGAAAAAAAGTGAGAACAGACATTCTTATCTTGTTCTGGATCTAAGGCATTCTTTAAGCTTGATGAAGTCCCAGCTCTGTGTCCCCTCAGGTGACCCAACCACACCTTGATGAAGTGCTCATTTCAGTCAGATGCAACAATATTCTAGACAAAGGAGCCTTACTCTTATAGCTGGCATTGATGACCAGAATGCTCAGAACCAATGGTTGGACACAGCACCATTAAGGGATTAAGACTCAGGCCCTAGTCACAAACCATAGGCTACAATAGATGCTAAATTATTATATACTGTTCATGAAAGGGTAGTGTCTCTAAAGTATTTGAACCAATACATATATCTTTATTTTCATCAACTTAATCTACTTCCACTAGTTTCACCAATGAAAACCCATTTGTAACATTCATTATGCTAATTAGCAGAGATTTAGGGTTGGTTAAAAATAACCATAGCCAAAGCACCTGTAGTAGTGACATGTGGAGGGCAGATTTTCTGATATAATGTTATCCAACCACCTTTGAAGGTGGACTTCTGAATTAGGACAATTAGCTGTCCCTAGGGTATTGCCTAAATTAACAGAAAACACACATATATACACACACACACACACACACCCCTTATACTCTCAATGCAGAAATATTTTACAGACATTATAGCAATGTTACAGACATTATAACAATGTCAAATAGGCATTCTTTACTTGGTGTGGCTGAAACAGAACTCCTATTTCCTTCTTAAAGATGTTCTCCTCAGGAATTTCCATCTCATTAAATTATGCCATCAACATCACCATCCAGGCATGTGCCTAAGCTGAAAATCTAGGTGTCAGCCTTGATTTCTTGATTCTCACCTTCTGTAATCAATCCAGTAGAAAGCCCTTTTGATTATGCGTCTAACTCATATCCTAAAGCCATCTCCTTGTTTTCTCCACTATCACCACCTTAGTCCAAATCACCAGATTTACATCTGTTAAAAAAAGCATGAAGTGATGCGCAAGAAGCCTATGCCAGCTCCTGTGGCCACATTCATACCTTTTTTCTGAATATCTGACTTAGCCTCCTCACAGGTGTTCTGGCTTTTTCTCCACCATCCCTTCCTCCCAGCTGACTCCACTCTCAGAAAAGCAGCCAGAAGTATCATGTAAACATGTAAATTAGGTTACATCGCTTCCCTTATTGAAACCATCCAATGACTTCCAATCATACTTGGAATGAATTCCAGATTCCTTACTCTAGCTGTGAAGTCCCCATGGTCTGGCTCCTGATTATCTCTTTGACCTCATTTCAAACAACCTCCATTCTGCCTGCTATGTTTTCGCCATGGTAGCCAACTTTTTGGTCCTTGAAAATGCCAAACTCATTCTTGCCTTGGGGCTTCTGCACCAGCTGTCTGGCTGGCTATTCTGGCCACAAAGCTCTTGCCTGGATTTATAATAGCTGCCTGTTTCTTGTGATTCAGAACTCAGCCTAAATGTAAATTACACATTCTAACTTGGATCCAGCTTGTCATGCTCTACTGTATCTGCCCATTTTAATTGTCTGTATTACACATGTTTAGATGTGTGTGTCATTTCACTGTAGCCAGGATATAAGCCCCATGACAGCAAACATTGTGCCTGTGTTATTCACCTCTGTATCTCCATCATGGAGAACCATGCCTGGTTCCTAGAGATGCTCAATAAGTGCTTATTGAATGAACAAGTGGAAATTTCAGAATCGAGCCTGATGTTGTGATAAAAGGACCATCATAATTATTCTGCTTGACTGGATTTTTTGGTATCAAATACTGTTCAAATAAATGAGTTATAATCTGGGGCTCAAAACTTCTTTAGGGACAAGAACTAATTGTATGCTATTTGTTGTAATAGAATATAATCAAGATCAATTTTTAAAACATTGTGTACATTATTTGTTTAATTTGTACATCACTAAATGATTTATATCCTAATTGCACTGGGTAGTCCTGGAACTTATCTATTTAACTTTCCTACAGTGTCTGCTCCATCAATTAACCACCCTCTGCACATGAAGCTCTTGGCCAGGATTCCAACAGAATCAGAATCCCCTGTGATACTCCAATAAGGAAACTCATCAGTATTCCTGATTTTAAAAAGAAAAAAATTCACATTGCCTCAGACGAGAATTCTCAGGTGCTAGACTCTTTAATGATATTTTTGGTATTAAATTTTCTCTTAAAAAGGAAAATGTGCCTTAGATTGCAATTACAGGGAGGTAGGGGACTGGAATGGAGCAGAGTCAGGGAACACAGGACAATTGCTCCTGTGTGGGGTGCCCTTTGAATAATAATAACTTGAAGTATGAACTGGTCCTGTGTTTTTCTCTTCTTCCTCACTTCTCCCAATACTATATCCTTTATGACCATGAGGTGAGTCTGCCATTGAAACCAGGAGAAATGTGTCAGTTCATATCCTGGAATCAAAGTGATGGTGCATTGGTAAATGTTTGACAAATGAATTTCCAGAAAAAGAGCCCTGATTTGTGGTCTTTGCTGGTTTCTGCAGGGTAAATGCCTCTTCAAGCTCTCAATGAGGCACCAGTGAATTTGGAGTTAGGAAGAGATGCTAACAATTGTCTCTCATGAGCTAATATGACCTGGCTCTACAACACCAATGGATCAATGATACAAATTCTTAGAGTTCTTAGCTTCAAGTTCAGCAAGTCTGATCCAGGTACAAGACAGAAAAGATTTGACAACGGATACAATGAGGCTGAACTAATTTCACACCCCATCCCAAGACATAAAACACAAACAAACAAAACGCAAACCAGAACAAACAGCCAAAGAAACTTTAAGCTGGAAAGAGAGAAGAGGGAGATGTTTAGAGAGAAGTGATATTCTTTAACAGCAGGTCAGGGTGAGCCTGGGAGGGCAGGGTTTAAAGACATGGTGAGAGTTGAAGATGTTAAAGTAGAAGAAACTTGTCCTGCCCAGTGACAGAGTACTAATTATATTAAAGTTTCCTCTAAGAGAAGAGGCACTGTGTCGTGTTAGCCCCACCTATAACTCTGGGTGTAGGCAGTCTTGCTTAGGCTCATCCTGGCACACAGGCAGAATGAGAGAGCCAGGATAGCCATGGCTATCCATGAGCAGACAGAGTGCTGCCTATAGCCCAGAGTCTTCCTGAGGCCTCAAAAGGTGCCACCCTTCCCTTTGCTTTTCAGTTTCTGTGTGGCTGTAAGAACAGGAAAGGGTTAAAGGGCTGGGGTCAGGATTTGATGATCTTGGGGTCCTAATGGGAGTGCTGCAGAGGGTTTAAGTGTATAGATCCAGAAGATTTTCCAGGACAGCAGGCATTTAATGGAAAAAAAGAAAGAGGCTACATTTTAATTTTCATTTTGCACAGGGCCCTGCAAATTATGTAGCTGGTCCTAGACCTGGGTCTCCCCAAAACTAGCTTATCCTCATTCCCTTAGGATTCTCCCTCACTGGAAGAGCAGGGCCGGAAAGAAGAGAGCAGGCCAACAGTATCTTTAGAACAACTGTCAGGGTGGCCCTGGGTCTACATTTCCAAACCTCATTCCCTACTATCCTAGCTACCCAAGACATTTATGCGTTCTTGAAGAGTAAAGGGATCAGCAGACGCAAAAACTCGGGAAATGGTATCCTAAAACCCCATCTGCAGATTTAAAGGCCGTATAAGTGCAATAAAGCTCCTGGGAAGTCTCTTCAGTAAATAAGATACCTATTTAATTGTGCTTAATGCTTGAATAAACAACTGCATTTGTGCAGATTTTTTTTTCTGATCCATGTGTAAACATCCTGAAACAATTTCTCTTAACACTCATTTGAGAAGTGGTGCCCCAAAAACTTGAGAAGAATTGGCCACACCTCCCCAGTCTTGGGTGTAGGGATCTAACAGCATAGCACTGACTTCCTCCCTGCACTCCTTTTGGAAGTGATGAGCAATGAATCATTAGGTTGCCATGGTATTTAGGAACTAAAAGCGAGCTCACACAGCCTATTTCAGATGTAAACAAGAAAAGAGAGGTCCATCAAGGTTAAATCATTGTTATAAAGTAACAGGAGCTTGAAGTAGCCCAGTCAAGAGTTAAGTACAAGCAATAATGATAACAGTTAACATTTACTGCATATTTACTTTTCCAGGGGTGTGTTATATTATTTTACCTTCACACAAATTATAGAGTAGATACCAATGCAGATATATGAAGTAAACACCTGTGGTGGCTCATATTGTGTGACAACTTGGTTAAGTTATGGTGCCCAGTTATTTGGTTAAGCACCAGTCTAGAGGTTGTTATGAAAGTATTCTTATTTTTAGACAGGGTCTTGTTCTGTCACCCAGGCTGGAGTGCAGTGGTGCAATCACAGCTCACTGCGGCCTTGACCTCCAGGGTACAACCTGTTCTCCCACCTTGGACTCCCAAGTAGCTGGGACTACAGGTGTGCATCACCACACCCAGATAACAAAGTATTTTTTTAAAGATGAAATTAACTTTTAAATCGGTAGACTTTGAATAAAGCATATTACCCTCCATAATGTGGGTGGGCCTCATCCAATCAGTTGAAGGCCCTAAAAGCAAAGACTGAAATTTCCTAAAGAAGAAGGAATTCTCCTGAAGACTGCAATGTAAAAACCCTGCCTGAGTTTCCAGCCTGATGCTCTGGAATTTGGACTCAAGACTGCAAAATCAACTCTTTCCTGAATTCCCAGCCAAGTAGCTCAGCCTACCCTGCAAGTTTGGGACTTGACAGCTTCAAGATCACATGACAATTTCTTAAAGTAAGTCTCTCTATCTCTCTCTTTGCGTGTGTATATATATTTCAGTAGGTTCTGTTTCTCTGAAGAACCTGACTAATACAACACCCATGACCGATACTGAGTATTGTTTGCCCCTCCAGATCTTTCCTCTACTTCCTTCTGCCCTGTCTGTGACTGTTAAAACGTGCATCAATTTGCTTCATCTGCTTCATTGCTCTGTGCTTCTGGGTGGGTTAGGCCAAAGAGAGTTAGTGGCAGGAGATCAGAAGTCAGGAGGAGAGTGAGATTAGGATGTTGATTCTCTTGGCTCTCTGCTAACCAGGCTGCAGGATGGCAGTGGCTGTGTTCCTTTACCTGAGGCTGGAGCTCCGGCTCAGTGGCCTCTCCTACAGCAGCAGCTAAAGTCTCAGTACTCATTGAGTTCCTGTGGCCGCTCCCCTCCTTTGCTCTTCAGGCCTAGGATGGGAGGGGCTCTCCACTGCTGCTAGTCCTTCCCTTCTCATCCCTGCCTCCATGTACTTTACCATTTTATGTAGTTTTCTCTTAATCCTGCCCATAGCTCTGTAAATCATCCTCAATTTTTCTGTTGGAGTGTGCCATCTCTTTCCTGCCAGGACCCTCAGTATCTATTGGGGACTGGTTCCAGGACCCCTGCAGATACCCAAATCCATGGATGCTCAAGTTCCTTATATAAAATGGTATAGTATTTATATATAATGTATGCACATCATCCTTCTATATACGTTAAATAATCTCTAGATTACTTATAATACCTAATACAATGTAAATGCTGTGTAAATATTTGTTATACTTTATTGTTAGGGAATAATGCCAAGGAAAAAGTCTGTACATGTTCAGTACAGATGCAACTTTCTGAAATTATTTTTAGGAATATTTTCAATCTGTGATTGGTCAAATACACGAATGCAGAACCTGTGGATGCAGGGGTAGGTAGTTCAATACCCTTTTAATTCTCATTTATGCATGAGGAAACTGAGGCCTAGAGAGGTTTGGTAACTTCTCCACAGCTGGGATTTAAGCCAAGGTCTCTGATTCCCATGGCAATATTCACAGCTTGTGCACTATATATCACTGTTTACTCTTTCTGAATTAGTTTCCCGATTTGTAGATGGAGTCAGCACAAAAATTTCTGTGATGGTTAATTTCATGTGTTAATCTAACTGGGCCATAGAATGCCCAGCTATTTGATTAAACATTATTTCTGGGTGTGTCTCTGAGGGTATTTATTAGCATTTGAATTGGTGGACTGAGTAAAGCCCATAGCTTACCTCAGGGAAGGTGGGCATCATCCAATCAGTCAAGGGCCTGAAAAGAACAAAAAGAAGGAGGGTGATTAGATTTGGTTTCTCTCTGCCTGATTGGTTGAACGAGGACTTAGATCTTCTCTTGTCCTCTGTGCTCCTGGTTTTTAGGCCTTCATACTCAGATAGGGGTATACACCATTGCTCTCCAGCCCTCAGGCCTTTGAACGATCCCCCCAGCTTTCCTGGATCTGCAGCTTACAGATGCAGATCATGAGATTTTCAGCCTCCATAATCACATGAGCCAATACCTCCTAACAGATCTCTTTCTATATATATTCCTATGAGTTCTGTTACTCTGAAGATCACTGACTAATACAACTCCTTATAGGATTTTGGTTAGCTCTTAATAAATATTAGCTTTTGTTATTATTTGCCACAAAAAAGGACATTAATGAGATGGAAATTCCTACTTTATAGGGTTACTGTGGAATTCCTCAGCTAAGAGGCCTACAGCACCAGCACAGGGCTCCCCACACACTGGCTGCTCAATTAAACTGTAATCATGCCTATTGTTCTTTTCCAAATCCACACTCTCCAGGAATGTGCTCTTGAATTCTCTATGAGCAGAATTTTGAATTGAGAAGAAGTTGCGGGGTGGTGAGGGGTGCTTTACGTATGTTATTTCGTGTAAATGTTACAAGAGAACTAACGTAAGTCATTCCAGTTTTACAGATGAGGAAGCTGAGGGGTTAGAAGTTAAATAACTTATCTAAGGCGACTGCCATATCTGGTAGTGACAGATTGAGGATTCCAACCTGGATATGTTTGATTCCATATTTATCTGAGTCAAAGAAGATTATTAATAGAGCCCAGATGATAGGTCCCACTGTTAAAGTATTAGTCTTTTCCATTGGTAAATGGCTGCTACCTCATGTCTTTTGTATATGTCTTGTCCACCCACTCCCTTCCTCCCAGCTCCAAAGAGAGGGCCTGTTCTGCTGGGTCAGTGCCCATAACTTATCAGTTATTAATTTTCATAATATCACTCCTACATACAAGCTCAGTAGAGGAACTGGAGAATTACGTCTCAGAAAAGTACAGAATAAGCTATGTGCAAACTTACAGAAGTCCAGGAAGGAGGATGACCGGGGCATTTTGAGCATTGCAGAACATTTTCATTATTTCTGTGTCTCTGTCCTGTGGCTGGCTTTCTTGGAAGAATGAGCTTCAGAGGGAGCTTTAGAGTGAATGCATGGAGGGGTGGGATTTCCTGTCCACGTAGTCCAGAAAGCCTAGCCTTGTTTCTGAGCTTCAGAAACAGCTTTTATTGTACCTCAAACCTGAACCCCAAATATCTGTGGTTCTTTTAAAACAACTCAACAGAGAGATATATGAACTCTGTTTTAGGTGGTGAGACAGAAGGTCAACTTCTTCCCAGGCTTCCAGGTTTCAAGTCCATCAGCCTGGACCTTCATATTTACCTGAAAGAGGTAGCCTGGCAGCTTATGAACATAAGCTACCCAGGCAGTGACATTTTGTTTCAGCAGACTGAACAGACTAGGACAACAGTGAATTAAGAAACTCAAAACACCGGGCGCGGTGGCTCACGCCCGTAATCCCAGCACTTTGGGAGGCTGAGTGGGCAGATAACGAGGTCAGGAAATCGAGACCATCCTGGCTAACATGGTGAAACCCTGTCTTTACTAAAAATACAAAAAAATAGCCGGGCGTGGTGGCGGGCGCGGTGGCGGGCGCCTGTAGTCCCAGCTACTCAGGAGGCTGAGGCAGGAGAATGGCGTGAACCCGGGAGGCGGAGTGAGCCGAGATCGCACCACTGCACTCCAGCCTGGGCAACAGAGCAAGACTCCATCTCAAAAAAAACAAAAACAAAAACAAAAACAAAAAACAAAAAAAACCTCAAAACTTGAGTTCATGGGCCAAAGAGCTGAGTCTAGTGGGAGGAGGCAGCTAAGGGAAATTTTGGCATTGGGGGATTTTATGCTGAGGGCAGTTTTGCTCTGTGTTTCCTTGCAGACACCTCTGCAGAGCATCAGGCTCTGTCCCTGCTGTGAGGATCTGCAAGGCTAGCCCTTGCCCTTTACAAATCTCCTTTCTCTTTCTTTCTTTAAAAATGGACTTGCCTTGGATTAATAACGATGTGTTGGAGAGCTTCTTATCTCTGCCTGGAATTATGCTGTCATAATAATATTACCCTTAACCTTTAATCTAAAAAGTAGAGGGGAATTAAAAATAATTCACAAAGGAAAAAGCAAACCTCCACAATCGAAAGAGATAGGGTTAGAGGCAGAAGAAATGGCAAGAAGACATCAGGCTGGAAATGGTGGCATTTAATCGGGGATTAGGCACGAAGTGGGTGAGGCAATTCCAGATGACAAGAACCAACCCGAACCATCTAATGGAACCTTTGTCAAGGTTTTCAAATACTCTAGTGCCCTTTAAAAATCATTTTCTCCTCTACCCTTATGTTTTTGTCCAGGCTTAGAGGTGAAAATGAAATAATCGAGGGTGAGATGCTGGCTCTATTGACTTTTTCTCAAAGGGATGCGAGCTACAAATTTCATGGGAAATCCTCTTGCTGAGTAAAAGCCCTTAAGAACAGGACTGGCTACATGATTTGCAGAGGCCAGTGCAAAATGAAAACATGGAGTTTCTTGTTCAAATTATTAGAAGAGTCAAGGAGACAGGCAAGCATGAAACCCAATGTAGGGCCCTTCTGAGCCTGGGGACCCTGTGTGACTGCATAGATCACACACCCATGAAGCTGGCCCTGCTTAGGGGTCTCTGAAATTTCACACTACTCTCATTTTCTAGCTTAATAATGTTTCTTCTTCCATTTTCAAAGCTTCAGGGATGTGGTAATTGTGTGTGTGTGCACTATTTTTAAGCACTTAAGTTGATTTTCAAAATGGCTCTTTAAAAACTCAAACATTTCTAAAATCCAACTGATCCTGTCATTGTCACCTTTAGGTATAAATCTGAGCAAGAGAGACCACTGCCCAAGGCCCTGTACTTTAGAGGGCTTTGCTTTGGCTTCTTTCCAGCTCAACTTGAATCTTAGCAGGCAAGGAGGCATGCCTACCCAGACATATGCTCAGGTGGCCTAGACCCCAGAATTCCTTGCCCAGATTGCCCTGATCTGCTCCAGGGATAGGCAGGTATCTTTCCTGGATTCTGTCTTCCAAGGGTAGGTCTCACTACTAGCATGGCCACCCTGGGGCCTAAGAGTAGGCCAAGAAACAGCTGTTTGGGAGTGGAGAGAGCAGTCATCATGACAGAGCTTGGACATGTGGGCTTGTCTGGGATATCCTGATGTGTTTGGAGGAGGCCCCCTGCTGTGCCAGATGAAGCTGGAGGGAGGATGAGCTAGGGAGGGGCTGGAAGGGGGTGTTTTCCCCACACAGGGATTCGAAGGACTCTGAAAAGTCTAAATTATAACCTGGCTTTTCAGGCCATTAGGAAAGTATATTTGTTATGGTAGAATCAAATATATTTTATTAAACAGTTTGCTGGCTTGATTTATAACTTATAAATCCTTTGACTCACAATATGTGGGCTTTCTTTTATATTCTTGCGATGGGTTCTGCAAACATTAGGGGCTGACCTGGATGGTGGACAGCAAAGAAAGTATATATTTTATCATGATGTTGTGTACCATCTTCCCCACAGAAAGTTTTGTAGTTTGGTTACTCTGATTTTGCATGTACATGAGCTCGTATGTGTATAATATTTATATACATTTTGACAAGCACAATTTCTATTTTGATCAGTGGAAAATAACAGCTTTTAAAGATGTAATTATTAATTATATATGTACTATAGCCAATTTCAAATACCGTTCTGCTCCAAAAATTTCTTAATTTAGTAAGAATATTCAGTTTCTACCACAACACTCCACTCTGCCAAAATTTGTGTTGATATACCACACAACAAATAATTTTATCTTTAATGTTGAACTTTTTACATGAGCTTGTAATCACATTCACAATAATGTCAAATATTTTATTTTAACAGAATGAATATTCAAAAGATGTATTTCGATTTCATGAATTTAATAAATAAAAACAAACCTTTATTGCAACTGATTTTCTCTTTGAAGTATCTAGGGCACTGGTAAAAACTGGCCTTATTTAACTGTTTGTGCAGTTCTTCTTCTGCTAATGAAGCCAATACATGAACAGTAATCACTTTACTTTTTATAGATCCAAAAGGAAACTTGGAATTCAAAGTGGATGACAGTAATGTAGAAGAACAATCATTTTAGGTAAATGGGAAGTTGTGCTCCACTGAGTAATATAAACACACCTTCTGTATGCACACATGTTCAACAGTCTAGTTATTGGACACAGTCTTAAAGTAACTTGTAACTTTTCAATAGATGCTGGTGCTTTTTCAGAAGATTTGTGTCTTCTGGTTTTCATGTGGTCAGTGTGTCACTCAACCTTCATGGCTGACGTTAAACTGTGTTTATAAATATTCTTTATAAGTTCCACATTCATCAACTTCATTGTGAAATCAAAATTTCGAGCTTGGTTTTTCACTAAATACATACTTTTGCTTTTTTGATTGCTGCTGAAAGATTTTTTTGCAAAACAAAACAGCATAACTTAATACTAATAGAGATATGCATATTAAACCATACAGTAAATTACACATGTAATGAGGATATTAAGGCTACTTTCTCTAAGTTCTATGGCAAGATAGCTCAGCCTCTAGTTCTCATTCATATTTCCCAACTAAATGATGAAGTCCCACATTTCTACTGACTCTGCCAACTGATGGCTCAGTGGTTTCATGCATTTTGAAGGGTGTGGCATAGGCCACAGCACAATTGACTGGCCCAACAATGGCCAGCAGAGGCAATGGTTTTGAGTCCTCTCAAGACCACTCAAACTTTGGTAAATTAGCTTCAAGAGCTCTCTCTTGTCTGACTGCATTGCATTTATCAGAAAGTGCCATGCATGCTGTCTTTGAAAGAGAAGTACTTAGGGATGCAGGGATAGTTTAATATACGCAAGTCAATAAATGCAATATGCTACATAAACAAAATTTAAAACAAAAATCACATGATCATCTCAACAGATGCAGAAAGAGCATTTGACAAAATCCAGCATCTCTTTATGATTAAAACTCTCAGCAAAATCGGCATACAAGGGACATACCTCAATGTAATAAAAGCCATCTATGACAAACCCACAGCCAGCATAATACTGAATGGGGAAAAGTTGAAAGCATTCCCTCTGAGAACTGGAACAAGACAAGGATGCCCACTCTCATCACTCCTCTTCAACATAGTACTGGAAGTCCTAGTCAGAGCAATCAGACAAGAAAGAGAAATAAAGGGCATCATCAGTGAAGAGGAAGTCAAATTGTCACTGTTTGCTGAAGATATGATTGTTTACCTCAAAAGCCCCAAAGACTCCCCTGGAAAGTTTCTAGAACTGATGAAAGAATTCAGCAAAGTTTCCGGATACAAGATTCATACACAAAAATCAGTAGCTCTTCTATACACAAACAGCAACCAAACAGAGAATCAAATCAAGAACTCAACCCCTTTTACAATAGGGGCAAAAATAAGTAAATAAATAAACAAATAAATAAATAAATAAAACAATTAGGAATATATCTAACCAAGGAGGTGAAAGACCTCTACAAGGAAAACTACAAAACACTGCTGAAATAAATCATAAATGACACAAACAAATGGAAATGCATCCCATGTTCATGGATCGGTAGAATCAATATTGTGAAAATGACCATCCTGCCAAAAGCAATCTACCAATTCAACGCAATCCCCATCAAAATACCACCATCATTCTTCACAGAATTAGAAAAAAACAATTCTAAAATTTATATGGAACTAAAAAAGAGCCTGCATAGCCAAAGCAAGACTAAGCAAAAAGAACATGTCTGGAGGCATCACACTGCCTGATTTCAAAAAATACCATAAGGCCATAGTCACCAAAACAGCATGGTATTCGTATAAAAATAGGCACATAGACCAATGGAACAGAATAGATAACCCAGAAATGAACCCAAATACTTACAGCCAACTGATCTTTGAGAAAGCAAACACAAACATAAAGTGGGGAAAGGACACCCTTTTCAACAAATGGTGCTGGGATAATTGGCTAGCCACATATAGGAGAATGAAACTAGATCTTCATTTCTTACCTTATACAAAAATCAACTCAAGATGAATTAAGGACTTAAATCTAAGACCTGAAACTATAAAAGTTCTAGAAGGTAACATTGGAAATAAACCTTCTAGACATTGGCTTAGGCAAGGATTTCATGACTAAGAACCCAAAAGCAAATGCAATAAAAACAAAGATAAATAATTGGGACTTCATTAAACTAAAGAGCTTTTGCATGGCAAAAGGAACAGTCAGCAGAGTAAACAGACAACCCACAGAGTGGGAGAAAATCTTCACAATCTATACATCTGACAAAGGACTATTATCCAGAATCTACAACAAACTCAAACAAATCAGTAAGAAAAAAGCAAACAATCCCATCAAAAAGTGGGCTAAGGACATGAATAGACAATTCTCAAAAGAAGATGTACAAATGGAAAACAAACATATGAAAAAATGCTCAACGTCACTAATGATCAGAGAAATGCAACTCAAAACCACAATGCAATACCACCTTGCTCCTGCAAGAATGGCCATAATCAAAAAAATAAAAAAACAGTAGATGCTGGCATGGATGCGGTGATCAGGGAACACTTCTACACTGTTGGTGGGAATGTAAACTAGTACACTATGGAAAACAGTGTGGCGATTCCTTAAAGAACTGAAAGTAGAACTACCATCTGATCCAGCAATCCCACTACTGGGTATCTACCCAGAGGAAAATAAGTCATTATATGAAAAAGATACTTGGACATGCATATTTATAGCAGCACAATTCACAATTGCAAAATCATGGAACCAACCAAATGCCCATCAATCAATGAGTGGATAAAGAAACCGTGATATATATATATATATATATATTCTTAAATATCATATAAATATATGATATTTATAATATCACATATAAATATATAATATCACATATAAATATATGATATATCATATAAATATATGATAGAATACTACTCAGCCATAAAAAGGAATGAATTAATGGCGTTTGCAGCGACCTAGATGAGATTGGAGACTATCATTCTAAATGAAGCAACTCAGGAATAGAAAACCAAACATCGTATGTTCTCACTGATATGTGGGAGCTAAGCTATGAGGATGCAAAGGCATAAGAATGATACAATGGACTTTGAGGACTTGGGGAATGGTGGAAGAGGGGTGAGGGATAAAAGACTACAAATAGGGTACAGTGTACACTGCTTGGGTGATGGGTGCACCGAAATCTCACCAATCACCACTAAAGAACTTACTCATGTAACCAAATACCACCTATACCCCAATAACTTATGGAAAAAAAAAAGAAAGGGAAGTGCTTGTTATGGTGAGCCTGGACAAAACAGTGGAAAGGGAGATGGGTTATTGACGTACATCTTTTAGTTTCAATCACACATTGAAGTAAAAAATTTGTTCATTGCACATTGATCTCCCGTTATACAAGATCATGTCAGAAGCTGAATACACAAAGTAGAGATCTACCAATGCAACTATTAGCAATTATTATTCATTAAAATTTTAAAATCTGGGACAAATGCTAGATCAATTGGGATACTGGGACAATAGGTATAAGCTAGGATGACCCCCCTTTTGGTCACCATAGTTATAGAACAATAAAGAAGCTTCACTTTCTTTGCTCTTTTGGAAATGGTATTCATAGTTTTGCTACCTGGTATACAAGTGCACCTGAGTTTTCCAAAGGCACAGTTTCCTAGATTTGAGTTCATTTTAGCCAATGGCAATACATGAGCCCAGGATGTCTGCTTGCTATTTGTGACTATATGACCTTCAGTCTATTCCTTTTGCCATTGAAAGTAGTTTAAAGACTGCCTGGTTGACTAGGCCATCTTGGTCATTTAGTTACAAAGTAGAGCTAAGCAGTCCAGGGGACTAAAGAGCTGGCACATGGTATGTACTCAATAAATACTTCGATTAAAAAAGCCATTGTTGGAACTGTTACTGAAAGTCACCAACTTCTAGGCTGTTTTCCTTGTAACATCAGTGATCTCATAGCAGCTTTCATGGCTATGTGTTTATGACTCAATAGCTATTTAAAGGAAGTTTAAATAATCAAAAAGTAATGTCAGTAGTTCCTTGAAGGTCCTATAAAATGACCTCACAACATTCAAAATATCAATGAATAACTTCTGCATTAGGGCATCAGAGTCACAAGATCCTTGCAAGAAGGTTTACAGCAAAAACAAAAAAAAAGAGAGAGACTGATTACTTGTCACAGAATCGCTGAGTGAATCACTAAGACCTGCCTATCACAGTTTTCTGTTCCTGAAATGTTGACTGCAGATTTTGCTTCTGCTTGACATATCAAGCTAAGTAACTAAATGCTGATATTTGATATTATTTGATGTCATAATCAGATGCTCATTCAATAAAAGTCACTGCCAAATTTTGCAAAGACTTGCAGAAATTGAAGTTCTAGTTAATGTTATCCTTCACTTGCTGCTTTGGTTCCAGACTTTAAGTTAATTCTTTTGTAGGCTTTTAATTAAGTAGATGATGAGAGTGGGATGGGACAGGGGTCAACATTAAGTTTGGAGTATTGTTTTCTCATCATTCACCACAGCCTGCTTCAAATCTGTTTTATTTTTACTTTTGAGTTCATTTTTTCAGCACTGAGGAAAGCTGATAACATCATATATATTTGGTCTGCCCCAAGAATGTCACAGAGAGGCCAGATAGATGCATTCTCTCAAAAGACATAGATGCCTGTAGTATACTTAAGAATTTTCTAGTTATTTCCTAAGAGGTAGGTGTTACATATTTTGGAACATAGTTGTCTAGATTCTCTGACAGAATAAAATAACTTTTGTTACTACAAAAATAACAGGGGTGGAGAAAAAAATTATGTTATCATAGGCTTTATTAAAGAGTGTGCCATGGAAAATGAATTATATAAGCTGCTCCAAGAAAGAAGGGTTCTCTGGCCAAGACCGTCACATCACACCTTCCTCTTGGTGGTTCCCAACACATGTTAACATAGTAAAGAATCTGATTGGTCCTGTGATGAATAAATCATTTAGAATTGCTTAACCTGGAATTTTCTAAAGCTATTTATCATGAAACTCTCATCCTGTGGTACTTCCCATAGAAACACTATACTGGTTATAATATAATTTTTAAAGTCTGTTTTCTTGCATTAATTAGACTAATGATTTACTTCCTATAATCCAAGACATTATTTTCTATTTATTTTATCTAGATATATTTTCTTTCAGTTATTTTCTGCTATCAAGCTATGATAGTCCCTCCAAATGCTTAGTGCCACATGATCTCTTAAAATCAGTGACTCTCACTCTTCCCAAAGCCCTTGAGCTTCTGTTAACCAGTCTCATGTTTTTCTTTCCCTTTATTTTTGATTTTTGAAGCTTCATTGTCTTCTACTCTACAGTAGAACCATTGCAACATAGCTGGCATTTGGCCAGGTTCTGTTTTTCTCATTCCCATTTCTCTTACTCCCAATTGTTACTTTGCTCTCAAGATTCGATCAGTATGATATCTGTCATTTCAATAAAATGAAAACATTCCAGATTATGGATATAATCTCTTGACAGACCAATATTGACCTGACTTCCATTTTTTTTTTTTTCTGGATAGATTTACTACAGTCTTTCCCCCTGCGGTGGAGCCCTCAATATCTGCTGAAAGTGTTGTAGAACTCAGGCCTGTGGTTTCTGCCCTGGCCCGGGCCAGTGGTTTGGCCCAACAGGGCCACCTTTCTGCCCTGCTGTAGGGTTGAAAGTATGGATTGATTCAATTTGTTCAAGAAAATGTCGGGGGTGCCTTCAACATACTAGCATTGGGATAGAGTGACAAGGAGAACAATCTAGGCAGGAACCTGTTTTTATGAAACAAATATTCTACTAGCTGAGAGTTTTGTCAGTGACTGCTGTTATAGTTTAAAATATAGTTTTTTTAAAAAGGAATGCTGTCTTCACCCAGTTTTGAGGCACTGGCTGGAGGCTGGTCAGCTTCCCTCTCTGAGCTGCTGATTAAGTCCATACCCCCAAGGACTTCCCTTATCAGGCTCTCACATTCTGGAACTCTATGCAACATCTCTAAATGCCTCACGGCCTGGTACCAGACAACTAAGAACAGCCCCTGTGAGCCAGAGAAATTATTCAAATAAGTCAGTTCACAGGGAGCTCAAGAAACCTAGCTAACCCCACCCAACTTGCCATGCACAAACTGCCTGCTATAGCTCAAGCTTGCTGTTGCCTTGCCTCAGGTGCAGTCCCTGTGTGGCCCTGGGTGGCATCATTCTGTTCTTTTATTTGCAGCTGGAAGCAGAAAAAAGTTTTGTTATTCATCTATTTGAGAGTGTTGGTGCATTGTGCCTCACCATCAGAATAACTTTCTTATAAAATTTAGCTGCAAGCAGCAAAATTTTGGTTTTTCCCTTCATTGTTGTGGAAATTGCAAAGGATTTAGAGGTACTAGTTGGTGGTGAAGAGGAGGTGGAATCACGATTTTAAAGAGAGAAGAATTCTTTTTTAAAAAAATTAACTTGAGTAACTTAATTTCCCTATCAAGGACTCTAGCAGGTTAATATACCCCATTTATTCACATATTTCCTGTGTGTTTACTATTTACTGTGGCCCTGGTATTATAATGCCAGGAGGTATGCAAGAAACAGAAAATGTGTATCCTTCTCTTGAGAAGCCTATAGATTAATACAGGAGACATGACGTGCACTTAAAATGATTAGAAAGCCAAAATCAAGCATGTGATAATGTAATCAAACCATCCCTAAGACAAAAAAAAGAAAAAAAAGAGAGAGAAAAGAAAGAAAGAAAATAATGCGAAAGAACTACAGAAATACGTTTGCTTGCAATTTTCAATAATAACTAACCTAAAACCCCTTTTTTAGGCTTTCCTAGTTATTTTGCTGGAGAAATATTTGTGTGATTGCTCTGTCCCTCAGTTCATTCTTCCCAGCTCTGAAAACCTTTCTCTGAGGCACGCAGGGCCTGGCTGTTTCCAGCCTTGCTATGAGAAGCTAAGATGTACTGGAGTCATGTGGATTTGAGCTGAAGCAGCTAACAAGGTTCTCTCAAGGAATGGATTTGGAGGAATGTGTTGGCAGTTCAGATCAGATGAAGCCATTTATTTTAAAACTTGGGTGCATTTCAAAAAGGAAAATGGTTTCAGCACAAATCCATTTGCAATACCAACCTTCCTGGTTGGGCAATTGAATGTTCAGCTAATTTATTTTTGATGGGTAGGCTTCTGTGTGTTTTAAATGATGGCTGACCGGCCTGGAATTTGGACTCCTCTAGAAGGCATTGGGTGTTGCTCAATGGCTTTCAAGGGAACTCACGCTTTTCCTGGAGGAGATGCAGGAAGCTGTAGTTGATCAAGCCTCTGCCCTTTCTGTGGACCTACTCTCTGGTGACTTTCAATCATTCTTCCTACCAATACTTTATTATTAAATATCTACCTTGAGTAAAGGATTGTGGCAGCTTCTGCAAGGAATGCCAAACTTGTCAACACAGAGAGGAGGCAGGGACTCTGTGCAAGGCAGAATATGCGCATTGCCATAAAAGAGGCATAAAGTGCATGGAGTGAGGAAGGAGTCACTTCAAACTGGATGAATCAGAGGGAGCTTTACAGAGAGAGAGGTACTTGAGCTGACACTTGGAGAACAGGTTTGATTTGGCAGCCAGAGAAGGGAATTGTAAACTACAGTGGGCCAACTGTCCCCTCCACTTGTTTTGATAAATAAAATTGATTTAGAACACAGCCATGCCCATTCATTAATGTATTGTCTATAACTGCTTTCACACAACAACAGAGTTGAGTAATTGTGACAGAGGCTTGTATGGCCCTCAAAGTCTAAAAAATTTACTATCTGGCACTTTAGAGAAAAAGTTTGTGACCCCTGTTTAAAGTCAATTGCTTAAGGGAATGATATATGGCCTTGCTGTTTGGACTTGATGTAGGCCAAAATGTATGACTCCATTTGGCAGGCATTCTGGAGACAAAGTGCCTCTGAGTGCTGGGAGTGTTTGGATGATATGATGATTCTGAACTTCAAGACAGTGAGTGTGGTAGATGGACTGTGGAAGAGAGATGCTACAGGCAGGAAGAAAAAATTCAGAAGTTCATGTTGTCACCTAAGTGAAAAATAATGAATCTGGATTAGAACCATAGCTGTGATGAAAGAGAGAAGACACAAAAGACATTGTGAATAAAGCACTGTAAGGGAAGACCAAAGGAAAGAGAGAATTGAGGATGGCTCTGGGGTCTTGAGCCCGAATGACTGGGGATGTCAATGACCCCTTCTCTGAACATCCACCCATCTGAACAGGATGAATTGGGTACTCCTCCCACCCTACCCCAATTAGGAGAAGGGATAAAGCTGGAGTTTCTCCATCCCTCCAGGGCAGCTAGTGTTGGGAGGGGAGGTGGTCAGAAGCTTTTGTTACAGAGGGAGCAAGACCCAAAGCCTTGCCTATGGAAACATATCTGTTACTAGACAGAAAATCAGGCTATGTCATCTCTGAGACAAAAATATTGCATGAGTTGGAGGGGTGTCCTTGTAATTTGGGTCACCTTGGAGGATTGCCAGATGAAATACAAAATGCCCAGATAAGTTTGAATTTCAGATTAACAAGGAATTTTTTTATAAGTATGTCCCAAATATTGAATGAGAGATATTTATACTAAAAATTATTTGTGGTTGATCTGGAATTCAAATTTAACAGAATAAATTTCAGATCAACAGTGAATAAATTTTTAGTGCAAATATTTCCCAAGTATGGAATATATTTATAATAAAAATTATCTATTGTTCAAGTTTAGTTGGGCTTTTTATTTTTCTCTAAATCTGACAACCTTACTGTGCTGGGGTAAGCAGCCATAGCTCTCGCTTTTAGGGAGACTGAGCACAAATTAGGACACCTGTATTTGCTTTACCACGTAAGAGTAGAGTTGACACGCCCAGGGTTTCTGGAGCCCACAGCTGAGTGGAGGATAGTTCAGTGAACATCAGGCCTGGGTATGAGGCACTTTTCTGGAGTGTGGACAAAGGATGGACCCAGGGGTGTGACAGGGTGAAGTTTCCAATGGTGGTGGTCTGATCATCTAGCTGAGACTTTAAAGAGGGTCTGGACTAAACAGGAAAAGTGAATTCAGGGTGGAGATAAATTCCTTAGAGGAGCTGCCTTTCAAAGACCTAATTCTGGAAGGAATTTTCTTGTGACAGAACAAAGCAATGGCTATGCTAGATGAAGTTTCCAGCTTCTATCACACTGGCTCCAATGTACAGATCTGCCTACTTCAGACCTTTGGAACTCTGACATGTTAGCTCAGTAAATAGATGAACATTATCCACCCACAGTCATGGAGCTATGTGGTAGTTAATTTTTTGTGTCAAGTTAGGTAGACTATGGTATTCAGTTGTTTGGTTTAACACCAGTCTAGATATTGCTGTGAAAGTATTTTCTTAGAGGTGATTAAAATTAAAGTCAGTAGACTTTAGATAAAGCTGATCACTTTCCGCAGTGTGGGTGGGCCTTAACCAATCAGTTGAAAGCCTTAAGAGAAAAGACAGTTTGCTGGAAGGGGAAGGAATTCTGCCTGTCAGCTGCCCTTGAATTCAAGACCGCAATCAGTGCCTCCTGAAATTTTCCAGGGTGCTAGCCTGCCCTTGCTAGCCAGCTCCTTAAATTGTTAGTCAATTACTTAAAATCTCTTTCTCTTGCTTTCCCTCTTGCTGTCTCTGTTTTGTTTCTCTAGAGAACTCTGACCCATGCAGGCTGCCATGCAGGTGATCCTGGAGTGGCAATGACTTCCATCCTATTTCCCACCCATCTCATCCAGAGCCATTGCTGGTTTCTGGCGGCATAGATTCCTCTTCCCAACTCCAGGCCTGTGCAACAATAAGACCAAGCTCCCTGTTTACACAAATAGGTCACCACAATACAGTCCTTTAGTCAGGGGAAGGTAGGACCCACCTGGTCTGGGTCACACATCCAAGAGCTGTCATATAGGAAAGTGGGTTGTTCCCCATAGCTTGATGAGTACAGCCTTGGCCTTGCAACTTTCGGGTGTGGGACCGTGCCCTTTGACCTCAGACATGCTCCCAACACAGCAGCTCAAATTCACTCTGCACAAAGTGTGCTGTAGAGCAGTCTGTTTCTAAGAAGGCCGTTTTGTCAAATGTCTTTTCCTCTTTCTCCAGCCCCCTCACTGGAGAGTCGATGCAAACAGAGACATGCAGGTCGATACAGAAAATCAGGTGGAGGGTGTGTCTGCTCTTCTCCCAGCTCCCTAGCAACAGCTAGATCATCCTTTTATAAATCTTTTCATGGAAATTCTAGCCTTTCTGTGCAGGTCTCTTCTCTGTTTTTTGTCTCTCAGTATCTTTCTCCCTGCCTGTCTGTGTCTATCTATTTCTCTTTACCCTTTCCTCCCTCCCACCAACACCCTGTCTCTGTCTCTCTCTGCATGTTTCTTTCTCTCTGGTGTGATTTCCCACATTAACCACCGTCCATTTCTTTGATTCCTTCTTGGCAATGAGAGCTAGAGCACCATTATGCAACAAGCAGTCCTGCCTCCCTGCTACCTTAAAATAATAATGTTTCATGGTGACAAATGGATATGGTTAACAATGAAAGTAAAATGCTTAGCAGGCAGGGGTGTGACTGTGTCAGATTTCTCTGCTGGCGAAAACAGACAGTGGCCCGAGAATCTCTAAAGAAAGGAATGTGTATATGGGGATAGTTGGTGGTGTTTGCCAGGTGGACTCCTCTGCTGTTTTATTCTTAATTTAGCTTCTGTGAATCTCAAGACTGACTTCTCAAAGGTGATACAATAGTCATTCTTCATTTACTAAGTTTTTGTCTTGTCATAAGAAACTTAAAATGTGTTAGTGGATGTTAAAATCTGGCCTTTCAGATTTACATCTGTTATTTTTCTTTGATTAAAAAAAAAGACAAAAAAAAAAAACACCTCAATCTGAATTAATGAAGAAACATAATGCTTTTTGTGCCCTGGTGACTGAAGTTTCTACATTGTGTCAGAAAAGCCTCAATTAGAAGAAAGCAAGCAAGAAAGAAAGAAAAAAGAAGAAAGAAAAGAAAGGAGCTTTTCTAGACTTCTTTTCCCTCCTCACCACTAAGAGGGATACAAGATGAATATTAAGAAATCTTCCACCCAAATGCTGTCTGCATGCACATGTGTGCATGTCTGTGTTCTGCACGCTGCATGTGTGCCTTTCTCCTGGGTGCAGATGGCTACTCCAGGAGCAGCACATGTGGGCTGTGTATGTCTGAAAGTCAGCTTGGTTGTGCACATGGAAAGAAGAAAACAAGAGAGTGAGGTGGAAACCACACAAACCTAAATCAAAAGCAACTGTTCTACCATGAGGAAAGCAGGCGAACATTGCTTTGTGCACACTGCACTCTTTCTTTGCCGCCCAGACTGATCTTTGAAATAAAATAAAGAAGCATGGCAAACTAACTGAAACATAGGTAGAAATAATATATTTGGGTTTCAGAAAAAAAAAATAACCTGGCATAGCTTAAAAGGCACCCATTTCATAACAACACATGTGCAAAGAATTACAATAATTGCAGTGCACACATCGGGAACAGACAGAGTGAACAATGAATATTAAAAACACATTCCTAGAGCTGGCCCTGTGGCTTGGCAGCCGCGCACAGCATGGAGACCTGCGAGGGAGTCAAAGGAAGCCTCTTTGCTTTTCCAGAGCTGTCAGGGCTTGGCAGGAGCTGAGGTGGGAGCCTTCGGTGTATGAGGAAAGTGGAAGGAGAAAGGTGGCGGTGACTATGCCCAGCGGTGTGACTCCTGTCTCCTCCTGGCAGAGCCTAGGGTGGCTTCAGGAGGGTTTCATAGAAGAAGTCAGTCTCAGCCGTTTGGTGCTCCAGTTCAGAGCTGAAGCGGAGCCAGACTGAGAAGGAGGAGGGATGGGGATAGAAAAACAACACCAGAGAACAAACAGACAGAAGGTAGTGCTGGGAACAGCCAGACTGTGTCCTGCATGAAAATCCCAAGTCCTCCCTCTCTCCCTCCAGGCCGCCTACAGCATGATCTGGCATGAGGGCCTTCACTGCTGCCGAGACATAGACTGGGAAAGTGTTTATCTCCATGAAATAAATACATTGATCTGCCTTTTTTCTTTCAATATTTGCTGTGCAGTGGGGGATGAATTCCTCTAGTGGTGTGCTCCAGAACCTTCAAAGGCACATTAACCAAACATTAAAGGTACATAATGATCTTTTCAATGAATCCCTTCCATTGTCAGCAAAGACAAAGGCCCTTCTCTTAAGTACAGCTTTGGTTTTGAGTGTTCAGATTTTGCCTCTTGCCATTGGCAGGGACTTGACTCTGGAATCCTTGCATCTTTGGCAACAAGAGAGGTCAGAGGGTGGGAATCTCTAACTGGAGAGTTTGGTTCACATGCTGAGAGTTGAGGTCTTAGGATTCTTAAGCTGCCGGCCATGAACATCTAAGGAAGCATGGAGACAGAATTCAGGGAGCTCCATGAAGGTGGATGAAAAAAAGAGACATCTTTAATCTTTATTTTTGATAATCTCTGAAATTTAGCATTCCTTCTATCACAAATGTAGGAAACAAACTATAGTCATGTTAGTAATACTTATGACTTTGTCGCTAGTAAAAATTACAGATATTTTAATGCTATTTTGCTGTTTCAGATGTCTTCAAATTATTATTTCTATTCCTCACAGTTTTGGAATTATAGTAATTATTAGACCTGCTATAAGATCTTATTATTTTATGCATTAATGAAGAGGAAATTATCATAATAAAATACTTTGATAACTGTATTTTCATGTAATTGGTTTCCCTTGACATCATATTATGTACTGTATTTTATTCTTGTTAAAAAAGATGATTCTGAGAACGGGTCCACAGAGCACATGGCTACATTACCAGAAGGTTCCATGGCACACACAGCATTCTCCAGACAGAAAAGAGAATCCAGACTCAAAAGCAGTCGTGACACACTGGACCCTCCACACAGAGGTCTCCACACATGGGGGAGAGAAGGGAAAGGCAAACATATGTCTCCAGACACAACACTGAGGATTTAACAAAGAAATTTTACTTATCTACTCCTTAGATATGCTCAACAAATGTTAGCATTTGCCAAGATGAACATTTGTATTTTCTCTTCAACAATTTTCAGTAGAGCTCCAAAATGATTACATTAAAAATAAAATAAAATAAATCCCTCCAACACCTCCCATGTCTCCAGATACTGGCCAGGAGTGTTTGCCATTGAATCACAATCAATAAGGTGGAAAAAGGCTGATGATGAACTGTTTTGCCAGTTTCTACACCAAGTGGAAGGACAGAGAACAGCTATAAAAGCGATGGGGAGAGAATCAAATAATACAAGACAATATGGGATGACATCTCTGAAATCAAGGCATCAGCTAAAAGAACTGACACCCACAGATGTCAGAGTGGTGAGTTAGAAAGTTCCTGTATTTCTAGTTGTCCTCATGATAGAGGGTAGGAGGAGTTCAGATTTGGAAGCAATGATTCCTTTGATTGATTAGAACCTGAAATCCTGCTGAACTCTCCTTGTACCAGTGCAGAATCTAGCACTGGGAGGGGTGCTGAGAGAAACAGGCCTACTCACAACACTCCAAAATATGAACCTCAGTATTTGGCTCACAAGGAACAAAAGTACTGCCCTGGAGAAAATATGCAAAATAGTAGCGATCTTCATGGACAACTTTTTTAACTTGAAAAAATATTGAATGTTATACTAGAGTTCTTGCTATATAAGAAAGTCAAGAGAAAGAGAGAAATGTTTGGAAGGATCTAGATTCATTATGTATCAGACACTATATTAGTTTTTTTGTACATTTATCTATCTTATTTATCCCTTTCAACACTTCTATGAGGTATTATCAGCCCAACTCTTTTCGGATGGGGGCACATTGAAGTTTAAATCATGAAATAACTTGATTGAGGTCACAGAGCTAGTCAGTGGGATTTAAACCTAGGTTTGTCTGACCCCCAAAACCAGTATTCAGTTATTTCAAATGGTTCCAATTATAAAAATCTCTGTGACTAAATCATTAAAATTCAAGAAGTCGTTATATAAGTTGAAGGATTAAATTTGAAGTTAGGAACATGAACGGCAATGTGGTAACAAGTTACATGTTGTCAAGAGAAACTTTATAACAGTGAACAAAATTGTTTCTCATCTGCAGAAAGCCAAATGGGCTTGTCCATCTATTTTAATCCTCAACTTAAATAAATATAAAAGCAGCCACCTGGAACGGAAGGGCTCCTTGATGATCTACTCATTTGCCCACACAGTAGTGCTTTGTGTCTATTGTCAGAATGTGAAACTGTCATCCCCATTCCTTGTGTGTAGATAATAGGAGAATCCATCTGGTGCATGAGATTCTCACCACATTTTGTTGAGTTCAAAGTGTGTTTTTGCACGAATTGCCATCTCTTACCAACTGTATCTGCAGGGCACCCAAGGTTAGAGTTAAGGCCAGGAAAATAGCTATTAAAAATTAGGAAAAAGGTAACAAAAGAAAATCTCAAATACATGCCAGGATATTCATCAAGGCATCACTGCTCTTCACCATCCATATGCCTCCTCCCATTTCAAGGAAAGCTGTGATGAGAGAGTGGACATGTTCGAGGTCCTCCTTAAAATAATTTTGCCCCATCACATCATGGCAAGATATTGTAGTCTGCAAGCTACAGACATGAGGTGCTACTTTGGGATGAGCTTTAAGGCCTTGTCCAGCCTTAACTTTCTGTGATTTTTGGGAGGTTAACAATTGTTAAGAAAGAAAAACCTCTAAAGGTGTTTTCATAATGCCTTGTAGCTGTTAGAACTAAAAGGGTTCTTGATTGAAGTTCAGTTATGCAAGACTACAGCTCTTTCATGCTGCAAGTTATAGGGCAAGTTATAGGATTTCAAAGACTTAGTAAATAACCTATGATCAGAAAATTCAATTTGTTCATGAGGTGGAGAAAGGCATCCTGCTATTAAGCAGTCAGATGGAAAACATGCAAACCACAGTTTGTGGAAGAGAAAAGAACATAAAAACCCTTGGGCAGAAGCACAAGCAAGTGCAGGAAACATATTCAGCAAAGTCTGCGTGTCCATTGTAATTGTGGGAAGCAGGAGCCTCAACACCAATTGAAATTCCAAACTGCAATAACCGGATACATCACACCCAGGTCAATCCTTCCAGTGGGGAGCACTGAGGAGTCTATGAGATTCACTCACACAGAGCTGGGTTTGAAACAGAAGATTCTGGTCAAGTAAAAATGCTCTCTGAGTCAGGCACAGCCAGTGATAAGCAAAGCAATTAGCCAGTGATAACACCAGCAATAAGCAAAGATAGCAAAAGGCACAATTAGAAAAGGCCACATCTCTGTTAGGCAAAAAGATGAACTCTCCTCTGAAAATAGAAGAAAAACTCATCATAAAGCACACACTCATTATTGCTGCAGAAGATCTTGGAAAATTGCTTTGAATGGATTGGCAAAAACTATATTTGCATTAAGAATCACCTCCCTCTCCCAAAATGGATTATTATCTACTGCAAAATCTGGCTGCTGTATATTGCCTTATTTTTCTGGTGTGCTTTCTTTTCTACATCAAAAAATAACTGTGGTGTGTAAACTCAAATCCTATAATGCTTGTATTTTTTTGGCATCTGTTGTAATATTGGGGTAGCGTAATCAGGGCCACTGCTAACCTATTTGCTATTCTTGTGCAAATTTGAAAAACAGCTTTCCTCTCTCCAGGTGGATCACAGGCCCATGCCAGGGCAAACAGTTTGGTAAACAGAATATGGGCGGGATTTCAGTTCCACTCTCACCCTCAGCTGGATGTGCAGTCCCAGGTGCAATATTATCTCCATCACTAGGTGGTGGGACCTGCTGAGTTCCATTTTATATCAGCGAGGGTAGCAGATGCTGTTGCTGCCTGGCCATATCCCTTCAGCCGTTCCAGAGGTTACCTGAATCTGCAATATTCAGCTTTCTGTATATATCAAGATTTCTTACCTCAAGCTCCTGTTTCTCTCTGCATGGTCTTTTCCTGGCTTCAGGAGCATGCTGGACAAGGCAGGGGTATTAATGCCCATAAGCAGTCCTCAACCAGAGTGGTGGAGTGGAGTTGGTGGATAAATCCTCCAGCCTCCATGCCCCTAGGTGAGTCAATTCCGAGGCGTGTCTGCACAATATCCTATAGGGTCCTCAGCATTCACACATCCTTTGTTGATTTCCTTCCCTTCCTTTTTTCACTTTCTGTTATGAACCAAATGTTTGTATCCCCCCAAATTTATATGTTGAAATTCTAACCCCCAGTGGGATGGTATTAGGAAGTGGGCCTTTGGAAGGCAGTTAGGTCATGAGGACACAGCCCTGATGAATGAGATTAGTGTCCTTATAAAAAGGGAGAGGGTTCTCTTGCACTTTTTTTTTTAACCACTTGAGAAGTCTGCAACCTGGAGGGGCACCCGCATCAGCACGTGACCATGCTGACACCCTGATCTCAGACTTCCAGCCTTCAGAACTGTGAGAAATAAATTTCTGTTGTTTATAAGCGACCCAGTCTATGGTGTTTTGTTATAGCAGAATGAACAAATGAAGACACTTTCCCATTCCTTCCTTATGCCTCCTAGGATCAACTTCCAAATCCTGGCATTCTATTCCTTGTCTCAGAGTCTGCATTTGAGGAATCCAAATTAAGACACTGGGCTTCCTCACTATGATTCTAACTCATGGCTTGATATACCCCCCAAGATTTAGAGCATTAAGTAGAATTTTTGGCACATAAAATTCTTCATGAATGAAGGTAGTATTTCATTAGTCAGGTAACATTAACAAAAGAAAAAAAATCACACCATAAGGAGGGTAGAAGCAAAATGGTTACCCAGAGAATTTACAATGAGAAAAGTTTTCTACAACTGTCTTAAAGAAAATGTACTTAAAGGCAAAGCAAACCATATGTCCTGGCAGTAGGCAGGGTAGGGGGAGAGAGGAGAAAAGGGAATGACTGTGCTTGGTAACATCTATGCAATAGACAATGGCCTTCAGATTTAGTGTGAGGTTAGGTTGTGAGGTTAGGAGGACTGAGTGAGTGAAGGAGCAGGGGCTCAATGCTTTGAACCTCACTGCAGAAGCTTGCTGGAGGCTGGCCAAAAAGAGAAGCAAATGGGTGTGGGGGAGACATAGTGTGGAGCAGGTACTTTTTAATCCATCCATCCAGTTTTAAAGTTCACCCCCAAATCTGGGGATTCCATTCAAACATTATGGAACCCTGTATTGGTATGTGCTGAGCACAGTGCTAGGCACTACTTCATGATAGAGAGAAATGGGCACAAATCCTGTCCTTAAGAAACTTGCAGTCTAATAGAAGACCTAAGATATGCCAAGACCTTTAGCACAGGCCAAAATAAATGCCCATGAAACAACTACCTTCTAGACTTTACGCATCTTAAGGGCAGGGCTGTGTTTTCTACATCTTTATATGGCATGCCTTGAATATAATGGGTGCTCATAGATGAGTGGTGTTTGAACAACCCAAGGAAGAATCTCATTATATAACATAAAGTTTCATGGAAAAGCAGAGAAGGCAGAAATCCATTGTAGCTGGAGAAATAAGGGAAGGCTTCCTGGGAGAGGTGGCTTTGGAGCTGACTGACAGTTACAAAGTAAAATACGCCCAAATAAAATGGGTTCTGTGGAACTCTGCTTTGCTTGTCAGCAGAGATCTGAGATCAGGTTTGGAGATATGTCTTTTCTTCCACTATTCCTTGGAATCTCATGGGTATATATTCAACTCTAACTTCTTAATATTTTAAAAGTGGTTTACTCTGAAAACATCCCAAGCCTGAGCCTTTTATTCTCTTGATATCAATGAAAGGGTTTTATTTTATTGCTTTCACTGCAGCTAAGGGACTATTGTTAGTTTATTCTACATTGTTGCTCAGAGATATACTTAAAAACACAAGCATACATTTGAAGATGGGAAACAAAAAGATGGAAAAATGCACCTATTTAGGAAAGCCAAGCCTCCCCAAGAGAAAACAAAAGGCTGCCAAGTAGATTTGTGTTTTAACTTGTGATCCTTCTTGCTCCCAGCTTGTAGCCACCTAACTCTCCTTCACACCCGATCTCACTTTTCCTCTGCCAGGACTCACAGCAATGCCTCATCAGTGGGTGTTCCATGTATGTCAGGAGAACAGCAGGAGTTTATGTGGAGGACCTTTGCTCAGGGAAACCCTTTAACGGGCAGAGCTCTCCCGTTGATCCAGCAAGGTCAGCACCTGCCAGGTGGATAGACTACCTTTTCATTAATTTGTGAACCTTATGAAATTGCCATTTGTGTGGGTCAACAAATGGTTGAAACCAATAGAACAACTAGCCCACCACCTAGGAAAAAAACCAAAAAAACAAAAAGTCAACCTCAAAGGGTTTTTTTCTTTGCTGATCTCAATTTTGCCATTGAAATCTATCCACATAGCACCTGTGCTGTGTGAAAACTCTTAGCAAGTCTAATGAGGTCACCACAGGAAGAGAAGATTTGAAATTCAGTCCATGAGCAGAGATGGGTAAGGAACATCAGCCACTGTGCCTACTCTTAGATCCATCTCATGATCACGCCTCTCTGCACCCCTCCCTGTGGTGCTGCCTGAGGGCTGATCCAAGTTTTCGTCCCCCTGGAATCAGACAACTGCTCTGTTCCCTGGTTTCTTACCTCTAGACATGGAAAAATCAGTTTTATTCTGGTATCTTCCTAGGCTTCTCCAAAGCTACTCTGCTTCTGCCTATAAACTTCTTTCTCTTCCTTCTACCCTCTCCAGTGAACTCACTGTGTTCTAAAAGTTTAGGCTTTTGGAAAGCAAAGCCAGGAAGCCCTGAGACTTTCTACTTTCTGATTATGAAATGAACTTCCCCTGGGGCAAAGCAATGCGGAGTCTACTTAAATGGGGCAGGGGGTAGTCAGAAAAAAAGTGGAGGAAAAAAAAGTAATTAATATCACAAAATATTTAGCCACAAGCAGAATATATGGTAGAGTGGTAGGGATTAGAAATGTACAAGAACATCATCTCCTTAATAAGCTTCCCCAAGTTGGATTTTAATTGTCTTGAAGCTTGAGAGACTTTAAGACGAAAAGAAGAGTATCCTGGATTCATTCGCCTCCAGCTCTCTTCCTCTGGGACAGTGAACTAGCACAATCCACAACTCATGAACGACTAAGGGTGATGTGGGTTTGTGAGATGGATTGGGTTGGTTCCCACCTTGTTTGAACTGGTACATTAAAAATAATCTGAATAAGAGCTCAGGAATCACTTCCAGACATTCGGGATCAGAGCAGGACAGGCTAAAGGAACTTCTTCTCCAAGCCCTAAGGTTATGGTTCCCTCCTTGCATGTTGTTTTTTTTCTCTTAAAGCCATTCAACATTTTTGTTTTACAACTGCTTCAGGCTCTTTGCCACCCATTGGCATGAGGGTGGCAGTGGTTTACGTTGAAATTTCTTTTTTTCCTTGACTGTCTGTTTGCCCAGTTACCCAGGTGATTGACTCAGCTACTTATGAGTCAATCTTCTGAAAAGTCATTTTCAGAAGCCTTACCATTTGTTTGCACCATCAACAACAAATATTTCAGGCGTGAATCAGAGAGCCATTGTCTTTGTGGAGGTCGTCATGGTGCTGACTTGTCTTCATTGGTGTTCTCTCCTGCGTGGGATCCTGCCAAGGAAGCCTCTCACAGGGCGAGCTGGAGAATGTATTACCATTTAGAAGAACTAATTTCATTTAGAAGTTGACGTTTCAGCCAGGTCTTCTGAGAGTCAGAGTCATTGTGAAGGTGCACTTGGGATGATCTAGAGAAGACAGTAAGCAACAAAAACTAAAAGCCAGCTGACATACTGCCCCAGAAATTTCTGTTAAACAATGTTTAACAGAAACATTGTTTCTTTTTGGGGGGGGGTGGGGAGGGAGGGCAACTTTGAAAAATAGATGCAAGGACCACATAAAAGGGATATGTACCAATAAGAAAAAATTTGTACCAGATAGGAAATGAGATATAATAATAAAAATGAACTAAATATTCCAGTGGAGTTAGGAAGA
Source organism: Pongo pygmaeus (assembly GCF_028885625.2). Classification (NCBI taxonomy): domain Eukaryota; kingdom Metazoa; phylum Chordata; class Mammalia; order Primates; family Hominidae; genus Pongo; species Pongo pygmaeus. The sequence continues at coordinate 86,388,622 of NC_072379.2, forward strand.
AATAAAATATTTATGGATAAATCTTATTTGGGGATGACAGCATGAATGCCAAGGAAAAAAGAAAAACACCAAGCCTGCTGCTTACTGAGTTAGGACATGTTCTTTCATTAGTTCCTTAGTGTGTAAGGGAAGGTGAGGAGTTCCCTGGCTTGTTGTGAGGAAAAAACTTCAGAGGGAAAGAAATGGGGCAGGCCTAGGCTTGTTGGTGGGGCTGAGATGTGAGCAAATGAGACCTAAAACAACAGTCGTAATGATGAAACGCGTCTAAATGGCCTCAGAAGGACTTGGAATGCAGCCCTGTCTATACTATCAGACCATTTCATCTCTGTGTGAAAGAAGAATCCAGCATGAATTTTCTTCCCCCATTCTGGGCAAGAGGCAGGAGGGGTTGAAAGATAATAGTGAATGGCACTTTCCTCTCCTGAGTATGGCATTGAAAGGTGTTGAAAACCAGAGGAACATCTACTGCCATCTATGCAGTTCCACAATTATACAATTGTCAACCACGGGCTCACAGATTTAGCAAGTTTTTCCACTTACAGGAAAAAAAGTGGCTGGAGGAATTAACCTTTTTTCTTCAAGAGCTTAAGCAAAGACGTTTTCATGGCCTTAGGCATGCTGGGGCCAGTTTCCAATCTTGAGCTCACTTGCTGTCCACAGGTGGCAGAACAATCTCTGCCAACTGTTCTCACAGGTGATCTCAGGTAGGACGTAGTTCTTTGCACTGCTTCACAGCAGATAAACTGAGTCAGAGGAGCTTGCCTCTGGGCCTGGGAGAGGAAAATGAGCCTGGAGTTCCACAACCCAGAGCAGAACACAGATCTCTGCTTCAGTACTTGCCCCCTCCTCTCACCTTGACACACCGTTGGAGTTTAGACAAAGGCTGACAGATCCTGAAACTTTCCTGGGGAAGGTCAGCCTCAGATACTGACAAGACACCAAGGGACTGCAGCTGCTTACTATGGAAAGAGCATGACCCTATGAAGAAAGGAAATGAAGGCCTGTAAAAGGGACATTTTTATAAGCAATATAAAAGGAGATACTTTTTGGGTTCATTTCTTTTTGTGCAAAAATGACAACTAGGGATATGAATCAAAGTTTGGGCTGGATTAGAAGTATGTGCTTCAGAAACGGCCACTGGCAGGTCAATCTACACTCTGGTTCGTGGCTAGTCCTCTTCTCACATCCATCAGCTCCCAGCTCTGTTACCCTTGGTAGCAGTGTGGCAGAGCCCTGTAAGCTGTGCATATAACCAAAATATATGCTGCGTTACTACGTGATTGTGTGGCTTTGGACAAACTGCTTAACTTTGCCTGAGCCTCAATGATATTATCAATGAAATGGGGATGTTTCTATTTTCCTTGTGCCAAGGGCTGTTGTGAGAGTCAACAAGAGGACACAAAAAGAAAAATTTTGACCACAAAAACTGCTGTATACAAGTGTGAATTCTAGAAAAATCAAGCTATAAGCTTGGTGTTCTGTAGAACATTGTTTCTCTGTAAAATGTAGAGTGATAAGTGATAACACTTTAAAGAACTGTTGAAAGTGTGTGCAGTTTTACTTTTTTGAAGGGTGGCCTCATAAGCCTTAGATTCCTTTTAGCTTTCTTGAGGAGGTACCGCTTGTCTCTATATACTGCCATTTTTCCTTATAAAAGAGTTCCAGGTGCAGTGGCTCACACCTGTAACCCCAGCACTTTGGGAGGCCGCGGCGGGGAGATGACCTGAGTTCAGGAGTTCGAGACCAGTCTGGCCAATGTGGTGAAACCCTGTCTCTACTAAAAAAAAAAAAAAAATACAAAAATTAGCCAGGCATGGTGGCGTGCACCTGTAATACCAGCTACTCAGGAGGCTGAGGCAGGAGAATCGCTTGTACCTGGAAAGTGGAAGTTGCTGTGAGCTGAGATCACGACATTGCACTCCAGCCTGGGTGACGAGCAAAACTCCATCTTGAAAAAAAAAAAAAAAAAAAAGAGTTCCCAGACCTTCTTTATGTATCACACGGTGTCCATTTCCCATGAAGAGGAGTGAAGGTTTTACCTTACGGCTCCTCTGAATCTTCCTGACAATTGAGGTTTTATAATTACTTTCATAAAATGTATGTTGTTAGGTCCGTTCGGGAGAAAGTACTTGTTTTCCATAGACAGCTAGTAAAATTTCATAAATCCAGAATCCTACATTCTTTGGATTTCAGACTCTGTAGGTCAATTTCATTAAAACAAAGAGACAGAAGGGGAAAAGACCATATCCCCCTGAAAGCGATTTCTCTTATGTGGAACTAACCCAAAGAGGGTGAGGTTTGTTTCTATCTTCATTCTGCCGCACCATTTAAGACTTAACATTCCTTCGCCCTGGTGCCGAATTTAGGGCAGGGTTGTGGGGAGAAAGTGGATGCCAGGGAAACATACGTTTTATTTTATATTCATACAAATGTCTTCTTCAATTTTTGTAACAGGCCTGCGAGCTTCCTAGGCAGGAGGAAAATTTGAACAAACTCTGCTTTTAGTGACCAGGAGTGGAGACATAAAAAGAGCTTTTCAGCCTCTCTGGTTACAGAGATAAGTACAAAAGGGTAACTGGCATTAAGTCTGTAGTAATAGCTGTTATAAGTACTGACCATGATTTGAATCTCTCGATAACTGATTCTGGGGAGGCAGGAATATTTATCAAGCCATTAGGAGAGGCTGTTTCGTGCTGATAAGATGCCTACAACTGATGAGGTCCACCTGAAGACGGGATGAGGCTGGGCTGGATTTACAGCCATTTGCAGTGAGAGCAAAAACATGGTCTCCTTAAGAACAGCGTGAGGCATTCAGCAAAATTATGCAATCTGTTTCCTGGGGCAAGCCTATGGAATCTTAAGGAAACAAAGTTGGTGAGAACCCTAGCATGTAAGGTGATTGGGATACTGTACTAATATTTGGCCAGTAAGTCACAATTTCGTTGATGTGGAGGGAGGGTGAGGAAGTGGTGGTGGGGGATGGGGGGGTGGATAATTGAGACAGAAAAGTTATTAATCTGTAAATCTCATTTTTCAGAAAAATCTCACACTGAATTATAAGGTGCCAGACATGGGATTATCCTGGGTTTTTAAAAAAGTGAAATCACCCATTTTATACAACTCCAGGGCCTTAGTTTGGGTTATTAGCACCATGGGAGAAGTTGCAGTACAGGCAATATTAAAGTTAAAAACAAACAGCAGTAAAGCAGTGGCCCACATTTTATATTCCTTGTCTGTTATGTTTTGCACTCATGCATAACCTCAGTACCAGCTTTTACATTTTGTTTTTAAAGAATACAAATATACTATCTCACACTTTAAAAAATGACTTTAGTTGGCTTCTAAAATAAGAACTTGTTTTTTTAGATTGATTCCATTTAAAAAAATAAAATATAGGATGCGATGCAGATATGCTGACCCATAAGGGCAGTTGAGTGACCTTACCAGTAAGTCTCTGGGACATATCCCCCTAGTGTCTTAAGGGGAACTTCCTTTTTACTTTCTCCTTAGCTGATTTTTCAAAAGCATATAGATTTAATTAGCAATACAATGTTTCTACCTTTTTTGTCTGTGTTCAACATTTGCCTAAAGCTTTCTTATGAGAAATAATATTCATAGAGGATTGCCTGGAAGATATGCTGTTATTTTATTCCACTAGATATGCTAGATTTTTATCTCTGTATCAAACCACACCATCAGAGAAATGACTATTTGCATCTTACTGGTTTTCCCTCCTCTTGAAGAATCGGTTTTACTGAATTTGTAAAATCAAATTTGGTGCTTTGATGTTATACCTTTGGTCTGCTTTGAAGGCATGTTAAACAAATAGCCCTGTGTAATTTGCTGCTGTCAGCCTGGCTGTGGTGAAAGGCATTGTCGCCTACCCCTCTCCTCTGTCCCACCCAAACATCTACTTTAGAAGAAGGAGAGCTCAGTCATCCCAGCTGGGCTGAGTGTAAGTGTGTGTGTGTGTGTGTGTGTGTGTGTGTGTCCTGAGCATCTGATATGTTCTCCTTTTGTCAGTACTGTAGCTTATCCAGGGTCCCTTTTGGTTTTGGTCCTGAAGACTCACAGACACCCCTGTGGCCCACCTCTGGTAACTGCCTGTGGCTGTCTCTGGTGTTTCCTCCATCTAGTTTCATCTTGCTCTTCTCACAGGAAGTACAGCATCGCTGTTAAGAACACAGGCTCCGGAGCCAGACAGCCTGAGTTTGAATTCTGCTCCATCGCTTTCTCTAGGGTGTATGACTTTCAACAAGTTTCTTCACTCCTCTGTGCTTCAGTTTTCTCATGTCTAAAATAGAGACAATAATTGTAACTGTTTCTTAGAGTCCTGGTGAGGGGTTTAAAAATGTAAAGTGTTTGAGATGATGCCTGAAACAGAGTAAGCTCTATATAAACGTTAGCTACTATTCTTATTAGCCTGATTGGTCTCTTTAAAAATCGTATTTTACTCTGCAGGTTTTAGTCAGTTACCTCAAATTATCTTGGGAAGAGATGGGAAACACACAATTCTAAAATGTGAAAATTTAAATGGAGAATCAAGGTGACTATCTGTTTAAGCCCAACCAACATGCTATTTTTTACTTCGTTTATCTGGATTTTTTATGTAAAAATGCTGTTTTGCCTGAATTGTTTTGGATGATTACGGCAGTTTCTCTACTTCACGTGAACAGAGAGTCTCCCTATTTCTTTCTTAAACATTAAGCTCAGTGGTAAGGCCACTGAAGCCAGCTGGGGCTTAAGTGAATATTAGGAATAATATCAATAATAACCCAATACTCAGTTGCCACTCCTGGAGCCCTTCCTATCCCAGCCTATTGTGTACAGAGTTTGCCTAAATGTCTCTCCTGACTTCAAGATGTCAGTGGGATCTAAGACAAAAGTCACACCCATAGTTTAAACCTCAAATTCTTGCTATTCTGCCACTCTCCCAGCAGCAGGTGAACAAAGGACCATGGGCATCAGACAGGGAACCTGCCTCTGAATGGCAGCCTGAATTCTCTCCTCAGAGGCCCCTCCCAGACCCCAGACTAGCTATGCCCTGGGAGACAGCCCCAGTTCCTGAAGGCTTGGGCTTTGCTTTTGAAGCAGCAGGAGCCAAAGAGAAAAATGATTCTTTTCCAATGTGCCTCACTCCTGCCCAGTTCAGTGTCTTCTAGAACAAATTTCAGACATTAGATTCTCAGTGCGGGGCTTGCTTTAGAGCCCAGCTCTTACAGTGGTGCTAAACAGATAAAATATTAAGCATCAGTGCATTCCCCAAATCATTAGCACAGAATCCACAGGTAATGAATTCAGCTTGAGGCTATTTGGGGCCTGTTGTTTTTGTTTCCCACCCATAGCACGCACTTTTCAGTAATGTACTCTCTGCATAAGATGAGGGTACGTATACTGTGTCCCCAGAAGGCTTGGAATGTCTCATTTCTGCCAGAAACTCTAGCTCTGGGGTCTCCAAACTCTGTCAGGAGCAGAGAGGAAGAAAAGACAATCATGTAGCTATCTCACTGATGAGAAAATGCTGTTTCTTAAGCCAAATTACTGATTTGAAACACTTTGGAGGATTTAAAAATCTATAAAAATAAATCAGAAGTTGAAGAGTACACCTTTCCCTCTTTTCATAATTATTTAAAATTGCTTCATTAGTTGACCAACGTCACCTTTAATTCTTACACTGACCCTAGGAGGTTGGTAGTTTGGGTTCCTATCGTCTCTGAGCTCCCAGCAGAGAAGTCAAATCTCAAGAGAAACAGGTTTCTACAGGTCTCCTGATGAGCAAATGGAGACAGATTTTGAAGGCAATCCCAGCTGCCTGATCTGGAGTTTTCCTCATAGTCTAACAGTAGTCTAACTCTGATTAAGTGGAAAATGGCAAATTCACTTTGCACAGAGGCAACCCAAATATTTTTAGTAAAAGAGAGAAACACATTTTCAATTTAGAGATGTTATCAGCTAGATGGATAAATTATGTAGCCCAAAGTGGGCTGCTGAGCTGCAAGATTTTGGAATGGAGTAAAGTTCATTAAACTTTCATATAAACCATTTCATGTACATTTGTGTGTGAGGTAATAATATCAGACTTTTGCTGATTGCCCTTTGGAATATAAACACCACACAGTTTAAATACAAGGTGTTATTTGAAACTTGTTTCTCCACACTGGACTCATGAAGTCAGCTACTAGTTATTTCCTGCCTGGCATTTATAAATCTGTATTGGTCTTTTAGTTTAATGGTTTAATGCTGTGAATCATAGTAAGGGGTTGTAGAGATTGTGTTTAAGAATTATCTTCAAACATGCAAAACAGCAAGTTAATGTAGACTAAGCTTGGTTATTTGATCTTAAATCGAGAAGAATACTGTGAACAAATAGAATGAGGAGTAAAAATGGGAAGGGAAATTAATTCTACTCTAATGTAAGGCAATGATAAGTCAATTTAAGGATGAATACAATATGGCTAAAGGCTGAGCAGCAGATAATAATATAGTGTGGCAGAACCGCTGGACAAGTTGGTGAATGAATTTGTCTTCAATAATTATCAGGTATCAGGACAATTTCTGTTGTGACAGAAAACCTAGCCCAAGTTGGTTTAAGTCAAAAGGGAATTTATTCACTAATGGAACTAAACATTCCAAGCATATCTGGTTTCAGGAAAGGCTTTACTTAGCAGGGATACTGGGACCCTGTTGGTTTGGCTCTGCTCTCTGTTATATGTTGGGTTAATTCTTTAGCAATTATTTACTCTCATTATGTTTAAATTAAGATCCAAAAGTTTCGTTGAGTTTAATGACATCCCATCATCTCTGATGTCTTTCTCCAAACAAATCACTGTGGCCAGAAGATCCTGAAGTTCTGTTCGGTTGGGCTTAGGTCACATGACATCTATGGAGTTGAGTGTGGAGTCATTTTTTGCCATTCCTGCTGTAAATGGAGCATCGGGAAAGAGGATACTCAAAATAGAAAGGAGAATTAGTAAAGGAAGTAGGGTGAATGGATGCCAGAGGCCAAAACCTAGTTTTTACTATACATAGCATAGTCATTAATAGGAGCAATAAAGGAAAAAATATGCTAATACAAAAATTCTAAATAGCATTAACAATAAACAGTAGCCCAAAGGATGATTATTAATCTTCTGTTTTAGAGACATCCATGTGTCATTTTGTACTTGTACATACTTCAGAGAAGTATTAGCCAAAGACCGTGACATTTAATTGTAATGAAAGACCTAAAGTGTTTCCAGAAGTTTTCAACTGGGTGCAGAGGTCTATTACACTGAAAGTGTAGCAACGTGCTTCTTTATCAGCTCTTACCTTTTCTGTCTTGAGCTGAAATATTTGTACTGAGAAAAATAATGAGAGCTAGATTAGGGGATTTGCCTTAGTCCATTTTGTATTGCTATGAAGGAATACCTGAGGCTGGGCAAGAATTTATAAAGAAAAAAAAGCAATTGGGCATCTGAATGGGTGAGGCCTCAGCCTACTTCTACTTATAATGGAAGATGAAGGGGAATCAGGGTGGGCAGAGATCCCATGGTGAGAGAGAGGAAGCAGCAGGGGCTAGGGGGAGGTAGTGCCAGGCTCCTTTTACCAATCAGCTCTCTTAGAACCTAACAGAGTGAGAACTCACTCACTCCCCATCCACTCCCATCCCAAGGGAGGCATTAATCTATTCATGAGGGATCCACCCCTATGACCCAACACTTCTCATGAGGCCATACCTCCAACACTGGGGATCAAATTCCAACCTGATGTTTAAGGGGGCAAACATTCAAACCATAGCAGGATTCTTCAGGTAGGACTTAGGCTGGAAGATGATGAGGTCAACCTTTAAAAGGCATTTGAGAGTTGTATAAGTGAGTTACAAATCCCATGGTTCTTGTCTTACATGGATGTGTGCAAGTGCAATGGAAAAGTAGTAAGAGCAACATAAATGTAGTTGATGAACTCTGAGCACAGAGGCTGAAGTTGAGCACTTGCAAACCAAGGGAGAAAACCATCTGAACTTAGTTTATCAGCACTCTAACCAGAATGTAGCAAGTTGTCCATGGGCCAACATAGGATTTTTGCATTATTGCTGTATTTGCATTTCCTTTTTCCTCTGTCTGGAATACGTATTTCCCAGCATTTCCCATGCTTGGCATATGCCCATCCTTCAGACCTCAACTCTCCAGAGAGGGTTACCTGACTCCCTCACTTTACCCATTTACTTAGCATTCTGTTTATTTCCTTCACAGCACCTTTTTTTTAAATTTAAAACTACTGTTTATTTACTTGTCTATTGCCCACGTCTTCCTACTAGAATTACGCTCCTTGAAGGTAAAGATGTTATTTATATTACTAACTTCTGAATATCCAGCATCTAGTACTTGGCACACATAAAGGGTCAATAAATGTTTGTTGAATAAATGTTTGGGTCACAGAAAGAACAAAATGTGTTGGAAATAAAATAGCTCACTTTGCCAAATACAAACAACAAATCATGGCCACTTCTAGCAGAGGTTCTGAACATTTTTTATGTGCAGTGGACCCTCTGGCAGCCTGGTGAAGCCTGTGGACCCCTTCTAATAGTATTTTTAAATGTATGAAACTACAGTTTTGATTCAATTTTCAACTTATATCAATTTATAGAAACACAGTTATCAAGATATTTAAAAATTTATGATACATCAATATATGTGCCTCTTAAGGTAGACAATAACAAGATCTAGACTGATCTAATAACTAACATGATTTTAAGGTAATGAGAGTAAATTATATTTTGAGATTTTGCAACAGCTATAATGTGATGAGAAAATATGTGTGATTTCTATTGTTAACAGTAGCTTGTTGTCTATTGCAATACTTGAAGGAAATGCTAAATTTCATTAGAGGTTAATGAAAACAAAGGTGTAATTTTTTTCCTCATCTAAGTATATGGACCCCCTAAATTCTCCCTACATAATTCTTAAGGGGACTGTTAAGAACTCCTGGAGCTAAGGGCTTCACCATTCCATATATATGGTGGAGTTAAGGATTAATGTTAGGGCAATCAGCAGTTATGCCTAAATCTTGTCTGTAATTGCCTGATGTGTGTATATATACATACACGCACACATACACACACAGTCATGTATTACACACACACACACACACGCACCATAAATATACGTATGCTAGCCATTAGAAAACAGTATGTAGTTTATCCAAAAAGGTGGCTTAGTTCTTATTTAAATAAAATGTTTTTGCCCTCATAGAGTACTGAGCTAAAGGACTCTTTAATGAAGTACTGCTAAGGAAAGTAACCTGACCTGGTGACTCCACACATATTGTTGTTACTGTTCTGGTTCTGTGATTCGATGAGTGAGAAAACAAACATTTATGGAACATATGCTCTTACGGGGATAAACTATTTAGCTCAGGTGGGTCAAGATCCTTAACATATGCAGAGAAGAGTTAGGACTTCAGACAACACTCTTCTATAAGACATTGGCACGTCACATCTCCCTTTTGCATGGGAAGAGAATCAGTCCATTATGAGTTTTCCCTTTTTCAGTAAATAATGAAATAAATATTTCAGTGGCTATGATGTGATACACTTATCTCTCCAACATTATGTTTTACAATAATTCCTTTATTTCTGTCTTTGTAGTGTTTACTAAATTTCACAGGGGAAGAGATTCACTTTCACCACTAGTTTGGAAATATGTAAAGGGTTGGGCATTACAGATCTCATTCTTCATTCTCACTCTTGACCAGAAAAACATCATCCTGCAAAGGAGGGTCCCAAAAGAGAAACAAGGATTTGGGGTAGATTGCCCCCCTTCAGCTCACTGGGAGAGCATTTAGTGCACCTCAGAGGGTATGCGGAAAACCATCTGTGATACTCCTCAAACTGGAAGATGAGGCTGTATGAGTGAGTGCATCCATTTCAATAAGGACTTCAAAGAGGTGTTTAAGAATTTACTTTCTACTATGACCGCAGGATAAACTATGATCCTCACACACACTTTCTCTTGATTCTTCTAAGGTATCATTAAGAATTTAGAAACATGAATATAACTTTAAAAATTTTCAAACATTGTGAAGTATAGTCATTTTTGATATGAGGGTCTTATTTTTCAAGTGTTTTCAGTGCCTATACGAGCAAGGGCTGGTTCTAATTTAATTTGACATGTGCATTAGTCAGTATATAGTGGATTTTGTCATGGTAACAAACAACCCCTAAATCTTTTTCTTAACCCAAGAAAAGTCTATCTCATACATTTTTCTTGTGGTTCAATATAGAGGCTTCTGCTCATCATAGATACTTGGAGATTGAGGCTGATGGAGGCTCCATCCTGACACACACTTTCACGATCATTATACTAGGGGTAAGAGAATATGGAAAGCATGAACTGGCTCATAGCACCACACATACCTTCTCTCATATTTTACTGTCTAAGGAAAGTAGCATGGCCACATCAAACTTCAAAGGGTGGGGGAAGTGCAAGTCTACCATGTGCCTGGAAGGAGAAGAGCTGGGAATGTTTGTGAGAGGTCTTATGACTACCACAGTGAACCCTCTGGTTACTATATGTTTTGTTCACTCCTTGTGCCCAAGGGAGAAAAACCCAAAAGTCCCACCTATTGAGAGCATCAAGCTCAGAGCTCAGGATCTCTGAGGGACATTCAGTAGTCGCTATATCAGGTCTGGATGTAGTTCTTCTTAAGCCAGAGATCTGTGAATTAAAAGATGTGTTTTGTTCCCTCTATACAGCTGATATATAATGGTGGAACAGGAATAGAAAAAACTCAATAAATATTAACATTCAGAAAGAGGAAGAATGGGATACACCTAGGAATTCTAAAGTCCCTCTGGGCAGAGGTGGCAGGAGCCTCCATCCCTGAGGGGCAAAGAATATTCCTTCATTAGACCTGATTCTGCCCTTCGCTCTTCCCTCTGAGAGGCTTGCCCTTCTCCATTATCTCCTTGGTCACATCTGAAGTGAGTCTTGGAGATTATGTCTTATGTGAGCATTAGCAGCTTCCTCAGCCTGCTTCGTGCCTCTCATGTTGCTAGCACAAGGGTCCTTTTAAACCACAATCACAACCTGTTTTAATTAGTCTGGTAGTTCTATTGGTGGTACAACTTTCTCCAAAACTTGGCCATCTTCTTAGGTATTTGATTCTAGTCAGCCTCATATTCCAAGAGCACTCACAACTTTTTTTAGACATGGTTCCTAGTTATGCTGTATTTCTTTGCTTTCTCCCCTCCATATCCTCTCATTGTTTCTGTACTTGATTGTGGGTTCCTTGGATTTATCAGGATTCAAAGGGAGAGCCACACTAGTAGTCTTCTTTCCCTTAACATTTTTGTCCAATTGAGAGGACTTACTGGGCTTGTTCCTCAGTTGGAATCTCAGACACCTTATTCCATTCAGAAGCTTTTGTTTGTTTTATTTTATATCCTGTGTGTTTTATATTCATTATTTTCTGTCCTTTTCATTATAACTATCCTAGTGGGTGTGAAGTGGTATCTAATTATTATTTCAATTTACATTTCCCTAATGACTAATGACATTGAACATCTTTTCATGTCTTTATTACCCATTTGCATATCTTCTTTGGTGTTCTGTCCATGCAAGTACTTTGTTCATTTTTAAATTGGGCTTTGTTTTTATTGTTGAGTTGTAAGAGTGCTGTATATATTCTAGATACAAGTCCCTTGTTAGATATATAATTTGCAAATATTTTCTTCCATTCTGTTGATTGTCTTTTCACTTTCATTATGGTGTCCTTTGAAGCACAAAAGTTTTAAATTTTAATGAAGTCCAATTTATCCTTTTTTCCCTTTTTTTTTTTTTTGCTGTGCTTTTGGTGTTGTATATAAGAAACCATTGTCTAACCCAAAGTTATAAATATTTCCTTGTATGTTTTCTTCTAAGATTTTTATATATTTAGCTTTCATATTTATGTCCATAATCTACTTTACTTGGAGGTAATTTTGGTGTGTGGTATAAAGTAGAGGTCCAAATTCATTATTTTCCATGTGGCTGTCTTGTTCAGCACCATTTGTTAAAAAGACCATTCTTTCCACCATTGAATTGCCTTGGCATCCTTGTTGAAAATTTCTTCTTCCTTAATTTTTTTTCTTTTCCTCTTTTTAAAAATTCAGTTGTTGTCTGTCATTCAGCAGCCCTATTTCTCTGCACACATGCTCTTTTTTAAATCTCTTTACTTCCATCTCTCTTTTCTGGTAACATGTTCTTTTTGTTCCAATTGATCTTTCTCTTAAGTAGGTTTCTCTTTAAATTTTTTTTTTTTTTTTTTTTTTTTTTTTTTTTTTTTTTTTTACTTCAGACTCAGATCCAGTATCTTAAGCACATTAGTTCCTTAAGCAGGGAAGATGACTTTGTTTCCCCCAACTAGGTTAAAGCCTCCTGGCAGCCTAGTCTCTTTTTATTCCTAGCTTGGCTTAGAAAAGCCACAGCCTACCTAGTCAGCTCTTCTTGTTGTCTTACAGAGAGGAAGATCCACACATTTACAGAAGACCATGTTTCATCTTCCTCTCTGGGCTGCAGGTATGTTTCTGAGCCAAGCTCTTCCCAGAAACTACTTTATGGAAGTCAAGAGAACATCTGCTTATCTTCAGTCATTCCATGTCACCCACAGTGAAAATTCTCTCCATCAAGATTCCCACCAAGCCTGAGGTCCCTCTTGTCCATGGATTGCAGCAGTCTGTTCTCTCAGGAGAAGCATGAAGAAATGAAGTTGAGTATGGGTTTCTGCTAATCCCTAAATAAATATTATATATTTCAGGAAGTAACCTGAAATAGCAAAATCTAATTTCGGTGATGGTTATGTTTGGGGTGGTAAAAAATTGACAAGTTTCATGGCTACCAAAACAACATTATATTTTAAAAATTTTAATATAAAACAGTATTTATGTTTTGGTATTACCTTTTTCTGAAACTATTTACACTGTTTTTGTCAGGCAACAGCATCAATTCTTGGCTCAATAATATCTCTTTAGCATATTATTAATTATGAAAAGATAATTCCGCAAGTTGTTGCTGAAATGCAGGAATCAGGTGTCTTAAGTGTTATTTTAGTCATGATTGAGTAATCAGAATGAAGCTTTTATACCACATGATTACAACTTATTGAAGAGCTCTTAGGCTCTTAATGAGTGAACTATCTTTAAACTCAGATATCAATAAAATATTTTTCAATTTTAAAATGCATTTAGTATTTGAAAACAGTGGAGAATTTCTCAATGATTCCATTTATTCTGTATGCAAGCAGAATGGCCGACCATTATATACTAACAACTTCAAAAATTATCATGGAAAATTAAATTACAGCAGAAATTTATAGATTCAGATGAATAGGGATGGATGTAGGAAAAGGAAAGGGGCAATTAAATTTAGTAAACAATTTGAACCTTAAATTCTTTTGAAATAATTTTTAAGTATATACAGTATCTTAACTCCTCCAAAATAGTTTCTGGGTAGAAACCATTGAAGGGAATTTTGGTGTTTTGCTTTTTTAATTATTTCTTAATTTTAATTTATAAGTAGTGACAGCAATTTGTAAGCAATTAATAGGTTCAAATCCTTAAAAGCTTTCTTCACAGTTTATATAATGTAGACATTCTTTATAGTTTGTATAATATTCTAGAAAAATCTCAGTTATCTCATGAATTCAATTTATAATTTTTTAAAATCATAGATTGTTGTTGAGTTGTCAATAAGACTGCATTTAATTGTTGTAAAACCTATCTCTATCTTATAGTCACTGCAAAATGTCTCTAGAGGAACTGAAAGGACCCAAAATACTGGGATTTCTGCATAGTACTCCAGGCATATAAAATACTTGCTCAGCTGTCTACACCCTTAGTAACCTAATATTTGAATGTGCAAGGAGCATTTCTTTGTGAGATTCCAATGTCATATTTATGGTAACAGTCTAGGTTATCAGTTGCTATGGCCAGAAAAGAGTATTGGCTTTTTCAGTTTTTGTCCCTTGTGAGTAATCCAAATCTTCTTATAACAAGAACACCAATACATATATACATACATAAAATAATTAAAATTGTGCTAGCTTGCTAGGTTTCTCTAGAGGAGGTGTTTCTCTGTTTTTTCAAGTTTATTATTTTACTTTCAGTTTTTGTGGGTACATAGTAGTGTGTATATTTACGGGGTATATTAGATACTTTGATATAGGCATGCAATGTGTAATAATCACATCAGAATGGGGTATCCATATCCACCCCCTTAAGCATTTATCCTTTGTGTTACAAACAATCCAATTATACTCTTTTAGTTATTTTTAAATGTACAATTAAGTTATTATTGACTATAATCACCCTGTTGTGCTGTCAAATACTATGTCTTATTCATTCTTTCTATTTTTATGTACCCATTAACCATCCCTAGTCCTCCACTGCCCCCCAACTACCCTTCCTAGCCTCTGGTAACAATCATTCTGTTCTCTGTCTCCATAAGTTCAATTATTTTGATTTTTAGCTGCCATAAATAAGTGAGAAAATGCAAAGTTTGTCTTTTTGTGCCTGGCTTATTTCACTTGACATAATGACTTCCAGTTCCATCCATGTTGTTGCAAATGACAGAATCTGATTCTTTTTTATGGCTGAATAGTACTTTTTTGTATATATGTATCACATTTTCTTTATCCATTCATCTGTTGATGGCCACTTAGATTGCTTCCAAATCTTGGCTTTTGTGAATAGTGCTTCAATAAACATGGGAGTGCAGATATCTCTTCAATATCTTGATTCCAGTTCCTTTGGGTATATACCTAGGTATGGGATTGCTGGATCATACAGGAGTTCTATTTTTAGTTTTTTGAGGAACCTCCAAACTGTTCCCCATAGTGGTTGTACTATTGTTTCTCTGTTTTTTCGCTGTCCAGATATCTGTGATTGATTGATCTGGCAACACCACTCTTGATTCTCTACATTTTCAGTTTTGAGGACACAGGCCCAGAGTATCAAATGCGTACTCACTCCCTTTCCCCCAAACCCTTCTTCATTTTAGCAAGAACACAAAGGATTAGAGTGACTGCCTCCATTCATAAATCACTTTCCAAGCAACTTTTATATCCTCAGCATTTTCTTATTTACTTTGGGTAAGAAAAGGATAAAGCGTGGTCCTTGATCTTAAGGAGCTTGCAGTCTTTCGACAGGGATCAATACCTAAATGTTGGGAACAAGAAAGATAGGGCCTGCTCATTTGTGTTTTAGATGAGTTCCTGAATTGAATGTGGTTCATTTGTACTTTAGATGGATTCCAGAATTTAATGTGATTCAACTGAATGTGGTTAATCATCATGACTTTAGATTGAGTTTATAAACTTTACAATGCCTTATCTTACCAATAACTTCTCTGGTATAGGTTACTCATTTTGAAATCATTTATTTTGTTAGATATTCTAGAATTCCTTCATTCCCTTTCATAGTGCAAAATAAACCCTTTCTGTTTTAGAGTGATTTGATATATTTCCCACTTGTAAGCATTTAATTCCTCAGTGTATACAACAGACAATCTGGAGATTTTACTAAGACAAGAATGCTTGGAGCACTGATTTCTATTTGTTTCACTCAGTTTGTCCCCAAGAAGCAAAAGAGACATTGTAGCATGTTGAACAAAAAGCTTGACCAGTAAGTTTATTCTCATAATTGATTGTGAGTGTTTCACTACTATCTTCACTATTTTCTCAGAAACAGGACTTCATTATTATCTCTGGAATCCTAAAAAATGTAGCACAGCCTCAAAAACTTGGACAAAATGCTGTGAGAAAAATTGATATAGATGCTTCCTCTTGACTGCATTATCCAAATATCACAAAATGAGTATGCTATGGTTTGAATGTTTTTGTTCCTGCTAAAATTCATGTTGAAACTTAATCTCTAGTGCAACAGTATTGGGATGTGTGGCTTTTGGGAGGTGACTGAGTCATGAGGGGAGAGCTGATCCTGGCTGAACTTGGGGCTAGAACTTGGCTTAATTGTGTCTGCGTCCTAGGACTTTGTAGAAGACAGAATTTAAGAGTTATGGACTAGGATATTTGGCAGAATAAATCTCTCAGGACAAAGTATTGAGGGGGCTGTGTGGCTTCTCTTAACTGCTTATAGCAGAATATGAGAAGATAGGATCAATTCAAAGACTGAATTTATAATCAAAAGGGAAGCAGAATGTGAATATTTAGAAAATTCTCAGCTTGGCTATGTAAAGAATAAAAAATGTGTTTAGTAGAGAAAACCAGGTGCTGTTCATCAAGACAATGGGAGAATGACCCTGAAGGCACCTCAGAGATCTTCAAGGTTGCCATGTTCATAACAGGTCCATAATGCCAGGGAATTGAGAGCAGAACAGTTTCAATGGAGGGACTCAGGGAGTCTTCGGGAGCTCAGGGCTTACAGCCCAGGGACGCCTTAAGTCTCTGTGTGCCACATTCTGCCAATGCACTCTTCAACAACCCAGGCTCAGGTGGGCCCAGGTTCAACTCAGACCGCCACTCCAGAGAACATAAGGGATGAGCCTTGGTAGGATCCACGTGGAGCTGACCCTGCAGACATGCAGAATGCAAGAGTAGTGGAAACATGGCCACCTCCATCTATATTTTAAAGGATGTATTGGATAGCTTTGTGGTTGCCACAGAGGTGGAGCCACTACTGAGAGCCCCCATTAGGTCAATGCTTAGTGGAGCTATGAAGATAGGGCTGTCCTCAAGACTCCAGACCTGTAGAGCCATAGCATGCAACACTAGCTTGGGAAAGAGTCAACACTAACTTGACTCTTGACTCAAATAGACACTTGACTCTAACTCATGAGAGCTGCATCATGGCCTGTGCCCTGCAAAGCCATGGGCACAGGGTTACCTGGAGTCTTGGAGGCCCAATCCAATCTGGTGTGTCCAGAAGGCAGGATATGAAATCAAAGAAGATTGTTCTCCAGACCTAAGATATAATGCTGTTTGTCCTGTTCAGTTTTAGAATTGAGACCTGTTACTTCTTTCTTCTTTCTCCTTTTTGGAATGGGAATGTCTATCTAATGTCTGTCTCACTGTATTTTGGAAGCACACAACTTGTTTGATTTCACAGACTCACAGCTGGAGGGGAATTTGCCCCAGGATGAATTGTATCTTGAGTCTCACCCATATATTTGAATAAGACTTTGGATTTAGACTTTAAAGTTGATGCTGGGATAAGACTTTTGGAGGCTAGTGGGATGGAATGAATGTATTTTGTATGTGAGGACATAAATTTTAGGCAGTGAGTGATACAGTGATATGAATTAAATGTTCTCATCCTCTCCAAAATTCATGTTGAAACTTAATCCCTAATGCAACAGTGTTGGGAGGTATCGCCTTTGGGAGGTGACTGACTCATGAGGGCTCTGCCTTCATGAATGGGATTAGATGGTATTATAAAAAGACTTGATGGAGGGAGTTTATCCCTTTTTGCCCTTCTACTTTCTGCCACATGAAGACACAGCATTCCTCCCCTATGGAGGATGAATGATCAAGGTACAATCTCGGAAGCAGAGACTAGAACCTCACCATGTAATAAACCTGCTGGTGCCTTGATCATGATGTTCCTAGCCTCCAGAACTTTGAGAAATAAATTTATGTTTATTATAAATTACCCAGTCTCAGGTATTCTGTATAATAGTACAGACTTAGAGTACAAATTCCATTTTCCACTCATAGTCATAGATAGGTACTGTTGTAAATACTGTGGTATTCAGAACTGTCTTACTATAGCATCTGGGGCTTAGATCAGTGGTTCTCTTCCATGACTTCATCCAGAATTTGGCTCCATCCCAGACTAATTAAATCAACATTTGGGGCAGGTAGAGGGAAAACCACCTGGATTTGATTCTAATGTTCAACCAGGTTGAGACCTATCACCCTGGGCCACCTGAATGTGATACTATTTTTTGAGTGTCATTAAGTTTAATCAAAGTCCGGTGTCAGAAGATGCTATAGACTTTCTTGGTCTTCCTTATAATAGCTTTTCAATGGTTTATTCTCTTATGGTGTTCTCTTCTATCACAGAATACTGAATTTGTCTTGTTGAATCTGCAAGTGGACAAGAAAAGTAACCCTTTGTATCTCTAGACATGGCAAGCATATCGATTGAGCTGCAGGTGCTATGAAGCAGGAAGTTCCTAGTACTTCTGACTGTTGGGTCAATAGAGACTTCTACCTGTATTTTATAGCTCTTTGGTTTTGGTGGTGAAAGGATGGTCTTCTACTACCAAGGATCTTTCTTTCAGCCAAAATAATAAAGTTGCATCATTCATTAAGTTTTGTTACATGTTTAATTGTGTCTCCCCACAAAAATATATTGGAATTCTAGGCCCAAGTAACTCCAAATGTGACCTTACTTGGGGATAGCATCATTAGAGAGGTAATCAAACAGACTTAGAGTACAAATCCCATTTTTCACTCATAGCCATAGATAGGTACTATTGTAAAAGCTGCCGTATTTAAAATATGGGGTCAATTAGGGAGGGCCCTAATCCAATATGACTAGTGTCTTTTAAAACAGGAGAAAATTTGGACATAGACAGACATACACACAGAAAGAATGCCATGTGAAGATTGGAGTTATGCTGTTCACAAGTCAGGGACTTACCAGAAGCCAGGCAATAGGCCTAGAACAGATCTTCCTTAGCTGCTTCAGAGGCAGTACGGCCCTGCCAACACCTTGATCTCAGACTTCTAGCCTCCAGAACTGTGAGACAATACGTATTTGTTATCTTAGCCCCTCACTTTTAGTACTTTGTTAAGTCAGCCTCAGCAAACTAATACAACTTCCCAGACTAAAGTGTTTTCAAATAACTTTTTGCATCCTTGTATCTGTCACATTTTTAATAGTTTACAAAGGACACAACATATGTCATCATATTACTGGCCCTCGGGAAGTGGCATTTGAGATTGGCCTTAAATAATAAATGGGTGTTTAACAGGCAGAAAAGTTTGAGGGTAAGAAGGGGTGAGGAGAAGTTTGGAAGAATAGAATTCCAGGCCTCAGAAACAACAGAAACAAAGATATGCAGAATAAATCGTGTAGAATGTATCCCAGAAACAGAATAGTACACTTTGTTTGGAATGTACATGTAAGCACAGGGGAGCAATGAGAGAAAATATTGTAAGTTTAAATTATTTTCACATTGACAGTGGCCTCAAATACTAGGCAGAGGATTTTGAGCTCAGCCTTGGCACTTCACAGGCCACAGGGAGGTGATGGTTCTTGAGTAGGGGTGTTACATGTCAGAAATGTGTTTGGAGAGGCACCTCTGGGAGCATGTCTTGGGATGGATTCCTTATGAGGGGAAGACTAGAGGCAGAGACTTTAGTTGAGAAGCGGTTGCAAAAGCCAAGGCAAATGGGGATGGGGGTGATGGCGGTGGGAATGGAAAGGACAGGTAGTTTAAGAGGTATTACTGCAAAGGAAGAGAGATATGCAGTAACTCCAGGCATATAGCACGCTAATGTGAAAATGTTCTTAGGTGGGATTCTCTTGCCTGTTACATCATACCTCTCTGTGCATGGGTATAAGGCTAATGTGCAGAGGTTCTTCAGTCAGAAATGTAATCTGGATCCTGACTCACTGGCATCCAAGAGGGAAAACTCAAAATGGTCCATGTAACATGGGGCATTCAGGGTGCATGACAAGAGCTATGGGGCTGTGTGACACAAGTGAAGTGTCTCTGTTTAACACATCTGTATCATGGGGCATGTAGACATGGGAGCAAGAATATCTAGAATTGTTCACTTCTACCTGAAGGTATCTGCTCCGTTGACCACCTAATCTAGTCAGGAGTCACCTGACATATGCCTTAAGTATAAATTGAGTTATTTCTCCTCTGCTCAAAATTGCCATTTGTTAATTGTCACACTGCAATCATCTTTTTACCACCTTCTCCTCCAGCCAAAATAAACCTCCAGCAAATCATGGTGATCCCCTTTAGAAGCAATGAAAAATCATGTGTCTCACAGATGGCTAGACTTGCTCATCTGTGGTACATGACGGCTGCCTAATCTGCTTAGGCAGCTCAGCACGCACAGGTAAGTTAGATATAACAGTGCCAACTGCATGGATTATAGTGTTCAACATCAGGTTACTCTTTCACTTCAAATTCTTTGTAAAAATGGACAATTCTGAAGCCCCAGAAGCAGTGTAATCCTCTGTGCCGGGCTGCACAGGCTGAGCCAGCTCTGAAGCTGCCTGGTTTCCTTCTCCAGGCATTAGACATCACTCACCCTCACTTCTTAGTCCTGTCCTGAGGACATAATAGCTCTTTGCCTGTTGATAGGAAAGTCCAAGTGTGTGGAGCCCTGTATTAGGGCATGCTGGGAGCTATGAGCTGCTGTTCTGTGTATTTACCATCGCCGTGGGGAGGGCAGCAGTTTCCCTCAGGTACCCTGTAAGGCAATCTGGAATTCTAGTTGCTTGCAGATCTGAATTCTGCATCTGAGCAGTAACTTTCTAACAGATGCATAAGAACAGGACCTCAGCCTGTTCCTGCTGCCACTTTCATAAGCTAAAAGACGCATAGCTGAAGCATTTTTAAGTAAAAGTCCTTTGCACAAAGGATTACGGATTTGATCATCATTAAGTAGATAATGTTCACTCTCTATTGTTTCTTAAGGATGCAATGGAAAGCAGTCCCAAAGAGTTCAGAAGTGATTACAGTTTGAATGTAGTGAACTAGGCATATATTTCTCTTGTAGCAAACAATAGAATCTATCTGGTAACCCTGAGAAATGTAAATTTAACCACATATAACTGCTTTATAGACAGAGAAGCAGAAATAACTAGTTTAGCGAAGGGGAGGGAGAGGGAGAGGGAGAAGAAGTGGGGGTGGGTATCAGACATGCAGAGGAAAACATAAGAGAAAGAGTACTTTTGGCCTTACAGTTTTTTGTTCCAAGTACTTTGTGAATCTTTATTTAATCTCTGCCTTCGTATGCTAAGAGATACTCTTATGTTAAAATTTCTTCCTTTTTTGTTTTAGCTATGTGTTAGCTAAAACTGCTGTTGTTTATTGCAACTTCCTCATAGTTTTTGTGATTTAGGAAATCACATTGCTCCAAATGAAGCCTCTCTTTCATTTGATATTTTTAAACAGCAAAAATCTCTCCAGTTGAGTTATTTACAGTCTAAGAGTCTTAACAATTATGAGTGTTTCTTAGGATGGACCAAGCTAATTTCCTCTAAAATACAATTATAGTCTTTTTCCAACTTTCAGGAAAATGTAAGTTAATGAATGATCTTGATTTTATGTTTTTCTCCCATAAATTATTTCTCAAGCCATTGGAAATTGTAACCACTTGCCTGGTTGTGAATACTAGCAGATGACAAAATGAACAAGCTGAGAAATGTTAATAGGAAAACTGAGGAGCAGCTCCTTGCGTTTAGCTTGCAGCTTGTTTTGGTCGACATGTGGCAATAATTTTGCATTGTGTATATGTACTTATACACAGGTATATTTATATGCACACAAAATGTATATCTATGTAAGTCATATTTTCTGCTACTAAAACAGATGCTAATTTGTGCGTTAGAATATAACAGACCAATAGGCATTTTTGGCACCTGAAAAAGTTTGGGAGCCACTGCCTTAGATTAACTTAAGTGTCCTTTGTTTTTTTTCGTTCTTACCTTTCCCAGGCACTGCAGAGCCATATGGGCCCCAGTCTGTCTCTCCCACTACTGTTTTGTCACCTGCCAGCTCAATTTCTAGCCTTTCACAATAGGAGTGTCCTCGTAACCCACACTGGCATGGCACGTGCATAGGGTATCTGTTGTATATAGAGACTAGAGGGCCAGAATCTGCATGCATGTTTAACTGGGGAGAGGAGCCATTCCTCTCAATAACCCTGGTGGAGTGGAAGCCCAGATCTTGAGAGCCATAGTGTGTATTTCTTAAAAGTTTGCTCAACCTTGCATCAGTCTCTGTGGAGAATATCTACTCATTAGATTGGTTCTTTGTCTGGCTTAGAGATTCTCATGTTTTTTAAGTTAGGTCTGTAGATGGAGATGGGAGTATATTATTAAATATAATAACATTTTCTCATCAATTAAACCTTGGGCATGCTTGTTAAATGCTTTTTATAAAATGCTTATTAAACTTCTCAGGTGTTCTAATAATAGAAGATAATTTTTAGGTTTGTAGAATTCAAGACTAAGTTGATTTTTTTCTTGCTATTCATATGTTTTAATGGAGTGTCATGCCAGACCCCTATTAACTTCAATAGGGAAAGTGCCACGTTCAAGAGGCCAAAGAAGAGACCCAGAGCCAGTAAACAAGACATGGGGTTTATTGAGGGAAACTTACATACAGGGATGGTCCAGTGGCAGTGGGCTGGATAGGAGAACTGTACAGACCAGTGGCAGCAGGCTGGGCAGGAACACCACAACCGCTTGTGAAAAGCATGCAGTTTATATAGCATTTCACTTAGCACCCTCCCCCTAGAAACCTCCACCTGGCAACTTTCATTTAACCCAAACAAGACGGCCTCGATCTCCTATAGGCCCGCATTCCATGGGATAAACTGGGTGTTCAGGTGTTTCTCATAGGTAAGGAATGAATCTCCAGGTTGGCTACTCCCAGATTCCTTAGTTTGGCACTCCGAACACACATTCAGGTGTATCTGCCATACAGGGTCATTCTCAGGGTATGGTTATGCTAATTTATCAGGTACGGGTACCATACAAAGAGGTAAATACTAATAAGTGCATCTCCCCTTTCACAAAAATCTACATTACTCATGTAGATAACTGACAAGTTCAATATTAATGAAGCTTCATTTTCCATGAATAAGGGAATCTGTTAGTTACAACACTATTTGCTAAAATATCAAGGGAGCCTGTTTTCCCGTGGGAAGGTCATTTATTTATTCATTCAAATTTGGCATTTAAAATGCTGTTGTTTATTGCATCTTCTTTATAGTTTCGGGGTTTAGAAAAATCACATTTCTCCAACCACCATGGCACATGTATACCTATGTGACAAACCTGCATGTTCGGCCCATGTATCCCAGAACTTAAAGTAAAATTAAAAAAAAAAAAAAAGGAAAAGAAAAATCGCATTGCTCCAAATGGGGTCCCTTTCTTTTATTTGGTATTTTTAAGCAGCAAAATCTTTGTCTTTAAAACTACCTTCCACCAAAGCCTCCCCTATCTTAATATATTTGAGAAATGTGCTTTTTAGAGCTAATATTTTAGACAAACATGAAATATTTTTATAAAATCTTTCTATTCAATGTTAATTTCTAGACATAAATTTATAGGATGTTATTTTCCTTTGTAAAGGTTTGTTTTTTTTTTTTTTTTTTTTTTCTCTCACTCCTCATCCTTTTACTTCTGCTTCTTCCTCTGCCTCTCTCCTAGTGAGCCTGTTCTTTTCCCTTGTGGCTCCCTCACAGCTAAAGGTTCTCAGTGGTGATGGGAGGGTGAGGGATAAGGATGGAGTTTATGCAAATCACTCAGGAAGTCATTTCCAAATAGTCATGCCTGAACCCATCATCTAATATTTTGATTCAGTTGGCCTGGGGTGAGACCCAAACAGATATATGTTTATAAAGCTCCCCAGGTGATTCTGATATTCTCCCTTGATTTGGAATCACTGCTTTAGTGGCTGCCTCTATTCTTGGTTTATTGAGTCAGTATTTTCTTTCCCTTTGATTTCTATTACTGCAATTCGCAGAACTACCCATACTCAGGCCTCACATAATTTGCATCAAATATCTCCTAAATTTAATCCACCCAATACACCTCATTCATGTTAATTTTTATTTAAAAATTGGTTTTATTATGATTGCAAAATTAATATCTGTCATAACATTTTCAAAATACAAAACTAAAATGTTGATAGATAAAAGTGGAAATCACTTATAATCATAACCCCAGATATAACCAGATCCAATTAGAATGCTAGAAACCACTGTGGCTATTTAAAGCAGAAAGAACTTAATGCAGGTGCTTCATTACAGCAGCCATGGAAGAGGATGAGGAGTTTACCAGGGCTTGATGAGGTAACCCAGTGATTAGTAATACCAAGAAGCTGCTAAGCTCCTTAACCGAGGGAAGAAGGGAAGGGCAGTGTTACCCGAACTCAGGGGCCAGGGCCACCAAGGAGTAGCTAGGAAGACATGCCAAGAAAGCGATTTAGCTGTTGCTGGAGAAATCCAAGGCAAACAAGGAGGGGGAGATATACCCTGGCTTCTTTCCACTCACTCCTCAATCTTTTTTTTTCTTAATTTGTTTATTTTCACAGGTTTTTGAGGAACAGGTGGTGTTTGGTCACATGAATAAGTTCTTTAGTGGTGATTTCTAAGATTTTGGTGCACTCATCACCTAAGCAGTGTACACTGTACCCAATGTGTAGTCTTTTATAGCTTGCCAGCCCCCACCCTTTCCCCCAAGTCCCCAAAGTCCAATGTATCATTCTTATGCCTGTGCATCCTCATAGCTTAGCTCCCACATATCAGTGAGAACATACGATGTTTGGTTTTCCATTACTGAGTTACTTTACTTAGAATAGTAGTCTCCAGGCCAGGCATGGTGGCTCACGCCTGTAATCCCAGCACTTTGGGAGGCCGAGGCGGGCAGATCACAAGATCAAGAGTTCGAGACCAGACTGATCAACATGGTGAAACCCCGTCTCTACTAAAAATACAAAAATTAGCTGGGCGTGGTGACACACACCTGTAATCCCAGCTACTCAGGAGGCTAAGGTCCCACTGGAACACGGGAGGCGGAGGTTGCAGTGAGTTGAGATCAATCACGCCATTGCACTCCAGCCTGGGTGACAAAGTGAGACTCCGTCTCAAAAAAAAAAAAAAAAAAAAGAATAATAGTCTCCAAATTCCATCCAGTTTGCTGCAAATGCCATTACTTCATTCCTTTTTATGGCTTTTTATACACCACATTTTCTTTCTTTTCCTTCCTTCCTTCCCTCCTTCTTTCCTTCCTTCCTTCTTTCCTTCCTCTCTCCCCCTATCTTTTCCTTTCCTTTCTTTTTTTTCTCTTTTCTTTTCTTTCTTCTTTCTTTCTCTACTCTGATTGATGGGCATTTGGGCTGGTTCCGTATTTTTGCAATTGTGAATTGTTCTGCTATAAACGTGTGTGCAAGTATCTTTTTCATATAATAACTTCTTTTCCTCTGGGTAGGGAGATTGCTGGATCAAATGGTAGATCTACTTTTAGTTCTTTAAGGAATCTCCACACTGTTTTCCATAGTGTTGTACTAGTTTACATTCCCACCAACAGTGTAAAAGTGTTCCCCACTAACATCTATTATTTTTTGATGTTTTAATTATGGCCATTCTTGCAGAAGCAAGGTGGTTTCGCATTGTGGTTTTGATTTGCATTTCCCTGATCATAGTGATGTTGAACATTTTTAGATATGTTTGTTGGCCATTTGTATATCTACTTTTGAGAATTGTCTATTCATGTCCTTAGCCCACTTTTATTTATTTATTTATTTATTTATTATTCTTATTATACTTTAGGTTTTAGGGTACATGTGTGCAATGTGCAGGTTAGTTACATATGTATACATGTGCCATGCTGGTGCGCTGCACCCACTAACTCGTCATCTAGCATTAGGTATATCTCCCAATGCTATCCCTCCCCCCTCCCCCCACCCCACAACAGTCCCCAGAGTGTGATGTTCCCCTTCCTGTGTCCATGTGCTCTCATTGTTCAATTCCCACCTATGAGTGAGAATATGCGGTGTTTGGCTTTTTGTTCTTGTGATAGTTTACTGAGAATGATGATTTCCAATTTTATCCATGTCCCTACAAAGGACATGAACTCATCATTTTTTATGGCTGCATAGTATTCCATGGTGTATATGTGCCACATTTTCTTAATCCAGTCTATCATTGTTGGACATTTGGGTTGGTTCCAAGTCTTCGCTATTGTGAATAATGCCACAATAAACATACGTGTGCATGTGTCTTTATAGCAGCATGATTTACAGTCCTTTGGGTATATACCCAGTAATGGGATGGCTGGGTCAAATGGTATTTCTAGTTCTAGATCCCTGAGGAATCGCCACACTGACTTCCACAAGGGTTGAACTAGTTTACAGTCCCACCAACAGTGTAAAAGTGTTCCTATTTCTCCACATGCTCTCCAGCACCTGTTGTTTCCTGACTTTTTAATGATTGCCATTCTAACTGGTGTGAGATGGTATCTCATTGTGGTTTTGATTTGCATTTCTCTGATGGCCAGTGATGGTGAGCATTTTTTCATGTGTTTTTTGGCTGCATAAATGTCTTCTTTTGAGAAGTGTCTGTTCATGTCCTTTGCCCACTTTTTGATGGGGTTGTTTTTTTCTTGTAAATTTGTTGGAGTTCATTGTAGATTCTGGATATTAGCCCTTTGTCAGATGAGTAGGTTGTGAAAATTTTCTCCCATTTTGTAGGTTGCCTGTTCACTCTGATGGTAGTTTCTTTTGCTGTGCAGAAGCTCTTCAGTTAAATTAGATCCCATTTGTCAATTTTGGCTTTTGTTGCCATTGCTTTTGGTGTTTTAGACATGAAGTCCTTGCCCATGCCTATGTCCTGAATGGTAATGCCTAGGTTTTCTTCTAGGGTTTTTATGGTTTTAGGTCTAACGTTTAAGTCTTTAATCCATCTTGAATTAATTTTTGTATAAGGTGTAAGGAAGGGATCCAGTTTCGGCTTTCTCCATATGGCTAGCCAGTTTTCCCAGCACCATTTATTAAATAGGGAATCCTTTCCCCATTTCTTGTTTTTCTCAGGTTTGTCAAAGATCAGATAGTTGTAGATATGCGGCGTTATGTCTGAGGGCTCTGTTCTGTTCCATTGATCTATATCTCTGTTTTGGTACCAGTACCATGCTGTTTTGGTTACTGTAGCCTTGTAGTGTAGTTTGAAGTCAGGTAGTGTGATGCCTCCAGCTTTGTTCTTTTGGCTTAGTATTGACTTGGTGATGCAGGCTCTTTTTTGGTTCCATATGAACTTTAAAGTAGTTTTTTCCAGTTCTGTGAAGAAAGTCATTGGTAGCTTGATGGGGATGGCATTGAATCTGTAAATTACCTTGGGCAGTATGGCCATTTTCACGATATTGATTCTTCCTACTCATGAGCATGGAATGTTCTTCCATTTGTTTGTATCCTCTTTTATTTCCTTGAGCAGTGGTTTGTAGTTCTCCTTGAAGAGGTCCTTCACATCCCTTGTAAGTTGGATTCCTAGGTATTTTATTCTCTTTGAAGCAATTGTGAATGGGAGTTCACTCATGATTTGGCTCTCTGTTTGTCTGTTGTTGGTGTATAAGAATGCTTGTGATTTTTGTACATTGATTTTGTATCCTGAGACTTTGCTGAAGTTGCTTATCAGCTTAAGGAGATTTTGGGCTGAGACAATGGGGTTTTCTAGATATACAATCGTGTCATCTGCAAACAGGGACAATTTGACTTCCTCTTTTCCTAATTGAATATGCATTATTTCCTTCCCCTGCCTAATTGCCCTGGCCAGAACTTCCAACACTATGTTGAATAGGAGTGGTGAGAGAGGGCATCCCTGTCTTGTGCCAGTTTTCAAAGGGAATGCTTCCAGTTTTTGTCCATTCAGTATGATATTGGCTGTGGGTTTGTTATAGATAGCTCTTATTATTTTGAGATACATCCCATCAATACCTAATTTATTGAGAGTTTTTAGCATGAAGGGTTGTTGAATTTTGTCAAAGGCCTTTTCTGCATCTATTGAGATAATCATGTGGTTTTTGTCTTTGGTTCTGTTTATATGCTGGATTACATTTATTGATTTGCATATATTGAACCAGCCTTGCATCCCAGGGATGAAGCCCACTTGATCATGGTGGATAAGCTTTTTGATGTGCTGCTGGATTTGGTTTGCCAGTATTTTATTGAGGATTTTTGCATCAATGTTCATCAAGGATATTGGTCTAAAATTCTCTTTTTTGGTTGTGTCTCTGCCCGGCTTTGGTATCAGGATGATGCTGGCCTCATAAAATGAGTTAGGGAGGATTCCCTCTTTTTCTATTGATTGGAATAGTTTCAGAAGGAATGGTACCAGTTCCTCCTTGTACCTCTGGTAGAATTCGGCTGTGAATCCATCTGGTCCTGGACTCTTTTTGGTTGGTAAGCTATTGATTATTGCCACAATTTCAGCTCCTGTTCTTGGTCTATTCAGAGATTCAACTTCTTCCTGGTTCAGTCTTGGGAGGGTGTATGTGTCGAGGAATTTATCCATTTCTTCTAGATTTTCTAGTTTATTTGCGTAGAGGTGTTTGTAGTATTCTCTGATGGTAGTTTGTATTTCTGTGGGATCGGTGGTGGTATCCCCTTTATCGTTTTTTATTGCATCTATTTGATTCGTCTCTCTTTTTTTCTTTATTAGTCTTGCTGGCAGTCTATCAATTTTGTTGATCCTTTCAAAAAACCAGCCCCTGGATTCATTAATTTTTTGAAGGGTTTTTTGTGTCTCTATTTCCTTCAGTTCTGCTCTGATTTAGTTATTTCTTGCCTTCTGCTAGCTTTTGAATGTGTTTGCTCTTGCTTTTCTAGTTCTTTTAATTGTGATGTTAGAGTGTCAATTTTGGATCTTTCCTGCTTTCCCTTGTGGGCATTTAGTGCTATAAATTTCCCTCTACATACTGCTTTGAATGCATCCCAGAGATTCTGGTATGTTGTGTCTTGGTTCTCGTTGGTTTCAAAGAACATCTTTATTTGTGCCTTCATTTCGTGATGTACCCAGTAGTCATTCAGGAGCAGGTTGTTCAGTTTCCATGTAGTTGAGCGGTTTTGAGTGAGATTCTTAATCCTGAGTTCTAGCTTGATTGCACTGTGATCTGAGAGATAGTTTGTTATAATTTCTGTTCTTTTACATTTGCTGAGGAGAGCTTTACTTCCAAGTATGTGGTCAATTTTGGAATAGGTATGGTGTGGTGCTGGAAAAAATGTATATTCTGTTGATTCGGGATGGAGAGTTCTATAGATGTCTATTAGGTCTGCTTGGTGCAGAGCTGAGTTCAATTCCTGGGTATCCTTGTTGACTTTCTGTCTCGTTGATCTGTCTAATGTTGACAGTGGGGTGTTAAAGTCTCCCCATTATTATTGTGTGGGAGTCTAAGTCTCTTTGTAGGTTATGCAGGACTTGCTTTATGAATCTGGGTGCTCCTGTATTGGGTGCATATATGTTTAGGATAGTTAGCTCTTCTTGTTGAATTGATGCCTTTACCATTATGTAATGGCCTTCTTTGTCTCTTTTGATCTTTGTTGGTTTAAAGTCTGTTTTATCAGAGACTAGGATTGCAACCTTGCCTTTTTTTGCTTTCCATTTGCTTGGTAGATCTTCCTCCATCCTTTTATTTTGAGCCTATGTGTGTCTCTGCACGTGAGATGGGTTTCCTGAATACAGCACATTGATGGGTCTTGACTCTTTATCCAATTTGACAGTCTATGTCTTTTAATTGGAGCATTTAGTCCATTTACATTTAAAGTTAATATTGTTATGTGTGAATTTGATCCTGTCATTATGATGTTAGCTGGTTATTTTGCTCATTAGTTGATGCAGTCTCTTCCTAGTCTCGATGGTCTTTACATTTTGGCATGATTTTGCAGTGGCTGGTAGCGGTCGTTCCTTTCCATGTTTAGTGCTTCCTTCAGGAGCTCTTTTAGGGCAGGCCTGGTGGTGACAAAATCTCTCAGCATTTGCTTGTCTGTGAAGTATTTTATTTCTCCTTCACTTATGAAGCTTAGTTTGGCTGGATACGAAATTCTGGGTTGAAAATTCTTTTCTTTAAGAATGTTGAATATTGGCCCCCACTCTCTTCTGGCTTGTAGAGTTTCTGCCGAGAGATCCGCTGTTAGTCTGATGGGCTTCCCTTTGAGGGTAACCTGACCTTTCTGTCTGGCTGCCCTTAATATTTTTTCCTTCATTTCAACTTTGGTGAATCTGACAATTATGTGTCTTGGAGTTGCTCTTCTCGAGGAGTATCTTTGTGGCATTCTCTGTATTTCCTGAATCTGAATGTTGGCCTGCCTTGCTAGATTGGGGAAGTTTTCCTGGATAATATCCTGCAGAGTGTTTTCCAACTTGGTTCCATTCTCCCCGTCACTTTCAGGTACACCAATGAGACGTAGATTTGGTCTTTTCACATAGTCCCATATTTCTTGGAGGCTTTGCTCGTTTCTTTTTATTCTTTTTTCTCTAAACTTCCCTTCTCGCTTCATTTCATTCATTTCATCTTCCATCGCTGATACCCTTTCTTCCAGTTGATCGCATCAGCTCCTGAGGCTTCTGCATTCTTCACGTAGTTCTCGAGCCTTGGTTTTCAGCTCCATCAGCTCCTTTAAGCACTTCTCTGTATTGGTTATTCTAGTTATACATTCTTCTAAATTTTTTTCAAAGTTTTCAACTTCTTTGCCTTTGGTTTGAATATCCTCCTGTAGCTCGGAGTAATTTGATCGTCTGAAGCCTTCTTCTCTCAGCTCGTCAAAGTCATTCTCCATCCAGCTTTGTTCCGTTGCTGGTGAGGAACTGCGTTCTTTTGGAAGAGGAGAGGCGCTTTGCTTTTTAGAGTTTCCAGTTTTTCTGCTCTGTTTTTTCCCCATCTTTGTGGTTTTATCTACTTTTGGTCTTTGATGATGGTGATGTACAGATGGGTTTTTGGTGTGGATGTCCTTTCTGTTTGTTAGTTTTCCTTCTAACAGACAGGACCCTCAGCTGCAGGTCTGTTGGAGTACCCGGCCAGCCATGTGAGGTGTCAGTCTGCCCCTGCTGGGGGGTGCCTCCCAGTTAGGCTGCTCAGGGGTCAGGGGTCAGGGGTCAGGGACCCACTTGAGGAGGCAGTCTGCCCGTTCTCAGATCTCCAGCTGTGTGCTGGGAGAACCACTGCTCTCTTCAAAGCTGTCAGACAGGGACATTTAAGTCTGCAGAGGTTACTGCTGTCTTTTTGTTTGTCTGTGCCCTGCCCCCAGAGTGGAGCCTACAGAGGCAGGCAGGCCTCCTTGAGCTGTAGTGGGCTCCACCCAGTTTGAGCTTCCCAGCTGCTTTGTTTGCCTAAGCAAGCCTGGGCAATGGCGGGCGCCCCTCCCCCAGCCTTGCTGCCGCCTTGCAGTTTGATCTCAGACTGCTGTGCTAGCAATCAGTGAGACTCCGTGGGCCTATGGCCCTCTGAGCCAGGTGCGGGAGATAATCTCCTGGTGCGCCGTTTTTTAAGCCCGTCGGAAAAGCGCGGTATCCAGGTGGGAGTGACCTGATTTTCCAGG
Source organism: Pongo pygmaeus (assembly GCF_028885625.2). Classification (NCBI taxonomy): domain Eukaryota; kingdom Metazoa; phylum Chordata; class Mammalia; order Primates; family Hominidae; genus Pongo; species Pongo pygmaeus. The sequence goes on from NC_072379.2 coordinate 86,419,881, forward strand.
TGCCGTCTGTCACCCCTTTCTTTGACTAGGAAAGGGAACTCCCTGACCCCTTGCGCTTCCCGAGTGAGGCAATGCCTCGCCCTTCTTTGGCTCACGCACGGTGCACACACCCACTGACCTGCGCCCACTCTCTGGCACTCCCTAGTGAGATGAACCTGGTACCTCAGATGGAAATGCAGAAATCACCAGTCTTCTGCGTCGCTCACACTGGGAGTTATAGACCAGAGCTGTTCCTATTTGGCCATCTTGGCTCCTCACCTCTGCCCACTTTTTGATTAGGATTGTTTTTTTCATTCTGATTTGTTTGAGTTCTTTGTAGATTCTGGATATTAATCTTTTGTCAGATGTATAGATGATAAAGATTTTCTCCAACTCTTCGAATTGTCTGTTTGCTGATTATTTTTTTTGCTGTACAGAAGCATTTTAGTTTAATTAAGTCCCATTTATTTATCTTTGTTTTTGTTGCATTTGCTTTCGAGTTCTTGGTCATGAAGTCTTTGTCTAAGCCAATGTCTAGAAGGGTTTCTCCATTGTTATCTTCTAGAATCTTTATGGCTTCAGTTCTTAGATTTAAGTCTTTGATCCATCTTGAGTTGATTTTTATATAAGGCAAGAGATGAGGATCCAGTTTCATCCTTCTACATATGGTTTGTCAATTACCCCAGCATCATTTGTTAAGTAGGGTGTCCTTTCCCCACTTTATGTTTTTGTTGGCTTTGTCAAAGATCAGTTGGCTGTAAGTATTTGGCTTTATTTCTGGGTCCTCTATTTTGTTCCACTGGTCTGTGTGCCTGTTTTTATGCCAGTGCCATGCTGTTTGGGTGACTAGGGCCTTAGAATATAGCTTGAAGTTGGATAATGTGATGCCTCCAGATTTGTTCTTTTTACTTAGTCTTGCTTTGGCTACATGGGCTCTTTTTTGGTTCCATATGAATTTTGGGATTGTTCTTTCTAGTTCTGTGAAGAATGATGGTGCTACTTTGATGAAAATTGCAAGGTTGCTTTTGAAGTTATGGTCATTTTCACAATATTGATTCTACCCATCCATAGGCATGAGATATGTTTCCATTTGTTTGTGTTGTCTATGATTTCTTTTAGCAGAGTTTTATAGTTTTCCTTAGAGAGGTCTTTCACATCCTTGGTTAGGTATATTTCTAAGTATTTTATTTTCTTGGAGCTATTGTGAAATGGGTTGAGTTCTGGATTTGATTCTCAGCTTGGTCACTGTTGGTGTATAGCAGTGCTACTGTTTGGTATACATCAATTTTGTATCTTGAAACTTTGCTGAATTCATTTACCAGTTCTAGGAGCTTTTTGGATGAGTCTTTAGGGTTTTCTAGGTATATGATCAAACCCTCAGCAAACAGCGACAGTTTGACTTCCTCTTTACCGATCTGGATGCCCTTTATTTCTTTCTCTTGCTTGATTGCTCTGGCTAGGACTTCTGGTACTATGTTAAATAGAAGTGGTCAAAGTGGACATCCTTGTTTTGTTCCAGTTCTCAGGGGGAACGCTTTCAACTTTTTCCCATTCAGTATAATGTTGGCTCTGTGTTTGTCATAGATGGCTTTTATTACCTTAAGATATGTCCCTTCTATGCCAATTTAGCTGAGGATTTTAACAAAAAAGGAATGCTGGATTTTGTCAAATGTCTTTTCTGCATCTATTGAGATGATTGTGTGATTTTTGTTTTTAATTCTGTTTATGTGGTGTATCACATTTATTGATTTGCAGATGCTAAACCCTCCCTGCATCCCTGGTATGAAACCCACTTGATCATGGTGGATTATCTTTTTGATACACTATTTGCTAGTATTTTTTTGAAGATTTTTGCATCTATGTTCATTAGGGATATTGGTATGTAGTTTTATTGTTGTTCTTGTTATGTCCTTCCCTGGTTTTGGTATTAGGGTGATGCTGGCTTCATAGAATGATTTAGGGAGGATTCCCTCTTTCTCTATCTTTTGGAATAGTGTCAATAAGATTGATACAAATTCTTTGAATGTCTGAAAGCATTCAGCTCTGAATCTGTCTGGTTCTAGACTTTTTTCTTGGCAATTTTTAAATTACCATTTCAATATTGCTGCTTGTTATTGGTCTGTTCGGAGATTCTAATCTTCTTGGTTTAATCTAGGAGAGTAGTATATTTCCAGGAATTTATCCATCTCCTCTAGGTTTTCCTAGTTTATGCACATGAAGGTGTTCATAGTAGCTTTGAGTGATCTTTTGTATTTCTGTGGTATTCGTTGTAGTATCTCCTGTGTCATTTGTAATTGAGTTTATTAGATCTTCTCTCTTTGCTTGATTAATCTTGTTAATGGTCTATCAATTTTATTTATCTTTTCAAAGAACCAACTTTTTGTGTCATTTGTCTTTTGTATTTTTTTGTTTAAATTTCATTTCATTTTGTTCTGCTTTGATCTTCATTGTTTCTTTTTTTCTGCTGGGTTTGGGTTTGGATTGTTCTTGTTTCACCAGTTCCATGAGGTGTAACCTTAGACTGTCTGTTTGTTCTCTTTCAAACTTTTTGATGTAGGTGTTTAATCATATTTAACTTTCCTCTTAGCACCACTTTTGCTGTATCCCAGAGGTCTTGATAGGTTGTGTCACTATTATTGTTCAGTTCAAAGAATTTTTAAATTTCCATCTTGATTTCATTGTTGACCCAGTGATCATTTGGGAGCAGGTTATTTAATTTCCATGTATTTGCATGGTTTTGAGGGTTCCTTTTGGAGTTGATTTCCAATTTTATTCCACTGTGGTCTGAGAGAGGACTTGATATAATTTTGATTTTCTTAAAATTACTGAGACTTATTTTGTGGCCTATCATATGGTCTCTCTTGGAGAACATTCCATGTGCTGATGAATAGAATGTCTATTCTGCAGATGATGGGTAGAATGTTCTGTAAATATCTGTTAAGCCCATTTGTTGTAGGGTATAGTTTAAATCCATTGTTTCTTTGTTGACTTTCTGTCTTGATGACCCATCTAGTGCTGTCAGTGGAGTATTGAAGTCCCCCACTATTATTGTGTTGCTGTCTATGTCATTTCTTAGGTCTAGTAGTAATTGTTTTATAAATTTGGAAGCTCCAGTGTTAGGTGCATATATATTTAGAATTGTAGTGTTTTCCTGTTGGACTAGTCCTTTTATCGTTACATAATGTCTCCCTCTGTCTTTTTTAACTGCTGTTGCTTTAAAGTTTGTTTTGTCTGATATAAACATAGCTACTGCTGCTCACTTTTGGTGTCCATTTCCATGGAATATCTTTTTCCACCACTTTACCTTAAATTTATATGAGTCCTTATTTGTTAGGTAAGTCTCCTGAAGATAGCAGAAACCTGGTAGGTAAACTCTTATCCATTCTGCCATTTTGAATCTTTTAGGTGGAGCATTTAGGCCATTTACATTCAATATTAGTATTGAGATGCGAGGTATTATTCTATGCATCATGCTATTTGTTGCCTGAATATCTTGTGTGTTGTTTTCATTGTGTTATTGTTATATAGGTCCTGTAAGATTTATGTTTTAAGGAGGTTCTATTTTGTTGTATTTTCAGGATTTGTTTCAAGATTTAGAGCTCCTTTTAGCAGTTCTTGTATTCCTAGTTTGGTAATGGTGAATTCTCTCAGCATTTGTTTGTCTGGAAAAGACTGTATCTTTCCTCATTTATGAGACTTAGTTTCACTGGCTACAAAATTCTCAGCTGATAAGTGTTTTGGTTAAGGAGGCTAAAAATAGGACCCCAGTCCCTTCTAGCTTGTAGGGTTTCTGCTTAGAAATCTGCTGTTAATCTGATAGGTTTTCCTTTATAGGTTACCTGATGCTTTTGCCTCACAGCTCTTAAGATTCTTCCATTTGTCTTGGCTTTAGATAACCTGATTACTATTTGCCTAGGTGATGATCCTTTTGTGATGAATTTCCCAGGTGTTCTTTCAGGTTCTTGTATTTGGATGTCCAGATATCTAGCATGGCTGGGAAGTTTTCCTAGACCATTCCCTCAAATATATTTTCCAAACTTTTAGATTTCTCTTCTTTGGGTTTGCACGTATAACATAGTCTCAAACTTCTGGGAGGCTTTTTTCTTTTTTTTTCTTTTTTTTTTTTTGCCCAGGCTGGAGTACAGTGGCGAGATCTTGGCTCACTGCAAGCTCTGCCTCCTGGGTTCATGCCATTCTCCTGCCTCAGCCTCCCAAGTAGCTGGGACTACAGGCGCCCGCCACCATGCCCAGCTAATTTTTTTGTATTTTTAGTAGAGATGGGGTTTCACCATGTTAGCCAGGATGGTCTAGATCTCCTGACCTCGTGATCCACCTGCCTCAGCCTCCCAATGTTCATTTTTTAAAATTCTTTTTTCTTTGTCTTGGGCAGATTGGGTTAATTCAAAAGCCTTGCATTTGAGCTCTGAAGTTATTTCTTCTGCTTGCCCAATTCTGTTGCTGAGGGTTTCCAGTGCATTTTGCATTTCTCTAAGTGTGTCCTTGATTTCCAGAAGTTGTGATTGTTTTTTATTTATGCTATCTATTTCACTGAAGAATTTTCCTTTCATATCCTGTAGCATGTTTTTGATTTCTTTAAGTTGGACTTCATATTTCTCTGGTGCCTCCTTGATTAGCTTAACAATCACCCTTCTGAATTCTTTTTCTGGCAATTCAGAGATTTCTTCTAGGTTTGGATCCATTGCTGGTTGGCTGGTATGATCTTTTGGGGGTGTTAAAGAACCTTGTTTTATCATATTACCAGAATTGTTTTCCTGGTTCCTTCTCATTTGGGTAGACTCTGTCAGAGGGGCAATCTGGGATTCAAGGGCTGCTGATCAGATTCTTTTGTCACACAGGGTGCTCCCTTGATGTGGTGTTCTCCCTTTTCACTTACAAATGGGGCTTCCTGTGAGCCATATTGTAGTGATTGTTTTTTCTCTTCTGGGTTTAGCCACCCAGAGGAGCTACTGGGCTCCGAGCTGGTACTGGGGAGTGTCTGCAAAGGGTCCTGTGATGTAATCTGTCTTCAGGTCTTGCAACTGTGGATACCAGCACCTGCTCCAGTGGAGATAACAGGGGAGTGAAGTGGACTCTGGTGAGGGTCCTTGGTTGTGTTTTTGTTTAGTGCACTGGTTTTAAGGTTGATTGCCCTCCAGCCAGGGGGTGGCATTTTCAAGAGTGCATCAGCTCCAGTCCTATAGGGAGGATTCAAACTTGCCCTAGGGACACTTGGTTAAGTATTCAGGTTTTGCAGGCAGTGGGTAGGGCCACAGAGCTCTGAAGAGATTATGACCTTTTCCTTTGGCTACCAGGGTGGGTAGAGAAAGACCACCAGGTTGGGGCAGGGATAGGCATGTCTGAGCTCAGCCTCTTCTTGGGCAGGGCTTGCTGCAGCTGCTGTGGGGGATGGTGGTGTGGTTCCCAGTCCAATGGAATGATAGTCCCAGGGAGATTATAGCTGTCTCTGCTGAGTCACACAGGTCACCAAAGAAGTGAGGGAAAGCTGTCAGTCACAGGCTCACCCCACTCCCATGTAGCCCACAGTCCTAAAGTTCGGCCTCACTCCCGCTGTCCCCCCCAATAACACCAAGTCTATTTCCAGGCAGCTGGTGACCAGGGCTGAAAACTTGCCCCAAACCACAAGCCTCTTCATTGAGAAAGCAAGCAGATTCACAGTTTTTCGGCATCTCAGGGAGCCTGCAGTGGTTATCACAGTTCCTTCAAAGGGTCTCTGGGTTCTCTCGGGTTTCCTGGTATGTTCCTATGGTAGTTCTTGGAGCAAAAATTCACGATGCGAGTCTCCACACACTGCTTTGTCCATCCAAGTGGGAGCTGCAAGCTAGTCCTGCCTGCTGTCTGCCATCTTAATCCTCATTCCCACTCCTCAATTCTACAGGTCAAATAGATCCAGTAGCTATGTAGATCCAGTGGGGTTAGCCCCACCATCATACAGAACAGGAGGAGGGCAAAAAGGTAGATCCAGTGTGGTTAGCCCCACTATGATACAGAACGGGGGAGGGCAAAAAAAAAAAAAAATGGGTCTGAGGGCAAATAAGCATGGTCACTATTCACAGATTACTGTAAAATCAATGTTTTCATAGTCTGTCTCTGATTCCATGGCTACTACAGTGATACTAGGACTTTGGATTTGCATTAATGCCCATGCAAAGCCAAATTCCTAGGCCCTCCAAAATATAACATCTCCTAATCTTTGTAATATTCTAGCCTTCTCCTCTCAAATATGCACCATGTTATGTTCATGACATTCCCTGTTTCAAAAAGGCCTCCCTGAACCTGTCTAATTTGTCTTACATTTTCTTAAGTCTCATCTCCCACATGAAATCTTTTCTACTCACCAGAGCCTTCTGTGACTGCTTTTTCAGAGAGCTACATTTATTGCTGGTCCCACCTATTTGGCATATTTTTAAAATTCTTCTTTACCACATTATTTACATTTTTAGGTATCTTCCCTGTCTCCCCAGCTAGATTTTAATGGCCCTTGAAGGCAGGGAATGTCCATATCCCCACCACATAATTTCATGCCATAACATAGTAGATGTTCAACATATTCACATTGTGGTTGATGCTCTTGTTCTGACCAAAAGCTGTGATCAGAAGAATTCTTGGAACTATTTGCTTTTCAAGACTGTAGAGCAAGTTATCATGTGTCTCTCAATGAAATTGTAATACACAAATAGCCATATGGAAATTATAGTGTTAAATCAATTTGAGGGGTTATGCTAATCAAAGATGAAATCAATCTGATTAAAGCTATGACCCAATCCCATCTAAAGGTAACTCTAGAAGATATTTGAATTATCAGTATCTTACTATGACCACCATACAGAAGAAAGGAAAATAAACAAAATAAAACAATATACTTGGTCTCCAAAGTTTTATTTTACACAATGTTCGGAATATAATAGTAATTATAAGACGTGAAGAAGCAGGAAAGTGTGGCCTATAATCAAGAGAGAACATAATAAATGAAAGCAGACAGATGACTGGTTTTTAAGAATTAATCAACAAGGACTTTAAACAAATATTATAAATGTATAAAAGAATTTATAGAGTATAGATATCAAAGTTGATAGGTGGGGTATTTTAGGAAAGAAATGAAAACTGCTACAAAAGAACCAAGTGTAAATTCTTTCCCCTACCATTGCTTCATTGAGGTATAATTGACAGATAAAAATTGTGTATATTTAAGGTATACAATGTGGTGTTTTGTTATACATATATATTGTGAAATGATGACCACAACCAAACTAATTAACATATCAATCACCTTACAAAGTTACCTTTTTTTTTTTTGGTAAGAACAATCAAGATCTGTTCTTCCAGAAAATGTCTAGTATACAATACAGTATTCTTTTTTTTTATTATTATTATACTTTAGGTTTTATGGTACATGTGCACAATGTGCAGGTAAGTTACATATGTATACATGTGCCATGCTGGTGCGCTGCACCCACTAACTCGTCATCTAGCATTAGGTATATCTCCCAGTGCTATCCCTCCCCCCTCCCCCCACCCCACAACAGTCCCCAAAGTGTGATGTTCCCCTTCCTGTGTCCATGTGTTCTCACTGTTCAATTCCCACCTATGAATGAGAATATACGGTGTTTGTTTTTTTGTTCTTGTGATAGTTTACTGAGAATGATGATTTCCAATTTCATCCATGTCCCTACAAAGGACATGAACTCATCATTTTTTATGGCTGCATAGTATTCCATGGCGTATATGTGCCACATTTTCTTAATCCAGTCTATCATTGTTGGACATTTGGATTGGTTCCAAGTCTTTGCTATTGTGAATAATGCCGCAATAAACATACGTGTGCATGTGTCTTTATAGCAGCATGATTTATAGTCCTTTGGGTATATACCCAGTAATGGGATGGCTGGGTCGAATGGAATTTCTAGTTCTAGATCCCTGAGGAATCGCCACACTGACTTCCACAAGGGCTGAACTAGTTTACAGTCCCACCAACAGTGTAAAAGTGTTCCTATTTCTCCACATCCTCTCCAGCACCTGTTGTTTCCTGACTTTTTAATGATTGCCATTCTAACTGGTGTGAGATGGTATCTCATTGTGGTTTTGATTTGCATTTCTCTGATGGCCAGTGATGGTGAGCATTTTTTCATGTGTTTTTTGGCTGCATAAATGTCTTCTTTTGAGAAGTGTCTGTTCATGTCCTTTGCCCACTTTTTGATGGGGTTGTTTGTTTTTTCTTGTAAATTTGTTGGAGTTCATTGTAGATTCTGGATATTAGCCCTTTGTCAGATGAGTAGGTTGCGAAAATTTTCTCCCATTTTGTAGGTTGCCTGTTCACTCTGATGGTAGTTTCTTTTGCTGTGCAAAAGCTCTTTAGTTTAATTAGATCCCATTTGTCAATTTTGGCTTTTCTTGCCATTGCTTTTGGTATTTTAGACATGAAGTCCTTGCCCATGCCTATGTCCTGAATGGTAATGCCTAGGTTTTCTTCTAGGGTTTTTATGGTTTTAGGTCTAACATTTAAGTCTTTAATCCATCTTGAATTGATTTTGTATAAGGTGTAAGGAAGGGATCCAGTTTCAGCTTTCTACATATGGCTAGCCAGTTTTCCCAGCACCATTTATTAAATAGGGAATCCTTTCCCCATTTCTTGTTTTTGTCAGGTTTGTCAAAGATCAGATAGTTGTAGATATGTGGCATTATTTCTGACGGCTCTGTTGTGTTCCATTGATCTATATCTCTGTTTTGGTACCAGTACCATGCTGTTTTGGTTACTATAGCCTTGTAATATAGTTTGAAGTCAGGTAGTGTGATGCCTCCAGCTTTGTTCTTTTGGCTTAGGATTGACTTGGCGATGCGGGCTCTTTTTTGGTTCCATATGAACTTTAAAGTAGTTTTTTCCAATTCTGTGAAGAAAGTCATTGATAGTTTGATGGGGATGGCATTGAATCTGTAAATTACCTTGGGAAGGATGGCCATTTTCACGATATTGATTCTTCCTACTCATGAGCATGGAATGTTCTTCCATTTGTTTGTATCCTCTTTTATTTCCTTGAGCAGTGGTTTGTAGTTCTCCTTGAAGAGGTCCTTCACATCCCTTGTAAGTTGGATTCCTAGATATTTTCTTCTCTTTGAAGCAATTGTGAATGGGAGTTCACTCATGATTTGGCTCTCTGTTTGTCTGTTATTGATGTATAAGAATGCTTGTGATTTTTGTACATTGATTTTGTATCCTGAGACTTTGCTGAAGTTGCTTATCAGCTTAAGGAGATTTTGGGCTGAGACAATGGGGTTTTCTAGATATACAATCATGTCATCTGCAAACAGGGACAATTTGACTTCCTCTTTTCCTAATTGGATACCCTTTATTTCCTTCTCCTGCCTAATTGCCCTGGCTAGAACTTCTAACACTATGTTGAATAGAAGTGGTGAGAGAGGGCATCCCTTTCTTGTGCCAGTTTTCAAAGGGAATGCTTCCAGTTTTTGCCCATTCAGTATGATATTGGCTGTGGGTTTGTTATAGATAGCTCTTATTATTTTGAGATATGTCCCATCAATACCTAATTTATTGAGAGTTTTTAGCATGAAGGGTTGTTGAATTTTGTCAAAGGCCTTTTCTGCATCTATTGAGATAATCACGTGGTTTTTGTCTTTGGTTCTGTTTATATGCTGGATTACATTTATTGATTTGCGTATATTGAACCAGCCTTGCATCCCAGGGATGAAGCCCACTTGATCATGGTGGATAAGCTTTTTGATGTGCTGCTGGATTCGGTTTGCCAGTACAATACAGTATTCTTAACCATAGTCGTTATCCTATACATTTGATCTCCAGAAAATATTCATCTTGAGTAACTGAAACTTTGTACCCTTTGACCAACATTTCCCCCACACCCCAGCACATGGTAATCACCATTCTACTCTCTGCTTCTCAGAGTTTGACTTTTTTAGATTCCACATATAAGTGAGATCATGCAGTACTTGTCTTTCTATGTCTGGCTTATTTCACTTAGCATAATGTCCTCCAGGTTCATTCATGTTGTCACAAATGGCAAGATTTTCTTCTTTTTTTATGGCTGAACGGTATTTCATTATGTTTATGTGTATATATGTATATATACATATGCCATAATTTTTTTGTCCATTTATCTATTGATGAACACTTAGGTTGTTTCCATACCTTGGGTATTGTGAACAGTGCTGCAATGAATGTGGGATGCAGTTATCTCTTTTAGATACTCTCATAATTTCCTTTGGATATATACCCCAAAGTGGGATTGCTATATCATATGGCAGTTTTATTTTGGATGTTTTGAGGAACGACCATACTGTCTTACATAATAGCTGTACCAATTTACATTCCAACCAATATTATACAAGGATTACCTTTGTGTCACATCATCTCTAACACTTGTTATCTCCTGTCTTTTTTATAATAGCTATTCTAACAAGCATGAGGTGATAGCTTCCTGTGCTTTTGATTTGCATTTCTCTGATGATTAGTGATATTGAACACCTTTTCATATACCTGTTGGTCATTTGGATGTCTTATTGGGAAAAATGCCTATTCGGGTCCTTTGCCCATTTTTAAATTGGGTTATTTGTATTTTTGCTATTGAGTTGTGTGAATTCCTTATATATTTTGAATATTAACCTTTACTAGATATATGGTTTACAAATATTTTCTAGTGTGCCATAGGTTGCCTTTTCATTTGTTGATTGTTTCCTTTGTTGTGCAGAAGCTGTTTAGCTTGATGTAGTCCCACTTGTTTAACTTGCTTTTGATGCCTGTGCTTATGATGTCGTATTAGGAAAATTTATTGCCAAGGCCAAGGTTAAGAAGACTTTTTCCTATTTTTTCCCTAAGAATTTTATGGTTTCAGGCCTAGATTTAAGTCTTTAATTCATTTTGAGTTGAATCCTTAAGTAGATGAATGGATAAATTCTGTGTTACATACAGACAATGAAATATTATTCAGTGCTAAAAAGAAATAAGCAATAAAACCATGAAAAGATGTGAAAGAAACTTAAATGCATATTACCAAATGAAAAAAGCCAATTTGAAAAGGCTACATGCTGTGTGAATCTAACTATATGACATTCTGGAAAAGGCAAAACTATATAGAGACCGTAAAAATAACAGTGATTGCTAGGTGGTAAGACATACGGAGAGAAGGATGATGTGGTGCACAGAGGAATCTTAGGGACATAAAACTACTCTGTATGATACTATAATGGTAGATACATGCCATTATAGATTGGTTTCAAACCTACCAAGAATGGATACATCACCAGGAGTGAGCCCTAATATAATCTATGGGTTCTGAGTGATAATGTATGAATGTAGGTTCATTGATATTGTAACAAATGTACCACTCTGGAGGGAAATGCTGATAATGGGGGAGACTATGCATGTTTTGGGGCAGGCAGTATATGGTACATCTCTGTATCTTCCATCAGTTTTGCTGTGAACCTAAAACTGCTCTAAAAATAAAGTCTATTAAAAACAAAAAAAAACAAAAAAACCTACTAGAACTAATATGTGATTTAGCAAGATTGCAGTCAATCTATAAAAGTGAATTTTATTTCTATGAATTGGCAATGAACAACTGGAAAATAAAATTAAAAACTGTGCCAATTATAATAACATCATAGCAGAAAATATTTAGGATTGAATTTAATAAAAATTATACAAGATATATGTAATCAAAATAAACAGTGTTGAGAGGACTTAACAAGGCTCTCCAAATAAAAAGAAAGATACATTGAGTTGAAAGATGCATCATTATTAGGATGTCATTTTGAAATCCCAGTGGGCTTTTTTTTGTAGAAATTGACAAGCTAATTTTAAAATTTATGAGATAATTCAAAGGACTTGCAATAGCCAAAATAACTTTTATAAAAGAACAAAGTTGGAGGACTTACAGAATCAAATTTTAAGATTTATACAAAGCTACTATTATTAGGATAGTGTGTTATTGGTGTAAGGACAGCCAAATAGATAAATGGGCAGAATAGAGAGTACAATAATCAACCTACACTCACACATTTAATAGATTTATAACAAAGTAAGGCAATTTAATGGGGGAAAGCAAAGCCTTTTCAATAAAAGGTGCTAGAACAACTGGATAATTATATGAAAAAAAAGACCCTTACATGGTAATTTTTGATAATTACATGGAAAAAATGGATCTTCTGCATCCCATCATCATAAAATTAGAGATGAATCATAGACTTAAGAATAGAAGCTAAACTATGAAGTTATTAGAAAAAAACAAAAGAGAATATCTTAGTGACTATGAAGTTGGTAAAGATTTCTTAGACTGTATGCTGAAAGAATAACCATGAATGAAAACACTGATAGATTGGACTTATATCAAAATTTCATCAAAATTCATCAAAATTACTGCTTATCAGAAGACACAGTCAAGGGAATGAATATACAGGCCATTGGCTGGAAGGAAATATTTGTAATACGTATACCTAAAAAAGCACTGGTATTCAGAATATATACAGAATGCATATCATTCTACAATAAAAAGACAATGAACCCAATAGAGAAATAGGCAAAAGACTTGAACAGACAATTCACAAGAAATGATATACAAATGACCAATATGCATATGAAAAAGTGCTCATCACCAATAGGTCCTCAGAGAAAAATGCAAATTAAAACCATCATGCAATAATGCTTCACACCCATAAGAATAGCTGAAACAAAATATTGTAATATGCTAAATGTTGATGAGGATGTGGAGCAACTAGGACTCTCAAACGTTTCTGGTTGGAATGTAAAATGGTACAGCTACTTTAAAAAATTAGCAGCTTTTAAAATAAGGTTACATATATACTTACTACATGACACAACAATTCTACTCTTAGGTATTTATCTAAGAGAAATGAAAACATGATTATACAATAACCTATATGCAAATATTCTTAATAGCTGTATTAGTCATAGGCAAAACTAGAAACAATTGAAATGTCTATCAACAAATGAATGGATAAACAGATCGTGGTATTGTCTTAGTCAGCTTGGGCATAATTAAATACCATAGACTGAGTGGCCTAAACAACAAAAATTTATTTCTCACAATTCTGGAGGCTGTGAAGTCCAAGATCGAGGTGTTAGTTAATTCAGTTCCTGGGGAGGGCTTTCTTCTTGGCTTGTAGATGGCCACTCTCTTGTTACGTCCTCACATGGCCTTTCCTTGGTGCATACATGATGGGAGAGGAGAGAGAGAGAATCTCTTCCTCTTCTTACAAGGCCACAAATTATATTGGATTAGGACCCTACCTTTGTGACCTCATCAAATCTTAATTAACTTCTAAAATCCCTATCTCCAAATTCAATCACATTGGGAATAGGACTTCAACATATGAAATTTGGGGAACACCATTCTGTCTATAGCAAGATATTCATCCAACGGAATGCTACTAAGCAATAAAAAGAAATGAATGACTGAATTTCATAGATACTATGAGTGAAAGAAGCCAGATACTAAGGAATACAGACTTTTAATTCCACTTAAATAGTGACAGAAGTCAAAGGGTGTTTGACTGTGGGTCAGAAGGGATTAACTAGGAAGGTGCACAAGGGAAACTTCTTTAGCAATGCTTTATTTGGAGTGAGGTGATAGTTCCACAGGTGTATACATTTGTCAAAACACATTGACTCCACTTAAGAATTGTGCATTTTAGGCTGCATTTTAGGCTGGGCGTAGTGGCTCACGCCTGTAATCCCAGCACTTTGGGAGGCTGAGATGGGTGGATCATGAGGTCAGGAGATAGAGACCATCCTGGCTAACACGGTGAAACCCTGTCTGTACTAAAAGTACAAAAAATTAGCTGGGCATGGTGGCAGGCACCTGTAGTCCCAGCTACTCGGGAGGCTAAGGCAGGAGAATGGCTTGAACCTGGGAGGCGGAGTTTGCAGTGAGCCAAGATCATGCCACTGCACTCCAGCAAAAAAAAAAAAAAAAAAAAAAGAAAAGAATTGTGCTTTTTATTGTGTGTTAGTTATATCTTAACAAACAAACAAAAAGACAACTGAAGCAAGAAATTTCCCTGACCCCTTCATGGGAACTGGAGTGGACTGGTGCTGGATTTAGCTGGCTGCTTTGGCGTTGGCAGGGGCAAACTCCCCTCACTTGGACCCATTGTGCTTCACCCCTTGTGGGAGGGAGTGCCCAGGTGAGTGGGTGCAGGAGCTGCAGTGAGTGGGTTTTGGGTGCCGGCTGGTGCAAACTCCACATGGGGCCCCATGGCAGCATCTAGTGGGTGCCTGCAACCCTGAAGCCCCAGAGGGTGTATGTTACTGTGCTCTTTTAATTTTGCTGTCCACAAGTGGCTTAAATGTTAAACAGCTTAGTGGGCCCTTTGCCTTTTTGTGTGAGGTAGTTGCTCTCCACCAGCATGGGCAAAGGTTCTGTGTGACAGCCTTTAGCATCCACACCTGTGGCACCTGAGCTCTTATTCGGCATCCAGGAAAAATCAGCTTGCACAAATGAATTGAAGAGTGGTGAATAGGGAGGATTTTATTGCCAACGAAAGTGACTGTCAATAGGAAGGGGAGCTGAAAGGGGATGGAGTGGGAAAGTGATCTTCCCTCAGAGTCTGGCTGTCTCCCACCAGACTCCTCTCTGAAGCAACACCATCGAGCCAACCCTCTGAAATTAAGCTGCCTCTCTCTGACATCCAACTGTAGTCACAGACGTCCAGCTGCTGCTTCTCTTTTCTGCTCTCTGTTGGTGGAGCCTGGGATTTTTATGGGCACAGGATCTGGGGCCAGGTGGCCCATGGGTGGTTTTGGAAAAGGCAACATTTGAGTGGGAAAACAGGAATGCGTGTTCTCATTTTGAGCTGCAGTTCCAGGCTTGAGAGTGGAGCTCTCACTGGGGACCCACCCTCTTCTTCCCAGAATTCCCCTGCCTCCTGTCCCTATCACAACTAAGAAAATCTCTTTTTCAGCGATTTTCATATACTCCCAGGTTAGGGAGCAGTATTCTAACAGAGCTTTTCCATTTTAAATGATGTTACAAATTATGGAGCAGTTAGGGGATTTCAAATTAACACATTTATTATGTGCCTTCATGTAACAGACCCTTCAGTTCACAGAATACGAATTAGAGAAGGGACTTGCTCAAGGTCATATTACTAATGACTTATGGGATGGCAACCATATTTCTCACATCTAAGCTTAGACCCTTTGGTATTAAAGAAAAAATAGTACAGCACACCAAGTAGGGATAAAGGGGTTCAGGATGCTAGAGCTGGCTGTCTCCCAGGTTGTAATCCTAAACCTTCATTTGGGTTGTGAGGAACAATTTAGGAGCAGGCAGATTTTCTGTGGTGCTGACCATGCAGAGGCAGGGAATGTGATCAGAGAAGGTGTCTCCAGTCACCAGCAGCCCTCTCAGTTCTGTAACTTTACCCAAATATTTTCTTCAGACTTTCAAGCCTTTCCTTCCAGGGATGGGCTTTTCAAGTTTAACCTCTGAGGCAGCAGTTCTACCATTAGCATTTTCCTTTCTAAAGCATTTTCAATGGATGTTTCACCACGTTTAGAATTCTCTGGGGGCAGGAATCATGGTCATACATCTAACACAATAGTGGGGACTGAATGTTTGTGGGATAACTCTAGTTATTTAACAAAAAGAAGAAATCATCCTAATTTCCATCAGCGACAGCTTGCAGTGTTATGCAAGCACTTTGACATAACTTCATGAACTGCAGAATTAAATCTGCAACCACAAAAGAAAGAAACTGATTTCTCATGGCCCTTTTGTAATTTCAGAAAGGTTTTGGGAAGTCTTTGAATTTAACTGTTGAGCACAGGCTGAACTTAAAACCCTCATCTGTTTTAAGTCATTTCCTCCCTCCCGTACACTGTACACTCATAGGGGTTTTGAATCCTAAGTGCTTTGGCTGTGGACATAAGCTCTCTGTGAAAGGCCAAGGAACCCAAGGGGCTGAGATTACTGCCTGCATCACCACATTCCTTTTGTTTGAATTCACTCAGCCAAAAACCACTGAGTGGTTGTAGAATGCCCTGCACACAGCCACAGGGTCTCATCAGGCCACAAAGGTGGGTAGAAAGAGCCCTGCCTTGCAAGGAATGTCGGTGTTATTATTCAGGAAGGAACACAGGAAGATGGGGAGAAAAACAAATATTTCTCAACAACAATAAGCTCAAATTTTCCTACTTCAGAAGGAAGATATAATTGGCATCTACTTAGAAGCCATACGCTATGGTAATTTATTTTTTAATTTGTGTCCTGGCACTCACTGCACTAATTATCCCACTGGTACCCAGTGAATCTTCCTGAACACAAGGGAAGTCCATTTTGTTAATCAGGAAAATGGTTGTAACAAGCCACTGATATTTGGGGTATGTTTGAGACAAGGAGAGTTGCTTTCTTGCTCACAGTACAGTCCAATAACGGTAAGGAGGGGAAGGAATGGCAGTTGTGTGTGTTCTTCTCTACACAGTTATTCAGGGCCTCGGGTGCCATTTATAGCATGACTCTGCTATCGTTTAGTGTTTGTCCTTTGCTGCATTAGGCTGGTAAATGGAGAAAGAGAGAGCTCATGGAGGACCACACAGGAGGTTGGTTTAGGGACTAGGTCAAGAAGTGCCTTAGCATCACTTCTGCCTACATTCTGTTGGCCAGAACTCATCGATATGGCTTGGCTTCCACTAACTTCAGGGGAAGCTGCAAAATGTGGTCTAGTTTTGCCTAGAAGAAAAAGAAATAAGGATTCATGAGCACAGAGCACTGTCTCTGCCACAGTATATAATAGTAGGTGGCAATAACATAAATTCTATCTATATTCAGATACTTAAATATTTACTGACAAGTGGGAAAAAGTATGTTCCATGCTAATCTTCCCAAGTGGTGTTGGTTCTGCTGCTGGGTGTGTTACTTGTAGACAGTGGCCCATTCATCTCTATACCACCTTCATGACCAATTTAACAATTGGCATTGATTGTATACATGCTCCCACAGAACAGGTATTTGCTGCAGTACTAAAATTATACATATTTTGAGGGCTCTGCAGCCTTCAGCTGACTGGGAGTCAGAACACAAGATTCCATGATAAGGCTTCTCAATTGTTGTTTTGTCCCTTCACTTTCTTATATTATAACAATCAGCAGAGTTATTGGTTAATATATCCCATTGTAATTAAACTTGAAGACAGCAAAGATGTTAGAAAATAATGCCTCTTAACCTCCTACTTTCCTAGTCAGATAGTAACAATTCCAAAACTAAATCAGAAGCACCTGTTAGGAATGAGGCTCTCAACAGGTGGAGGTGGTAGGGGCAGAGAGAGGGAAGCAGGTCCAGATCTCTAAATCTGAGCAGGGAAGGAAGACAGGGCTGGGAGCCCTTGGCAGCATGCAGAGAGCTTGAGGGTGCCAGGTTCCTCAGAAAAGTTGAAAGCAGGAGGAATAGTTTCAGCAGAATTCCTAGGTGTTATTTTAGCTGCCTTGGGTCAAGTACCACAGGCATCACTGGACTGACCTCCCTTGGTCTCAATGCAATGTATGGGTTAAGAGCTAGTGAATTCCCTATACTGGGCTCCCAAGTGGGTGCTCATGGTTGATCAGGCATTAAAAATCTATAGGTACTGCCCTAGGTCATGCCTCAGTGAAACCATCTCAACGTTTTCTTAGAGATTTTTTATCAAAGACCTGACAGAGATCTGGAGGATTAAAGAGTAGTGATACTGGTGATAACTAGAAATCCAGACCTCCATTCCTTCCTGCCAGAGCTGTCACTCCCAGGACAGTCACAATTTCATTTCCTAATGAGATGTAACATTCTGTTCCAAGGGCATTTTTTACTTCTCACTGCTGTCTGTGTTGTACTGTGTAACTGAGGGGTCCTGGCCTACACATTTCCATGTGGTTGATTACAACAGCATGCGGTAGAAGTCCTTACTGAATATGTAATCTGATGCCACTAATGTGATGGTGTCAGGTGCATAAAATGCTAGAGACAGTTAGTTGTGTTTCTTTTCTTTTTTGTGTGTGTGGAATAAATTACTTCATTGGGAGTTTGGAAACTTGCCCAGTAGTTTTTGAGAGCAGGAAAGTTTCTCTCTTTGTCATAAAGAGACTTCTTGCAAATAAAGCCCCTGTAATACAGGCCTGTATGAGACAGGGCTCCTCTGCACCCTTGTCATGTGCTTTGTACCTTGTGTAAGTAGGAGGGAGCAGAAAGGTGGAAGGAGAGGTGCCTAGAAGTCTCATACATGAGGGTGGTGAGAATAAAGGTGAGACTGAGAGATGAGAGCAAGGACAAGAGAGGAGAAGCGTAGGTGGCAATAACATAAATTATATCTATATTAAGATACTGAAATATTTAAACTAGTAGACCAACAGCAGAGAGGAATGAGTAGCATAGAGACTTTGAGAGTAAAGAGCTCAGCATATTTCATTCACTTGAAATTAATTTAAGAAATGCAGAAATCACTCCATAAATATGAGGCCCCAGGTCAAAAGAATAGTTACTTATTGGATGACTTAGGGTAGTCCCCAAAATAGATGTAATCATTACCAGTGCGTAAGTCACATAACCTCCTCCAGTCTATTTCCTCACATGCGAAATGGAGACAATAGTAGTATGTACTTAATAGAGTTATTGAGAGGTTTATAAGAGATGATATATGTAAAGCCTTTGGCATGGAATCTGTCATAGAGAACTCAATATAGTTTAGTGATGATTATGGGAATGGTGATGAAGATGATGGAAGACACTGAAGAGGATGCCACAAGAATCAAGCTGATTAAATGAATTTAAATGGAGCAAGAGATAACCAGATTTAAAAATTACTGGGACATTTTCCAGGCCCATGAAAGAGCTATATGATAGCTATGGTTTATTTGCAGATTAATTACATCCCATCTATTCCTACACTCTCCAAACATATGGGCGAAGTAGAAAGTAAAACTAGGAGAAAAGCCAGCACCTGTGTTTTTGGGCTATTCAGTTACAGTGTTGGAGGGAATATCAAGAAATCCTCTTTTATGGGGAATTGTATTTGAGCATCTAAGACAGGTGAGTATCTGTAGTGTTCTTAAAGACTTCTAAAAGTGTGGTTTTTCTCAATAGTTGGGTTCAGGGTCTAATTATCTGGATGTTTAACTTAAACACCATTTCAGTCTGGTTCTGGTCTTCCTGGCAATGCACAACAGACGGAGTTCTATATAACCCATGACCCATAAGGTTGGAAGCTAGGAATAACATCCATGCTACAACCTAGCTATGCTAAACCGGGCTTAGCACAGATTCCTAAGGGTTAGCTAAAGGTCGTGTGTCATCTGCCTTCAATCAGAGACGTTTGTGGGGAAAATGAGGAGCATGTCATGGCACAATGCAGTCCAGCTGCCTGAAGAACCTCCAGGGAAGAGAATCCAAAGGCAATAATGCGAAGCAGGCAGAGTTCAAGGTGACTCATGTGGCAGCTTTGGATAGGCCCATTCTGACATCAAAATAGCCACCAAAGAGTGGAAGTTCTGCGCTGAAGTTTAGTCTGCACAGTCCCTTTGGGACTATTTGGGGTTTGATCCATGGTAGAGCTGATTATAAATTCAGCTATAACGGGACCTTTTATTGCTTCCATCGGCTCCGTCAGAGCCTTCTTTTCCAGGCCTTTGTCACCTTTGTGAATCTCCACTGCATTCTCCTATATTCCTCATTCACCTCTTCATCTGAGAGGAACAAATCTGAACCCTGGGTTATACTTAGAGTCTGACTCAAAATACCTGCAGCCCAAGGATCTTTTGCCAGGTGTTTTAGGCCAATGTCATATTTCTCATAATTCATCCCAGGGAAATCCTCCCACAAATAAGCAAATAAATAAAACAAGAGCACACTTTTCCTGACTCAAATGTATCATGTGTTCTAACATGTGAATGTTTTCCATTTTATTAGTGCTAAATCTCTCATTCTTCATGGTTTGGTTTTATAGTTTTGGGGTCCTTAAGTACATAACTTGCACCTGAAAAACAGAGGTGGTGTCTTTTTATCTGTATTTCTCTATTGTCTTAAACAATACTAACACCATAGGCAAATAGCAAATGCTTCTTGAGCAAATGAATAAATAAGGCATGAAAAAAAGCAACCATCTTTTCACTTATTCTGATTTTTATTTCAGATCCTAGATCAGAGGCTTGAATTCACCAATCTGTGTATACACAGCTGGATGCAATACCCTTGGTTTTCTTGGTACCATCTGCTCACTAAATCATCCCCTGAAGGCCAAAAACAGAACAAAAGAAGCATTGGGGAAAGGGGAAAAGAGGTATGGCAACTGGACAGGTAGAGGTGTTTAAGGAAGTGGCAGACATTAGCAGATGTCACAGAGATTTATTTCTTTTTCTATGGGGATTTACTCTAGTGACTAAACTCTGTTTCAGCGTTTTTTTTCCCCCCAGAAAGCGCTTGGAGCATTCATCATTTGCTGTGGGAGCTGCTTTGTGGGCAAAACTTTCTTTCCTTTCAGATCTTGGATTCAGGGTTTAGACTTGAAATATTAAGAGGAACAACACCTTGAAGTTTCAGGGACAGAGAAAGTGCAAAGCCTAGGATGAGGAGGAGTTGTCAAAATAAATTCTCAAGGTACCTTTCTCAAAAGCATTCTTTCTCCTACTCACCTCTGGCGCAACCACATCCAGGAAGTATGAGGAGTGAAGGCCTCAGACCATCTGTGTGGTGGGAAATACAAGAGATTTGAGCTCTTGGCATAGTGTTTCAGGCCATGTTTTGGAACCAGTGCCCAGAAAACAGGCGTTATGTTTTCTTGAGGGAGCATCCTCAGGGTTAAGGCTTTGAGGGTTGCCAACGAGCAGGGAAACCCATGCATAAGTCATACACTTAGGAAACTCAATAAATCCTCACTGATTAATTCAGATCACCACCCCCTTCCCAGTCAGAGATGTACATGTTCCTCAAAATTACCTTTGAAGATGGGAATTGCTTGGAAAAGTTTAAAAGAGAGAAGTCTTTTTAATTTTTTTGGTCATATATATTTATTTTACAATTAACTATGCCATAATGGAGTTTTTATGATGATTTTGTTTGGATACCACAAATAGAAATAAAAGATAGAAATTATCATTCACCTTAACAATGGAAAACCAAGGGACAGAGAGGTCATTGGAAAAGTGACTCTCCACGATCATTTCCATTTAGCATAATTAAAATCAGTGGTTTGGTAAATAAGTGTTATGGAGATTTGTCAGAGAATAGTAGAAATCTGAATTCTCATCTCCATTATGAAAGATGCTCATTTTAGTTAGAGTACTGCTAGTTACTGTAACAGACAAACTCCACAATTTCAGTGGCCTTTACAAGAAATATTTGTTTTTGCTAACGTAACAGTTCATTGTGTATATAACTGGTTAACAGCATAGTGGTGAAAGGCACAGTTGCCCCACTATTATTTAGGGACAAAGGCACAGTGGCTTTGCCATCTTCAATGTGTGCCTTCCTTTAGAGGTTTTGATCTTTCCAGATTTCAACATTTGGGGTTGTGGTATTCAGGACTGTGTCTTTTGAAATTATGGCCCAAACCCCTCCCAAGGACACACTGGAAACCAACACAAACCAGAGGGTAGGGGAAAAGAAAGGATGGAGAAGGCATATCTTCTTCTGACACATAACACTTCTGCTCATATTCCACTGATGACCGTTCATCACAGGGCCTCACCCAAATAGGCATGGAGCTGAGAATGTAGTCACTGTCCACGCAGCCACCTTCTGGGTAGAACTCTACACTCTTGAAATGGGAATCTCGAACCCATTGGGGGATAGCTGGGTAACTCTGTCATGAAAAGAATTAGGAAATGTGTTGAAATGGGGGAAGCAATAAAGTCAAGTTTATAAAGCCATTTTTGAGTTCTGACTCTGCCATCTAACAGCTGGATAATTTAGTCTTTTTGATCAAGTTTCCTCATCTATAAAGTCAAGTTCATAACAACAGCTGACAAGATTGCAGTGAGAACTAAATAAAACACTAAACGTGAGCCTTTTTTTTTTTTTTTTTTTTAAATAAACCAGCTCCTGGTGCTCCTGGTGCTGTGAATAAGCAGAGTAGTTAGTTTTTTGTTTTGTTTTTTTTTAATAGACTTACTACATATTTTTAGAGGCTTGCTCTTCAAGTCACTGGCTAATTAATAACTAAAGAAAAATACGTATTCCTTATGCTTATGTGATATTTCTTAATTATTACATTAGGAAAAGATACTGGATTTTTAAAAGTACAATTTGGAAATCTGGAGTTGGGATAATGGAGAGAAAGCCTGGTCTCTAATTGTTGCTCTGACACCGGCCAGCTGACCAACCGCAATCTGGTCACTTCATCTGTCTGGGCTCCAATTTCCTGAGGCAAAAAAAAAGTGGTTAGCTAAATAGTCCTTCCTGATCTGGAATGAGATAATACGAGGAGGAAACTCATCTCAATGACTCATCCACATTATCAGGTTGAAATCATGAGGAGGTCAGTGGAGAAATAATACCCAACATACAAATTTAGAGGTAACATCGTTTCACAATTTGAAGCAAAAAATGATTCATTTTCTAACCTCTTAATGGAATAAGTAAACACTTATTTACTACTTTTAGATGGGTCTAGTGTTTCAAAAAGGCATGTTTTCTCATTTGCTCCACATTTTCTCCCTAGTTTTGTTTTTACATTTTTCTTGAGTGAATAGGGGAAATAGTGTATAAAATAGAGGTATGATTGAGTAGACATTATTTCAATGGCAAGTAAGCATAAGACTTTGACAAAAAATTTTCCCCTTAATAAGTCTGATATATAAGGATTTGGAAAGAAAGATTTAGGGCAGACAAGCATCTTATGTGATTGAACCGATTTCTGTGTTCCATGAACGGTGAATAAATAGTGATGAGGACAGTAAAATATGTCAACAATTAACAATTACTAGTGATACTTTATTTTGGTTCTTGCTTTTCTAAACTGTTAATCATGAACGTATAAGTATTTAAAACATATATTATTCATTAAATGTATGATCATGCTTATTTAACCAGCAGTATGGTCTCGGCTTAGTCTCATAGCCATAGCCTCTCTGACCCTCATTTTCTTTCCTTTTTTTTTTTTCTTTTTCAAATATCCCTTTCATTGTGAAAATGTAACATGACAAAAATTGTCTATTCCAAAAAAATGGAGAAACATAGACATATATCTTAATGTATATTTTAAATACCTGAGCAGTCATTGCATAGGTCAGGAAATACAGTATAGGAATCTTGACATCCAATATAGCAATTCTCCCAGCTTGTTCTTCAAGAGTGGTGGTGTAGGTCTTCTCTGCCCTTTGTCATTCCATTTAAATTTTAGAAAGAGATTTTTAAGTTCTAACAAAAATCCTGCTGGGACTTTGATTAGGATTGCCTTAAACTTACAGATCAATGTGAAGAGAATGTACTTCTTTATAATATTGGGTCTTCTAATCACAAACACAGAATATCAATTTATTTATTGAGGTCTTTGTCTTTTTCTCATAAAGTTTTATAATTATCTTTGTAGAAGTCTGGCATGTCTTTTGGAAGATCTTTTCCTTGGTACTTGATATTTTTAAATATTATAAATTCTCTCTTTATTTAACTTTTGCTCTTTATATTTTGTCATTCAGAAATAAAACTGATTTTTGTATATTCCTTTTTTTATCCTGAAAACCTGCCCAGCTATCTTTTTTTTTTTTTTTTTTTTTTTTTTTTTTTTTTCTTTTATTGTAATTATTATTATTATTATTATTATTATACTTTAGGTTTTATGGTACATGTGCCCAATGTGCAGTAAGTTACATATGTATACATGTGCCATGCTGGTGCACTGCACCCACCAACTCGTCATCTAGCATTAGGTATATCTCCCAATGTTATCCCTCCTCCCTCCCCCCAACCCACAACAGTCCCTGAAGTGTGATGTTCCCCTTCCTGTGTCCATGTGTTCTCATTGTTCAATTCCCACCTATGAGTGAGAATATGCGGTGTTTGGTTTTTTGTTCTTGTGATAGTTTACTGAGAATGATGATTTCCAATTTCATCCATGTCCCTACAAAGGACATGAACTCATCATTTCTTATGGCTGCATAGTATTCCATGGTGTAGATGTGCCACATTTTCTTAATCCAGTCTATCATTGTTGGACATTTGGGTTGGTTCCAAGTCTTTGCTATTGTGAATAATGCCGCAATAAACATACGTGTGCATGTGTCTTTATAGCAGCATGATTTATAGTCCTTTGGGTATATACCCAGTAATGGGATGGCTGGGTCGAATGGAATTTCTAGTTCTAGATCCCTGAGGAATCGCCACACTGACTTCCACAAGGGTTGAACTAGTTTACAGTCCCACCAACAGTGTAAAAGTGTTCCTATTTCTCCACATCCTCTCCAGCACCTGTTGTTTCCTGACTTTTTAATGATTGCCATTCTAACTGGTGTGAGATGGTATCTCATTGTGGTTTTGATTTGCATTTCTCTGATGGCCAGTGATGGTGAGCATTTTTTCATGTGTCTTTTGGCTGCATAAATGTCTTCTTTTGAGAAGTGTCTGTTCATGTCCTTCGCCCACTTTTTGATGGGGTTGTTTGTTTTTTTCTTGTAAATTTGTTGGAGTTCATTGTAGATTCTGGATATGAGCCCTTTGTCAGATGAGTAGGTTGCGAAAATTTTCTCCCATTTTGTAGGTTGCCTGTTCACTCTGATGGTAGTTTCCTTTGCTGTGCAGAAGCTCTTTAGTTTAATTAGATCCCATTTGTCAATTTTGGCTTTTGTTGCCATTGCTTTTGGTGTTTTAGACATGAAGTCCTTGCCCATGCCTATGTCCTGAATGGTATTGCCTAGGTTTTCTTCTAGGGTTTTTATGGTTTTAGGTCTAACATTTAAGTCTTTAATCCATCTTGAATTGATTTTTGTATAAGGTGTAAGGAAGGGATCCAGTTTCAGCTTTCTACATATGGCTAGCCAGTTTTCCCAGCACCATTTATTAAATAGGGAATCCTTTCCCCATTTCTTGTTTTTCTCAGGTTTGTCAAAGATCAGATGGTTGTAGATATGTGGCATTATTTCTGACGGCTCTGTTCTGTTCCATTGATCTATATCTCTGTTTTGGTACCAGTACCATGCTGTTTTGGTTACTGTAGCCTTGTAGTATAGTTTGAAGTCAGGTAGCGTGATGCCTCCAGCTTTGTTCTTTTGGCTTAGGATTGACTTGGCGATGCGGGCTCTTTTTTGGTTCCATATGAACTTTAAAGTAGTTTTTTCCAATTCTGTGAAGAAAGTCATTGGTAGCTTGATGGGGATGGCATTGAATCTGTAAATTACCTTGGGAAGGATGGCCATTTTCATGATATTGATTCTTCCTACCCATGAGCATGGAATGTTCTTCCATTTGTTTGTATCCTCTTTTATTTCCTTGAGCAGTGGTTTGTAGTTCTCCTTGAAGAGGTCTTTGACATCCCTTGTAAGTTGGATTCCTAGGTATTTTATTCTCTTTGAAGCAATTGTGAATGGGAGTTCACTCATGATTTGGCTCTCTGTTTGTCTGTTATTGATGTATAAGAATGCTTGTGATTTTTGCACATTGATTTTGTATCCTGAGACTTTGCTGAAGTTGCTTATCAGCTTAAGGAGATTTTGGGCTGAGACAATGGGGTTTTCTAGATATACTATCATGTCATCTGCAAACAGGGACAATTTGACTTCCTCTTTTCCTAATTGAATACCCTTGATTTCCTTCTCCTGCCTAATTGCCCTGGCCAGAACTTCCAACACTATGTTGAATAGAAGTGGCGAGAGAGGGCATCCCTGTCTTGTGCCAGTTTTCAAAGGGAATGCTTTCAGTTTTTGCCCATTCAGTATGATATTGGCTGTGGGTTTGTCATAAATAGCTCTTATTATTTTGAGATACGTCCCATCAATTCCTAATTTATTGAGAGTTTTTAGCATGAAGGGTTGTTGAATTTTGTCAAAGGCCTTTTCTGCATCTATTGAGATAATCATGTGGTTTTTGTCTTTGGTTCTGTTTATATGCTGGATTACATTTATTGATTTGCGTATATTGAACCAGCCTTGCATCCCAGGGATGAAGCCCACTTGATCATGGTGGATAAGCTTTTTGATGTGCTGCTGGATTCTGTTTGCCAGTATTTTATTGAGGATTTTTGCATCAATGTTCATCAAGGATATTGGTCTAAAATTCTCTTTTTTTGTTGTGTCTCTGCCAGGCTTTGGTATCAGGATGATGCTGGCCTCATAAAATGAGTTAGGGAGGATTCCCTCTTTTTCTATTGATTGGAATAGTTTCAGAAGGAATGGTACCAGCTCCTCCTTGTACCTCTGGTAGAATTCGGCTGTGAACCCATCTGGTCCTGGACTTTTTTTGGTTGGTAAGCTATTGATTATTGCCATAATTTCAGCTCCTGTTATTGGTCTATTCAGAGATTGAACTTCTTCTTGGTTTAGTCTTGGGAGGGTGTATGTGTTGAGGAATTTATCCATTTCTTCTAGATTTTCTAGTTTATTTGCATAGAGGTGTTTGTAATATTCTCTGATGGTAGTTTGTATTTCTGTGGGATCGGTGGTGATATCCCCTTTATCATTTTTTATTGCATCTATTTGATTCTTCTCTCTTTTTTTCTTTATTAATCTTGCTAGCGGTCTATCAATTTTGTTGATCCTTTCAAAAAACCAGCTCCTGGATTCATTTATTTTTTGAAGGGTTTTTTGTGTCTCTATTTCCTTCAGTTCTGCTCTGATTTTAGTTATTTCTTGCCTTCTGCTAGCTTTTGAATGTGTTTGCTCTTGCTTTTCTAGTTCTTTTAATTGTGATGTTAGGGTGTCAATTTTGGATCTTTCCTGCTTTCTCTTGTGGGCATTTAGTGCTATAAATTTCCCTCTACACACTGCTTTGAATGCATCCCAGAGATTCTGGTATGTTGTGTCTTGGTTCTCGTTGGTTTCAAAGAACATCTTTATTTCTGCCTTCATTTCGTTATGTACCCAGTAGTCATTCAGGAGCAGGTTGTTCAGTTTCCACGTAGTTGAGCGGTTTTGAGTGAGATTCTTAATCCTGAGTTCTAGCTTGATTGCACTGTGATCTGAGAGACAGTTTGTTACAATTTCTGTTCTTTTACATTTATTGAGGAGAGCTTTACTTCCAAGGATATGGTCAATTTTGGAATAGGTGTGGTGTGGTGCTGAAAAAAATGTATATTCTGTTGATTTGGGGTGGAGAGTTCTGTAGATGTCTATTAGGTCTGCTTGGTGCAGAGCTGAGTTCAATTCCTGGGTATCCTTGTTGACTTTCTGTCTTGTTGATCTGTCTAATGTTGACAGTGGGGTGTTAAAGTCTCCCATTATTAATGTGTGGGAGTCTAAGTCTCTTTGTAGGTCACTCAGGACTTGCTTTATGAATCTGGGTGCTCCTGTATTGGGTGCATATATATTTAGGATAGTTAGCTCTTCTTGTTGAATTAATCCCTTTACCATTATGTAATGGCCTTCTTTGTCTCTTTTGATCTTTGTTGGTTTAAAGTCTGTTTTATCAGAGACTAGGATTGCAACCCCTGCCTTTTTTTGTTTTCCATTTGCTTGGTAGATCTTCCTCCATCCTTTTATTTTGAGCCTATGTGTGTCTCTGCCCGTGAGATGGGTTTCCTGAATACAGCACACTGATGGGTCTTGAGTCTTTATCCAATTTGCCAGTCTGTGTCTTTTAATTGGACCATTTAGTCCATTTACATTTAAAGTTAATATTGTTATGTGTGAATTTGATCCTGTCATTATGATGTTAGCTCGATGTTTTGCTCGTTAGTTGATGCAGTCTCTTCCTAGTCTCAATGGTCTTTACATTTCGGTATGATTTTGCAGTGGCTGGTACCGGTTGTGCCTTTCCATGTTTAGCGCTTCCTTCAAGAGCTCTTTTAGGGCAGGCCTGGTGGTGACAAAATCTCTCAGCATTTGCTTGTCTGTAAAGTATTTTATTTCTCCTTCACTTATGAAGCTTAGTTTGGCAGGATATGAAATTCTGGGTTGAAAATTCTTTTCTTTAAGAATGTTGAATATTGGCCCCCACTCTCTTCTGGCTTGTAGGGTTTCTGCCGAGAGATCCGCTGTTAGTCTGATGGGCTTCCCTTTGATGGTAACCCGTCCTTTCTCTCTGGCTGCCCTTAACATTTTTTCCTTCATTTCAACTTTGGTGAATCTGACAATTATGTGTCTTGGAGTTGCTCTTCTCGAAGAGTATCTTTGTGGCGTTCTCTGTATTTCCTGAATCTGAATGTTGGCCTCCCTTGCTAGATTGGGGAAGTTCTCCTGGATAATATCCTGCAGAGTGTTTTCCAACTTGTTTCCATTCTCCCCATCACTTTCAGGTACACCAATCAGACGTAGATTTGGTCTTTTCACATAGTCCCACATTTCTTGGAGGCTTTGCTCGTTTCTTTTTATTCTTTTTTCTCTAAACTTCCCTTCTCGCTTCATTTCATTCATTTCATCTTCCAGGGCTGATACCCTTTCTTCCATTTGATCGCATCGGCTCCTGAGGCTTCTGCATTCTTCACGTAGTTCTCGAGCCTTGGTTTTCAGCTCCATCAGCTCCTTTAAGCACTTCTCTGTATTGGTTATTCTAGTTATACATTCTTCTAAATTTTTTTCAAAGTTTTCAACTTCTTTGCCTTTGGATTGAATATCCTCCCGTAGCTCGGAGTAATTTGATCGTCTGAAGCCTTCTTCTCTCAGCTCGTCAAAGTCATTCTCTGTCCAGCTTTGTTCCGTTGCTGGTGAGGAACTGCGTTCCTTTGGAGGAGGAGAGGTACTCTGGTTTTTAGAGTTTCCAGTTTTTCTGCTCTGTTTTTTCCCCATCTTTGTGGTTTTATCTACTTTTGGTCTTTGATGATGGTGATGTACAGATGGGTTTTTGGTGTGGATGTCCTTTCTGTTAGTTTTCCTTCTAACAGACAGAACCCTCAGCTGCAGGTCTGTTGGAGTACCTGGCCGGCCGTGTGAGGTGTCAGTCTGCCTCTGCTGGGGGGTGCCTCCCAGTTAGGCTGCTCGGGGGTCAGGGGTCAGGGACCCACTTGAGGAGGCAGTCAGCCCGTTCTCAGATCTCCAGCTGCGTGCTGGGAGAACCACTGCTCTCCTCAAAGCTGTCAGACAGGGACATTTAAGTCTGCAGAGGTTACTGCTGTCTTTTTGTTTGTCTGTGCCCTGCCCCCAGAGGTGGAGCCTACAGAGGCAGGCAGGCCTCCTTGAGCTGTGGTGGGCTCCACCCAGTTCAAGCTTCCAGGCTGCTTTGTTTACCTAAGCGAGCCTGGGCAATGGCGGGCGCCCCTCCCCCAGCCTCGCTGCCGACTTGCTGCTTGATCTCAGACTGCTGTGCTAGCGATCAGCGAGACTCCGTGGGCGTAGGACCCTCTGAGCCAGGTGTGGGCTATACTCTCCTGGGGCACCGTTTCCTAAGCCCGTCGGAAAAGCACAGTATTCGGGTGGGAGTGGCCCGATTTTCCAGGTGCCGTCTGTCACCTCTGGAAGGGGAACTCCCTGACCCCTTGCGCTTCCCGAGTGAGGCAATGCCTCGCCCCTGCTTCGGCTGGCGCACGGTGCGCTCACCCACTGACCTGCGCCCACTGTCTGGCACTCCCTAGTGAGATGAACACGGTACCTCAGATGGAAATGCAGAAATCACCCGTCTTCTGCGTCGCTCGCGCTGGGAGCTGTCCCAGCTATCTTTTTAATTCTAATAATGTAACTGTAGATTATTTAGATTTTTTAATGTATAAAACCAAATATCTAGAAATACTGGTAATTTTGGCTCTTCCTTTTTAATTTTTACCCCTTTTGGTTTTATTTTCTTGCCTTATAGCATCAGCTAGAACCCTCCATTTCTTGATCTGTTAAATTGGGATAATATTTTCTTTTGGGGTTATTGTACAATTGTATTAGTTAGAGACAGTGTATATAACATGACTGATGCAGGGTCTGGAACATGGAAGAGGATCAATAAATGTCAGCTATTAACTACTTTCATTTTATAATTATTGGTGAGCTTTGTGCTTTCTGTATTATGCTAAGTAATGAAGGTTAAAAAAGAACTAAGAGATGTTTTTTGATGTTTTTTATTTGTAAGAAGCATACAGAGTAGTTGGAGAGATGAGGCAAGCTAATAAAAATACAAGCTAGCATTTGCAAGTCCCAAACCACTGTTAGTGATGGTGCCCTGCTTTAAAGACAGGCAGATGTTTCACAATGTAAACATCATAGTTAAATAACAGCTACTGCCCAAATTTGCATTTATGGATGGGGCCCTTTTATTTGCAAAAAGTTCTATGGGGACTTTGTAATAGGTACCATGGTAATTATGTGGGACCAGCCAAACTCTCCCATTTTACGGGGTGAGAATCGAGATAAGAAAATCTGATGTTTTTGTAAGTTTGTGCTTGAAGGGCTTTGCAGAAGGAAGAGAGATATCAGATGTGTTGATATCTATGCTAGTGTTCATCTTTCTATGTCCCATTAGAGTTCAGGGGAATAAGATTCACTTATGAACTGAGTCTTATTTTTCTG
This sequence comes from Pongo pygmaeus, assembly GCF_028885625.2. Classification (NCBI taxonomy): domain Eukaryota; kingdom Metazoa; phylum Chordata; class Mammalia; order Primates; family Hominidae; genus Pongo; species Pongo pygmaeus. Next base: position 86,450,458 of record NC_072379.2, read on the forward strand.
TCTCTTAAAATTCAATTCATTTATTCTAAAAAGATTGATGGCTCAAATGAACACTGGAAACTGCCTCCACCTTTCATCTCCTTGAAATCATGCCAGAAAAAGCCTCCAGCATGCTCAACTCTAGCTTACCTTTTCTAAAGTTTCTCCCTCCCTGGATGGTGGTAGCGAGTATCATCACTTGTTAACATACAGATGACTCCAGAAATTTCTGCACTTCAAAGTGAATCTTTTATTCACCTGAGTGTTTAACTATGTCAATGTGCTCTCATTATCAGATTTAATTGAATAATTCAACAAGGAAATGTGCCCAGTGCACACATTATACAGATGTGTTTGCCAACGTTATCTTGGCTTGCGGGAGAGAGCAACCCTCTGATGCCCTGAGTTATTCAGAAAGGCCATCACGGATGTCAACATAAGATAGAGGAGATAGACATCTGTGGTAATATGTGAATACCAAAATTTGTCCCTAGTTTATTCTTTTATCACATTGATAGGAGGCTGCGCTTGCGCTGCAGTTGCATAAGTGAACAGCTGGTCATGAGGAAGTTGTTGTACTTATCTTCCCACTGGATAGTATGTTATTTTTGGCCAACATAAAGCCTGTCAAGAATGGCTATACTCCAGGGTGAAGTAGAAGGCCTTGCATGTATGAAGACCTTGCTAGTTTCCTGGCCTGCTGGTGGAAAACAATTGTAATATTTCTGACCTAATGGAAAGATGCAGATTGCTTTTAAATGCTGAAACTTAAACTCCAAGGTCATAATGTGAAGAGGTGAGGCCTTTGAAAAAGTGATGAAATCATGAGGGCTAAAAAAAGTTTTGGAGAGCTTCCTGACCCTTCCTTATCTTTTGCCATGTGAGGACACAGTGCTGTTCCCCTTAATTGCCTCTTCTACCATGTGAAGATGCAGTAAGAGGTGCCATCTTGAAGCAGAGAGTGTCTTCACCAGACACTAAATCAATCAGGACCTTGATCTTGGACTTGCCAGTCTCCAGAACTGTGAAAAAATAAGTTTTTATTGTTTATAAATTACCCAGTCTGTGGTGTTTTGTTATAACAGCAGAAATAGACTAAGACACAGATATATTTCCACTGCATTCATCCAAGTGTGGTTGAAAAAACTACATACTACAAATTATTTTATGTTGTTAATTCATACAGATACTTGGTTGAACTGCACAATCAGATATATAATTTGAATTAAAACTGCTGTGAACCATGTAAAATATAGAGCATGCAAGACTAATTTACTATAAAACTGCTGTATTAGTCAGCTGTTTGCTTCAATAATGCTGTGTAAAAAAAACCACCTCCCAAATCTCAGTTGACTTATACAAACGAACACTTATTTGTTTGCTCTCAGGCCCATGAATTGGGTATGGCACAGCTGGACTTGGCTGGGCTAGATTTGGCTAGACTTGGCACCAGGATACAGACTGGATTTAGGTCTGTTTCATATGTCTCCTCATTCTGGGACTTGAATTGAAGAGGCTGTGGTTCCCTGGAACAATATCTCTTCGGGACAGAATGCAAGAGGGCAAACCAAACCATACGTGAACATTTAAAGCCTCTGATTGAATGTGGTTCACATTATGTTCTTTAAAATTCCATTAACCAAAGCAAGTCACCTGGTCAAACTAAGCCAGTGACATTGGAAAGTGTCCCTGCTAAAATATATGTCTGGGCTGAAGAGAGAAGAAAGAATGGTGAACAAATAATATAATTTACCATAACTGGTGACTATAAGCCACTGAATGAAGTTAGGCCAACTGGATCATAAGGAAATTCAATCTATCAGAATCAATTTGGTATTTTTTAATGTCAAGATTTTTTAATTCACTTTTAAAATTGTTATGCCATGTGATTTCCCTTCTATTGGATCAATAAGCTTCTGCGCTTCAGGACTAGAAAATATGTCTTCTAGAAGAACTGCGCTTCAGGACTAGAAAATATGTCTTCTAGAAGAATAAAGTCACTGCTAGTCTCAAATTATGATTTCTGAATTTCTAGTAAGAAAATACTACATGGTCAGGCTTTTGTGGGAGAGAAAATGGGTTTCTAAATTCCAAAATTCCCTTTTACTATCAAAAACAGCATAGGGGCTGGGTGTGGTGGCTCACACCTGTGATCCCAGCACTTTGGGAGGCCAAAGCAGATGGATCACTTGAGGTCAGGAGTTCAAGACCATCCTGGCCAACATGGTGAAACCCTGTCTCTATCAAAAATTTAAAAAATTAGCTGGGCATGGTGGCAGACCCTTGTAATCCCCAGCTACTCAGGAGGCTGAGGCAAGAGAACCACTTGAACCTGGGAGGTGGAGGTTGCAGTAAGCAGAGATTGTGCCACCACACTCCAGCCTGGGCAACAGAGCGAGACTGTCTCAAAAATAAATAAATAAATAAACAAATAAATAAATAAATAAATAAATAAAAACAGAGCATAGGAAACTGAATTTCAAATTTTACTGTAAAACATAGATAGAGCTATGATAAAACAAAAAGTAAGTTATTAATTGCCTCAGAGGAAGTGACCACCTCTGGGTTTTAGAGGTGGGAGGAACCTAATGAAGGGCAAAGCATCATACAGGTAGGGCTTGGCAACCCCTTATGTAAAGGGGTAAGGATAAAATCACCAGATGGACAGGGAAATTTTCATAGTGAAGCCTATCTTCTGGTTGAGAACAGCACCATTTCAAGACCTTTTGAGATGCTTCATGTTCAGTTTGGTGCTAGAGCAACTTGTGTCAGGAAGTAGGTTAGTATGTTGGTCAGGGTTTCCCAGAGGAACAAAATCAGTAGGAGATACTCATATATGTATAACTCACATGTGTGTGTAATTAGAGGTTTATTTCAAGGAATTGACATGTAATTTTGGAGACTGGCAAGTCCAAAATCTATAGGGCATAATGGAAGGCTGCAAACTGTTAGGTAAGAGCTAATGCTGCAGTCTTGGGACAGAGTTTCTTCATTTTTGGAGAACCTTCAAGGCCATCTGTGACAAACCCATAGCCAACAAAATACTGAATGGGGAAAAGATGAAAGCATTCCCTCTGAGAACTGGAACAAGACAAGGATGCCCACTGTCATCACTTCTCTTCAACCTAGAACTGGAAGTCCTAGCCAGAGCAATCAGACAAGAGAAGGAAATAAAGAACATCTAGTCAGATAAGAAGGAAGTCAATCTGTCACTGTTTGCTGATGATATGATCGTTTACCTCAAAAACCCTAAAGACTTCTCCAGAAAGCTCCTAGAACTGATAAAAGATTTCAGAAGTTTCAGGATACAAAATTTATGTGCACAAATCAGTAGCTCTTCTATACACCAACAACGACCAAACAGAGAATCAAATCAAGAACCCAACCCCTTTTACAATAGCTGCCAAAAAATAAAATAAAATAGTCAGGAATATACCTAGCCAAGTTTGTGAAAGACCTCTATAAGGAAAATTACAAAACACTGCTGAAAGAAATCATAGATGACACAAAAAAATGGAAACACATCCCATGTTCATGGATGAGTAGAATCAATATTGTGAAAATGACCACACTGACAAATGTAATCTACAAATTCAACACTATTCTCATCAAAATGCCACCATCATTCTTCACAGAATTAAAAAAAATTCTAAAATGTATATGGAACCAAAAAAGAGCCTGCATAGCCAAAGCAAGACAAAGCAAAAAGAACAAATCTGGAGGCATCACACTACCTGATTTCAAACTATACTATAAGGTGATAGTCACCAAAACAGCATGGTACTGGTATAAAAATAGGCACATAGACCAATGGAACAGAGTAGAGAACCCAGAAGTAAACCTAAATACTTATAGCCAACTGACCTTCAACAAAACAAACAAAAACATAAAGTGGGGAAAGGACACCCTTTTCAACAAATGGTGCTGGGATAATTGGCTAGCCACATGTAGGAGAATAAACTGGATCCGCATCTCTCACCTTATGTAAAAATCAACTCCAGATGAATTAAGGACTTAAATCTAAGACCTGAAACTATAAAAATTCTAGAAGATAACATTGTAAAAACCCTTCTAGACATTGGCTTAGGGAAGGAGTATATGACTAAGAACCCAAAGCAAATGCAATAAAAACAAAAATAAACAGCTGGGATTTAATTGAGTTAATTAAACTAAAGAGCTTTTGCATGGCAAAAGGAACAGTCAGCAGAGTAAATAGAAAACCCACAGAGTTGGGGAAAATCTTTATAATCTATACATCTGACAAAGGACTAATATCCAGAATCTACAATGAACTCAGACAAATCAGCAAGTAAAAAACAAACAATCCCATCAAAAAATGGGCTAAGGACATGAATAGACAATTCTCAAAAGAAGATACACAAATGACCAACAAACATATGAAAAAATGCTCAACATCACTAATGATCAGGAAAATGCAAATCAAAACCACAATGCAATATCATCTTGCTCCTGCAAGAATGGCCATAATCAAAAAATCAAAACACAGTAGATGTTGGTGTGGATGGGGTAGTCAGGGAACATTTCTACACTGCTGGTGGAAATGTAAACTAGTACATCTACTATGAAAAACAGTGTGGAGATTCCTTAAAAAACTAAAAGTAAAACTACCATTTGGTATAGCAATCTCACTACTAGGCATCTGCCCAGAGGAAAAGAAGTCATTATATGAAAAAGATACTTGCACATGCATGTTTATAGCAGCACAATTTGCAATTGCAAAATTGTGGAACCAACCCAAATGCTCATCAGTCAATGAATGGATAAAGAAACTGTGGCATACAGAAATACAAACTATCATCTGAGAATACTATAAACACTTCTACACAAATAAACTAGAAAATTTAGAAGAAATGGATACATTCCTTGACACATCCACCCTCCCAAGACTAAGCCAGGAAGAAGTCGAATTCCTGAATAGACCAATAAAAAGTTCTGAAATTAAGGCAGTAATTAATAGCCTACCAACCAAAAAAAAGCCCAGGACCAGATGGATTCACAGCTGAATTCTACCAGAGATACAAAGAGGAGCTGGTACCATTCATTCTGAAACTATTCCAAACAATAGAAAAAGATGGAATCCTCCCTAACTCATTTTATGAGGCCAGCATCATCCTGACACCAACATCTGGCAGAGACACAACAAAAAAAGAAAATTTCAGGCCAATATTCCTGATGAACATCAATGTGAAAATCCTCAATAAAATACTGGGAAACTGAATTCAGCAGCACATCAAAAAGCTTATCCACCACGATCAATTCGGCTTCATCCCAGGGATGCAAGGCTGGTTCAACATATGCAAATCAATAAACGTAATCCATCACATAAACAGAACCAATGACAAAAACCAGATGATTTTCTCAATAGATGCAGAAAAGGCCTTTGATAAAATTCAACACCCCTTCATGCTAGAAACACGCAATAAACTAGGTATTGATGGAACATATCTCAAAATAATAAGAGCTATTTATGACAAACCCACAGCTAATATCATACTGAATGGGCAAAAGCTGGAAGCATTCCCTTTGAAAACTGGCACAAGACAAGGATGCCCTCTCTCACCACTCCTATTCAACATAGTATTGGAAGTTCTGGCCAGGGCAATCAGGCAAGAGAATGAAATAAAGGTATTCAAATAGGAAGAGATGACATCAAATTATCTCTGTTTGCAGATGATATGATTGTATATTTAGAAAACCCCATTGTATCAGCCCCAAAACTCCTTAAGCAACTTCAGCAAAGTCTCAGGACACAAAATCAATGTGCAAAAATCACAAGCATTCCTATACACCAATAATAGACAAACAGAGAGTTTGTCTATCATGAGCAAACTCCCATTCACAATTGTTACAAAGAGAATAAAATATCTAGGACTATGACTTATAAAATATATGAATGACCTCTTCAAGGAGAACTACAAGCCACTGCTGAAGGAAATAGGAGAGGATACAAACAAATGGAAAAACATTCCATGCTCATGGATAGGAAGAATCAATATGAAAATGGCCATGCTGCCCAAAATAATTTATAGATTCAATGGTATTCTCATCAAGTTACCACTGACTTTCTTCACAGAATTACAAAAAACTACTTTAAATTTCATATAGAACCAAAAAAGAGCTCATATAGACAAGACAATTCTAAGCGAAAAGAACAAGGCTGGAAGCATCATGCTACCTGACTTCAGACTATACTACAAGGCTACAGTAACCCAAACAGCATGGTACTGGTATCAAAACAGATATATAGACCAATGGAACAGAACAGAGGCCTCAGAAATAACACCACACATCTACAACCATCTGATCTTTGACAAGACTGACAAACTCAAGCAATGGGGAAAGGATTCCCTATTTAATAAATGGTACTGGGAAAACTAGCTAGCCATATGCAGAAAACTGAAACTGGACCCCTTCCTTACACATTATACAAAAATTAACTCAAGATGGATTAAAGATTTAAACGTAGGACCCAAAACCATAAAAACCCTAGAAGAAAACCTAGGCAATACCATTCAGGACATAGGCATAAGCAAAGACTTCATGATTAAAACACCAAAAGCAATTGCAATAAAAGCCATGATTGACAAATGGGATCTAATTAACCTAAAAAGCTTCTGCACAGCAAAAGAAACTATCATCACCATCAACAGGTAACTTACAGAATGGGAGAAAATTTTTGCAATCTCTCCATCTGACAAAAGGCTAACATCCAGAATCTACAATGAACTTAAACAAATTTACAAGAAAAAAAAAAAAACCCCCATCAAAAAGTGGGCAAAGGATATGAACAGACACTTTTTAAAAGAAAACATTTATGCAGCCAGCAAACATATGAAAAAAAGCTCATCACTGGTCATTAGAGAAATGCAAATCAAAACTACAATGAGATACCATCTCACGCCAGTTAGAATGGCCATCATTAAAAAGTCAGGAAACAACAGATGCTGGAGAAGATGTGGAGAAATAGGAACACTTTTACGCTGTTGGTAGGAGTGTAAATTAGTTCAACCATTGTGGAAGATAGTGTGGCAATTCCTCAAGGATCTAGAACTAGAAATACCATTTGACCCAGCAATCCCATTACTGGGTATATACCCAAAGGATTATAAATCATTCTTCTATAAAGACACATGCACGCATATGTTTATTGCAGCACTATTCACAATAGCAAAGGCTTGGAACCAACCCAAATGCCCATCATTGACAGACTGGATAAAGAAAATGTGGCACATATACACCATGGAATACTATGCAGCCATAAAAAAGGATGAGCTCATGTCCCTTGCAGGGACATGGATGAAGCTGGAAACCATCATTCTCAGTAAACTAACACAGGCACAGAAGACCAAACACCGCATGTTCTCATTCATAAGTGGGAGATTAACAATGAGAATATACGGGCACAGGTAGGGGAACGTCACACACTGGAGCCTGTTGTGGGGTTGGGGGCAAGGGGAGGGATAGCATTAGAAGAAATATCTAATGTAGATGACGGGTTGATGGGTGCAGCAAACCACCATGGCACATGTATACCTGTGTAACAAACTTGTACATTCTGCACATGTATCCCAGAAGTTAAAGTTTAATAAAAAAAGAAACTGTGGCATATATATATATATATATGAATATATACAGGAATATATATAGGAATATATATAGGAATATATATATAGGAATATATATATATAGGAATATATATATAGGAATATATATATATAGGAATATATATATAGGAATATATATATAGGAATATATATAGGAATATATATATAGGAATATATATATAGGAATATATATATAAGAATATATATATAGGAATATATATATAAGAATATATATATAGGAATATATATAGGAATATATATAGGAATATATATATGAATATATGTGAATATATATTCATATATGAATATATATGAGTATATGTGAATCTATATTCATATATGAATATATATGAGTATATGTGAATATTCATATATGAATATATATGAGTATATGTGAATATATATTCATATATGAATATATATGAGTATATGTGAATATATATTCATATATGAATATATATGAGTATATGTGAATATATATTCATATATGAATATATATGAGTATATGTGAATATATATTCATATATGAATATATATGAGTATATGTGAATATATATTCATACATGAATATATATGAGTATATGTGAATATGTATTCATACATGAATATATATGAATATATATGTGAATATGTATTCATACATGAATATATATGAATATATATGTGAATATGTATTCATACATGAATATATATGAATATATATGTGAATATGTATTCATACATGAATATATATGAATATGTATTCATACATGAATATATATATGAATATATATGTGAATATGTATTCATACATGAATATATATGAATATATATGTGAATATGTATTCATACATGAATATATATGAATATATATGTGAATATGTATTCATACATGAATATATATGTGAATATGTATTCATACATGAATATATATGAATATATATGTGAATATGTATTCATACATGAATATATATGAATATATATGTGAATATATATTCATATATGAATATATATGAATATATATGTGAATATGTATTCATACATGAATATATATGAATATATATGAATATGTATTCATACATGAATATATATGAATATATATGTGAATATGTATTCATACATGAATATATATGAATATATGTGAATATGTATTCATACATGAATATATATGAATATATATGTGAATATGTATTCATATATGAATATATATGTGAATATATATGTGAATATGTATTCATATATGAATATATATGTGAATATATACATATATGAATATATATGTGAATATATGTGAATATATATTCATATATGAATATATATGTGAATATATATTCATATATGAATATATATGAATATATATATGAATATATATGTGAATATATATTCATATATGAATATATATATGAATATATATGTGAATATATATTCATATATGAATATATATGAATATATATGTGAATATATATTCATATATGAATATATATGAATATATGTGAATATATATTCATATATGAATATATATGAATATATGTGAATATATATTCATATATGAATATATATATGAATATATGTGAATATATATGAATATATATGAATATATGTGAATATATATATGAATATATGTGAATATATGTGAATATATGTGAATATATGTGAATATATGTGAATATATGAATATATATGTGAATATATGTGAATATATGAATATATATGTGAATATATGTGAATATATGAATATATATGTGAATATATGTGAATATATGAATATATGTGAATATATGTATGAATATATGTGAATATATATGAATATGTATGAATATATATGAATATATATGTATGAATATATATGAATATATGTATATGAATATATGTATGAATATATATGAATATATGTATGAATATATGTATGAATATATATATGAATATATATATATGATGGAATACTGCTCAGTCATAAAAAGGAATGAATAAATTTACAGCATTTGCAGCAACCTGGATGAGATTGAAGACTATTATTCTAAGTGATGTAATTCAGGAATAGAAAAGTATGTAAAGGCATAAGAATGATACAATGGACTTTGGGGACATGGGGGGAAGGTTGGGAGGGGGCAAGGGATAAAAAACTACAAATAGGGTGCAGTGTACACTGCTAGGGTGATGGGTGCACCAAAATCTCACAAATCACCACTAAAGAACTTGCTCATGTAACCAAATACCACCTGTACCCCAATTACGTAAGGAAAAATAAAATAATTTTCACCTAGAAAAAAAATTTTAGTTTTGGGCTTTTCCATATTAAAAATAGTTGAATAATCACATGATTTAATACGTAGTCTTTCTTTATTGTGTTTTCTGTATTAGTTTGTTCTCCCACTGCTATAGAAACATACCTGAGACTGGGTAATTTATTAAGAAAAGAGGTTTAATCTGCTCACAGTTCTGCAGGCTGTATAGGCTTCTGCTGCTGGGAAGGTCTCAGGAAACTTGAAATCATGGTGGAAGGCAAAGGGGAAGCAGGCACAATCTTCACATAGCTGGCAGGAGAGAGAGAGTAAAAAGGGAAGTGGATCTCATGAAAACTCTTATCATGAGACAGCACTCCGGGGTAGTGCTAAACCATTAGAAACCACCCCTATGATTCAATTACCTCCCACCAGGCCCCACCTTCAACACCAGGGATCACAATTCAACATGAGATTTGGGTAGAGACACAGAGCCAAACCACATCAGACTTTATAGTCAATGAGATGTAATTAGTAGGAAACTTTGTCTGCAGTTTTATTTACTAGCAGTAATAAGTACAGGCGCCAGAATTACCCAAGTTTTTATCTGACACATATTGAAGTGATTGCACCATTTGATTTTAGCATATATCACATTTAATTATGATCACACGAATTTGTGAATGTAATTTTGAAATAAAAGAAGGTTATGTCCAGCAGATCTCACTGACAAAAATTATCAGTATTTAAAGCAAACAATGTAAAAATATGTGTTTCTGTGTGTGTGTGTATGTATATGTGTATATACAAATGCAAATATACATATACTTTAGGTATATATGTACAGTGTTTTTATGTTTGTATATATATTGTATGTCATGTACATATGTTGTATAACATATATATGTTGTATATATATGTTGTGTATATATATGTCTAATATGAATGTGGTATATCTATACAATGGGATATTATTCATCAATTCAAAAGAATAAAGTTCTCAAAAGAAGAAAAAGAACAGGCCAATAGGGATATAAACAATGCTCAACATCCCTGATCATCAGGGAAATACAAATTAAAATCAGAAATCACAATGAGATATCACCTCATACCTATTATAATGGTTATTATTGGAAAGACAAAAGATAATGTGTTAGTGAAGATGTAGAGAAAAAGGAACACTTTTACATTGCTGGTGGGAATGTAAATGAGTACAGCTATTATGAAACAAAGTATGGAGGCTCCTCAAGGAATCAAAAATAGAACTACCATAAGATCTAGCAATCCTACTACTGAGTATATATCCAAAGGATATGAAATCAGTAGTCAGACATCTGCACTCTCATGTTTATTGCAGTATTATTCACAATAGCTGGGATATGGAAACTATGTCTATAAATGAGCAAATAGATAAAGAAAATGGGGCATATATGTATAAAATGGAATACTACATACCCTTTAAAAAAACGAAATTCTGTCATTTGCAAAAATATGGATGAACCTGGAGGACATTATGTTAAGTGAAATAAGCCAGTCATTGAAAGACAAATATTGCATGATCTCACTTATGTGTGGAATCTAAAAAAGTCAAACTCATGGAAACAGAGAGTAAAGTGGTGATTACCAGAGGTTGAGGGTAGAGAGATTAGGGAAATGTTGGTCAAAGGACACAAAATTTCAATTAGACAGGAGTAATAAGTTCAAGAGACCTATCATATATCATCTTGATTACTGTTAATAGCAATGTATTGTATGCTTGAAAATTGCTAAAACAGTAGATTTTAAATTTTCTCATAAAAAAATAAGGATAGGAAGTCATGCATATATGTTAAATAGCTTGAGATTTGGCCATTCTACAATGTATACATGTATCAAAACATCATGTTGTACACCATAAACACAATTTTTACTTGTCAATTAAAAATTTAATTAAAAATAAAATAAAAACTCTTGTTAAAAAGAAATCAATCTTATCTTTTTCCATTCAACTATTCCACTACCCTAAAATGTAAAAAAAAGAATGAAATACTGAAACATGCTACAACATGGATGGACTTTGAAAACCTCATGCAAAGTGAAAGAAGCCAGACAGCATCCACATATTGTATTGCTCCATTTATATGAAATGTCCAGAATAAGCAAGTTTATAGAGACAGGAAGTGGATCACTGGTTGCCAGGGTCCGCAGAGAGGGGAGAGAAAGGATAATGACTACTAATGGATAATGGGGTTTATTTGAGGTAGAAATATTCTGAAATTAGAATTGCATATCTACTTAAATATCCTGAAAGTCTCTGAATTGTGTACTATAAAAGGATTAATTATATATTTTGAGAATTATTGATCCATGACAATAAATAAATTATAGAACTGTAAGGATAAACTGACAAATCCACAATTGTAAAAGGAAATTCTATTTCACTTTCCTTAGAAATTGACTAGTTAGGAAGACAAATGATAGGTAAGAATGAGGAGGATTGCAATCACATAATCAACAAGATTGACCTGATAGATTTCTGTTTAACTTTGTGCCCCTCACAATAGAGAATGTATATTTTTTCAAATACATACAGATTCATTCACAATGATTAACCATGTATTAGCATAAATAAGAAATATCCACAGTTGTCAATAGCTTTCCATATATGTGACATTCACTGACCACAATACAGTAAAATTGTAAAATTTACTGCATTAGCTACAAATTAATATTTTAGAAAGTATCTGTACCCTGGAAAAAAATTTCCAAATAACTCTTGGGTTCAAGAAACAAAATAAGCTGCAAAATATTTAGGACTAAACAGCAGCAAAAACATGGTATGCATATCAAATCTTATGAGATGCATCCAAAGAAAGACTCAAGGGAAAATTTAGTCTTAAATATAGTATTTTAGAAAATAAGAAATAATGAACTGAAATTGATTAAGCTTTAAAGTTAAAAAAGAAAAAGGAGCCAATAAAGATAAGAGAAGATATTAAGAAAACAGAAAGCAAATAAAAACAGCAAAGATAATCACAAAATAAAATCTCATTATTTGAAAATACTCATAGGAAAATACAAAGATAGACGTTGACAAGTATCAAGGAAAAGACACACCCAAATAACAAAATAAGGAACAAAAATGAATCATACACAGAGGAATAAAATATAAAAAGAAACACCAGTGAATGTGAATATCCCGATGAAATGTACACTTTCCAGGAAAACACGAGTCGCTAAAATTGGCCCAGTAGGGTTACTTAAATAGACTAAAACCATAAAAGAAATAAAAATGGTACCTATTGCTCTGTCTCTACAAAAGGCACTAAAGTGACTGCTGTGAACTGTTTAAACAACGGGCACAGTGAATTCTCATTATCCACAATAGTTTTGTTCCATAAAGTTGCTGCTAATACTGAATTAGTGAATCCTGAACCATCGTTCCTAGGGGAAATATAGAGTTAGGTTTTTGTGAGCCTCTAGCCACAACATTTTCACTAACTGATCAATGCATAACTTTATTTTCTGTGTGTTTCTGTTTAAAGGCCCTGTAATACATATTGCTGATTCATTAACATTGAGCTCATGTCCAATAGCACTAAAAGTTATGCCTGAGTAAAGGTAATTTAACACACATATTTCCTCCATTAGGCATATCACAGCCAGTTGTCTTGCTTAAGAACAGTAGACAGCACTTCAGCATTATACTTGAGGGCCATTTTAAACTGTGACATCACCAACGAAAATGCAAAAAACATAGCACTAAGTATACCACGAAAAAGATACTTATTTATAGTATGGGATCTGAGACAAGAAGGCAGAGCGTTACCTTGTTTGACCTTAGCTGGGAACATGAACATAGAATGACAAATTTTTGGCCACTCTGCTTATGTTCACAGATTACCATCAAAGTGCTACAAATATTGATTTTGGGGTTATGGATCAATTTTAGCTGGTAGGCAAAATTACAAACATGGAGTCTATGAATAATAAAGATTGATTATAATTGATAATTTATCTATTTGCTCCAAGACATAGGAAAATGTGAGGAATTATGCCACTTTAAATTAAGCTAAGGACCACACAAGGAAAGAAAATTATAAGCCTATTCCATATTAACAAGGAATCCAAAATATTATGTCACATATTGGCAAACTAAATCCAGTGGGAGATGAAAAGAACAAAATATTAGGAATATGTATATCTGAGGAATTCAAGGATAGTTCAAAACTAGAAAATATACTGGTATGTGTCTTTGTTCAGACCGCTATAACAAAATACCGCAGACTGGATAGCTTATGTACAACAGGAATTTATTTCTCATAGTCTGGAGGCTGGAAAGTCGAAGATCAGGGCGCCAGCAGATTCAGTGTCTGGTGAGGACCTGCTTTCTGGTTCACAGATGGCATTTTCTGACTATGTCCTGACATGGTGGAAGGAGCAAGTCAACTCTTTGGGGTCTTTTAACATAAGGGCACTAATCTCAATTATGAGAGCTCCATTCTCATTATCTAATCACCCCCCAACGACAATACCTCCTAATGCCATCACATTAGTGATTAGGTTTCAACAGAGGAATTTTGGGGAGACACAATACTCAGACCATAGTAGTATGTTAAATAGCACTTTAAAAAATAGAACAGTATTACCTCAATAGCTGTAGAAAATGCATTTAATCATATTTAACATTCAATCATGATGAAATTTCTACAAATTTCTTAGCAAACCTGGACTTAAGCCTGAGGATTAAGCAACACTTGGCCAAAAGCCTGAGGATAAAATCAATACAGGAGGATAGCAAAGCAAGGGGACTTTCATAAAAGCAGAGCTGGGGCTTGACATGCTCTACCTGAAGTAACTCTGTCTTGAAATTTCCTGGTATGTAAAATAATATATTCTTGTGTTATATAAGCTGATTTTAGAACTGTGTTTCAGTTACTTTGTAATAAATATGAAAAGCAAGACCAAAATAGTCAATGATTTTTAGATGATATGATTATCTACCTAAAAAGTAAAAAACAAAACAAGAATCTCATCTTATGAACTATTGGAACCAATAAGAAAGTTTAATAAGGTGGCCAGATATAGGAATGGCATATAAAAATCAATAGCTTGAATGTTATCATAAACTTAGAATACACAAGATTTTTTTTTATTATACTTTAAGTTCTGGGGTACATGCGCAGAGACAAGATTTTTTAAGCCAATCACAAAAAGCAATAACAATAAAGATGAAAATGATAAATTAGACTATAGCAAAAGACACTGTTAAGGTGGATAAAGTCTATCCTCAAAGGGAGAATATATTCGCAATGCATACAACTGACAAACAGCTCATATCTAAGATATAAAAAGAATTCTTGCAAAGCAATAAAAAGATAGACACAAAAGAAAAATGAATGGAAAGCTTGAGCAGGCACTCCACAAGTGATTTTCAAATGGTTGGTACACATTTGAAAATGTACCTGACTTCACTAGTTTTCAGGGAAATGCAAAATTAAAGCAAAGGCTGCTATTACATTAAATGACTAAAATGAAGACGAAAAATGTACTCAGTACCACATGTTGGCAAGAGTGCAGAACTGGAACACTGTGGGTTAAGTACTAATTCTCATACACTCCTGGTGGTACTATAAATTCGTTCATCCCCTGTAGATATCTGGCAGTATATATGAAATCTACTAATAAGCTATTCTATCCTGGATATGTAAACCAACAAAAATGCATAAATAAGTTTAAATGTACAAGACATGTTCAATAATGTTCATGCAAGTACCATCCAATCCCCATAAAATAGCATAGATAACTAAATTGTGGTATATTAGCAAAATAAAATACAATTCAGCATTAAGAATACATAAATGCCAACTTTATACAATAAGGATGAATCTTGAAAACAGAATGTGGGATGAAAGAAGCCAGACACTAAAGATTTTGTAGTGTATGAGTTTATTTATATGAAATTTAAAGCAGGTGAAATTATTGCATGGTGCTGGAAGTTAAGAAAGTAGTTACCCTTGGGATGAAGGCAGTGGTGGGAAGAGAATATGAGGGAGGCATCTTTTCTTCACCTGGTTGCTAGTTACAGGTATGAATTGAGCTTGTGAGACTTTATTGAGCTACAAAGTTTTCTGCAGATAAACTTTTTCTTCAGTAAGATTATCTTCCAAAAGACTAAAAAATCAAGAATTTTCTTATGCATGATCAATAACCAGCTGGTAAAAATATTAGAAGAAAATATTCCACTCAAAATAGCAATAAATAGTACAATGTACCTAGGAACAAAAAATTTTATAGACAACTTTGGAAATAATAAAGACATTTTTAGTAAATAAAGGTATACAGGCTGACATTCCTCATCTGAAAATCTGAAATCCAAAATGCTCCAAAATTCAAAACTTTTTGAGCACCAACATGATGCTACAAGTAGAACATTTCGCACCTGAACTCATGTGATGGGTGGCAGTCAACACATAGTTGGTTTCTTGTCCCCAAGGGAAAAAAGACCTTCCCATGCTAGATGATGAGTTAGTGGGTGCAGCGCACCAGCATGGCACATGTATACATATGTAACTAACCTGCACATTGTGCACATGTACCCTAAAACCTAAAGTATAATAATAATAATAAATAAATAAATAAATAAATAAATAAAAGAAAAAAAAAAAAAAGAAAAAAGACCTTCCCAGCCCTCTTCAGCTGTGATACAGCTTTTTATGCACAGGCCCAGACTCCCCCCATGTAAGCACACCTACAAAAGCTGATAAAATGGCTCATGTGCAGTCCAGACATATCAATGGTAGGTTCCCCATGGTGACCAGATGGGTCCAAGACCTATGTGGATTAGTCACTGTGGGTTCTTTTGCTTATTCTCTGCTCTGCTCTGTGGTATAAGGGTAAAAGTATGGTGTTGGAATGACCACTATATATAACCTGAAGAAACAGATGGATAAACTGTTGAAGTTCTACGCTGAAAGTGATAAACAGGATATAATGAAAAATGGAAAAACACTGCATAAAGCTAAAAAGGAAGATCTCAATTGTGTATTGAAAGAATGAATCCACAGTATCATATTGAACACATGCTACTTAATGGGATACTGATCATAAAACAAGCAAAGCTCTATCACAATGAACTGAAAATTAAAGGGAACTGTGAATACTCAATAGGCTGCAGAAATTTAAGGAAAGATATGACATTAGGTTTTTAAAGATTTGTGGTGATAAGGCATCTGCTGATCACAAAGTAGCAAATTTATTGATGAGTTTGCCAAAGTCATCGCTGAAGAAAATATCATGCCAGACCAAGTCCATGATACTAATGAAACATCACTGTTTTGGTGTTATTGCCCCATAAATCCACTCAATAAAACTGATGAGACAGCTACAGGGATTAAGAATGTCAAGGACAGAATAACTGTGCTGGGATGTGCTAATGCAGCAGGCACCCATAAGTGTAAACTCGTTGTAGGCAAAAGCTTGCATCCTGTTTTCAAGGAGTGAATTTCTTATCAGTCCATGTTATGCTAACAAAAAGCATGGATCACCAGGGACATCTTTCTGATTGGTTTCACAAACATTTTGTACTAGCAGCTCATGCTCACTGTAGGGAAGCTGGACTGCATGTCAACTGCAAGATTTTGTTATTCCTTGACAACTGTTCTGCTCATCCTTCAGCCAAAATCTCATTAAAAACAATGTTTATACCAGGTACTTTCTCCAAAATGTGACTCATTAGTTCAGCCATGTGACTGGGTATCCTTACATCAATGAAGAGTAAATAGTAAAACACCTTCTTTAACAGCATGCTAGCAACAGTGAACGTTGGTGTGGAAGGATTGTGAAAGGAGTTTGGCATGAAGGATGTTGTATACATTGTGGCCAATTCTTGGAACACAATGGCTAAAGACACAGCTGTGCATGCCTGGCACAACCTCTTGCTTGCAATTGGGCTCAGTGATAATGATGAATAAGAAGGTAACTTTGAAAGATTTCATACATCAAGTGAGAAAAAATGATGTCTAACCTCCTTACATATGCAAAAAAATATACCTTCAGAGTCCATCAATAAGTTGGAGGAAGTGGATATCAAAGCAGTTTTTAGCCTTGATAATGAGGCTTTAGTTGTTCATTCATTGACTGCTGGTGAAATGGCTGAAATGGTTCTGAATCAAGGTGATCATGATAACAGTAATGATGAAGGTGATGTTAACACTGTAGGAAAAAGTGCCTATAGATAACATGGTGAAAAGTGCGATGAGCATATTGAAGGACTAGAGCAGTGTGCATTCATAATAGAACAAGAAATCATGTCAGTTTATAAAATCAAAGAGAGACTTCTAAGATAAAAACCGTTGTTAATGAGGCAGATGACTCTGGAGGAAACATTTTTAAAAGCCATCCAGCAGAATCCCTCCTCATCCCTAGAGGACCCACTTCCTGGTCCCTCAACTGCTTCTGATGTTTCTTCTCATCTAAAAAATAAAATACAGTGTACAGTAACCTTTTAATCAAAACACAGCATTGTAGGTGGAGAGTGAAAGCCTGCCATTGTTTGTTGTTGCTCTTGTTTAACAGCTGACACGGGTATTCAGGTGATGCTACTGTGCTGCTTAGTTACTCTGAACACTTTATTTTTTCACGGTATTAATGGTATGTCATTTTTTTTACTATTGCGTACTTATGTGTAAATAAGTGTAAAAAAATGATTGCTTATCAGTAGCATATAAAATTTGGAGTCAGGGTTGATGGTGATGCCAAAGACCTGCAGATTGTCCACATGGGTGGCTAAGATAATGACACCTTTGCTTTCTGATTATTAAATATTCATACTTTGTTTTATGCACAAAATCATTAAAATATTGAATAAAATTACCTTCAGCTATGTGTATACAGTGTATATGAAACAAAAATGAATTTTGTGTTTAGACTTGAGTCCCACTGCCAAGATATCTCACATATGCAAATATTCCAAAATCTGAAAAAATCTAAAATCTGAAACACTTCTGGTCCCATGCATTTCAGATAAGAAGTACTCAACCTGTATGGAATGTTCATGAATGAGAAAAATCTCTGTAATTTACAGCCCAGCCATGCCTGCAGAAACTTGGCTGCAAGTGTGGGTAACCCTTCAGTTGTTCCCTCCAGCATGGACAGTTTGGAGACTAACAAGAGATTAATGCCATCCCTGAGGGTCTGAACAGCTCAGATTGTTGAAGAATCTCACATTTATTGGAGAATTGCAAGAAGAACAGGAAATATATGGGTATTGCCTGGAATTCTACTTGATAAGAAATAGAGGGAAATTGAAACTCTCTGACTAATGTCTGTGTTCTGATGTGTAATTTCCATTTTACTGCATTTATTAAAAGGAATCAAAGTACATGTAGTTCAGAAAAAAGGAACAGCTCTAATTTTGGCATCTACCCAAATATAAGACTATGCCCTGCTAGATATCAAGACAGAATATAAAACTCTGGCAGTTAAAACAGTGTGGAATCATCACAGGAATTGATCAATTAACCAATGGAATGAAATAGAGAATTAAGAAACAGACCCACATAATAGCCCCCAAACTTATGCTGGTAGAATTATTTACATATTAATTTTTCATAAATTCAATATTATTGACTAAATAAGGTACAACATTATTATGTGTCATGCACACTCTTTCTACACTTACTCTCTGATTTCTGGAATTAGAATAATAGGGTTCAACAGAAGGAAAAATATACTCAATACTATACTCCCTCATAAATATTCAACTTATATTGAACAAAATATTCATTGTCCTCCAAAACTATTTTGAATAAAATATTTATTGTACCCCAAAACTATATTCCAGTGTTTGGGGGCAACAAATATTTTTTCTATTGGTCTGTGTTACTTAAAAAAAACCTAATATCACATATGGTTTCTTAAAAAGATAATGGAAGTTAATCTTGTTACAAAAGCTGTATTTATGGTAGAAACTGAGATGAGTGAATACTAACGGGTGAAGCATTAAAGAGCTATTAGTCTGAAGGTGATGAAATGACAGTGTCACCTCATGAAGAAGCTTCTGTGATTTTGCTACTGGTCTTGTCAGCTGACACCACACAGCCATTCAAAGAAGGGCCTACACTTTGGCCTAATCACTAGATTCTGCTACTATTGTCTATTTGGATTTCCTGCTCTGCAGGGAATCATTAGAAACATAAATTCACAAAATTCATTGAGTCTAATACATGTAAGGCAATGGGATATGTTAGAAGATGTTACTAACTGTGAGAATGTCCACAGTCTAATGAAAGAGGTTAGAAACAAACAAAAGATTGTAGTCGGGTAGCTCTTCTTACAACAGTGCAAGTCAGAAGTATCCTTTGGAATTCTGAGAAAGCCAGATCATTTTTCCTGAGATTTTTCAGGGCCCCACCTGTGGAAGGAAATCTGAAATTTCTCTCTAGGTAGTTCTAGGACATTGCAAATTGTCATGTTTTTCATTCCTGAATTTGATATGCAATGTCATGTTACTGTTTGTCATAAAACAGATCTAAATTATAGTCAACACACTTAAATGGTTCTTTCTTTATCCTTAGCAAACTAACGCAGGAACTGAAAACCAAGTACCACATGTTCTCACTTATAATTGGGAGCTAAATGATAGGAACACATGGACACACAGAGGGGAACAACACACACTGGGGCCTTTTGGAGGGTGGAGGGTGGAGGGGGGGAGGAGGGAGAGGATCAGGAAAAATAACTAATGGGTACTAGGCTTAATACCTGGGTGATGAAATAATCTGTACAACAAACCCCATGACACATGTTTACCTATGTAACAAACCTGCACTTGTACCCCTGAACTTAAAATAAAAATTAAAATAGTTCCTTCTTGTGGTCAAAGAAGCAGGAATAATTTACATACAAAAATGGGGAAGGCTCATCCCTTAGCTAAATACAAGGAAAACTAGAAAACGCAGCACAGTGGTAGCTGAGGTCCTATTCTCTGAGAACAAAGCTAGTGAGAAACAGGATGCAGGGTTCAGAAATGTCAGGGATCATGCAGAACTGAATTTCTTCTCAGAAATTTAAGGTGTTTTGCAAACATAGACTAATCCTCATATTATTCTTGTGTGTGTGTTTTAAATTGGATTTTTTTAAACTTGCCTATAGAGTAGCATCTTATATTACAGAAAATAACAGAAAGAGTGCTGTCAGTGTCCCTGTTCTCGGCTCTGTTCTCAAGCTTAATTCTTTCATAAAGAGGATCCATATTTGGTAATAATGTCAGAAATAAAAAAAAAAAAAGAAAGAGGCCTCCTCTTGCTTTTCCATTGCCATTTAAGTCCATACTTTATGATTTGATTTACATTTTATGACTTGAGTTTTTCCCTTACTAAATTTACAGGGACTTTGAGATGATAAAACTTTCCTTATATCAGAATAAAGACAAGGCTTCAGAGACAAAATATATTTGGATATTTCATTCCCATAACACCTTAATCCTTGCAGCTAATCTAATACAACTGGATTTCCAACAATGTAAAAAGAAAGCAAGCACTGCTGAGAGCCCTAAAGAGCTCCAGGTTGCCAAAGAGGGGAAATTTCTTTCTTTTTCCCAGAGGATCAATCATCCTGAAATGGCTGCTCCAAAGACTGGTAGTGAAATAATCATTCACCTGAAATATTGCTTCTTAATGCTAGGGTATGTTTACTTTCTCCTTGAAGCCTGTTATCCAACTGTAAATCACATCAAAGAGATATTAGGGCAGTAGCTAAATATTCTGATTGAAAAATTCTTCAAAAGCTTACATTATATAATAATTTTGTTGAAATTTCCTGGTTTTAAGTAATCTCTATTTCATTTTTTTCATGTGCTTGTTTCAATGAGTTTATGTTTTAAAAAGTTACAACAGAATCCTATCAAACTCCACATGTCCAATTATTTTCTCATAACAGCACCTATTTATTTTTCATTACATTTTATTTTTTAAAATTTCATTTAAAATGTACTTAAGTAATACATATCCATTGGGGAAAATTAGAAAATACAGAAAAACAGGAAGAAAAAAGTAAGTACAATATCTGAAATGATCAATTAAAGATAACCAAAATGGACTTCTGCTGTGTAACTGTTTAGATGCTCTTCTGTTTGTGTGAATACATGTGTCTGAGGCATTTTAAAGAAATCCTTCTGTACACACCTATATTTTGCAGCTGGCCCTTTTCTTTTTAAACTTGACGTAATGTCAACATTAAAAAAATTACATATATTTTCAGTTTATTATTTATTTATTTATTTTAGAGACAGGGTCTTGCTATGTTGCCTAGGCTGGTCTTAAAATCCCATGCTCAAGCAATCTGCCCACCTCAGCCTGCCAAAGTGCTGGGATTATAGGCATGAGCCACTGCACTGGGCCAACATTTTTCCGTATCAATGCATATACTTGCATATAAGTTTTAGTGGTTATATTTAATCCATTAGAGTCCTTGGATCATGTTTTCATTCTCATTCATATGAAAGTATTTTCTAATTTCCCATTGTAATTGTAGTTGCTTAAGACTGTGTTAATTTCCATATACTTGTGAACTCTCATTTCCTTCTATTATTGATTTCTAATTTTATTCCATTGTGGTCACAGAAGATAATTTGTATAATTTCCTTTTTTTTTTTTTTTAAACATGGAGTCTTGCTCTGTCACCCAGGCTGGAGTGCAGTGGTGCAATCTCAGCTCACTGCAAACTCCGCCTCTTGGGTTCAAGTGATCCTCCACCTCAGCCTCCCAAGTAGCCGGAATTACAGGTGTGCACCACCACACCTGGCTAATTTTCATATTTTTAGTAGAGACAGGTTTTCACCATGTTGGCCAGGCTGGTCTTGAACTCCTGACCTCAAGTGGTCCACCTGCCTCAGCCTCCCAAAGTGCTGGGATTACAGGTGTGAGCCACCGCACCCAGCCTATAATTTCAATCTTTTAAAATCTGTTAATATGCATTTTGCAGCCTAACATATGGTCTATCCTGGAGAATGTTGTATGTGCATATGTGTTGTTGTGTGGAATGTTCTGTATATGTCTATTAGGTCTAGTTGGTTTATAGTGTTCTTCCAATCCTTTATATCCCTATTAATCTTCTGGCTAGTTGTTTCACCCACTGTTGAAAGTGGGGAATTGAAGTCTCCAATTATTAGTAATATTTCCTATTTCTCCCTCCAATTATGTCAATTTTTGCTTAATATATCTTGGGGCTCTGTAGTTAGGTGGGTATAAATTTATAATTATTATATCTTCTTGATATATTGACATTGTCTGTATATAATATCCTTCTTTGTCTCTTGTAACAATTTTGACCTAAAATCAATTTATCTGACATTAATTTAAGAAGTCCCACTGTCTTTTGGCTACTGTTTGCAAGGAATATATTTCTTCCATACTTTCACTTTCAACCTATTTGTTTCTTTGAATCTAATGTGAGTATTTTGTGGACAGTACAAGTTGGGTCAGTTTTTTTAAATCCCTTCTGCCAATCTCTGTCTCTTAATTGGAGAGTTTAATCAATTTACATTTAAAATAATTGATGATAAGGAAGGATCTACTTCTGCCATTTTGCTACTTGTCTTCTACATGTCTTATATCTTTTTTGTTCCTCAATTCCTCTATGACTGCCTACATTTGTGTTTAGCTGATTTTTTTCTAGTGCACTGTTTTGATTTTACTTTTGCTTTTACTTTTGCTTTTCTTTATCTTTAAACAAGTATTTTCTTAGTGGTTCCCCTAGGGATTACAATTATATATCTTATATGCATAACAACATAGTTTTAATTAATATCAACTGAGCTTCAATCGGATAAAGAACTCTCCTATATACTTCTGTCCCTTACCCTTTGTCTTGTTATCATCACAGATTACATCTTTATACATAGTGTGTCTATGAACATAGATTCATAATTATTGTTTTATGCATTTTTAAGTCATATAAAAAGGAGTTACAAACCAAAAATACAATAATACTGGCTCTTATATTTACATATTTAATTATTTTTACTAGTGTTCTTTATATATTTGTATGGCTTCAAGTTACTATCTAGTGCCCTTCATTTCAGCCTGAAGGACTCATTTTAGACTATCTTGTAGGGCAGGTCTATAAGCAGAGTGATGAATTCCCTCAGCTTTTATCTGGAAATGCCCTAATATATCCTTCACTTTTGAAGGATGGTTTTTCCAGATATGGCCCTTTTAGCTGATAGTTCTTTTTTTTCTTTCAGCACTTTAAATATCTCATTCCACTGCCTTCTGGCCTCCATGGTTTCTGATGAGATACCAGTTGTTGATCCTATTGAGGATCCCTGGTACATAACAAATTGCTTGCCTCTTAATGCTTTAAAAAACACTCTTTGTCTTTGAACAGTTTGATTATAATGTATCTGACTGTGAAACCCCTTGAGTTTATTCTATTTAGAGTTTGTTCAGCTACTCGGAGGCATAGATCTAGGTCTTTCATCAAATTTGGGACATTTTTAACCATTATTTTTGAAAATATTATTTTTATTCATTTCTCCCCTTACCCCTGGTCCATTATTATACTTATGTTGGTAAGCTTGATAGTGTCACATGGCACTCTGAGGTGCTGTTCATTTTTCCTTGTTCCTTTTTTTCCTTTGCTCACCAACTGAATACTTTCCATTAACTTACTTTCAAATTTACTTTTTCTTTTGCTTGCTCAGATCTACTACTGAGTCCCTCTAGTGAATTTTTCATTTCAGTTACTATACTTTTCATCTCCAGAATTTCCATTTGGTTCCTTTTTGTAAGTTATATCTCCTTACTGATATTCTATGTTTATTGAGAATTAATCTCAATTTTTGTTAGTTCTTAGTCCATGGCATTCTTTAACTCTTTGGGCATATTTAAGACAATTGCTTTAAAAGCTTTGTGTATTAAGTCCAACGGCTGGGCTTCCTCAGGGATAGTTTCTGTTAATTTCTTTTGTTCCTGTGAATGGGCCATACTTTCTTGTTTCTTTGCATGCCTCATAATTTCAAACAAACAAAAAAAAAGGGCATTTTGAATATTATAATATGGGACATCTAGAAATCAGACTCTCCCCCTTTCCCAGGGTTTCTTGTTGCTACTTGTGATGGGTTATAGTTATTTGTTTAGTCAATTTTCTAAACTATTTTTGTAAAGACTATATTCTTTGTCATGTGTGGTCTCTAAAATCTCTATTCTATTAACTTAGTGGTTAGCTAGTGATTTGACAGAGATTTCCTTAAACACTTGGAATCACACCCACGAAGACAAAACAAACAAACAAATGAAGCCTTCTAGTCTTTTGCAACTGAGCTCTGTGTGTATTTGTGTTTATGTTAGTGCACACTTTAACTATTCAGCTGGAAAGTTTACAACTCTGCCTTTGCCTTAATTTCCTGCCTATGTGGAACTTGAAGGTCAGCCAGAGGTAAAAGCTTAGGATGTTCTCAGATATATTAGAAGTATGTGCCCATCCTGGGAATGTGTATGACTAAATTTCCATAATTTTAAAAACCTTTTTGAAGCCTTTATACTCCAAAACATCTTACTACCCAGCTTTTCTTTCCAGGCTTTTCAGTGTGTCTATTGTTTACCCCAGCTGATCTCCTTTGCCCTAAGTGACAGTAGCTGTTCAGTTTCATAGCCATTTCTCAACCCTGAGAGAGTTCCAAGTTAAGCAAAATAGAGGCATGCTTTCTGTGTTAGTGTTTTAGGGAGCCACTTGATAGGTCAAAACTGACAATGACAGTTATTTGAAAACAAAATTCACTTTGCCCCCACCATCACGAGGAACACACATCAGGAATTGGATTGCTATCTTCAATGCCATTGCACTAGAGGGGGTGGAAACAAAGGTAAGTTAAAATGCCACAAAGCTCTCTTACCAGGTTTTAGTTACTCCTTTTTTGGCTAAGCATTTACTTGGCTGCTTTAAGTCTGATAATTTTTCAGAGTTCTGACAAAGTTGATTCTGACAGTGTTTTCTAGTGTTTTTGGGGTTTCTATTGAGGGATGGGCCCTTCGAGTTTCCTACTACCATTTTTGCTGGCATTCTTTTCATTTAAAAAAAAATCATCTTCCACATAAGCTAGGCACAGAAAGACAAATAGCACATGTGCTCACTTAAACATGGAATCTAAGACAATCAGACTCAAATAAGCAGAGAGTAGGATGGTGGCTACCAGAGGCTGGGAGGGTGGGAGAGAAAGGAAGATGATGGTGAAAGGGTAGAAAGCCTCAAATAGGACTCATAAGGATTTTTTTCCTTTGAGATATATTGCACAGCATGGTGAATATCGTAAAACATGATGTATTATACATTCCAAAATCACTAAGAGAGTAAATTTTAAATGTTGTCACTGCAAAAAAATAAACATTTCATGTGATAGATATGTTAATTAGTTTTATTTAGTTATTCCACATTTATTCATAAATCATAACATTACTTTGTAGTCAATAAATATACACCTATAATTTTTCAATTTAAAATTTAAAAAGTAAAAATTAATAATAATAAAATGTCATCTCCCATTATATCTTATTTCAACTTTATTTAACAAATATCACATTCGTGGACATTTATGGTCCTTTAAATTTGGGAGCCATTATAAATAACATTATGGTGAACATCTTTTATAGCCAGAATTTATATAGGTTAATTTCCTGAGATAATTTCTAGACAAAGAATAAAAGGATGTAAGTTTAGAGTTTTATAGATGACAATTAACTTTAGCAGACAGGAAAAAATATCGCACGACCATGATAACTAGTATATCAAGAGTTAAATCTTACAACTATTTGGGCTTTATAATGAGCCACTTGAATGCATTAAAAGTGTTAATTCAATTGCAACTTGTCTGGCTCTTCCTCAAAAATAGCCAGTTTTTGAACTTGAGTTAGTGTACATGAGTAAGCCCTTTAGTGCTCCAATTGATATGTAGGCTGAAGTTGTCCACTAATCACCAAAGGCCCCCAGTGCATTAAAGACAAGACAGGCAATAAACCTCAATTCTTTTGACTTGGGGGTGGGGGGGGGGGCTCTGTCCATTAGTTCCATTGGTCTGTGTGCCTATTTCTAAGCATAAAGTGGTGAAAGGACAGCCTATTTAACAAATGGTGCTGGGATAATTGGCAAGCCACATGTAGAAGAATGAAACTGGATCTTCATCTCTCACTGTACGCACAAATCAACTCAGGATGGATCAAAGACTTAAATCTAAGACCAGAACCATAAAAATTCTAGACGGTAACATGGGAAAAACTCTTCTAGAAATTGGCTTAGGCAAAGAGTTCATGACCAAGAACCCAAAGCAAATGCAATAAAAACAAACATAAACAGATGGGACTTAATTAAACTAAAAAGCTTCTGCACAGCAAAAGAAATAAGCAACAGAGTAAACAGAAAACCCACAGAGTAGGAGAAAATTTTTGCAAATTATGCATCCAATACATGACTAATATCCATAATCTGCAAGGAACTCAAACAAATATGCAAGAAAAAAGAAATAATTCCATTAAAAAGTGGTCAAAGAACATGAATGGACAATTCTCAAAAGAAGATATACAAATGACTAACAAACATATGAAAAAATGCTCAACATCACTAATTACTAGGGAAATGCAAACCAAAACCACAATGCGATACCACCTTGCTCCTCCAAGAATGGCCATAATTAAAAAATAAAAATATAACAGATGTTGGCATGGATGTGGTGCAAAGAGAACACTTTTACACTGCTGGTAGGAATGTCAACTAGTACAACCATGATGAAAAACAGTATAGAGATTTCTCAAATAACTCAAAGTAGATCTAGCATTTGATCCAGCAATCCCATTACTAGGCATCTACCCAGAGGAAAAGAAGTCATTGTAAGAAAAAGACACTTGCACATGCATGTTTATAGCAGTGTCATTTTCAATTCCAAAAATATGGAACCAGCCCAAATGCCCATCAATCAATGAGTGCATAAAGAAAATGTGGTATGTATATACTATGGAATACTACTCAGCCATAAAAAGGAATTAAATAATGGCATTCTCAGCAACCTGGATGGAATTGGAGACCATTATTTTAACTGAAGTAACTCAGGAATGGAAAACCAAACAGCATATGTTCTCGCTTGTAAGTGGGAACTAAGCTATGAGGATTCACAGGCATAAGAATTATGAACTTTGGGGACTCAGGGGGAAGGATGGGAGGGGGATGAGGGATAAAAGACTAGACATTGGGTACAGTGTACACTGCTTGGGTGATGGGTTCACCAAAATTTCAGAAATTACCACTAAAGAACTTATCCATGTAATGAAACCCCACCTGTTCCCCCAAAACTACTGAAATTTTTAAAAAGTTTTAAAAAATTAAAATGAGACAAAGCATAGGATGAAACTGTGTTTATAAACAATTACATCTCTGTATAATTTGTTCTTGAACTATTAATACAGTGACTATAGTAGACCTGTAATAGGTATTCAATAGATTTGGCAAATTCCTTTTTCTCTCCTTGCAGCCCTTCCCTGAGTCTCTCCAACCTCAATTACTACTAGCAATGACATAAGCCTCATACCTAATTCTGTCTATAAAGCAAAACCATTGTTGTCAGTCACATATTATCCTACAATTAGTAACTCTGGTCATACAGTAATCTATCTCTTTTTATTATACAGAGCTATTTATATTTTACTCCTCCCTCTTTGTTGTTGCTTGACCAGCCACAAACCCAATTTGGATCAGAAGACTCATTCCGATGTGCTTGAATTGTGACACTTAAGATCCATTAGATTCTTCCATTTTCTTCTTTTAACATGATATAATTTACCTCTTAATTGATTCTAACAAGTTAGAAAATATTTATAACTAGGAAGTCAAAGTAGAATAAAAATGTATTCCTTTCTTCTAAGTGTTTGGTGGGATCTGGGATTTTACATCTTACTTCTAGTCAAAATCCCTTTAAAGCCAATGGGAATTCTGCACATGGGGAGAGATCAGATGGCTGGCAAATATTACCAAAGAGAGACTTTTATCTGCTGGATATATAAAAACCTTCTGCAAACCCGCAAAAGTCCTTTTAACCCAGGATGTAGTGTGCTTCTGTTCAACTTCAAAATGCTGTGAACCAAAGTATTTCAAGACCAACTTTCAAATTCCAGAAAAGGGTTAAGGTCTAGGATTGTTTTGGTGTTGTTGTTGTTGTTTCTTTTGGTTCATTTCATTTTAGTTTTTAAGTGGCAGTTAAAGCATGAATTTCCTGTTATTTTTCCTTAAAGAGAACTAATGTGGAGACAAATTCCAAAGTAGGAATAGGAAATGACTACCAGTTAGTTAAGGTATGACCAGCACTGTTTGCATCCTTTGCTTCACTTCTCCTAACTCTCATTTGACCATTAGCATCAAGCTCAAATTATTTTTTTCAAGGGCTCTCTGTATGAAAATGAATGGTTATGTCTTCCAAGAGAAGGAAGGCACAATTTACCAAACAGCAAACACTCTATTCCTATTTATTCATCCATTCATTGTTTATGAATTGCCCTATATACATCGGGAACTGGGCTGCATGATGATGGAAGAGGTGTGTGATATTTTCAGAGAATGAATGTCATATCAGCATTTCAGGGCCAGTATGCTGTTTCTTCCAGACACCGTGGAAATATCCAAGTCTATGTCTAAACTTGTATACTGTTACAAGTAAATTCAATGAAAATAATAAGACACAAATCTTCTGAACTCATTCAGATTGTGCCCTGCATAACTGTTGAAACTTGTTTTAGTTTTTCACTTTTCATCAAGTATTTGGGAAAGAGTTACCTCAGCTTCAGTCTGAAATGTGGAAGCTGAGTGGCTTAGATGTGCTGATTGAGAATGAAATAATCTTATTCCTTTGCAAAAATCTTTCCTATTAGATCAAGTGTTATTCCAGCAAGTAATTACTCAATGAAATGTGTACTTACTGATAATTATTCTAGATAACTATTTTTAAGGGTTTACAGTTTCTTCCTTTTATTCTTTGATTTCTGTCAGGAGTACCACAGTTTTCAAGGAAGGTTTGTAGAATCACAGCTTAAGCAGAAAGGAAGCACTACAAGTCCTCCCAGGAAAAAATATTTTTGCAGATCCAGGAAATTTCAAAATTTGGCTCTGCATTTGTACCAAAATCTTACAGAGACTTTTTGGAATTGAGTTTCTAAAACCTTGGGTGGCTCATTCATCTTCAATAATAACATTAATAGTTACTGAATGGGTTTGCCCGAAGTGGTGGGAAGAAGTTGCCCACAATTTGGTTCAGCATTTTTGGAATGAACAAAATGTCAAGTTAGAAAAATTGTCAGTTATGAAGTTGCAGCATGCTTTTTCTCCACAAATTAAGCCCAGTGTGGCATTTTATATAAGCTGCATTTCAGGAAATAAGGAGATGGCATCTTTTATCTCTAACTAGATTCTGGAATTAATTTGCTCTTTTTCACTTGCATCAATATATTTGTCCTCCAATGGCATATGTTTCATCAGGGCAACCATGTGGAAAACTCAGACACAAAGAAGTATTTGTTTCTTGCAAGAGCAATGTGAATAGAGTATTAATGTAATTTTGATGCCAGATAAAGTACTTTGTGATAGCAGAGACATAATAATGAAGAGACTGACAGAGGGCCTGGGTTTGTTGATCTTTGGATTTCTTCCATGGTAGAGTAGTAAAATTGGCTCAACCATTTCAAAAATCTGGGTATGGTGTGGATACGTTTTATTATTTTCTCCTTCCTGAATGGGGGTAATTTATAGAAATTTCAGATTATAAAGATTTTATAAGGGATTTTTCATGCAGACTTGTTCCAATAGGATAACAATAATAACCTGCAGTGGAGAGATGATCTCCACGGTGAAGCTCATCAGACTTTGGGAAGTAGGATAAATCTGTTGAATAATTTATAGCAACACTAAAGAGATATTACGCCTAGAAATGGGGATTTATGTGGTGATTCAGTTCTTACAGAGACAGTACAGGAAAATAAAGATGATAGTGACAATATTTTAACATAAATGAGTTAGGTGAGGGATAATCCACACATATTTCAGGATTGTAAGAAAGTTACAATGATGGAGAAAAAAAGATCAATGGATAAAAAATCAGGAGACTGGATTCTAATGCCAGCTAAACAGCTGAGCCACCAAAGGCAAGTGGCAATGGTGGGGATAATAATGTTTTTCCAAGTTATTTCATAGGGCAGTTGTGAGCATTCGATGTAATAATAAAGTTCCTTGAAAATTAGAAATTACCCGTCAGTTATTATTTCAGAGCAAGTTTAACAACCAGAATAACAGATGGACAGATCTTGCCTAATATAAAAAAGAAGTAAAGTATATCTCCAATAAAACATATGATTTGGCATTCCATTAAAATGTAAGTGGCCCCACCTACTAAATCTAGAATGTTTCCTGTGATATCTTGATTTTCATATTAAACTTCAGCATTAATGAATCCTTTTATGCAATTTATGAAATCACAGCTTCAGTGTAGGTCCCTGACAAGGATGGCTGGGAGTTATTGATGGAAGGCTGAAAATGTAAACTAAAGGAAAACCCACATTTTCCTCTGTACTCTCTTTGTGAACTCAGCAGCAGGAAAATGTGATGGGGATATTTTAGTAAGATCTTCACTGTGAAACTGCCTTCTGAGAGCTGAGCGGCCATGTTTACATGATGCTTTATAGACTGACTCAGACCCCTGGCTAACATAGACCTAAATGGAAGAGCACTAAAACTGAATAAGTAAAATTACCTTTAAAAAATGCATTCTTATTAATTTCTATGAGGATCTTTCAATTCCAAGCCTTTAGGAATTTAGAGTAATCATCAATCTCCAACAATGGATTCATCTAAATATTGTCACATGAAGACCCTAATGAGTTTACTTTAATAAGGAAAATTGCTAATTTATAATTAGCTTATTAATTTTCATTTGTTTGTATTCAAAAAGTTTGCCATCTGTCAAATAAAATATCATAAAATCTTAGTTTTACTATGAATTTTCTTTTTTTTCCTTTTTAAAAAATTTTTGGGGTACAGGGTGTATTAGTTTGTTCTCACACTGCTAATAAAGACATACCCAAGACTGGGTAATTTATAAAGAGGTTTAATTGACTCACAGTTCCATGTGGGTGAGGAGGCCTCACAATCATGCTGGAAGGCAAAGGAGGAGCAAAGTCAAGTCTTACATGGTGGACAGGCAAGAAGGCTTTTGCAGGGAAACTCTCATTTATAAAACCATCAGATCTCGTGAGAATAATTCACTACCACAAGAACAGTATGGGAGAAACCACCTCCGTGATTCAATTATCTCCACCTGGCCCTGCCCTTAACAGGTGGAGATTATTACAGTTCAACGTGAGATTTGGGTGAGGACACAGCCAAACTATATCGCAGGGTCTCATTCTGTCACCCAGGCTGGAGTGCAATGAATGGCATAATCACAGCTCACTGCAGTCTTGACCTTCTAGGCTCAAGCAATCCTCCTACCTCAGCCTCCCAAGTAGCTGGGACTACAGATGTGTGCCACCATGCCCAGCTAATTTCAATATTTTTGGTAGAAACGGGGTTTCACCATATTACCCAGACTTGTCTCCAACTCCTAAGCAATCCACCCACCTCATGCTCCCAAAGTGCTGGGATTGCAGGCATGAGCCACTGCCCCTGGTCACTAAATTTTCTTAAAAACTTATATTGTTGGTCAAAGATGGACTTCTACCTAGCTTCTGCTTATCCTAAGTCCCAAATAGTGGAGTTCAAAGCTTTCCTTATAATCTGGTGAACTTCAGAATATTGGAAAGTTAATGCATTATTATTTCTTATTCTTACAAAATTTGATTCCATTTTCTCTTCCCTTTCAATTTATAAAGAGAATTACTTAAGAACCAAGAAAAAAATTGTTTTGACAATACTTTAGCCCAACAGGAAGCTCTGTAAGTATCTAAAGAAACCTCACTCCTCAAATATTGCCAAGTCGTTTTTTGCAGATGCAAGAAATTTAGATAGTTTTAACCAGCTCAATTTCCTTACCCTTTGACATTTAGATCTCTCACTGTCAAAAACAAAATATAATAAAAATAAAAAATAATTTTAAACAGCAGGAAAAGGGAAATAATGAATCATCAGCTGGGGATGGAAAAGCTTAGTTGTTTATACGGCTGAAGCCGCTGTACTTTTTATTTTTCTTGAATAGTTAGGTGGGGACAATAGACTGAAAGACTATTGTGAGTCAATATTCTAGGCTCTATTTTTATTTCCGTGTTCTTGCATCTAGGTGAATTTCCCCATCAACCAAATACTGAAATTTTGAGTGTATTGTTGAGTGAATGTTTATATAGGCTTAAGATTCTTAGATTAAAGGTGCTATTTAAAAAAGAATATTATTGTTATTACTCATGAAAAATAGTTTTAGTGCTGATTTTGGCAGGGACTGGCAACCTTCATATTGGCTAGCAAAAAAAAAGTCAACACAAATTCATCAAGCAAATTTCTCTGCACTAGAAACTAATGACATAAGAGCTACTAGGCTTGGAATTAAGAATACTTCCTTTAGAAACTAATAATCAAGTATCTTTCTCATGAAAAAATACAAATAATTTATCTACTGGATTAAGTTTTGGGTAAAATACTGGGCACAAGTAGACACTTAATAGACTTGTTGGTTGACTTTTCTCTCTAATACCTGAACTAATTCTATCCTTTATCCAACCCACCTGAAGCAGAGTAGATTATCCAGGAAGGGTCTTTATAAATAATTTTTATTTCTGTGTTCTGAGAGCCACATTTCCTTAGAGAGAAATTCACATAGAATGGCCATGTATCAGCAAACTACATTTTTCAAAGCATTTTCAGAGATGAGGGTGTGAGGGTGGGTTATCAAGGATAAAGTTAGAATTTCTGTCACCCACATTTTCAATTAGGATGCTTTCAGCTGCAGTTAACAGAAAACCTCTATTAAACAGGTTAAATTAATTAATTATTTCCCAAAGACACAGTTTCTCAGGGCTCTGTCTCTACCTCTCTGACACCCACTTTGGGTCTACAATGCTTTCTGGTCGGGTTCATTCTCAGGCAGACATCAGGATGGCTGTAGCAGTTCTGGGCATCACATCCAGATATAACTGTGTCTAGAGAAAGAAAAGGGGCCATGTCTTCCTTGTTAACTTTTTAGGAACAAGGAAATCTTTCCCGTAATTCCCAACCCCACCTAGCAGACCTTCCTTAATGGATCATTGGTTACAATCAGATCACATGCTTTTCCTAAACCAGGCACTGGCAGGGTGAACAGGATTAGCAGGATTGGTAGACTGATTGGATAAGGAGGAAATTATGTTGGGAGACCTCCATCCATCATGATACCTAAATTTGAATATTTAGTTCAAATTTCCATAAAATAAACAAAAAAGTACAAAATAAATTTGTACTTAAGTACAAATTCCATAATTTATAAGTCCAGGGTATACTTTGAGTAGAGTCTGGAAGTTGCTACTTTAAAAAATAATAATAACCTAACCACTAAAAGCATCTGGCATTAGGAGTTTCTCTTCATAGAATCTGTGTTTTATGGATTTCAAATAATGAACTAAAGGACAAAACCGGGAACTACAGAGTTCATAGTTTTAAAAATCTTCACTACAGGTTCTGAGACTCCGCATTCAATGTCACCTATCAAACACCCAGGCAAAGACGGTAGAAAAGACAGGGCAAAATGATTACCCCCACTTCAACTAAGACCTTCAACTCCTCTATGCCAAAAGCATCTTTACCAGTCAAATTAATTAGACTGGAGTCATAAAAAAGGACTGGATAGAGAGCTGGGGAATACTCAGCTTTGCTATATGCAGATGTGGTCTCTCATGACCAAGGAACTTTTCTCTGTGTGACCTTATGCTTAGGTAACAGGATGGTCTGTGCTGAGGTCCCTAATGCCTTTTTTTAAACTCTAAGAAAATATGATGTTGGTGTTCTTGAATTTCTGCTATGTATCCTTAGAAAGAGGTGCTAATATGGAGAAAAATTGCTTCAAGAAAAACAGCCCAAGAGAGAGCAAACCTAGCTAAACAGGACTGGGCCTAATTGACTCTGGAATAATTGAGTACAACCTCTCTGAGTGACCTCAGGACCAAAAGCATGGCTTATTTATACAGTCCAGAAAAAAACACACTGCCTGGATCTCAAATACCTTTAGCAGTTGTGCAGGATTTTTCTCAGAGCCACTTCACCAGCTGGAGACCTCCGTGGCCAGTGATGCCCCTGCCTGTGCCTGGCTCAGCCCCGGACCCATCACAGGAGGTACCCTCTCCACCCAGCCCAGTGACCTGCGCTTGGCTTGCGCTCCTGCCCAGATCCCACACTTGCCACAGGATCTGCCCTCAGCCCGCAGCTGGGCTGGGTATGCCACAACCTGATTCTGTCTTGGGCGTGGCGTCTGGAGGAGGGGAATGCTGTGTCACCCGAACAGGGATGCCAGCAACCCTAAAGCCCAGGGAGGTGTTTTACAGTGTGCTAACAGCTCTTTTAGTCCCGTTGCCCTGTTCTTGCCCACGGCTCTGGGGCTGGCCTAGCCCTGCCACGGCTTCCCATGATGTGGGGTGGCTTCCTGTAATGTGGGATGGCTTCCCACCTCTGGCAGAGGGTGGAGGGCTACAGTGTTACAGCCTTTCTGGTACTCAATTTTGGCAGGTCCCGAGTTCTTGTTTCACTTCCAAGAATAATGAGGTTACACTGACACCCGAAGGTGAGGAGAGTTTTACTGAGCAACAGGTCTCAGCAGAGAGGGGACC
This sequence comes from Pongo pygmaeus, assembly GCF_028885625.2. NCBI lineage: Eukaryota > Metazoa > Chordata > Mammalia > Primates > Hominidae > Pongo > Pongo pygmaeus. The sequence continues at coordinate 86,486,050 of NC_072379.2, forward strand.
CCAGAGGGCAGCCCCCTCTCCGAAGTTGAGTGGTCTCTTCCCACCTAAAGGCGGGCAGTCCCAAAGTATGGATGAATCCGGGGTTTTTAGGGGCTCAGAATAAGGGAGTGCATGCTGATTGATTTGTGAGTATGCAAAAAGGGCTAAAACAAAGACAACACTCAAAGATGGGTATGACAGTGTAAAACCCCAGCTAGGGAAGGGTAGGTATATGTAAAATAGGAGTAGGGCAGAGATCTATCAGAGGAAAGTGCGCCACACGGGAAGAGAGATTCTGAATCTGGTCCATGGATTTATCAAGACTTGTAGCTTGGCTTTCAGGCTTTAAAGTGTCTTTGGTTTGAAGGTGGGGTTTCAACAGAAACCCGCCTCATCTGCCTAGGGATATGTCTGCCTCCTGCCCCTATCAGCAGTATTTATGTGGGAGAGGAACAAGAGAAAAGGGAGTACCTAGGAAAACATAAATAGAATAGTATAGAAAACACTACATCTTTCAACTCTCTTCAGTTTCTGACACATTGCTATTTGCTCAAGTGATCTTCACCACAACTTAGTGATGTAGAAAGAAAATATGCTGTGGCCCCCATATTACAGGTAAAAAAATATAAGAGGCAGAGAGCCCAGAAGAACGGTATTAGCTGAGCCAAGAACAGAATTGGATCTTTTCAATGGAGAAGTAGTCTTTAGAGGATTCCACATATTTTTTAAACCATGATTCTCATATTTGTAAGATAAATTTACAGTCTAGTAGCTGTTCAACAACTGACTTCTAATAAAGTTTTGATTGGTGGTATTTTCATGTATTAATTCAATAAATATTATTGATGCCTGCCATGTGCTACATATGCTTAATGATGTCTCCATATTGAAGTATGTTTATTCCTATCTTCTGAATAGTCCCTCTAGGTTGAAAAACCTCTTAGTTAGCTGAGATATTTTGTTGTTGAGTTTAAGTCTCTTTTTTGTATTTGTTAAAACAGGAAATAGAATGACTGAAGAGCTAAGAGAAAGGCTTTTGCCCCATTCCATACTTAAAGCCTTCTTGGCTAAGCACTTAGTGAAACTTTTCCTAAAACTACCTGCACAGTCAGAAGCAGTTTATGTTACTTCAAGGTCTTTCAAATTGCTGCATCTACTTAGCTATAAAGTTTCTGGGGCAGATTAACACTGCTTTTCCCAGTTAACTTAAACACCATTATTCCTAATCTTTTAAACCGTAGTCATTTTGGCTAAGTAAACTCATCAATTTGTTCCATTATTATGAATCCATGATCATGCCAGGCACTTAAGTAGCAAAGGAAATTTCAGAATGATGATTTAACTCCTCCTGGTCCAAGAAAAAAATGCCCTGGTAAAGGATGGAAACAAGTCCTGGCAGGTAACAGTAAAACCAATGTTTTCTCTACAGACCATGATGATACTTGTAATTACTGTCACCTAAATCAAAATGATTAAAGTAAAATCATGTCCTTCCAGATGCTTATCATACACTTCCTCGCAGTAAATTAAAGTCACCATTAAACATCTGAAATGCCTATAATTTGAACCACAGCTGCAAGAAAAGTCACTCAATTGTGAATTTGTTAACCATATATTATTGCACCAAGTGTAGGCTTTCCTTCCCAAGACCAGTATTGCCCCCATTGGAATAATTTTTTAAAGAATGACATTGGTTGTGCTCATAGCTACTCCATGACTAAGAGGTAGCATGTTAAACAGGAGAAAAAAAGTCTACTTTGACAAGTAACAGTTTTTAAAAATAAAACTAGTTTTATGTTTTATGTTCGAACTATTGAGTCTACTGTTCATCATAACCATCTCCCCAACCCCAACATACACACACCCCACATCAATAGTGTCAAGATATGAAGCTTGTCATAAAAAAATTTTAAGATAATTCTAAAACCATTATTTAAACTACAGTGTTCATTTCTCCCCACAAATTGAGGTATTTGCCAAGTAAACATATTTACTTAACTATGACCTGGCTTTCCTCTAGTGTCCAAGCCTCTTTTCCAATGGAGAAATAGACAAGTGGGGGTAAAATAACCAAAGAATAAGAGAAACAGAGAAGCTATATAATTCACAAAGAGAATAATCACTCTTTCAATTACCAAATTGGACTGCACTTTTGAATAGCTTTGAAATGTTAAAAGAAACTCATGAGTCTTCCTTGTGATTCACTGAGAACTATCACAGAAAGCTCTTCTATAGATTCATCAATCATTTCAAGAGCTAGAAATTAAAGAAAATTATTTCTTGGATAGGCCATCAAGAAAGAAACAGCTCCCTAACTAGTTAGATCTATTATGTAAAAATGAAAATTTGTGCAAGTACAATTCAAAATGGATTTAAAATTTTTGAAATTCAAGTATATTTTGATTATTTTTTAATCTTAGAAGGCAGTTTCTATAAGGCAGATAATATATCTTTTATATCCATCTAGTCCAGGATAATAGTGGGGAACGCTGGAACTGGTTATTGAATACTTATTCTTCATAGAAAATGACTCTTCATCTAATACTTTGGCAAAATGTTTTCTTTCCTGGGTAAATGATGAAGAGTAGAGTTGCTCAGTTACGTGGAAAATTCATATTTGACTACAGTCATAGGCCACACCATGATGTTTTTGTCAATAATGAACTGCATATAGGATGGTGGTCACATAAGATTACATGGGAGCTGAAAATTTCCTATTGCCCCATGATGACTTGATGATCCTGACCCTGTGTAGGGCTAGGTTAATATGTGTGTTTTTGTCTTAGTTTTTAACAAAAAAGTTTTAAAGGTGAAAAAGAAACATTTTAAAAATAGGATAAGGATATAAAGAAAGAAAATATTTTTGTACAGCTGTACAATATGTTTGTGTTTTAAGCTAAGTGTTATTGCAAAAGAGTCTAAAAGCTTTATAGCAGCATGATTTATAGTCCTTTGGGTATATACCCAGTAATGGGATGGCTGGGTCGAATGGAATTTCTAGTTCTAGATCCCTGAGGAATCGCCACACTGACTTCCACAAGGGTTGAACTAGTTTACAATCCCACCAACAGTGTAAAAGTGTTCCTATTTCTCCACATCCTCTCCAGCACCTGTTGTTTCCTGACTTTTTAATGATTGCCATTCTAACTGGTGTGAGATGGTATCTCATTGTGGTTTTGATTTGCATTTCTCTGATGGCCAGTGATGGTGAGCATTTTTTCATGTGTTTTTTGGCTGCATAAATGTCTTCTTTTGAGAAGTGTCTGTTCATGTCCTTCGCCCACTTTTTGATGGGGTTGTTTGTTTTTTTCTTGTTTATTGCCGCATTATTCACAATAGCAAAGACTTGGAACCAACCCAAATGTCCAACAATGATAGACTGGATTAAGAAAATGTGGCACATATACACCATGGAATACTATGCAGCCATAAAAAATGATGAGTTCATGTCCTTTGTAGGGACATGGATGAAATTGGAAATCATCATTCTCAGTAAACTATCGCAAGAACAAAAAACCAAACACCGCATATTCTCACTCATAGTTGGGAATTGAACAATGGGAACACATGGACACAGGAAGGGGAACATCACACTTCGGGGACTGTTGTGGGGTGGGGGGAGGGGGGAGGGATAGCATTGAGAGATATACCTGATGCTAGATGACGAGTTGGTGGGTGCAGCGCACCAGCATGGCACAAGTTTACATATGTAAGTTACCTGCACATTGCGCACATGTACCATAAAACCTAAAGTATAATAATAATAATAATAATAATAATAATAATAAAAAGATTGAAAATTAAAGAATAAAAAAAAAAGAATGAAAAAAAAAGAGTCTAAAAGCTAAAAAAATTAAAAATTTATAAAGTAAAAATGTTACAGTCAGCTAAAGTTAATATGTTATTGAAGAAAGAACTTCTTTTTGTTGTTGCTGTTTGTTTGTTTGTTTGTTTGGAGACAGGGTCTTGCTCTGTCACCCAGGCTGGAGTGCAGTGTCATGATCATAGCTCACTGCAAGCTCAAACTCCTGGACTTACAGGATCTTTTCAGTTCAGTCCCTCCAGTATCTGGCACTACAGGCAAGCGCTAACCAGCCTGTCTCATTCTTTTATTTTTAGTAGACATGAGGTTTCATTATGTTGTCCAGGCTGGTCTCAAACTCCTGGCCTCAAGCAACCCTCCTGCTTTGGCCTCCCAAAGTGCTGAGCCAAGATGCTGGGCCTGAAATTTTTAAAAAATAGATTTAATGTAGGCTAAGTGTATAGTATTTATAAAGTCTCTTTAGTGTACAGTGAGTCCTAGGCCTTCACATTCATTCACCAGTCACTCACTGACTCACCCAGAGCAACTGCCAGTCCTGCAAGCTGTGTTCATGGTAAGTGCCCTATACAGGTATACCGTCTTTAAAACTTTATACAGTTTTACTGTACTTTTTCTATGTTTAGATGTACCATTTAGCCTAGGTGTGTAGTAGGTTATATCATCTAGGCGTGTACATACATATACTCTATGATGTTCTCACAATAAGGAAATCACCTAATGATATAGTTCTCAGAATGTATTCCCATTTTTAAGTGACATATAACTGTATATAAAAAATTGTCAACTATTTTCAAAAGTGGTTTTACACACTCCCAACAGAATCTAGGAGACGTCCACTTGCTACACATTGTTACTAACACTTAGAATTGTCAGTCTTTTTAATTTTAGCTATTATAATGGGTAGGAACTGGTATGATTTTTGGTTGTAATTTACACTTAGAGGAATGGCTAACAATATTGAGCAACATTTTGTATGCTTATTGGAATTCTGAAAGAGATGATGTAAAGTTGGTGTTATTGATAGAAATAGTATTATTAAAATACCAATGTTTGAAAATAAATTAGGTTTTAAATTGTGAATTTTAATATATGCTTATAATTTTAATTATGAATTTAATTTCTTGATAGATATAGGGCTATTTACATTTTTTATTTTTTGAGTCAGATTGGGTGAGATGTATTTTTCAAGATACTTCACTATTTTGTGTTGGTGATATTTTCCTATTAGTTTTCATTAGCATCTGTAGTATACTTCTCTTTCATTTCTGGTATTGAAAATCTATGTTCCTTCTCTCTCTCGGGTACAGTCTGTTTTTTTATTTCCTTATTTTTTCCCTTGTCATTATTATGTCCTTTTTCTTATTTACATTGCTCTCCTTTTTCTAGTTTTTAAAAGTTGAAATAGATTTTTAAAACTTTATTTTTTAGAATAAGCACAAAAGCAATAAATTTATCAGCACTGCTTTAAATATCTCACAGATTTTGATATTTTGTGTTTTCATTATCTTTCACTTTTATTTTCTAATTTCCATTTTCATTATTTCTTTAACCCACGGGTTACTGAAAAGTGTGTAATTTTATTTCCATTTTTGCGACAACTTATTTATGGTTATTAACATAATTTCTATCTAGTCAGAGAACATGCTTTGTTGAAATGTATTGAGATTTATTTTATGGCCCAGTATATCTTGGTGAATATTTCATGTGCACTAGAAATTAATATATTTTTTCAGTTATTGGATATAGTGTTCTATAAAAGTTAATTAGGTAAATTTGCTTAATAGTTTGTTCAGGTCTTTCATGTCTTAAATTTTTTGCCTACTCGTCTCTCCAATTACCAAGAGATTTGTGTTAAAATCTCTAATTATGATTGCAAATGTGCTTATTTCTCTCCCTTGATTCTGTCTGTTTTTGTTTTATAAATTTTGAAGCTCTCATTCAGTGGAAGAATATTTAGGGGCATGGGAAGTCATATCATTATAAAATGCCCTTCTTTATCTCTTGTAATACTCTAATATCTTTTCTCTTAAAGTCTTAAATTACTATTTCATATGAATTTCCTTATGATTACTATTTGCATAATACACATTTTTACCATTGTTTTACTTTAAAATTTTTATATAGCTGTATGCATCTCTTATAGGCTGCATCTTGTTTGGTCTTGCTGTTTTTATCCAGCCGAATAATCCCTTCCTTTTAATTGAGTGGTTCAGTCCATTTACATTTAATGTAATTTTTATGTGGTTGGGTTTAAGTCTACCCTTTTGTTGTTGGTTTTCCATTTGTCTCTTGGGTTTTTTTTAGTCTTCCATGGTTCATTTCTTGCCTTCTTTTGGGTTAATCAAATATTTTTAGTGCCCCATCTTCTATTTGTGTCTTGGCTAAACATCTTTTTATTATTCTGTTTTTACACAGTTGCTCTAAGACTAACAAAGTATATTCTTAACTTATCAAAGCACATTTATATCCAATAATAGACTATTTTATACTTTCTAGTTCACATCTGAAACTTTCTACTTCTTACTTCACAAGTTATAATATTGTAAAACAATATTACAAGTAACATACTGTTACTGTTGTAACAGTACATAATTCCATGTACCTGCTGTGTTAGTTTTCTATTGCTGTCATAATAATTTAGGATAAATTTAGAGGCTAAAACAATACAAATATATTATCTTACAGTTCTGTAAGCCAGAATTCTGACATAGATCTCACTAGGCTAAAAACAAAGTGTTGGCAGCACTGTGTTCCTTTCTGGAGACTCTAGGGGAGAATTCATTTCCCTCTCATTCAGGATGTTGGCAGAATTCGGTTACTTGAGATTTTGGGACCAAGACTCTCATTTTCTTGCTGGCTGTAAACCGAGGATCATTCTTAGTTTCTAGAGGCCACTACATTTCTTGGCTTGTAGCCACCTTCGTTCATATTCAAAGCCAGCAACCACTGGTGAGTTAAGTTCTTTTCACAACACATTTCTGACCCATTCTTCTGCTTTACTCTTTCACTTATAAGAGCTCATATGATTAGATTGAGCCCATCCAGGATAACCTTCCTGTTTCAAAGTCAGCTGATTCTCAGTCTTCCATCTGCAACCTGAATTCCCCTTTGTCATGAAGTGTAACATATTCACAGGTCCCAGAGATTAGAATGTGGACATCTTTGTGGGATCATATTCTGCCTAGCACCCTCCCCTCCTCACTCTAAATACTTATGGTGTTATTGTTATTCCTTTTACTTTTTTCCTTTTCTTTTCTTTTTTTTTTTTTTTTGAGATGGAGTCTTGCTCTGTTGCCAGGCTGGAGTGCAGTGGTTCTGAGAGGTGAAGCTGGCTGGGCTTCTGGGTTGGGTGGGGACTTGGAGAAGTTTTCTGTCTAGCTAAAGGATTGTAAACACACCAATCAGCACTCTGTAAAAATGCACCAATCAGAGCTCTGTGTCTAGCTAAAGGGTTGTAAATGCCCCAATCAGCACTCTGTAAAAACAGACCAATCAGCACTCTGTAGAATGGACCAATCAGCAGGACATGGGTGGGGCCAAATAAGGGAATAAAAGCTGGCCATCCCAGCCAGCAGCAGCAACCCACTCAGGTCCCCTTCCACGCTGTGGAGGGTTTGTTCTTTCACTCTTCACAATAAATCTTGCTGCTGCTCACTCTTTGGGTCTGCACTACCTTTATGAACTGTAACACTCACTGCGAAGGTCTGCGGCTTCACTCTTGAAGTCAAGTGAGACCATGAACCCACCGGAAGGAAGAAACTCTGGACACATCTGAACATCTGAAGGAACAAACTCTGGACACACCATCTTTAAGAACTGTAACGGCCTGGCATTGTGGCTCATGCCTGTAATCCCAGCACTTTGGGAGGCTGAGGTGGGCAGATCAGGAGGTCAGGAGATTGAGACCATCCTTGTTAACACGATGAAACGTCTCTACCACCAAAAAAAATACAAAAAATTAGCCAGGCGTGGTGGCGGGTGCCTGTAGTCCCAGCTACTCGGGAGGCTGAGGCAGGAGAATGGTGTGAACCCAGGGGGTGGAGCTTGCAGTGAGCCGAGATTGCGCCACTGCACTCTGGCCTGGGTGAAAGAGCAAGACTCTGTCTTAAACAAACAAAAAAAAGAACTGTAACACTCACTGCGAGGGTCCGCGGCTTCATTCTTGAAGTCAGTGAGACCAAGAACCCACTGGAAGGAACCAATTCCAGACACATTTTGTTGACTCAGATGGGACTATTGCCTATCACCAAGTGGTGAGTACCATCAGACCCCTTTTGCTTACTATTCTGTCCTATTTTTCCTTAGAATTCGGGGACTAAATACCGGGCACCTATCAGCCAGTTAAAAGTGACTAGCATGGATGCCAGACTAGAGACACAGGTGTCAGGCTTTCTGAGAAAAGTCTCTGTAACAACCCCTGACTCTTTGGAGTTGGGAAGGTTGGTTTGTCTGGAACCAGCTTCCGCTTTTCCTGTACTTCTGGGCTGAGCCGAGGATTGACAGACAGGAAAGCCATTCAGCTCCGGGGTCCCAACAACAAATTGGTTGACCCTGCAGCCATAAGCGGAACTCTCAAAGTCACATTGCCCAAGCGAGACTTGACCATCTATCCTGTCTATCCTGACCCTTGCCTCCTGGGTCCTAATGCCTGTCAGACAAACTTCCTCTTGCCTGTCTTCTCCGAGGCTAGTCTCCCTTCTAAAAACCCCTCCCTGTCTCTGGTGCTTTTCTAGTTTCTTCTATAAGAATGATTTCTAGTATAAACTCCAGGACTCTATTCCCTTCTTTAGGCACCCAGGCTCACCAATCAGAAAGACATAATTTTTGCCCAAAGCCCCATTGTAGGGGGTAATATCTGGAATTTTACGATCCCCCCTCAGACAAGCAGGCCTAACAAAAGCTATTCCTGAAGCTAGGATATGGGGAGCCTCAGAAAATTGTTTCCTTCCTATTCATATAAGTGAGGACAAAAAGCATCACTCTTCCAACTCTGGAGATCCCTTCCCTCCCTCGGGGTATGGCCCTCCACTTCATTTTTGGGGCACAACATCTTTATGGGACATGAGTAAAGGCCCAATACTAACAGGAGAATGCTTAGGACTCTAGCAGGTTTTCAAGAATGCATCAGTAAGGGCCACTAAATATGATTTTTCTTGGGCCTCTTTGTGGTCTAGGAGGATAGGCAAGGGTGCAAGTTTTTGAGAATGTGTTGGTAATGTCCACTAAATCCGATTTTTCTGTCCTCTTTGTGGTCTAGGAGGACAGGCAAAGGTGCAGGTTTTCGAGAATGCATCGGTAAGGGCCACTAAGTCTGACATTCCTCAGTCCTCCCTCGTGGTCTAGGAGGAAAACTAGTGTTTCTGCTGCTGCATTGGTGAGCGCAACTATTCTGATCAGCAGGGTCCAGAGACCGTTGTGGGTTCTTGGGCAAGAGGTGTTTCTGCTGCTGCATTGGTGAGTGCAACCATTCTGATCAGCAGGGTCCAGGGACCATTGCGGGTTCTTGGGCAGGGTGAGAAACAAACAAACCAAAACCATGGGCGGTTTTGTCTTTCAGATGGGAAACACTCAGGCATCAACAGGCTCACCCTTGAAATGCATCCTAAGCCATTGGGGCCAATTTGACCCACAAACTCTGAAAAAGAGACGGCTCATTTTTTTCTGCACTATGGCCTGGCCCCAATATTCTCTCTCTGATGGGGAAAAATGGCCACCTGAGGGAAGTATAAATTACAATACTATCCTGCAGATTGACCTTTTCTGTAAGAGGGAAGGCAAATGGAGTAAAATACCTTATGTTCAAGCTTTCTTTTCATTGAAGGAGAATACATCACTATGCAAAGCTCGCAATTTACATCCCACAGGAGGAACTCTCAGCTTACCCCCATATCCTAGCCTCCCTATAGCTCCCCTTCCTATTAATGATAAGCCTCCTCTAATCTCCCCCACCCAGAAGGAAATAAGCAAAGAAATCTTCAAAGGACCACAGAAACCCCCGGGCTATTGGTTATGTTCCCTTCAAGCTGTAGGGGGAGGGAAATTTGGCCCAACCTGGGCAGATGTCCCTTTCTCCCTCTCTGATTTAAAGCAGATCAAGGCAGACCTGGGGAAGTTTTCAGATGATCCTGATAGGTACATAGATGTCTACAGGGTCTAGGGCAAACTTTCGATCTCACTTGGAGAGATGTCATGCTATTGTTAGATCAAACCCTGGCCTTTAATGAAAAGAATGTGGCTTTAGCTGCAGCCCGAGAGTTTGGAGATACCTGGTATCTTAGTCAAGTAAATGATAGAATGACAGCCGAAGAAAGAGACAAATTCCCTACTGGTCAGCCAGCCGTCCCCAGTATGGATCCCCACTGGGACCTCAATTCAGATCATGGGGACTGCAGTCGTAAACATCTGTTGACCTGTGTTCTAGAAGGACTAAGGAGAATTAGGAAAAAGGCCATGAATTATTCAATGATATCTATCATAACTCAGGGAAAGGAAGAAAATCCTTCTGCCTTCCTTGAGCGACTACGGGAGGCCTTAAGAAAATATATTCCCCTGTCACCTGAGTCACTCGAGAGTCAGTTGATTCTAAAAAATAAGTTTATTGCCCAATTAGCCGCAGATATCAGGAGAAAGCTCCAAAAGTGAACCCTGGGCCCTGAACAAAATCTGGAGGCATTATTAAACCTGGCAACCTCGGTGTTCTATAATAGGGACCAAGAGGAACAGGCCCAAAAGGAAAAGCAAGATCAGAGAAAGGCCGCAGCCTTAGTTATGGCCCTCAGACAAACAAACCTTGGTGGTTCAGAGAGGACAGAAAATGGAGCAGGCCAATCACCCAGTAGGGCTTGTTATCAGTGTGGTTTACAAGGACCCTTTAAAAAAGTTTGTCCAATGAGAAACAAGCCGCCCCCTCGTCCATGTCCGGTATGGTGAGGCAATCATTGGAAGGCACACTGCCCCAGAGTGCAATGGTTCTCTGGGCCAGAAGACCCCAACCAGATGATCCAACAACAGGACTGAGGGTGCCCAGGGCAAGTACCAGCTCATGTCATCACCCTCACTGAGCCCCAGGTATGTTTAACCATTGAGGGCCAGGAAATTGACTTCCTGCTGGACACTGGCGTGGCTTTCTCAGTGTTAATCTCCTGTCCCAGATGACTGTCCTCAAGGTCCATTACCATCCAAGGAATCCTGGAACAGCCTGTAACCATGTGTTTCTCCCACCTCCTCAGTTGTAACTGGGAGACTGCTTTTTTCACATGCCTTTCTTGTTATGCCTGAAAGTCCCACACCCTTATTAAGGAGGGATATATTAGCCAAAGTTGGAGCTATTATCTACATGAATATGGGGAACAAGTTACCCACTTGTTGTCCCCTACTTGAGGAGGGAATCAACCCTGAAGTCTGGGCATTGGAAGGACAATTTGGAAGGGCAAAAAATGCCTGCCCAGTCCAAACCAGGCTAAAAGACCCCACCACTTTTCCTTATCAAAGGCAATATCCCTTAAGGCGTGAAGCTAGTAAAGGATTACAGGATATTGTTAAACATTTAAAAGCTCAAGGCTTAGTAAGGAAATGCAGCAGTCCCTGCAACGCCACAATTCTAGCGTACAAAAACCAAACGGTCAGTGGAGAATAGTGTAAGATCTTAGACTCATCAATGAGACAGTAATTCCTCTATATCCAATTGTACCCAACCCCTATACCTTGCTCTCTCAAATACCAGAGGAAGCAGAATGGTTCACTGTTCTGGACTTCAAGGATGCCTTCTTCTGTATTCCCCTGCACTCTGACTCCCAGTTTCTCTTTGCCTTTGATGATCCCACAGACCACACATCCCAACTTATGTGGACGGTCTTGCCCCAAGGGTTTAGGGATAACCCTCATCTGTTTGGTCAGGCACTGGCCTAAGATCTAGGTCACTTCTCAAGTCAGACACCCTGGCCCTTCCGTATGTGGATGATTTACTTTTGGCTACCAGTTCAGAAGCCTCATGCCAGCAGACTACTCTAGAACTCTTGAACTTTCTAGCCAATCAAGGGTACAAGGCGTCTAGGTCGAAGGCCCAGCTTTGCCTACAGTAGGTCAAATATCTAGGCCTAATCTTAGCCAGAGGGACCAGGGCCCTCAGAAAGGAATGAATACAGCCTATACTGGCTTATCCTCACCCTAAGACATTAAAACAGTTATGGGGGTTCCTTGGAATCACCAGCTTTTGCCAACTATGGATCCCTGGATACAGCAAGATGGCCAGACCATGCTATACTCTAATCAAGGAGATCCAGAGGGCAAATACTCATCTAGCAGAATGAGAACCAGGGGCAGAAACAGCCTTCAAAACCTTAAAGCAGGCCCTAGTACAAGCTCCAGCTTTAAGCCTTCCCACAGGACAAAACTTTTCTTTATACATCAGAGAGAGAGCAGGGATAGCTCTTGGAGTCCTTACTCAGACTTGTGGGACAACCCCACAACCAGTAGCATACCTAAGTAAGGAAATTGATGTAGTAGCAAAAGGCTGGCCCCACTGTTTAAGGGTAGTTGTGGTGGTGGCTGTCTTAGTGTCAGAGGCTATCAAAATAATACAAGGAAAGGATCTCACTATCTGGACTACTCATGACATAAATGCCATACTAAGTGCCAAAGGAAGTTTATGGCTATCAGACAACTGCCTACTTAGATGCCAGGCACTACTTCTTGAGGGACCGGTGCTTCAAATATGTACATGCATGGCCCTCAACCCTGCCATTTTTCTCCCAGAGGATGGGGAACCAATCGAGTATGACTGCCAACAAATTATAGTCCAGACTTATGCTGCCCGAGATGATCTCTTAGAAGTCCCCTTAGCTAATCCTGACCTTAACCTATATACCAATGGAAGTTCATTTGTGGAGAATGGGATACAAAGGGCAGGTTATGCCATAGCTAGTGATGTAACTGCACTTGAAAGTAAGCCTCTTCCCCCAGGGACCAGTGCCCAGTTAGCAGAACTAGTGGCACTTACCCGAGCCTTAGAACTGGGAAGGGGAAAAAGAATAAATGTGTATACAAATAGCAAGTATGCTTATCTACTCCTACATGCCCATGCTGCAATATGGAAAGAAAGGGAGTTCCTAACCTCTGGGGGAACCCCCATTAAGTACCACAAGGAAATTATGGAGTTATTGCACGCAGTGCAAAAACCCAAGGAGATGGCAGTCTTATACTGCCAAAGCCATCAGAAAGATGAAGGAGGAAACCATCAGGCAGATGCTGAGGCCAAAATTCCTGCCAGGCAGAACCTCCCATTAGAAATAACTATGGAAAGACACTTGGTATGGAACAACCACCTCCAAGAGATTAAGCCCCAGTATTCCCCAACTGAAACAGAATGGGGACTTTCACGGGGGCATAGTTTTCTCCCCTCGGGGTGGTTAACAACAGAGGAAGGAAAGGTACTTATAACTGGAGCCAGCCAGTGGAAAATACTTAAAACCCTCCACCAAACTTTTCATATGTGTATTGAAAACACTCATCAAATGGCCAAATCCCTATTTACAGGGCCAAATCTCCTCTGGACCATCAAACAGGTAATCAAAGCCTGTGAGGTGTGCCAAAAGAATAATCCCTTGGTCCATCATAAGGCCCCTTTGGGGGAACAAAGAATAGGTCACTATCCTGGAGGGGACTGGCAGTTAGACTTCACCCATATGCCTAAATCAAAGGGATTTCAATACTTGTTGGTCTGTGTTGACACCTTGGATAGAAACTTTCCCCTGCAAGACAGAGAAGGCCCAGGAAGTGATTTAAGTCCTAATTCATGAAATAATTCCTAGATTTGGGCTTCCCCAAAGCTTACAGAGTGACAATGGTCTGGCTTTTAAAGCCATGATAACTCAGGGAATTTTCAGGGCACTAGGAATACAATATCACCTTCACTGTGCCTGGAGGCCGCAATCCTCAGGGAAGGTCAAGAAGGCACATGAAACACTCAAGAGGCACTTAAAGAAACTAACACAAGAAACTCGTCTCCTATGGCCTACTCTTTTGCCCATGGCCTTGTTGAGAATCTGAAGTTCTCCTCACAAAATGGGGCTCAGTCCATATGAAATGCTATATGGACAACCTTTTTCTCACAAATGACCTCCTACTTGATCAGGAAATGGCCAACTGGGTCAAAGATATGACTTCTTTGGCAAAAATATCAACAAAACTTTAAAAACCTACCTGAAGGATGTCACAGAGAAAAGGGAACAGAGTTGTTTCAACCAGGAGATCTAGTGTTGGTCAAATCTCTCCCCTCTACCTCCCCATCTATGGACTCTGTGAGAAGGACCGTACTCAGTAATCCTCTCTACCCCCACTGCAGTTAAGGTGGCAGGAGTGGAATCTTGGATTCACCACATCCGAGTTAAATTTTGGACACCACTTGATGAACCTGTGGGACTGTCAGCTCAGGAGTCCCAAGATCAGCCAGACCAGCCTCGATATACCTGTGAACCATTGGAGGACTTGCATCTTCCTATTTAGAAAGGAAACATCCCAGACTAAAAAGGCTCCTACCACTGATCCTGAAGAAAAACCCCTTCCTTCTTAAAAAAGATAAGTGAAAACCTACATAATCTTTAACACCTCTCCTTGCCCCTTTAATGGAATCCTTTTACTATTTCATCATATTATTAAGCAGCATACTAACCATACTCTTTGTGATAAGACTATATACTGTAGCTCCTGCCGGGATGAAAATCCTAATCACATCAACGTTCTTTCTATCTTCCTCCCTTCTGACAGCAATTTACTCCTACCTTTAACTCAGACTGGTTAAGATGATCTCATCTTCCAGAGCACCCTCTTTATCTTCCTATTTGCTCTTTGCCTATCTATCCCTCCTGCTTCCTTGGATACCTCATACAATCACCCCTCCCCTTCCACTAGCTCCTAATTACCTCTACAAGACTCTCAACTTAACCTACTCTCTGTTAAACCAGTCCAGTCCTTCCCTGGCGAATGACTGTTGGCTTTGTATCTCTCTGTCAACTTCTGCTTACATTGCCACTCCCATTCCCGCAAAAAACTGGGTCTTTACCAACTTAACTTACCACCCTCATTGTGAAGGAAAAGAGCTTTTCTGACTTCTAAGTATGCCATCATTAGCCCACTTCCCCATCTCTGATAGGACGAAGAATACCCTAACAGGACGTGCAATCCAACTTTTACGTTCTTACATTTCCAACCTCACCTATTACACAAGCAATGAAAAGCCCATACATGGCCCTGTAACTACAAATACCATCTTAACTTTCCAAGCCCCTTTATGCATCCAATGCAACCTGTTATAAGGCCTGCCCCTGGGGTACCTACTACCCCATCAGTGTAATTACACCCTACAACTTCAAGCCCCAACTGATCATAGTAACTTCCGAGTCACCCAAACAGCTCCATTCAGATGGCTTGTCTGCTTCTCAGGGCCCCCAGAAATCATCATCTCCTTCCTGCTTAACAAACAGTCCAGGTTTTGTAATGGCAAACATACTCCCTGCATGACCATTCACCCCGGACTCCCTCCAGCAGCACCCCCACCACTAGTGAATGCCTTCTCATCCCCTATTTCAATCACTCTCTCGAATGGTTCCTAGTAGATACAAAATGATTTTTTTCTTCAACTGGAAAATAGAACACAGGTAGCCACTCAGTTTCCTCCCAACACCCCTTTCCAGCTGCTCACCGGAGCTACCTTGGCAAGTACTCTAGGAGTATGGGAAAATGAAAACAACAAACTCACACACGTTCTTAACATACACAACCAGTTCTGTCTACCCAGCCAAGGTATATTCTTCTTATGTGGAACGTTGACCTGTATCTGCCTCCCCACTAACTGGACAGGCACCTGCACCTTAGTCTTTCTAAGTCCCAACATTAACATTGCCCCAGGAAATCAGACCCTATCAGTACCCCTCAAAGCTCAAGTCTGTCAGCGCAGAGCCATACAACTGATACCCCTACTTATAGGGTTAGGAATGGCTACTGCTACAGGAACCAGAATAGCCAATTTATCTACTTCATTATCCTACTACCACACACTCTCAAAGGATTTCTCAGACAGTTTGCATGAAATAACGAAATCTATCCTTACTCTACAATCCCAAATAGACCCTTTGGCAGCAGTGACTCTCCAAAACTGCCAAGGCCTAGACCCCCTCACTGCTGAGAAAGGAGGACTCAGCACCTTCTTAGGGGAAGAGTGTTGTTTTTACATTAACCAGTCAGGGATAGTACAAGGTGCCGCCCAGCATTTACAGGAAAAGGCTTCTGAAATCAGACAACACCTTTCAAACTCTTATACCAACCTCTGGAGTTGGGCAACATGGCTTCTCTCCTTTCTAGGTCTCTTGGCAGCCATCTTGCTATTACTCACCTTCAGGCCCTGTATTTTTAACCTCCTTGTCAAATTTGTTTCCTCTAGAATCAAGGCCATCAACCTACAGATGGTCTTACAAATGGAACCCCAAATGAGCCCAACTAACAACTTCTACCGAGGACTCCCGGACCGACCCGCTGGCCCTTTCACTGGTCTAAAGAGTTCCCCTCTGGAGGACACCACAACTGCAGCACCCCTTCTTTGCCCCTCTCTGGCAGGAAGTAGCTAGAGCGGTCATTGTCCAATTCCCAAAAGCAGTTGGGGAGTCCTGTTTAGAGGGGAGATTGAACCAATTCTGGACACAGTGCGATCTCAGCTCACTGCAACCTCTGCCTCCTGGATTCAAGTAACTCCCCTGCCTCAGCCTCCCAAGTAGCTGGGATTACAGGCATGAGCCACCATGCCCAGCTAATTTTTTGTATTTTAGTAGAGACATGGTTTCACCATGATGGCCAAGATGGTCTTGATCTCCTGACCTCGTGATCTGCCCACCTTGGCCTCCCAAAGTGCTGGGATTACAGGCATGAGCCACTGCACCCAGCCTCCTTTTACTTTTATATCTGTTATATACTCCACCTGACAGTGTTACTAATTTTGCTTTTAAATGTGTTGTCTTTTACAAAGGATCACATATTGTATGATTTCACTTATATGAGATGGTTAGAATAGGCAACTTCATAGACACAAAGTAGATGAGTGGTTTTCAGGTGCTGAGGGAGGTGGGAAATGGGAAGTGACTGCTAATGAGTACAGTTTCTTTTTGAGGTGATGAAATGTTCTGGGATTAGATAGTGGTGATGATTTCACAACATTGTGAATATATGAAAAACCACTGGATTGCACATTTTAAAGGGGGGAAATGTATGGCATGTGAATTATATCTAAAGCCCAACTCCAAAGTTTCAGGTGATTCTGATGATAATAATCTACAGGATTTACTTTAGAAATACTAAACAGGTAAATGTTTACCTAGTTACCCCCTTGCAATTTTTGCTAAAGCTCGGATAAGACCAATGACAGTGATAGGGCTTCCTTGACATATTATCCCTAAACCTTGGCAGGCATGGTTGGGAGCAGCTTTTATACCAGTCACATGTTGAATAAGCTCTCTCTGTGAAGAATCAGCCCAGCTACCCCCTTCATGGTACTCCGTCACATACTAGACTGGAGGCTATAGTGAGCAATCCTGAAAGTAGGCAGTAAAAACATGTATTTGCCAAAATGGGTATTAGACTATAGATACAAGCCCAGTTTAAAGAGAATAATTAAGTTAATATTTGAAGATAACTTTATATCTCTGAATCATTCCTTGATCTATCTTTATTAAAGTCAGTTTCTTCCTACTCAATAATCCCATAGTATTTTGTACATAACTCTATCATCATATTAATATAGTTCTTTCATGTTTGTATGTACTAGTAGGTTGTAAAGTGGTATAGGACAGGGACCGTGTCATTTTTCTTTGACATCTAGTATCTAAAATAGTATCTCCCACAAATACTTTAGTATTTCTTGGGTGACTAAATTTAAACTATATTGAAACACCATATGCTTATTCCTACATGATAACTGATAAATTAGGGTAATTTAAAACTAAGCAAAGAGCAATATAGGAATAGAAGGATGATTTCTTAATCTAATAGACAAAAAACTAAAAAAAATCTATACTAACCTGCACCTAATGTGAAATATTGAATGCATTTCCTCTGAGGTCAAGAATGAGACAAAGATGTACACTATCACCAGGTCTCTCCAGCACTTACTGGAGGTACCACCAGTGTCATAGGGCAAGACAAAAGAAAGAATAACCTATGCAAAATTACATTTAGCTATACATGACAGATTAGTGTACTTTACACACAATATATTTTTTCCAAAAATATATTATAGATAATATATATTATACCAAAAGAACTCTACACTAAACAGAGACAGTAGGATATAAAGGATTCAGAGAAAGTAATATTTGAGCCAAACTTTGCAGGTACACAAAATGAGCAAAGGATATTCTGGGTAGAAGTCACAGCTTGAAGATGTGAAAAAACGTGGAGTATGAGGGACAATCTTATCCCATAGGATCACTGAGGAAAGGTAGTAGGACATGAGGCCAGAAGGGAAGGTCAAGGCAGACTACAAAATAAATTATGAAACTTGCTAAGGGGTTTAGACTGGATTCTGTGGACAAAGGAGGGCCATCAAAATATTTCAGAAAGATCATTCTGCTGACAATGTAGGTGGTGAAATAGATGATGAAAGGGATTGGAGTTGGGACACTAGTTTGGAAGCTAGTGGTGAGGATTTGACAAAAAGACAATATGTTCAAAAGGAAAGGATGATATATAATGAGCTTTAGGAAGTAGAAACAACTGAATTGATTGTCTAATTGGATACAGAGAGTGAGGGAGAGAAAGAATCAGTGTTTCTTTCCTGGTTACCTGGGTGGTTGGTAACCTCAACAAAGCTACAGGGAATGGGACAGGGTGAAGGGACTGGGTTCAGTTCTGGACATACTGAATCTAAAAAAGGCCACCAGAAGGGATGTCTACAGAAAAGCTGAAAATGCTGGGCTCACTCATGATTATACTTTAAAATCAGTTCTGGTGAAGTCTCTGACCCGGAAGATTATTGTTAAAATAAATCCAGGATTGATGCTAAAAATTTGAGGAATTTATAGCAAGCCATAGCTCTAGGGGGGTTCTCAGGCCCCACACTTTTCCTCATTTAATAGTCAGGGTTTCTAACCCATATGTGGCATGGCTATCTGAGAGTTCCATGTGCCACCACTACCCCCCAGAACCAACCCACTAAATCACTCTTCTCTAGACTATGGTCCTGAGTTATTTTGACCTCTATTCTTTGGCCTCGAATTACTTTGACTTGACTCAGCTATCCTGGGTTTTGACTTTAACCTGGATATGGAAGAACCCTGTTGAAGTCTAATTCTGCTATCAACACAACCAAATAAAAATCCAAATACAATTCTAGGAGACTTAGAAGAGTTTTATGGATGACTTCTGACAGCATTCTTAAATGAGAGGCATGAGGTTTAAACAATGCGTCACAAAGCAAAATACCTTAACATTCATTTTCACCCACTCATCACTCCAAAGCCTCTACATCAACATGCCAACTGCCCAAAAGTCTCTTCCCTCTCTCCCTCCCACATAATTTCTCTCTCAATACCCACTGATGCAGTCTACTCCCTGCTACTGGTCTCTGTTTCTACCAAGATGATGTATATACCAAGATAAACACACACACGATGAATTATTACTGATACTCAAATCTCTTCCCCAGTGGAAGGATGGGGGAAAGTAGATGTATATTAGGTATGTGTGTGTTTAACTGAAGTGAATTTAGTTGAACTGAATGCAGATCAGATAACTAGCTTATGATAGGTGAAGAAAGTATGAATCTTGTGCAGGCTGGGAATGGGTAGTGAAATTTGGCAGGGGATGATGGTCATGCCAAACAGCATAGTTGAAATGTTAGGCTTTGTTGGTAGAAAGTTTCACAAGGCACATCAAAAAAAAAACCTCTAAAGCTAGGTACTCTTGAACTAGTGCCCCATCTTTTTCTCTCTCCCAAGGAGTTGTGGAAAGAAATCTTGGAATTTCATCTTACTTGATGGAGTACTCTCAGCCAGAGCTGGCTCATGTTCCTCCTGTGGTGACCAAGAATGTGTGAGGATGAGTGGTCAGTAGGATGGCCAGAGAACTCCCTACAGGGTGAGAAATCATACCCTTTTCTTTCCCAAGCACTCTTGCCTTGCAAGTCTTCCCCTGAGCAAACATAAATACCAGAATTCAAAGAAGGTGCACATATTCCTTTTAGAAAAGGAGGGCCTCACTGAGCAACATGACCTGGGAACATGAGATTTTTTGTCTCCTTCCACCATGGAGAGGCATGGAGGCAGTTTACAGACTTAGACCTTCAGAAGGAAGAATTTTTCCTTTTTACCAAATCTCTTTTACTCTCCTCAATGTCCTCTCTTGTCATCTAATAGATCCTTCCTCTAGACCCTCTCCCCCACTTCCCAATCCAGTACCTAAATTCACCGTTCAGGAATCTGCTCCTCACTGGGGTTGTCTACCCTATGTTATTTCTGATGTCATGAACTCAAGCTTCTCAGGCTTTGCAGACCCCAAAGGGGAAAAGCATGCTCTGGATTTATGAGTTGAAGAGATAGAAAATGCCTTGATTCATTTCCCCATCAGCAAGCCTTGTGGCCAATTTCCTCTGGCCCTTAAAGAAGCAAGTGTATTCATCAAAGCAAGCATTCATTACACGCTCATCACACACACCCCCTCCTGACCCACCCTGAAGACCTCACAGTCTAGTATCATTTGGAGAAAGCATATTTCATGGGAAATAATAACACTGACATTATCAGGTTATAAAGCATTTGTTCCCCTTCATTATGAGAGTCACAACTTGAGTATGAATGAGTCCATTTAGTATGAAAAGCTCCAACTCCAACAGATGGCTCTAATTCCAATTAGATTTTTCTCTCATGAAGGAGATAGACCAGCATATGTGTGTTGGATCTCAGTCCATTTTGCATCAATGGCTTCAATTATTAACTCATAATTAACTTTGCAAATATAATTCTATGTAATCCTTACAATGACCCAGCAAGGTCTACATTATTAAGCATTTTATGGATGAGGAAACAGAGGCTCAAAGAGTTTGAAAATTTCCCAGGATCTCGTAGATAGCCAACAATGGAACTGGTATTTGAGCTCATATCTATCTGTCTTTAAATCCCAGGATCTTATCACTATATTGTGCTACCTCTTATCATGAGATGGGCAGAGATGGAACCAAAGGAAATATCACAAGATTCTGGACTTTTGAACCAAATACCCATGTGCTTGTTAACTTATTAAGGAAAAAAACTAAAACAAGATCTTCCTTCCTTTCTCTTTTCTTTCTTTCTTTTTTCTCTTTCTTTCCTTTCTTCTTCTCTCCTTCCTTCCTTCGTTTCTTTCTTTCTTTTTCTTTCTTTTTTCTCTTTCTTTCCTTTCTTCCTCTCTTTTCTTTCTTTCTCTTTCTTTCCTTTCTTCCTCTCTCCTTCCTTCGTTCCTTTTTTTCTCTTTCTTTCCTTTCTTCCTCTCTCCTTCCTTCCTTCTTTCCTTCCATTCTTCCGTTATGAAACTCCAATAGCAATCACATAAGAATCAGAAATCATAGAACAGGATTTCTCTTTCTTTCTCTTTCTTTTTTCTTTCTTTCTTTCTTTCTCTTTCTTTCTTTCTACAATCTTTCTTTCCTTCCTTCCTTTCTTTCTCTCTTCTTTCTTTCTTTTTTCTCCTTCCTTCTTTCCTTCCTTCTTTTGTTCCTGTATGAGTCCATTCTCATGCTGCTGTAAAGAAGTGCCCAAGACTGGGTAATTTATAAAGGAAAGAGGTAATCAACTCACAGTTCTGCATTGCTGGGGAGGCCTCAGGAAACTTTCAATCATGGCGGAAGGCAAAGGAGAAGCAGGCACCTTCTTCACAAGGTGGCGGGATGGAGTCAGTGCAAGTGGGTGAAATGCCAGCTGCTTATAAAACCATCAGATCTTGTAAGACTCACTCACTATCAAGAGGATAGCATGGGAGAACCTGCCCCCATGATCCAATTGCCTTCACCTTGTCCTGCCCTTGACATGTGGGGATTATGGTGATTGTTGGGATTATGGTGATTATGGGGATTCCAATTTAAGATGAGATTCTGGGTAGGGACACAGCCATACCATATCATTCCACCCCTGCCCCTCCCAAATCTCATGTTCTCACATTTCAAAATACAATCATACCTTTCCAACAGTCCCTCAAAGTCTTAGCTCATTCCACCATTAACCCAAAAGTCCAAGTCCAAAGTCCTATCTGAGACAAGGCAAGTCCCTTCTGACTATGAGCCTGTAAAATCAAAAGCAAGTTAGTTACTTCCTAGATACAATGCGGGTAAAGGCATTGGGTAAATATGTCCATTCCAAATAGGAGAAATTGGCCAAAAAGGGGGCTACAGGCCCCATGCAAGTCCAAAATCCACGAGGGCAGTCATTAAACCTTAAAGTTCCAAAATGATCTCCTTTGACTCCATGTCTCACATCCAGGGCACGCTGATGCAAGAGGTAGGCTCCCATGGCCTTGGGAAGCTCCTCTCCTGTGGCTTTGCAGGGTGCACCTCCCCTCCCAGCTGCTTTCATGGGCTGGCATTGAATGTCTGCAGCTTTTCCATGCACATGGTACAAGCTGTCAGTGGATCTACCATTCTGGGGTCTGGAGGATGGTGACCCTCTTCTCACAGCTCCACTAGGTAGTGCCCCAGAGGGGACTCTGTGTGGGGGCTCCAACCCCACATTTCCTTACTGCACTGCCCTAGCAGAGGTTCTCCATGAGGGCTATGCCCCTGCAGCAAACTCCTGCCTGGACATCCAGGCTTTTCCATACATCCTCTGAAATCTAGGCAGAGGTTCCCAAACCTCAATTCTTGACTTCTGTGAACCCACAGGCTGAATACCATGTGGAAGTCACCAAGGCTTGGGGCTTGCACCCTCTGAAGCAATGGCTTGAGCTGTGCCATGGCCCCTTTTAGCCACAGCTAAAGCTGAACTAGCTGGGACACAGGGCACCATGTCCTGAGGCTGCACACAGCAGAGGGGCCCTGGACCTGGCCCACTAAATCATTTTTCCCTCCCAAACCTCTAGGCCTGTGATGGGAGGGGCTGCCATGAAGGTCTCTGACATGGCCTGGAGACATTTTTCCCATTGCCTTGGTGATTAATATTCTTTTCCTTGTTACTTATGCAAATTTCTGCACAGGCTTGAATTTCTCCCCAAGAAAATAGGTTTCTCTTTTCTATCACACTGTCAGGCTGCAAATTTTCCAAACTTTTATGCTTTGCTTCCTCTTAATGCTTTGCTGCTTAGAAATTTCTTTACCAGATGCCCTAAATAAACTCTCTCAAGTTCAAAGTTCCACAGATCTCTACAGCGGGGGCAAAATGCCACTAGTGTCTTCGCTAAAACATAGCAAGAGTCATCTTTGCTCCAGTTCCCAACAGTTTTCTCATCTCTATCTGAGACCACCTCAGTCTGGACT
The DNA here is from genome assembly GCF_028885625.2 of Pongo pygmaeus. Taxonomy (NCBI): domain Eukaryota; kingdom Metazoa; phylum Chordata; class Mammalia; order Primates; family Hominidae; genus Pongo; species Pongo pygmaeus. The sequence goes on from NC_072379.2 coordinate 86,509,332, forward strand.
TCATTGTCCATATCACTATCAGCATTTTGGTCAAAGCCATTCAACAAGTCTCTAGGATGTTCCAAACTTTTCCACATTTTCCTGTCTTCTTCTGAGCTCTCCAAACTGTTTCAACTTCTGCCTGTTACCCAGTTCCAAAGTCACTTCCACATTTTTGGGTATCCTTAGAGCAGCACCTCACTCCTGGTATCAATTTACTGTATTAGTCCATTCTCACACTGCTATGAAGAAATGCCCGAGACTGGGTAATTTATAAAGGATAGAGGTTTAATTGACTCACAGTTCTGCATTGCTGGGGAGCCCTCAGGAAACTTACAATCATGGCAGAAGGCAAAGGAGAAGTAGGCACCTTCTTCACAGGGCAGCAGGATGGAGTAAGTGCAAGCAGGGGAAATGCCAGACATTTATAAAACCATCAGATCTTGTGAGACTCACTCAATATCACGAGGACAGCATGGGGGAATCCTTCCCCATGATCCAATTATCTCCACCTAGTCCTGCCCTTTACATGTGCGGATTATGGGGATTACAACTCAAGATGAGATTTTGGGTGGGGACTCAGCCAAACCATGTCCCTCCCTCCCTCCCTCCCTTCCTTCCCTTTTTCTTTCTTTTTCTCTCTTTCTTCCTTTCTTCCTTACTTCTTTTCCTTTTTCTTTCTTTTTCTCTCTTTCTTCCTTTCTTACTTTGCTTCTTTCTTCTTTTTCTCTTTCTTTCTTTCTCTTTTCTTCTTTTTTCCTCCCTCTCTCCCAGCTGCCCACCCTGTCTTCCTTCCTTTCTTCCTTTTATTATGAAACCCCAATGGTAATCACATGAGAATCAGAAATCATAGAGTGTAAAACTACCTCAAACCAATGTCTGCATGAAAAAACTATGAAAATACTCTACTGTTTTATGACCCCATTTAGAGTGAACAACATATTTATAGCTTTTCCCCTGAATACACATTAAAGTAATATTGAACTTTTGGTAAAAATTATACCATACATCTGTGCTGACAGCTTGTTTCCTGCAAACAAATCTTTATCTACTACTTTCAGCTTTCAAATTTTTCTCCAAAGAAGTAAGTTAGGTTAAAAGGCCCAGAAAGAAACATAAAACAGATGGACCTCAATTTTTGTAGGAGGTGACAGCTATATTGAATTTAAAGGAAAACTAGCCAGAGAGAATCTTAATAGAAAAACTCATGAAGCAAATACAGGGAGGGCCCTGATGTGGGATGAAATATCAAGATTACATGTCTGGCTTACAATTGCAGGTTGTCCTTGAAGTTGGGAGTTCTTTAAGATGGAGTAAGAGATTGGTCATCAGCCCTTCCTATGACAAAAATATTTCTGGCTATTGAATAGTACTGATCTTTTGTGAGTACGTATTTCTGTCACTTCCCATCCTGTTCAAGTGAAGAGCCTGTGGATTTTATCTAGAGTAAGGCACCCAAGGTCCATGGCTAGGCATTTGTTGTGGCTGTGGTCTTGGGGCAAATGTGAAGCAAATCTGGAGGGCTGGACTGGACTGCTTTCAGGGAGCAAGAGACCACTAAAGTTTGAAAGATCAGAAAGAGGCTTGGCCCAAGTGGGTGCTTCTGGTTCAGAAGGCCTAACTTGGAGGCAATTCTTGGCAGCAGAGGGACCCTTTCCCATGATGTCTTATGATAGCCAGGAAAAAGAGTGCATGTGTGTGTTGTGGGGTGTGATGTGGGGTGTCTGAGCCTGCAATTAACACAGGATGATACCAGCAGCAGACTCTTTCACCAATCTAGCCATTGAACCCTTTTCTTTCCTCTTTATTCAATCTGTCCCTCTCAGCTGTATCATTCTCATCAATATTTAAATATCCTTTAGTTTCTCTTGTTTAATAAAGAAAGAAGCACCATTTAATGTTGCTTCCCTTTCATCCATTAGCCTCTCTTTTCTCTTCACAATAAAATTTATCAAACTCTATATTTGCTTTCTCCATTTCCTCATATTTAACTAACTCCTCTAAAGACCCATTTCACTTTGGACTTCATTCCTTCACTCTAACAAAATGGCTCTTTCTAGAGTTACATGTGACCATGATGTTTCTAAATCCAGCAAAGAATTTCCAGTTCTTGTCTATTTGATGCTTGGAGTGTTCACCCCTGCCCCTTCTCCATTGATCACTCCCTCCATCTTGAAAGACTCTTTTCTCTTGGTTTCCCTCTCCCTTTCATTTCCCATTCTTCATGTTTTCCTTCTACCTCTCTAGCTGCTCTTATTCAGTCTCTGCCAGTTCTCCTCCTCCCATCACTAAATGTCAGAGTTTGTTAGTGCTAGGTTCCAGGCCCCCTCTTCTCACTTTGTACTCTCTTGCCAGGCCATCTCATCCATGGCCATAACCTGAATTATCAATGTTGATGATAGACATCTCCTCTCAGCTCTAGACCTACATATTCTACAACACCTTGTCTTGGCTATAAGGACCTCAAACTAAATATGTGTAAGCCTGAATTCATAACCTTTCTTTCATGTGTAGTTTTCTCCAGTGTGGTCACTCTCAGTAAGTGCTATTACCATATACTCAGTTACTGAAGAGATATATGAAAGTCATTCTTGACCTTTCCTCCTCCCTCGCACTACATGCCCAATTCATTAATAATTAGTATAGATTTTTTATGTCTTGAATATGTCTAAATTCTTTCCATTTTATTCTCTTTTATCTACACAGCCAACATCCTAATCCAAAATACCATGATTTCTCACCAGGGATCACTGCAATAGCATTGATGCAACCTCACCTTTACAAGTCTCCACATCCAATCTATCTGTCTTTTCAAAAAACAAATCTGACCACATTCCTGACTTTCCACTTGCATGCATAGTTAAAGCCATTCAAAGGCTCTTCCTTTACTTTTGGGTTAAAGAGCAGTATCCTTAACACACTCTGCAAAGCAATGCATAATCAGGCTTCTACTTATTTTGTCCCTCTTCTACCTTTACTCTTCCCTCTGTACTTTATTCTTTCTCACATTGCATTCTTCTAATTTCTAGATCCTTCCATGTTTTATCTTCATAAGACCTTGACACATGTTTTCCCACTGTCATTCTTGGAATATTCTCCAATAACCCTTCACTTGTCCACAGCAGACCCTTACAGAAGGGTCTTGAAATTCATTCTTTGAAAAATTGAAATTCTAACCCACTCTGTGACCTAAGCCCACTGTGCTGAGTGAACCCCAAGTAAACATTCATGTCTTTAACAGCTCAAGCCACTTTCCTTTTTAAGTTTTTTTTTTTTTTAATTTGACTTAAGTTACCAAGTCAAACTTAAAAAATAAAGCAACATAAAATAACAAAACTTCCTAGGAGTTGTATTAATTTCTCCATATTTAATAGCCTATTGCAAATTAACCGAAATTTAAACTGTATCATTCTTCACTAAATAACTAGGAAGTTTCAAACAAGAACTAGTTGCTCACAGACATAAAACAATTTTATATTTTATAGTGACATTTACAATAAATGGTATTGTTATTGCTTTTCCTTAGCATACACTCAAATGATACTTAACAGAAACAAGTAAAACAAAACCCTCAGTCTTTAACCCTCTTGATATGAGGCAAGTTGAAATAATAGGTCTTGGTCCTTACAAAATGTTTGAAGCAGGCAAGAAGAGTGAGTTAATGAGATCCTGTAATCTGATCCCCAGCAAACATGGACAGCTGTTCTCAGAGTACTAATGAACCCTACACCTTTACAGATCACGGACTGGCAGAACCCCACCCGACCCTGGTGGGCTCAGGCAAGTCCCAACAGAGTGAAAATGGCTTTGCTGGTGTAAATAACAGGGATCTGTTATCATGAGATTACCTGTCTGTAAAATGCCTATTTATCTTCATTACATTGCCTTTAGGAGGAGGGAGGAGGGGGTGAGTGTTAGTATATGAGATGATGGAGTTAGGAGATGAGAAAAGCATCTCTGACCTAAGGTGAAACCTGCTTTAACTCAGTGGGTTTGTTCGACAGCCAGATGGATTCCATCATGCTAAACTTTCAGTGTTGAGCCCCGTTTAGTATTATAAGCAAGTGTCTTGCAAAAACAATGCAAGGATGGGTTTGTACCTGGAATTACAACATCATAGTTTTCATCTGATAGCTTCAATCTGGTAATTTCTTTTCTTTTCTTTTTTCTTCTCTTCTCTCTTTCTTTCTTTTTCTTTCTTTTTCCAAATATTTGAGTGACTACCACATGCCTAGTAGTATGCTAGACATGGGCTATAGATTGGTGAATAAAAAAGACACTGCACTTACCCTGATGGAGAATTGAATCTAATGAGGCAGACAATAAAATAAACAAATAAACATGTAATTATAAAGTGTGATAAATGCTACAATGTAGAAGAATAAGGTACCATGAGAGAATAACAAGAAGAACCTACTTCAGAAAAAGAGAAATGACTGTTAATCTCATGTGTGAAGAGTAAAATGGAGCCAGCTATGCAAAGAAGGGAATGAGGTGGGGACAGCACACTATACTGATGAATTCAATTTTTTTTAAAGAGACAGAGTCTTGCTATGTTGCCCAGACTGGCCTTGAATCCTGGGCTTAAGGGATCCTCCCACCTCAGTCTCCCAAGTACCTGGGACTACAGGCATGCACCACTGCACCTGACTTGAATTTTATTTTTATTTTGTTTTTTACTATAAAATTTAAATATGAAGTAAATATGAATTTTAATATGAAGTATCTTATATAAAATTTAAATAGTTCAGTAATAAAATACTCATTTAATCAAAATCAAATAACCCTAAAATATATGAAGTAAAAAATGACCACTTTTTGCCTGTCACCCTGCAAAATATTGCATTATCTGGGAAGAGTATGGTTAACAGGTTGGTGTGTTTGAATAATTCTCACCTGATCATTTCCCATCTGTGAAAGAATACAAACTGTAAGGATTTTCCTTTGGAAAGAATGAGAAAATTGATACCAAAGTAACAAAGGCAGCAGATGACTAATGTCAGAACATCTTTGCAATATCTTGGTATGCTTCCAGTTGCACAATAATTTGCATCTGTGAATAATCAGTGGAAATAAAGGTCTTCGCCATCTGCCTTGGAATAATCACATTCCCAGATCTTTTAGAAATTTACTTGAAATAAAGTTTATAACTTATCTTTCTAACAATCAATAGAGCTACTAAAAATTGTTTTACTGCTTGTTTTGGCAGCTCAAATTTCAATTTTGGGTCATTCAAATTGCCTTTGCTTTTGCTCACATTTGATTGATTTTGCAATAATGGTAAACACAAAAGTGGGTACACAAGGCATATCACATTACTAAATAACAAACAGATGATATTCAGATATCTAATCTACAGTACTCTGTATTTAACTAGATCTAAAATGTACTTGAAGACAGGCTAGATTTATTTTAAAACTGTAAAAATGTCAATTACGGACTCAATTACAGACCCATGAGGAAAAAATACATCCAGATTTCTAAAGTAGAGAATGCTGAGCTACCTCAGCTTCATGCGAAATGTGAAGCATTTCACGACTATGAGTCGCTTATTTCCTAACATAGAGTGGTACGTGCAGTGAGCCTGAATTACCGGGAATTCTGGGTCTCAGGGGAAGCTCAACCACAAAGAAAGAGAAATCGTGGTCCAGAGACACATGCCCTCAGCTTCCCAAGAAAAAATATCCAAAATGCTTAACTTCTTTTTTTAACAATTTAAAGAATTGTGAAATATAACACACATATGGAAAAAGTGATAAAAATCTAAAGATGTATTTAATAAGTGAAGTGTCATCTGTGTGATTATGAACCAGATCAAGAAACCAATTATCAACACCCCAGAAGCTTCCATGTGTTCCTTCTGGTCCCAATCCCCCTTTTTCCCTCAAAGGTTACCTCTTGCCTTTTATGGTTATCACCCCTTACCTTTTCTTATACTGTGATCACCTAATTATGTATTTCTAAACACTAGAATGTAGTTATGCTTAATTTTGAATTTTATATAAATTAAATAACACTGTATATATTTTTGTGTGTCTGGCTTCTATCACTTGATATCATGTAGTTGCATGTAGCTGAGGTTCCTTTATTTTCATAGCTGTGTGATATTCCATTATATAATGTCCCACAACTTATTTATCCCTTCTGATCTTGATAGCAATGTAAATAGTGTCCACATTTTGGAAATAATTTTGCTATAGACATTCTTATACATATTTCCTGTGGCACCCATGCAAGAGACTACATACTTAGGAGTGGTATTGCTGGACCATGGGTTATACACAAATTTAATGTAACTAGGTAATGTCAAAGTAATTGCCCTGATTTTTACTCCCACATGGATTGTATGAAGGTTGTCATTGCTTCACATCATCACCTACATTTGCTATTGTCAGACTTTTGGGTTTTGCCAATTTTGTTACAAAATTGTTACAAGATGAACTTCTATTTTCTTTCTTAGGAATCCTATGTAATAATAGTTGAATTTAATTTTTATAAATAGAACAAGCCAATGGAAAAATTAGGATACAGAGAAAAGATAGATATTTTATTGACATCAGAGTGAATATCACGTTAAATAAGGCAGTGTGGCAATCAGTGTATTTCTTTCAACTGAACTCATTATTTCAGCCCTATAATTTGGGGATAAAGCAAGAATGGAAACAGTATGCCTGATACCTTATAATTTGTGCCTATATTAGTAAGTATAGTTAAATCGATTATGAAATAAATTAATGAATGGCCTGCCAAGAGAAGTGTTATATGCTATCTCATCATTTATGTGGATTTGTTCCTAACTCTTCATTGTTTTCTGTTGATCTGTCTGTTCCTGTGATAATTCCATACCGTTTCAACCACTAAAGAGTTAAAACGGTATGGAATTATCATTATATCTGTCTTGATATCTAACAGGGCATAACCTTGTCTTAGGTTCTGCAAAAATGATAGCTATTTCTGGACAATAATGCACTTTGATTCTTTTTAAAAACATAGTGAGGTAGAAATTATACAGCCTTAAGACACAGATGTTGATCAGAGAATTTCACTTTCCCTTTGTACTTACCAAGCAGAATGCAGGTAATACCCATATTTTACCAGCATGGCCTCCAACACTTTGCTGAATATGAGGATTTTCTGAGTATGACCTAGTCTGAGCCCTAGAGCTGGCATTATTCTCTCATGATGTGATGGACCACATAACACACCTGCAGCCAAGTTTCTGCAGGCCCATGACTGGGCTCTTGAACTACGAGGAGTTTTTCTCATTCATTAACATTGTATATATCCTCATCTACTCAATTTTTGGAGAGACGTTATCAAGATGACTGACTAGAAGTGCCCACTCACTTCCCCCACGAGGAAGGACCAAAACAGTGAGTAGATAATCACACCTTTAATAGAGCATCTAAGGGAGAACACTGAAATTCAGCAATGAAGTGATAAAGACCCTCTGAGACATGGAAACTCAAGATGGCAGCATAGAGTGAAAAGTGAAACAGCCAGCCAGAATCAATTAAGAGCCAAGAGGGACTCTTCATTGTAGGGGAAAAGGGAGTGAGAAAGCCCCAGCAGGCCACATTCCCACCACAGATGCCTGCAATCTTAGCTAGAGGAGAGCCCTTCAGCCTTCACACTCCCTGAGCTCCGGGGAGTTACCTGGAGTCCACACGGCTGTGTTTTTCTAGATAGAAAATCCACCTTGTGGCTGAGCGTGGTGGCTCACGCCTGTAATCCCAGCACTTTGGGAGGCCGAGGTGGGTGGATCACGAGGTCAGGAGATCGAGACCATCCTGGCTAACACGGTGAAACCCCGTCTCTACTAAAAATACAAAAAAGTAGCTGGGCGTGGTGGCAGGCGCCTGTAGTCCCAGCTACTCTGGAGGCTGAAGCAGGAGAACGGCGTGAACGTGGGAGGCGGAGCTTGCAGTGAGCTGAGATCGCGCCACTGCACTCCAGCCTGGGCGACAGAGCGAGACTGTCTCAAGAAAGAGAAAGAAAGAAAGGAAGGAAGGAGGGAGGGAGGGAGGGAAAGAAGGAAGGAAGGAAGGAAGGAAGGAAGGAAGGAAGGAAGTCAGTCAGTCCACGTTGTGTTCCTCTGTCCCAGGACCCAGGGTGCTATAGCACGGGGCCATTTTGAGAACAGTTACCACCAGACTACATCCTGCCTTGGGACTCAATAGTCGCTGCATCTCCACATCCCTGGGGTCCTGCTAACATCCCCCCATATCCTGAGAGCTCCATGCCCCAGCCACCACTACCACCAACAGTGACCTTGACCCCTCCACCCACACTGCCTGGGAACCCAAGGACTGTTCAATAATTGGTGCTGGGAAAACTAGATGTCCATACGCAGAAGAATAAAGCTAGACCCCTATCTTTCATGATATGCAAAAGTCAACTCAAAAGGGATTAAATACTTAAATGTAAGACCTAAAACTCAAAAACTGCTAGAAGAAAGCGTAGGAGAAATGCTTCAGGACATTGATCAAGGCAAAGATTTTATGGTAAGACTACAAAAGCACGGGCAACAACAAAAATAGACAAATGGGACTCTATCCAACTAAAAAGCTTCTGCACAGCAAACAATCCACAAAGTGAAGAGACAACCTGCTGAATGGGAGAAAATATTTGCAAATTATAAATTTGACAAAAGACTAGTATCAAAAATATACAAGGGACTCAAATAACTCAACGGCAAAAAAATACCACACACAAATTATACGATTTAAAAATGGGCAAAGCTCTGAATAGATATTTCTCAAAAAAAGACATACAAATAGCCAACAAGTATACGAAAAAATGCTCAGCATTATTAATCATCATGAAAATGCAAGTCAAAACCACAATAAGATATTGTACCACTGTTGGCTGTTCACCCCAATAGAATGGCTATTATTAAAAAGATTTTAAAAATAAATACCAGGAAGAAGAAATGGGAACTCTTGCACTCTTTTGATGGGAATGCAAATCAATACAACTATTATGGAAAACAGTATGAAGCTTTCTCAAAAAAATCTAAAACTAGGACTACCATATGATATAGCATCCTATTAACTGGATATTGGTCCAAAGGTCAGGAAATCAGTATATCAAAGATATATTAGTACATCCATGTTTTTTGCAGCACTATTCACAATAGCCAAGATATGGAATAAATCTAAATGTTCATTAATATTTGGTATATTATACACAGTGGAATACTATTCACTCATAAAAAAGAATGAAATCCTGTCATTCACAGCAACATGCATGACCCTGGGGGACATTATGTTAAGTGAAATAAGTCAGGCATGGAAAGATAAATACTGCACATTCTCATATATGGGAACTAAGAAAAAGAGCTCTTAGAAGTAGAGAGTGGAATTATAGTTATTAGAGTGTGGGAAGGTTAGGGGAATGGAAGAAAGGGATAGGTAGGTTCACAAATGCAAAATTACAGCTAGAGAGGAGAAATAAGTTCTGTTGCTCTATAGCGCTGTAGGGTACATAGTTAACAATAATTTATTGTACATGTTAAAAAAGCTAGAAGAGAGCATTTTGAATGTTCCCAACACAGAGAAATTATATATGTTAAGGTGAGGAAACACTAATTAACCTGATTTGATTATTACACATTGTATATGTGTATTAACACTCTGTACCCCATAAATATGTACAAGTATTACGTGTCAACTAAAAAGAAAAAGAAAAAATATTAATCTCAAAGAAAAAAAATTCAGAAAACATTTTGCTTCTAGAGATATTTTAAAAATTTTTATAGGTATATTCCTAGGTGTTTTGTACTTTTTCTGATATTGTAAACAAGTCCTCTCTTCTATTACACATTCAAATTCATTATTTCTGCTGTATTGGAAAGTTATTGATCTTTATTACATGAATCTTATAGGAGGAAGTTAGTTGAAGAAAAATATATGTATAGAAAACTGCATAAAATACACATGTATGGTTCAGTAAATTTTCATAAGCTCAACTTATCCCTTTAATCAGCACCCAGATCCAGAAAGAGAGGGTTCCCTTGTGTTGTCATGCTCCCTAAGAGTAACAACTAGCTTGACTTTCAACACCACAGAATAATTTTGCCTGTTTTGAATTTAAATAAATTGGCTCGTTCAATAAGAACTCTGTTGTGTCTGGATTCTGACATTCAATATGGTGTTCATAAGATTTATTTATATTGTTGCAAGTAGTTGTAATGCTCGAAGCTATATAGTATTCTCTTTTGTGAATTTACATAATTTGTCCATTTTACTTTTGATGGGTATTTGGATAGTTTCCAGTGTGAGGCTGTATCAAATAGTGCTGTGAACCTTCTTGTATGTGAATATATGTATGCATTTTCTGTTGGGCATATACCTAGCGATGGAATATCTGTGTAATTAGGCATACTTTTGTTAAGTGTTAGTAGATACTGCCAGATTTTTAAAGTGGTGGAACCAATCTATATTCTCACCAGCAGTGTATGTGATTTTTTTTAGTTGCTCCAAATTCTTGCCAAAACTTGGTCTTTTATCCATTCTGGTGGGTATGTAGTAGAATCACACAGTAATTATAATCTGAATTTCTCTGATTACTAATAAGTGTGAGCCTCTTTTCATCCATTTCTTGGCCATTTGGATTTCCACTTTTATAAAATTCCAGGTCAAGTCTCTTGTCCATATTTCTAAGTATCTGTCTTATTATTTTGTAGGAGTTTGTACTTGTGTGTTCATGTGTGTTTAAATTCTTGAAGAGTATTCTTTGTTGATCATAAAATGTGTTTCAAATATCTTCTCCCACTCCGTCACTTCTCTTTTCATTCTGTATAGTATTTTCTGACATAAGTTTTTTTTATTTTTAACCTTTTGAGTAAAATTCATCAATATTTTCCTTTATGACTATACATTTTTGGCAGTATTTAGTAACTCCTCCTCTACCTTAAAGTCACAAAGATATTTACTTATTGTAATTTTAAAATTCTATATTGTTTTGCCTTTTACATTTGGATTTATAATCCACCTGAAATTGATTTCTCTGTTTGACATAGGTTAGGAGTTCAATTTCATATCTGTGGTTACCCAACTGCCCAGCACAACTAATAAACTGTCCTTCCTCATTATTCTTCATGCCATCTTTCTCTTTTGTGCATTTACCACAAAAGAGAATTTGTGACATTTTAAATAAAGTGTCTGCTGATTCATGGTTCTGATTCTAGGCTCTCCATTTTTTTCCCATTGGCCTATTTGTCTATTTTTGTCAATATCACTGTATTAATTACTGCATTCTTTGCTGTTAATTATATCTATTCATGTTGTGCTTCTTCAGGAGGCTACTCTTGACTCATCACATTTCCATGCATATTTTAGAATAAACTTGCCAAGTTACATATACACACATACAAATGCATATATACACCCAGAGTAAAATTTTGATTGAGATGATGACTCTTTACAATATTGATCCGAATCCATTAATGTGATATAACTATTTAGGTATTCTTTAACGCCTGTTAATAAAATTTCATAAATTTTTCCATTGAGCATATCTTTTGTTAGATTTGTTCCAGGTGCTTGATATTCTTAATTTTTTAAAAAAAGAGAGATGGGGTCTTGCTCTGTCACCTAGGCTGGAGTGCAGTAGCATGATCATAGCTCACTGAAGCCTCAAACTCCTGGGCCTAAGCAATCCTCCCGCCTCAGCCTCTTGAGTCGCTAAGATTACAGGCATAAACCACTGAACCTGGCTTGATGGTATTTTAAACAGTATCTTTAAAATTGTTTATACTATGTGGCTGGGGTGTGTGTGTGTGTGTGTGTGTGTGTGTGTGTGTATACACATACACGATTGATTTTTGGATGATGCTTCTATATTTTATAACCTTTCCAGTGTTTAATAACTTAATAATATTATTATAGACAGTGCAAAGTACTTTTTTATTCTTTACTACTCTGGCTAGGACTTCACCACAATGTTGAATAGAATTAGTTAAAAAGGGACAGTTACCATTATCTGTTTCTGATTGCAAAGGAAAAGCTACAATGTTGTACCAGTAATTATAATGATTTGCTATGGTTTTTATAATACCTATATCATCTATTTTTATCAAAGTTTTTATTTCTATTTCTGGTTTTCTGAGTTTTTAAAATAACGAATATTGAATTTTATCTTTTTGTGAAATTTATTCACGTCATCTAAAGTTTCAAATACAAGCAAAATTTTAATCACATCTTCCCATTTTATATTTAGTGTCTTCAGGATGTGATATAATATTCTTTTTTTCATTCCTTATACTGGTCATTTGTTTCTTCTCTCGTTCTCTTTTTTTCTTGATTTGTCTTACCAGAGGTTTAATCAATTTGGTTAGTCTTTTCTAAGAACCAATGATTTGCTTGGTTTATTCTCTCTGTTACATGATGCTTTCTATTTCATTGACTTCTGCTTTTATCTTTATTTTTTTCTTTCCTTCCATTTCTTTGAGTTTCCTTTGCTGATCCATTTTCTACCTTCTTGAGTTAGATTCTTCAGCTTTTCTTTAATAACTAGAAAAAATTTTTGGCCCTCTTTTAGTTCATTTACCTATTTTTTAAGTTCATAAGTCAAGAACTTTCCTTTGTTTGTGTAAGGTGGTGGGAAGTTGGGGGTATCCAGCCACCTTATGTTTTCTCTCCTCTTTCTGCAGTTACAGGATCTGTTTGGATAATGTTTATTTTTGTGTCAATGCTATTAGATACACATGATTGGTAATAATAGTTATAGCTAATATTTACTAAGCTTTCACTATAGGTCAGATATTCTGTTAAGCACTTAATGTACATTATTCCATTTAATCCTCATGACAAAACTATAAGGTAAACACATCATTAACCTCTTTTACTGATGAGGAAACTAAGGTTTAGAGTGGTTTAATAAATTCTAATTTATTATTAGTAAATATCTAAATTTCCACAGCTAATAAGAGGTGGAGCCAGGGTTTGAAGTTGAGCAGTCTGGTTCCAGAGGCTATATTCTTATATTAAACTTATTCTGATTTGTCTCTGAGGAAAATCACCTTGCCAGCCTCTGAATATTTTAGTGTTGTCTTAAAGAAGATTTAACAATTTATGAGTATTAGTGTGATTCAATTTCAGTTGGGAAAGCAAGTTTTAGAAGACACACAGAGCAACAGATGGGCTCCCTGTAATTGTGAACTCAATTCTAAACAGGGCAAATAGAGCCCTATTTCTTTAAGACAAATGATGAAACATGGCCCACATTTCAAACACATGTGCCTGTTAATCTACCTAGATTGGTAGCACTGGTAGGAACACTGATGGAAGACTGCTGGGCTTTTGTGGCACTTCCCTCCTCTCATTTCACAAAAAGTTGGGCAGCCATCTGCTTGCTTTCCAATGATCCAGCATTTTCCCCACTGACATATGTGGGGAAAATGTAGTCAGTGACTCTGGGGAACCACTCTGCTGTCAAAGTTAAAAAGCTACCGTCCTAATCATGCCCTTCTATTGCACACCCCCCTTATGCTGTTTCAGTGCTTTGAACAAAAGCTGGTCTGAATCCAAACACTATTATGGACATCTTTACAAATCCAGCCCAATTTGGGCAGAAATTCTTCCAAATCTCTAGCAATGACAGGAAGGCAACATGCCTATGGTTCTTCAATTATTTTCAATAGGTTCTCTTTATCATTCAGGGCAGTATTAAAAAGTTGTCTTTTTAAAGTAACTCTACCTTTGTTGAGGAAAGCTTTTCATTGAAGATACCACAGAGTTATTAAAGACTTCTGAGCAAATGATGGCTGATCAAATGAAGCAACCCATAAAAACCCTATAAATTCTTTTTAATTTGAAATATTTCTCTCTTCAATTTTCAAACTATGCAATCTACATTGCCATTATGAGCAAATGTCATTAAGTCGGTTTCTACCTGCAGTACCATTGAAAATAGTCCATTGTACAGTTTCCATGGTGAAACCATTAGAATCCTATTCATGTCTAAACCTTACACTGTTTGTTACTTTCCCAAGCTACCAGAGATAGTCAAAACTCATTTTTATGTGCATAAACTCTATTACTCTCCTCTTCTCACAGATTTTTATTCCTTATTGTGATGCTTCTGTTTCTTCTTAGGGAAACAGCGCATAGAGCCCTAATGTGCATAGAGCCCTATTGTAGACTACCAGTGGCATAAATATGTCTTGATTTTTTTTCATAAAATGAAGAAAACCAAAACCAGCAACTTGTAGTAAATAATTTAAATGTCTTTTCTGTCATCTTGTGATCACGGGTTTCCTCTTGACTAAGTTTCTAGGCAAGAGGCAGATAAGCCAATCAAACACATGGTGACTATTAGAATCCACAAGCTGAATAATGATAAAGGGATGAGTCAGTCCTGTTGGTCTCATGAAGCAGGCAGATCCCAGAAAAATCATTAGGAGAACCACAAGGGAGAGATAATGGAATTGGATACTATCCTGAAACCATAAATTCTGACCCAGGATTATACATAACATTTTCTATAAGCAGGCTGCCATGGTGATCTTTGGAGCAACATGTTGTTGGCATCTGGGTCATGGCAACAGACATCTTGATTCCAGGCTGGCCAAATAAAACTGCAATACTTCATGGTGATTTTATTCCAAAGTTATTTATATGAGCAAGGCATTAGCCACATCCTCCCTAGAAGCACAAATATGGGGAGGACCAGCATTTAAAGTCCAACATAATGCTTGGCACATAGTGGAAATTTAACAAATATTTATTGAATTAATGAGTGACTAAATAAAGAAGTGAATAAATGAACTCAGTTCTCCCCAAAGATCTTCTAGTCCTCAGTTTGCTTTTGCAGGACCAACTGACCCCTTGTGTGGAGAAAAGAAGCTGGACTCAGAGTTCTATGAGAGGTTTATACTCAACCCCCAGCTGTTCAGTGCAAACCTAAAAACACCTAATTTCTTTTCTGGATAAATGGAATCAGAACTGACAGGATCCCCCAAGGCTGGTCTAATGGAGGGATTCTGCTCAGAACTGTGGGGTGTGAGAAGTCAGGGAAGTGCGTCAAGCTCAGAGTTGGGATTGGGGAGGCTGTGGGTTACATTTATTGATCCAGAAAGAGGGACCTCAGTAGGTAACCCAAAGCTCGGGATCAGGAGAGGATGTGGGAGACCAGGGAAAAGAGCCAGAAAAGACAGGGATCGGGGAACTATAGTCAAGAAAGGGGCAGAACTTGGCCAGTAAATACAGGCCATGTACGTTACCCAGATCAGCTGTCATCCGAGGCTCTTTGTAAGCCTGTTGCATTGCCATATGGGAGGGGCTCCTGGGCCTGGTAGGCTAAGAATAAGTGACCTGTCCTAGAACCCTGCACACTCAGCACCTGGTTTTTAGAACTTGAACAACAATCCTGGATCAGTGAACATGGGCTTCTTGGGCTTCTAGACAAGACAAAGAAAACAACTTGCCCTTCATTTCTTCATAAATGTGATGGGGTGAGTGTGAGGGGAGAGGAGAATGGAGTGAGCTATTGGTGTCTAAGGTGACTCAGTAGTATCAAAGACAGGCTTACAATCCTAGATCTTTTCTGCCAATCTTCAAAAATAAACATTTTTTATTTCTCAAGAGGAAAAGATAATGAAAGTGACATATCCAGTGGTTTTCCTAAATTAATTCACTTCTTGGAAACTAATGACTCTATCTCTGATTAATTCTTCTGACTAATTCTCTATGGCTTAATTTCTTCTATGCAAATCTGCCCGTCAAGCTACTGTGAAATCCAACTATAATATAATATAATACAGAATTGTGGAAGGAGGAGGAAGATTACAGTTACTGTTTAGTAGAAGTGCTTATTACTCAGAAAATAATGATAAGGCTCAGAAGGAATCATTTCTGGAAAAAAGGTAAATCCCTCAAGGATTAGCAAGAAATAAGCTGTCCCTGCACCTTGTTGTGGAAAAAAATCCTGGCTTGGGACATTCGAGGACTCAACTGAAGGCATTCCTTCCTCTGTGTGCTTAGGATCTCCCTCTTCAATCAACAGGGGCTGCTACCCAGCACTAACAGTATTCCAGCACCTCCAGGTGGCACCCTCCTCTGGGACCCCAGGATTCTGTAAGCCAGATGGTGGGACTACCTCAGCATCTGTTTACCAGATCTCTCTAGGGGAAAAGTAGCTTCCAATTTCCCTCATCTTTTGCCTTGCTCCTCATGGCACCAGAGCCCAGGGAGGAAATGAAACTGTCTAACCATGTTTGACTCTGAAATATTTTAGGCTTCTTCTTCAAATGTGTGAACAGAATGAGAAACTCCATTTGTTTATTTGATTAACATCCCCAACTACATTGTGCCTTGTTAATTTCCCTGTTGATAATGCTACGCTCGGCAGACCCACCTTTTTTCTTTTCTTTCCCAGGTCTGTTCTTTTTCTTCTTTTCTTTGTGTAAAGGGTATGTACTGGCTTTGTGAAATCCCTGTAGCAAGTTGTGAATGATGTATGAAGTGAAAAGTCTTTACTCAGGGCACAGTAGGAATACAGAAAGTGCTGTGCATTCACTGCTGGGCTGAGTTTTTGACTGTGTGCTGTAGGCATAGATATCCTGTATTCATTCTACACTGCCTCAAAATCCCAGGAGCTCTAGATCTGGTGGCAAGGGGCACAGTCCTGCAGAAAGGCAGAGAGATGAATTTATTGAGCTCCAAAAATCCTTCTTGGCACTGTGGTTCTGCATTCACTACAGGTAGGGATTTTTCCCTGCAACGTTAACAAAGGGATGAGAATAGGAATTCAAAGTCTTAAGTTCAGGGTGCAGAAAATTAACCCACTCCCTGGCCTGTGATATGAGAAGGTGGAGGTAGGAGACAGGTGATTGTCAGCACTCTGCAGGGTAATCTCACTTAGAGAGGCTATATCTTTTCACCCTGCTTGAGAGGGTATATTGTTATGTCCCAAGGAGCCAGGAGAAAAGACCTGTTCTTGTGATTTATGCAGTATTTTCCTTTCAAGGAACCCAGAACTCCCTAATAATCATCACAGTTTTTTTGTGGGCTGTGTGTCATATTGGTACATGATCTAAAATTCTCTCATGTTTAAAAATTAGATGCCCAATTATCCAACAAATATTTTATACAATCAATTTGACATTATCCAGTGTCAAATTAGCTGATTTATGGATTAACTGTGGTTCAGGTGCAACTAGGATGTGAGACACACCCCCATGGAAGAGAGGAGCTGAATAATTAGGCAGTGGCTAATTATTGTTCATTGTAACTTCCATGGAAGATGAACAGAGGGGGTGTGCAGAGCTGCTCTGGTTGCAAGGAGGCCATGGAAGCAAAGGGGACAGAACCCTCCCACTTAGCCTGATCCTCAGTTCTCCCAACAGGAAGCCCAGGAACTTCAAGCCTTGAATCCTCTCTTTTGGGTGTAGAAGAACTAAGCAACTATTTGCTAAGTGTTCAGCCATATTCAGGGACGAGCACTTTACAGATCCTGACACTTTGTAACCACACTATGTCAATGCTGAGCAGTTGAGCAGTAACTCCAGTTCCATTTGTATCCTTGATTTTTATTTTCCATGACTACTGCCCTCCCACCCCATCCCCTAATCTCACTTACCTAGTTCAATGACAATTGACTATGTTACCTTAGTCTCAGAAGATGGGGCAATTATTGTCCAAGCTAACAGGCCAACATTCAAATTGAATCACTGACTTCCTAAAATTACCAATTTCTTAGGCTCTTTGGGCATTTATAATTAGGTTTTAGACATTTCATTCAAAGTCAAACTATCTTTTATATACACGACTTAAAAAAGAACAAACCCATGGCCTGCCATAGTCTCAGTCTTCTACTTGAATTACCACATTCTACATTCTCATTCACAGCCTGGAATATAATGAACCTAGAGATGACCCATGAGTAAAGAAGAGGCATTAAATAACAATAAATTAAAGATACTTTGGGAGGCTGAGATGGAGGATCATTTGAGGCTAGGAGTTTGAAACCAGCTTGGGCAACATAGCGAGACCCTGCTAAGAATATAAAAATATTATCTGGGCATGGTGGCTTGTGCCTGTAGTCCTAGCTAAAATCAGGAGGCTGAGGCAGGATTGCTTGAGCCCAAGAGTTTGAGGTTGCAGTGAGCTATGATCACATCCCTACACTCCAGCCTGGGTGACAGAGTGAGGCCCTGTCTCAAAAATTAGTAAGTTAAAGAAATTACGGATCCATTCATCCTGAAGAGAAGAAAACAGAGACATAACCATGGTTTTTAAGCACAGGAAAAGAGATCCCAGACAGAATGGGGAGGAGTTGGGTCGAGATCAGTCTGGAAAAAAGGGAATAAGTTCAATGTACAACTGGGGGATTTGTGTAAGAATCTTTATAAATCATATACCCAACTCTTACTAGCCCCAACTCTTACTAGCCCTTGCTTTTGATATGAAGTGTTTTTATTTTATTGCTTAGATCAATTATTTCAGGAGACCAAAAGTAATAGAAAAGTGTAAACAGGAAAATACATTGCAGAACAGTAGAGGTGGAATCTTCTGAGATTGTAAAGGAATATTATTGTTCCTTTTAGGCTGCAGGTTAGAACAAAGAGCAAATATTACTTCTAACTCCAAACAGTTCAGTGAGTCTATTTTGGGAAGATATGTTCTCTCCATTCGTGCATGGTTTTCTGTGTAGGGGTAAAATGATATTATGGTATTTCAAGTTTGCATTTCATCCTTTTGATTATCCGCAGGCCATTTACCCATATCTCCTTTCCAAATGAAACCTGGTGCCTGCAGGCTTTTTCGCATCTCTGGAGTTATTTCATATTTTCTCCTTGTATCTCTTTTGATGACTACTAGATGTTCATTTACTACTAGATGTTGCCTGGCAACTTCCCAACTATCAAATGCATAAACCAAAACAGTAAGAAGGAAGAGGGGGTAATAGTAGAGCAGCCTACTACATAAGTTTAAACAGTCTGTTTTATCTCTAAAGGGAAGAGCCAAACTTAGGCCTCCTGTATGCCTAGGAATATCTTCTCCCACTGAGACTTTTCTCTTATTTTAAGTAGTCTGAAAATAACTGGTCCAGGAAATAAAATGAAACCTCTCTGTATCAAAAGCAAGAGCCTTGAGCAAAGGTGGTAACAAACCCTGAGACACTTAGGCTTGTCTGAACTCAAAATTCAGCAGGGTTCTGTGACTCAGCATGTCATGAAAATCTGAATTTGATTTTTGAAAAATGCTCTGTGCTCTGGATCTACTAGGAGCATATTAAACTGTTAAAATAAGAAACTTTTTTTTTTCTCCCATGGAGAAGATCAAATAGAATCCCCAATGCAAATTTACCACATTCTTCACCAATAGATCATTTCCAACAACTAGACAAATGCTGGAGGATGCAGATGAAAGCTTCCAAGCTTACGAAGAGTCATGTCTTGATTGCAAGGCTAGGCCTGTCGGTAATACAGTAGTGTGAGCTCAGCAATGGCCCATTGAAATGTAAAATTCAATGAATTTCCAGCCCCCTTCTCAAACAGTCAATGCGAAAATCACGTCCTCCAAAAAACATTACTCGATGGAAGCATAATCTCTCCACACTTGAGCAATAAGAGATTACGCCAGTCCGTGACACGCGAGGTTGCAGAGCGCTCCTCCAAGCATCGCACCAACCCTCAGTGATTTCTTACAGATATTTACTTTCACACATGGCATATAGAACATTAAAAGAGTTTTGAAAAATCCCTCAGTTTTCAACTTCTGAAGGATTATTAACTTCAAAGTCTGAAGAAATGTCGCCCTTCTATCTTTGGAAATGCCAGGAGCCTTTGCATATCCTTACCACAGGACCAAGCAACCCCCAGCAGAGAAGAACGATTACTGCCTCGGTGGCAAGAGGATGGCTTTTGATCTCTTAACATATTGGAAATTACTTAAAGGTAAGCCATCTGCTAGCTGAGGAACAAAAACAGATTACATCACACCCTGCTAGAAAGATTGTGTTAAATCCTGTATATCAAGGCTTTTAATAATTCTATATTAAGTCAGCTAATAGGATTAGGTACACATTTTCTTTAGGCTTATTTCCTCAACTATTAAAAAAAAAACCTTTTTTTGTATGTTTGACGATCTGCAAAATTCAAGAGTATTCCACTGTGAATAAAAAGGGTTCTTTCAAGAGGAAGCATTTTTTCAGATCACCACTGCTCTCCAAAGAGATGTACAGCAGAAATGCCTTTCCAAGTAGTTTGTGGGAGAGGCAAGACAGGAGTTTCTATTACTGCTAATATGATATATTGCCTGGGTATTACAAACTTGCCTACTAGAGCTTCCTATTGTCACTGTTCTTCTTCAGCAGGTCAAGGATGGAATTCAGGCAGATGGGGTACGAAAAGGATGTCTGACCTGATCCTTTTGGTAATAAGGATTAATGATAACCGTGGTGATAGTCCACCACAAGGTCGGTATGGCACAAGTATTGAGATAATCAAAGAATAAGCCTTGATTAATGAGAGCTTAAAGCATCTGCAAGACTGGACAGTCCCAGCTTTGAAAAAGCTTGCATTCTAAAATTACCACAATATAAGACATCTTACATTCTAAAATTACACTATGCCCAAACCAAACATACTGTCTGTGGTAAGCTGCAGGTCATGGGAATATTAGAATATATTCACTTCATGACATGCAAAAATAAAGTTAATTCTTTGCCCCTTCCTTCATTAATTTGCCCCTTCTTTATTCTTTGCTACTTCTTACAATAATTAGTTTAGTGTTATTCTAAAATTTCAAATAATTAAATATACATTACACAAATTAACTTCCACTTATTGCTTCTAAGTATTTTACAAGATGCTTATTTACTCTGTGTGCTATCCATCACTCTGGGATACTGAGAGTTGAGTAAGGTTATAGCGGTATAGCAACAAATGTCTTTATCTCTCAATGGTCCTTGAAGTAGTTCTTTGAAAGGTTAAAAAGAAAAAGTCTCTGTTCTCCTGAGAGAGGGTAATTCTTATCTTGCTGACAATAGAGGGTTACAAATAATCCTGGAGAACCAAATAAAATGCAGGATTCAACATCTTTAGAAATCAGCACAAAGTGTTGAGTCTTGAAGCCACTTGAGAACTATTTGTTGAATAGCGTTTCTAAGAGATTATTAGCAATGGTTGCCATGATTTTGCCATAATTATTGAATGACACAGGATAAAATGAACTAAATTTTGCTATGGCACAAATGAGAAAAGGAAACTGTAAAACCAGTATTCTAAATGTTTAGTTGTTTTATATTGTACCTTGGTGCAAATGGTTCAAGCTTTCTTTGTGTGCTTTTTACAAACATAGGACAAGGAATTAATAATAAATCTCATACTAATTACCATACTTAGAGATAGTTTATTCATTAGCACTTCGAAAAGTTTGTCTCTAATCCTCACAGTGTTTTCGAGAGGTGGATATTATCACTCCCTGTTTACTGGTGAGAAAACTGAAATTCAAGGTGGTTAAAAGAAACTGCAGCAAGTGGAAGAGTGAAAATTCAAAGAAGGGTTTGATGCCAAAGTCCATGCTCTTTTTGCCACACCTGGCTGCCTTCAATTTGGAAGGGGCCAGAAGGTCTTGCTCTTCACTTGGTGACTTGGCTTACCTGGCAACTTGGCTTAGCTTTCTTTGTGTCAAATCTTTAAACGAATTGAGGAAACAGCGTCATTTCCTTTGAGATGCTCAGAATTCAGTCAAGGGATCTCACATTCTGCTCCTGCAGGCCAGTCCCTACCGTGTTTCTCCAGGATACTGGTGTTCTTTCCTTTCATTAGTTTGAGGCAGTCAAAACAAAATACTTGAAAGTCTTTTCCCAGGCCACAGAATTTCTCTTTTATTAGCCATCAACTTTAAGTTGTCAACCTAATATTTTTCTGTCATGTTTTAAAATACCCAAATGTTGATTAACTTACTTGCTTGCCATCTAATCCTAGTGGAGAACAACATAAATGTCCAAACAAACAAGAAATCAGCAGTAAGAGTCCTTTGTAGGGACATGGATGAAGCTGGAAACCATCATTCTCAGCGAACTATCACAAGGACAAAAAACCAAACTGCATGTTCTCACTCATAGGTGGGAATTGAACAATGAGAACACATGGACACAGGAAGGGGAACATCACACACTGGAGCCTGTTGTGGGGCAGGGGGAGGGGGAGGGATAGCATTAGGAGATATACCTAATGTTAAATGACGAGTTAATGGGTGCAGCACACCAACATGGCACATGTATACATATGTAACAAACCTGCACGTTGTACACATGTACCCTAGAACTTAAAGTATAAAAAAAAAAGATCTTTACTGATCCCCTAAAAAAAAAAAAAAAGAGAGAGAGAGAAAATCTCAGAAATGTGATTTGAAATATCTCATGCATTACTGACTATTGAAATTAGGGGACCTATATGTAATAATAGAATCATATTATCTGCTTGTTGATTTAGAATTAAGTAAGAGGAAATTAAATATGTAATAGTGCCCAAATAAATATTGTCAAATACATATGTTAGTATTTGTATTAAAGTAATGCTAACTGCTGTAGTAACTCCCAAAATTTCAGTGTCTTAACTTGATTTCTTCCTCATATAATTGTTCAGTGTGGGATTCCAAGAACGGTGGCCTTTCAAGTCGCCACTCAGCATCACAGGTTCTTTCTATGTATGGCTCTGATACCTTTAACATGTGGTTTTAGGGTCACTAGGCTCATCTGCATTAAGATGGAGACCAGGGAAGAAACATGGAGATAAGCTCCATGGAGAATGTCCATGGACCAGAGGAAGACATGGTGCCCATTATGTTCACTGACTTCCTACTGGCAAAAACTCAGTCATCTGTCCACATCCAACCGTAAGGGAGGCTCGGAAATGTGTTCTAATCATGTGCCCAGAAAGAAGAGGAAATAGGCTTGGTGATAAACTGGCAGTTTCTGCCATGGTGTTTGTTCTATGACAGTCTATAAAGAGAACCTAGACTTCCAGGTGCTTTCAGCCAAGAATTACCTTGCGAATCAAAATGTAGATCTAGAAACTTTATTCAGGTTAAAATACTTGCCCTATCCCACCATTTGTATTGGACTGACTGCTAAAAATTAGAAGAGTTACCATAAGCACAACGACATTCTGATTTGATGAGTACTACTAATATCAGAACTCCTTCTAGCTATGTCATTGAGACCTGTATTAACTTTTTCTTACTTTCCTCAACTCCAGCACCTGGCACAACTCTAGGACCTAGAACATACCCAACAAATGTATGTTCAATGAATGAGTGGCCTTCTAGGATTGACCGTGCATTTTTTCCATCAATTCATAAAGATTGTGGCCCACACATCACAGTGAATCAACTCTTATTTTTGTTGCCATTATTGTTGATTCAGCCATGCTCTATGGCAATGGCCTAAATATTGTTTATTCACCACTCCAAGCATGCCTATTAACTCCACTCGGTAATATGTCTTCCATAACATGTAAGATTTTTACTGAAGTCTGCCAATGCTTATCTAGACTCCTGGAAGAGAATCAGCAGCCACGTTGTATAATGGACAAAACAGAGAGGAATGTAGGTTAACTTAATTATCTCAGCATTTGTCTTAGGCAAGTTGCTTATTTCTTCTGAGCTTTCCTTATGTAGAAAGTGAGAATAATAACACTTACCTTGCAGTGTTGTAAGTACGGCAATTTTAAAGACCCAGAATAAAGTAGGCACTGAATTAATGGTAGTCACTGTCTTCATAATTTATAATAATGATTGATTGTAATGTTAGCATTCATAATACAAATTATAAACATCACTCAGCTTTGTTTCCTATTAGATACATTAAATCAGAAAGCCCTAATATCCAGAAGCAACACCATGACAGAATTGTAAGTAGAGCATAAGTTTTTTCAGCCTCCTGCTGTCAGCTGAGTCCCTATTGAGCAGATACATCCCTGGGGACAGATGACCATCCATCAGAGGCTATATCAGCTAATAGCTAGAGCTGTCACTTTCACCTCTATTTGCATTGGATTGAGTCAATCTGCCTTAAGCTTTCACAAGGGTAAACAGCCAGTAACAAATGAAGTTCTTATGACTTATAGCCCCACAGAGACTTATTACAGGATCTTATCTATTTCAATACCTGCCAGCAGGTGTGGATTATTAAAATGTGTGTACTGAGAATTTACTGCTTTCTTGAATTAGCAACCTTGACTCAGAAATGACATATTTTTATGTCAAAATAGCAGAAACCTTTCTTTTCTCTCTTCACTGATGCATAACATTCTAAAAGACAGGAATGGCCTTCAGCTAATACAGATCTATTTCCATTTGGCTTCAGTCACCATTTAATTACTGTTGACTTCTTTAACCTTTCTCACTTCCTTTCTGGATTATATTTCTTTCTACTCTATTGCCACTTAGTTTATTTGGTGACATAATCAAACTTGAAATTATATAATAAGGTTTTGCATTTTTCTTCTTTCATGCCACTTATTGTGTTGAATTTATTTTAAAACAAATAATTTTCTGAAAGAGAAAATATTTTAATGAGTTGGCTCTGTACTTTATCTTTGTATTTACTTCTTAAATCCTGATTTTTAAAAAGGAGGATACTCCAATTTCCTCTATCACCCATTTCAGAATGATAGAACCCTAAGCAGGTTCCTGGAAAATAATCTATTGTTCCCTTCAACTTTCCTACGGTACTTACCTGTTAAACAATGTACTAAATTACATATTAAAAAGAAAAACAAAATCTTGAAGTGAAAACCAACCACTACTAATGCAAAGGGGATTATGTCAGAGTGACGTAAGAGGAGGAATTGTCTTCTTTCTGAGCATTCATTTTTATTATTGCTGACCTAAGCCATGAGATATAGAGGACAGAGACTGAGCTTTGGAGTTGGACATTTCCTGATTCAAAACCTGGCTGTACTACACATAAACTGGTGGTCCTCTGGAAAGTCCTTGGACTTAGCTGATCCTGTCTCCTTATCTGTAAAACAGAAATAATCATTCTACCTCTCAAGATTGATGTGAAGGTTAAATGAAATATGTAAAATGTCTGGTATATGTGTTCTCTAAGTGCAACAGGTACATTTGAACCTATGAGTGTTACAGCAGCCTGAGCCTGGGTTTTCCTGAAAGTGGAGCCCAAGGCAAAGGATTTTGTATAACTATTTTGTTAGGGGGTGCAATTTCAGGGAGATGCAGAGAGGGACAACGAGAATGAAGCAGGGAAGGAGGAGGAGCCGATATGAGTATGTGTAATCAAAAGAGCTGCCATTAAGTGCATCTCATTGATACGGGACATACTCCTGCCTGTCTGCATTGTATAGCAGCAGCTCTAGCTCCCCATATTAGTCAGGGTTGATTACCATTGCCAATATAGTAATTCATTTCTTTGCCTTCTGGTCCACTAGCGCAAGGAGCCTAAATGTGGTAGTTGAAGCTTCAAATTTGGTGGAGCCCTTTCTGTGCACCTGGTTTTGGAAGAGACTCTTCCCCTTCTCAGCCCTGCAGTGGAAACCAGGACCTTAGAGTGTGGGGACAGAAAGCACAAATTTTGCAAATGAGTTGTTGTTTCTACAATGTGAGGGTAAGCTGTTTTTATCCTTCCTCCTTATGAGCATTGAGAAAGACACATCTGCCAGATCATCATATACCTAGTACCAGAGGCCTGCTAATCCACTTGCAGTAAAGATAACACATCTGGCACAGCAGATACCATTGGCGTTAACATCTAGTTATGTTTATGATAATTCACCATAATCCACCATGAGCTCTCAGGATTTTCCAGGGCTAGGTATACCCAGAAATGAGCATGCAGAAAAAATTGAACCAGGGATATGATGGAAACCATCACCCTTGTATTCGTCAAGTGTTTGATTGTGTCACTAATCTCTGCAATTCCTCCTGGCATGCAGTGTTGCTTCTGATTTATGGTCTTAGATGGGGATAGAGGCAGTTTCAGGGACTTCTACTTGGCCCTTCCCTCATAATATCCCTTATACTACAAATCTGGGAATGAGTGTAAGGGCTCTATCACCTGATAAATATATTTAACTCAGTTACACACACTCAGGATGTGGGCAATAACCTCAGGACGTATCTGTGAACACTAACCCACTGTGAAGCAAACTTGGCCCAAAATTCCGTTCTCATTGTGTCCAGATGGGCTCCCACTCTAACCAGAGATCTTTGTTAGTATTTCAGTTCATTTGGTATCATTCAGCCCCAACTCCTTACCTAACGGCCTTTGAAAAGTCTGGGTTTTCCCCTTCCAACAGTGCAAAGTTACCCTGCTGCAAGTACATTTGGGGAAAGAATCAAAGGAAGATGTACTATATATACTGGTGGTGGCATGGAACAGTCCTTCCTCAAGGGATCCTGGCTTCCACATCAATCACTGAAATCTGGATCTATGAGCTGATTTAGATCTGGAAAAAGGGTGATGGAAAGGTGATTTTCTACCATAGTAGTTGATGTAAACATTCTCTTTACCAAGTCTTAAGACACATCTCAACAGACCATTAGGATGAGCTCCAGGGGTTCTTTATAGGGCATCAAATTCTGATCATGGCTAGGTGCCTCCATGTTAGTAAACTTTCCTCTGTCCAGCCTCATATTCTGATTTCCTCACCACAGTCCAAGACCCTCCAGCTCCAGTTCCACGTATAAAGCCCTCTACTCTTACCAGATAATTTGAACTAGTTTCTGTAGTTCTTTTGGCAGGCAAGCTATTTCCTCCAGGAATGGTTCTTAGGCTGGGCTGAGATTTCTCCTTGGTCAACAGTCTAGAGGGAATGAGGAATACTGGAGGCAGATCTCAAAGAGACAATTATCTTATGAGGCACCTGCTTTAGAGGGGAGTCCTTGAACAGTCTCCAGACAGGCAGCCACTGCTCTCCTCCAAGAAGGGCCCTAGGAGGAGGGTTTACTGGAATCTGGTAGTTCAAGATTACCAGCTGGTTCACCCAAATATTCCCATCCACTCTTTTCCTATTGAGGTCCTGACTTTGATATAGGAGATCTGTTGAACCTGTGCATTCACTTGCCTTTGTGCTTCTGTACTTTCACAGTTAAATCCTGGGCTTGATTTTTAGCATGGTCTTCTCCGTGGTTCCATGAAATGGATTGGGATCATAATCCCAAAAGACACAATCCCGAAATAAATGTCATAATCTCAAATTTTGAAATCCCTAAAGATCAAAATCCCTAACATCTAAAATCTTAAAAATTACAATCCCAAAACATTAAAATTCTGAATGTTGAAGTCCTGAAAGCCAGATTCTAGGGAAGGGATTAGAGCATTTTTGGTTGTATGCAGGATAGTTACATCATGTTAATTGCATCATGTTAGGCAGAACTATTACCTTTTGTGTCTTTATTTGCATTTGGGGAAAAATTCACACAAGTGATTGGCCACATCAAAAACTTCAGTTCAAAAGTGTGTCACTTTCCTGCATTGACATTCCTTTCATCTATGACTTTCCAGGAGCTTTTAATAAAAGTCACATTTGCCTGAGGAAGCTAGGGAAGATACTAACTGGTTCAAAAATAATTATGTGCATGGTAGGCTAAGAAGACACTTATGCAACAGTGTTGCTGTTTGATCACCAGTATTTTCACCGAATTTGTGATCTGAATATGAGTGTATTCAGAATGGAATTTTGAGTACCCAAAACAGCATAGAATAATGGCACAGAAGATGGGAAAATTTAACAGGGAATGTTCATGTTGATGTACAGCTAATCATATAGAAGAATTTCAAAAATAGCAGGTCCATGTAGAAAAAGAATGTGAACATTTCTCCAAGGATAATACTGCCCTAAAAAAAAAAAGGGAAAAAAAAGCAGCTATTCATCATGATGCAAGACTTCAAAATATAGTTCATGATCGTAAAAGTTGGTCAGCTCTTATGGACTATCTCTGTGCAATTGCCCATAATCTATCCCTGTAATGCACTTTTTTATATATCAGAATTTTCTGGTTTAGGGGGAGTCTTTTTTTCTTTTCTTTTCTTTTTAGTTTTTTTAAACTAGTTTAAATTGTCAGCAATTTTGTACAATCAGCATTTTTTTTTTTTACCATTCTCTATGCTACATATTTCATTTTCTCATCATTTTTAATACTGGAGATATAAATTGTGTAGAGACTTTAGAGTTCTAATTCATTTTATGCACTTTTGACATAAAAAATGAAAGTGCATTATCACAATGCTGACTTTGTGTAAAAGCATTGTGAGTGTACATAAAAACATTGAAACTTCCTCAATAAATGAAGAGATACACTTTTAGCATATCTATGCTTATGAAAAATAAAATTTCTCAAGATCTCAGCTCTTCGGGTAACTGCATATGCAGTGGGTGACCCACTGTGGTTTTTGATTGATCTCATCAAAAGATTTAGATTATCTGTCACAGTATTTCAGATGACTGCAGATATAAATCTGGTTGCACGCAATTACTGGTCATAGTGATATGTGTTAATACATTTCCCTTTTTGACCTATTTCTTAATGAATATGGTTCATCTGCTTATAACTGTTACCTATGTAACATTAGTATAGCTGAGTGTTTATGCTTACAAAAATATTTGTTATTTTTACCTATTCTATTCTATTCTGTCGTGTGAAATAATCTATGAAATGTTCTGTAATGTTTTTATGTTTCTCAAATAAATCTCCTTTCAACAATGCAAATACATATCTTTTAAAGAATTTTTAATTATTTTTTCCAGAATTATGTTAATTGAGATTTCGCTCTTACAGGATTTCAATGTTCAGGATTATGGCATTTAGGATTGTGTCTTTCTGGATTTTGATCAGCTTCCAATGAGATGGCAGTTTCCATTGCAGCTGCCATAGAGGATCTCTGACTTTCATAGCATTACTTGACTTGACTGTTGACTTCTCTGGGTCTTTTTAAAAAATTTTTCCGGGACTTCCAGTGTAGTTAACAGCAGTCATCTCCTTTCTACAATTTCTATAATTATCATTTTATCCATACTTTTAACCATGATGGCCCCTCCATTTGCCACCTGCACCTCAACCCAATTAACCACAGGTGAAAGTCTTAGTTATAATGCTACTACATGCTAGTATTATCCGTACTACACCTTCTGCCAGCAATGGGACCTTTATAACCCAAATACAAAATACCTTCCTGAGGAGCTGCTTTCTGAAGTCATTCGGCATTAATTGTCTTAGTCTTGGCTCCCCAGAAAGCAGAGCCTGAACCAAAGATTTACATTGTACTACCTTACTAGGGCATATAACCCAGAATGAGGAATATGGATTACAAAAGTGGCAAAGAGTGAAAGAAAATGCAGGAATGCTGATCAAGCTAGTTGTTGCTAAGCTCAACTTACTGCTTGATGTTGCAAGACCATCCTCTGAGAAGACCTATAACTGCTTCTCAGGGCAGTCTCTCTAGCGGGAGAAAGGGAAAATAAATTAATCCACGGGCTCCTGCCTCCCATGGGTCAAATTTTCATCTCATGGGGATGCTAACTCCCTTGCACGTTCAGGTATTTGCATGGTTACCTAACAGAGTCCTGTGGTGCTCTAAACTTCTGTATTACCATAGAAGTTTTTGGAGTAAGATGCAAAGTCAGGGCATTTAGTATATCACTGTCAGGGTGAATTTTATCAGAACCTGTGCACAACTGTCACCACAGCAGTGGCTGGAGTTAGAAGCAGGTAGTACAGAAAGGATCCTAAGTGATGCATATCAGGGGTTTGATAAAGATCTTTCCAGCTTCCTGAGGTAAGAAATCACTTGGCATTACTCTCTATTTCTATATTACCTAAACAAACAAATGAACGCTAAAGAAAAATTAACTGAAAGCTAAAGACTCATCCTCTCACCCAGTATTCCCTCCAAAAAGAATCCAGTTATGGAGTATGTTATATTTTATATTTCATTTTATTTTCATATCAACCTTCCCAGGCAGGCAGAGCAGGTACTGTTAGACCCATATGAAGAAAACGAAAACTCACAGTCGCTGCAAAATATAGTTACTATAGCAGGTAAGAAGCAGATCTGGAGATACAATCTAATAGATTTACTCAAAAAGTATGCACCATGCAGCTAATTTATCTTTTCTCTCCTAGAAATTCTGATTTTCATGATTTTCACTTTCATCAACAAGCTACCATAAGATGATCCATACATCAAAATGAGTCTGGAAGCTTGGGCTCTAAAATAAGTTGAACTTTAAATGTTTTCTGTGGTATTCTGTCTTTGATTTTTTTCCTCCTCAAACTATTTGTTTGTGTTTGCTTGTTTCTTTTGAGGGCAGGAGGGACTTCAGTGGGGGTAACGATTGAGGATGGCCCGGACAAGATGGTGACGTGCATCAAACATGTCTATATGGCAGCCAGTCCTGTTCTGATTATTGCAGATATGACTCTGGCCTTCTTCAAGAAAAGGACCATACCATCTATTCCTCTATTTTCCTTAGCCTCCCAGTAGTTACTTAGACACAACAGCTGCTCCAAATAACTTTGTTGAAGGAATACACAAAAAAATCTGCTTTCCTCAAAACATGTAAGAGTGCATTCTTCTCTCTTTCCTCAGGGGTAAGACTAGCTTTGCAGGCCTATGTCTTATAAAACGTCCTTTGGCAAATTAAGCAATTTTCAAACAAGTAGAGTCATCTCAGACATTAGGAGGACAATTAGGGAGGACTTTATACAAAAGAATAATTATAAAATGCTTTGTAGGTTTCATGACATCTCAAGCCTCTTTTCAAAATATATAGTACACATATGATGGTACCAGGCAGCTAAGGAAATATAAAGATTCAACTGTCTTTTGTTTCTAACAGCTCTGATAGTTTTGTGATAACACTAAAAGATTCCTCTGAAGAAAACATGTAATGTACCTCTGGGCTTGGGAGCGTGAGCCTGGTGTCATTAGCCAGTTCTTCTCTGGGTGACTTATACCATTTCTGTGATGTTTGTCGCCTTTGTGGTTAATGAGCCCCAGGAGTGGAAGCTGCTAAACACACTTACCCAACAATTAACCTGCACTGCGCCGCTGCTTCTACTGCAGCAGTCAGCACCAGGCAGGGGGAAACAGGAGTCTTGGCTTGTTCCTAAGGATTAGGTCACAATGAGCCACTGGTTTCACCAGAACCTCTGTTGCTGTTTTCACTTTCTTGGTAGATATTTTTCTTCAGCCACTGAGAACACCCAACATTCATGGAAACTCGTATCTTCCCTAATCTATTCTGAGTTTTTGAAACCTTTACTAAGAGTTCCAAACCAATGCAAGGTGTACTGGTATAGGTTGGTGGTTAAAGTGATGGGATCAGGAGTCTGACTGCCTGGGTCCAAATTCTGCTTCTGCCATTTACTACTTGTGTGACAATGACCTTGTGACTTACCCTCTCCAAGCCTGTAAAATGCAGATAAGAGTAGCATGTAACTGCGAGAAATAAGTAGAATGCATACAGGTAAAACACTTAGCCTAACACCTGGAATGTAGTAAGTGCTTAATCAAAAGGAGCTGTTACTATTAGCCACTGTAAGCTGGAATGACTGCTCAAAGCCTACAGTGACTGTATTTGGGAAAGGGTCCACAAGGAACAGTGTTTGTTGTGATTTGGTTATGAGAATAGCACATTCCTGGAATTGCTTTGAAATTTTCAGGTCTTATATATCTTTTCTTCATGTGAAAAGGGAGGTCAGCGTTCCTTTAAGACCTGCAGGAACTATGTGTCACAAGTCACAGAGGGGATTTAAGTTTCCTCAAAGGATCAGCCTGTCTTTTGGGTAAGTACTAGACTCTAGCTAAGAAACTTTATTCCAGTTAGCCCACCCTCTCTCCACATGGAATTGGCACTATGTGCAATCCAATCACTTTAGGTTCTCCCCACATTGCGAATTACTTTCTCAAAGAGGAGAGCAACAAGAGGACAAGATCAATGTTGCTCAACAGAGTGGTCTTTAGTAACAGGCTATAGTAACACTGTTACTAAAGCAGCCTTGTTTAAAGGGAGTTTGCATTTTGAGCCAACCAAACCATTTCTTTATTTTGGCTGCATCTCTCCTTCAGTCCATTTGTATGACCACTGAATCAAACCCATGACAATCTGGGATGTTGAAAATATGTGCAAGTATGGATTTATACATAAACACTCATACAAAAATACTTCTAGATATGTATGAACATGTATGGTACATATGTATATATAATATATATACCTTTTTATATATAGAGAGGCTTGGTCTTATAGCTTCCTTGCAGCAAGTTCTTATCCACTCTTTGGTCTAGTAATTAAACAATTAATTGTCATTTATGATAATTACACATTACAACAAAGTGGTAAATAGACATTAGCTCACTTGAGAAATATGTTCTATTTTAGAGCCAGTACAATGTAGTAGCCAAAGTCAGCAAAGCATTAGTTCTGGAACATGGCTTAGTGTTAGCATCCTTGTAGATGAGGACGCTCTAGCTACTACACCAGAAATGGGAAAGGACCACAATCAATCTTAACCAGTGGGGCACAATGGCTCCCTCTGGAATTCTATCACCACTAGGCTAGTTCCACTTGTAAGGGGCTCAGATGCTAATTCCTGTGCTAGCTCTTGTGGATTAAGTAGGGGGTGGGTGTACAATTGTCCAATACTTGCACACACATACACAGACACACACATACACATTAGAAAGGATTCTTCTTTTTTTGAAAACTCTGTCATGTGGAATATCAAAATTCCTGGGGTTAGAGAAAGGAAACTCCTTACTTTTCTTGTCTGCTCATCCTTCATGGAGCTTAAGGATGCCTAATGAATCTCAGCTTTGGAGCTTAGGGCTCTTGAGAAAAGAGGAAGTAAGGAGACTTGAAGTGGCCACACTCTAGGCTACCCGGCCTAGCCAGGTCTATATCTGCCATATGATGTTCCAGCCCTTCCTGCGGCTTGTAACTGATCCAGGCTGGAGACCCCAATAACCATGAGCAGGCCTAGCCTTCTGTACAGGACAGGGGAGGTATTAGAAGGATTAAAAAAAATCTCAACAAGACCATACCCTTAATGGGAAGCTAGAAACTGAAACTTCACAATCCTCCCTTTAAAGGGAAAAATAATTGAAAGCCTCTAGAAAAACAATACTACCTGGAGAAGATGGTCAGTATACCAGCAGTGTAGCTGCTGCTGCTGTTGTTATTGATAACAATAACAATCCAATAATAATAGCTCTGCTTTATTGAGCCCTTACAAAGTTCCAGTTACTACAGTTTGACTTTAAATCACATACTCTTAAGAGATATAAGATATTGCCCCTGTAACCTTACTGTGTATTGGTTTATTAAGTCTCTTACTGATTATCTACAAGATCTTAAGGAAATGGATATGGGATACAAAGTTTGGCTAAGAATGTTGATGATCTGGCAAGTTATAGTTTCAGTAAAGGAGGTAGGATGACATTAGTGAGACAAACTCCTTAGGGAGGTCAGACACTGGTCAGATGCTATTATACAATGAGGTTGCTCTGGGCTAATCTGGGACATAAAACGATTAGGGGGTAGCTGAGAAGTAAGAAGTGAAGATGAAAAATCTCCCCCACAAAAAAGAAAGAAAATCTTCTGAGACAGAAATTACTTGGATTGCAGCTTTGCCTTCTACAAGTATTGAGGTTTGATCTGAACCCGAATCCATAACCCTGGACTGGCTGGGAAGAAAGATGCTGGGATAAAAATCCTTCTATTAATTTTAGTCATTTTAATAATCATGGGTATAATTATTTTATAAAACAACTACATAAATAAGTCAGGGCAAATATTCTAGGAATGAAAGTGCTCCCTTAAGGGAATCTGCAAAGTCATTGTCACAGAGAGCCACAGTTACTGGTGAACTTGTGTTCTATCTCTTTGTTGTATTTAGGGTAGAAAAAAGGCTTGAGGAAAACTTGGGGGTAGTATTTGGGAGATGCAGAATTCTTAAATATGAGATTTACTCACTAAAAAACCATTATTTATTCTTCTCAAGGTGGTTGTATCAAGCTACCATAATCCTGTGAGTTTCAAAACAACCATCATGAACACTGACAGACAGAATTTACCAGACAGTAAATCTATCATGATCATGGTGGATAAGCTTTTTGATGTGCTGCTGGATTTGGTTTGCCAGTGTTTTATTGAGGATTTTTGCATCAATGTTCATCAGGGATATTGGTCTAAAATTCTCTTTTTTTGTTGTGTCTCTGCCGGGCTTTGGTATCAGGATGATGCTGGCCTCAAAAAATGAGTTAGGGAGGATTCCCTTTTTTTCTATTGATTGGAATACGCAGCCATAAAAAGGATGAGTTCACGTCCTTTGTAGGGACATGGATGAAGCTTTTTCTATTGATTGGAATAGTTTCAGAAGGAATGGTACCAGCTACTCCTTGTACCTCTGGTAGAATTTGGCTGTGAATCTGTCTGGTCATGGACTTTTTTTGGCTGGTAGGCTATTAATTATTGCCTCAATTTCAGAGCCTCTTACTGGATAACTAGGATTCTTAAAATGCCTTCCTGGAGCCAAAAGATACCACAAATCGAATATGAAATTATAAGATTGAAACACATATACACTCTCCTTTTTTAAAGCTTGTGTTATATAAAAAGATATTGCTGGAGCATTTGTTTTTCAATAAAAAATTCCCACCAACATTCAGAAAGAACTTAAAGCTGACCAGTTGGACAAGGGAGAAGGAGAAGAGGTAACTGATGATGGTATAGATAAATGTGAAGGGAGACAAGCCCTGACATAAGCTCGGAGCCCCATGCTAACAGACCCACTGGTGCTAAAACAAGGTCCTACCCCTTGTGGATCAAGTAATGCCAATGGAGTATTCAGTTGCTCTATTATCTGTTTAAATCCAAAGTAATTAAGTTAGGTACTTTTTTTAAGTTCTGATTTTAATGTCTAACTGACATTTTTATTGTGATATCACATTTCATGCTTCACAATGGTTTGGGGAAATTAATGTTTGGCCTAGTTGGTAGATTGCCAATTTGAGGCAGGTCTGAAAGGATGGTGGCCACTGTGCTTCCCTTTAATTCTATCCAATACCAAAGATATCATGTGGAGACAGTGATTTAACATGATCCTAGTCTTAACCATGGTGCATGATTTCCCTCAGCAGAATCAAGTGAGAAGGCTATGGGGTAGTTTTGCAAGAGCCCTGAGCTCATCGCTTCATGTCACAGATGGGCCTCAGTTTCCTCATTCATGAAGTGAGACAGGAATGTCTTCCCTGTGGTCCTTTTCCAACTCTGTGATTTTCATCACAGTCAGCAGTTTTTAAAACATAAGGTATTTAAAAATGATTATAGTGAATTCCCCTGAATCTCTATAGCACCTCTTCTTGAGGAGTTCAAAACATAATTTTTAATTCATTTCTGCCAGGTAAAAAGACATTTCAACTAGTGAAAGTGTGAGCCAGAAAACTATTCCATATGATAGAGAATAAGAGAGGGTGGTAAGATCAAAATTCTAAGTAACTCAGTATTAGTCCTGAGCTAAACTGAATTAGGAAAAGTCCATCTCTGGCCTCTACTCAAATCTTGTATCCTGATTGTTCCTTGTCTTCTGTAGAAAGGTTATTGTTCTCTGTTATAGCAGTGACTTTTTAAAACCCTCCCATGGACACTGTATTGGAATAAACGATTCTAGAAAGCAAAAAAAAAAAAAATCATTCTCAAAAGGTGCAATCATAAGAAAGGTATTTGGGGTACAGTCTGGTCTGTTAACACTGCTACCATAGTCTACCTTCATGTGCCAAATTATCTTCATGAAAAAATAATTTTTAAAGAAAATTATTGAAAATAAACAGAATCCAGAATCCAAAATTCTCTCCTCTCTCCCTGAAACAGCCTCCTGGATCCAGAAACCACCATGATAAAGAAATGGGTGTTGTACCAAGGCCTTTATACCTTCTCATATGTTTTTTGCCCCTATCTCTTAAAATTCTCCTGTGGTTTTCTGATTATCTCTAACTTGCTACTTCTCCAAGGAGGTGCTATGTCCGATGGTAGCTTAAGATACACTTGACTAGTGGTGCAAATGTTATTAATTTCATTAATCTACTTTTAACAGCCTTTTCTATGTATGAAGGGAGCATGAAAGCTCCAGGAAATAAACTACAAATAGCCCCACAATAGTAGCAGGATGGCATTTTAAAAGAAGGCATCAAAGAAAGCTCACCAACACTGATACTTTTTCCTAATGGTTCTGGGAGGATAATTAAGTTGTTTATCACCTTTGATGCTTATAACCCTAACACAGGTGTTCCCTGGAAACCAATTAAAAATACTTACAGCTGATAAACAGTGCCTTTCAGTTCAACAAATTTACTAATAATTCCAATCCCATTTGGAAAAGAATCTTGTAAGGTCTTTTGACACCAAAAGGCAACTTTCATACTCATTTACACTTCAGTGCCCATAGTGATAAGCATACACAGGGTATTTACTCAGCCTCCCTTGATCTCAATAGAAGAGTCCTCCAGAAGCTTCCCCTAGTTGTTGAATGACAACTTTGGTTTCAAAGTATGAATTGTGCTCTGTAGTTTGGGATTTCCTTTGAAAGGAAATGGACTAGGATCTTTCTGATGATACTTTTGCCTAATTGTGAGGAAATAGTACTACTTAAGTCTATTTCCCTCATTTTGTAACTTTCAGTGGACACCCAGTTGATTATTTTTAGTACTCATGGAAGAAGGAAGAAGGTCCTTGCGAAAATCCCAGGTAGCTTATATGTCAGACTCAGAAGGTGGACTTTTATTTGGTTTGTTCTAAACCCTGTTGTTTGCTTATATACTGATCAATTGCCCCACCAAGGCCCCAATACTGGCCCCATCCACATGCTGGCACCTGTCTATAGTAGGCTTTTTCAACCTGGTCAAAAGTTGAAATCATTCCCCTTGAAAACTGGAGCAAGACAAGGATGCCCACTTTCACCACTTCTATTCAACCTAGTACTGGAAGTCCTAGCCAGAGCAATTAGACAAGAGAAAGAAATAAAGGGCATCCATATAGGTAAACAGGAAGTCAAACTGTCACTGTTCATTGATGATATGATCGTATACCTAGTAAACCCTAAAGACTCATCTAAAAAGCTCCTAGAACTGATAAATGAATTCAGTAAAGTTTCAGGATACAAAATCAATGTACACAAATTAGTAGCACTGCTATACACCAACAATGACTAAGCTGAGAATCAAATAAAGAACTAAATTCCTTTTGTAACCGGAAAAAATAAAAAAGACTTAAGAATGTACCTAAACAGAAGGTGAAAGATCTCTACAAAGAAAACTACAAAACACTGCTGAAAGAAATTATGGATGACATAAACAAATGGAAACATATCCCATGCTTATGGATGAGTAGAATTAATATTGTGAAAATGACCATACTACCAAAAACAATCTACAAATTTAATGCAATTCCCATCAAAGTACCATCATCATTCTTCATAGAACTAGAAAAAAAATCCTAAAATTCATATGGAACCAAAAAAAGAGTCTGTATAGCCAAAGCAAGACTAAGCAAAAAAACAAAACAAAACAATCTCTGTGGGCATCACATTACCTGACTTCAAACTACACCACAAGGCTACAGTTAACAAAACAGCATGATACTGGTACAAAAATAGGCATCTAGACCAATGGAACAGAATAAAGAACACAGAAATACAGCCACATACTTATAGCCAACTGATCTTCAACAAAGCAAACAAAAACATAAAGTGGGGGAAAGGACACCCTATTCAATAAATAGTGCTGGAATAAGTGGCAGGCCACATGTAGAAGAATGAAGCTGGCTCCTCATTTCTCACCTTATACAAAAATCAACTCAAGATAAATAAAAGCCTTAAGTCTAAGACCTAAAACCATAAAAATTTTAGAAGACAACATCAGTAAAACTCTTGTTGAATTGGCTTAGGCAAAGAGTTCATTAGAAGAAAACCCAAAAGCAAATGCCACAAAAACAAATATCAATAGATGGGACTTAACTAAACTATAAAGCTTATGCACAGCAAAAGAAATAATCAGCAGAGTAAACAGACAACCCACAGGGTAGGAGAAAATTTCACAAATTATGCATTTGACAAAGGACTAATATCCAGAATCTACAAGGAACTGAAGCAAGTTAGCAAGGAAAAAACAAATAATCCCATCAAAAAGTGTGCAAACAACATCAATAGACAATTCTTTTATTATTATTATTATTATTATACTTTAGGTATATCTCCCAATGCTATCCTCCCCCTTCCCCCCACCACACAACAGTCCCCAGAGTGTGATGTTCCCCTTCCTGTGTCCATGTGTTCTCATT
Organism: Pongo pygmaeus; assembly: GCF_028885625.2. Taxonomy (NCBI): domain Eukaryota; kingdom Metazoa; phylum Chordata; class Mammalia; order Primates; family Hominidae; genus Pongo; species Pongo pygmaeus. Next base: position 86,547,622 of record NC_072379.2, read on the forward strand.
GTTCAATTCCCACCTATGAGTGAGAATATGTGGTGTTTGGTTTTTTGTTCTTGCGATAGTTTACTGAGAATGATGATTTCCAATTTCATCCATGTCCCTACAAAGGACATGAACTCATCATTTTTTATGGCTGCATAGTATTCCATGGTGTATATGTGCCACATTTTCTTAATCCAGTCTATCATTGTTGGACATTTGGGTTGGTTCCAAGTCTTTGCTACTGTGAATAATGCCGCAATAAACATACGTGTGCATGTGTCTTTATAGCAGAATGATTTACAGTCCTTTGGGTATATACCCAGTAATGGGATGGCTGGGTCAAATGGTATTTCTAGTTCTAGATCCCTGAGGAATCGCCACACTGACTTCCACAATGGTTGAACTAGCTTACAGTCTCACCTACAGTGTAAAAGTGTTCCTATTTCTCCATATCCTCTCCAGCACCTGTTGTTTCCTGATTTTTTTAATGATTGCCATTCTAACAGGTGTGAGATGGTATCTCATTGTGGTTTTGATTTGCATTTCTCTGATGACCAGTGATGGTGAGCATTTTTTCATGTGTTTTTTGGCTGCATAAATGTCTTCTTTGGAGAAGTGTTTGTTCATATCCTTCGCCCACTTTTTGATGGGGTTGTTGGTTTTTTTCTTATAAATTTGTTGGAGTTCATTGTAGATTCTGGATATTAGCCCTTTGTCAGATGAGTAGGTTGCGAAAATTTTCTCCCATTTTGTAGGTTGCCTGTTCACTCTGATGGTAGTTTCTTTTGCTATGCAGAAGCTCTTGAGTTTAATTACATCCCATTTGTCAATTTTGGCTTTTGTTGCCATTGCTTTTGGTGTTTTAGACATGAAGTCCTTGCCCATGCCTATGTCCTGAATGGTAATGCCTAGGTTTTCTTCTAGGGTTTTTATGGTTTTAGGTCTAACGTTTAAGTCTTTAATCCATCTTGAATTAATTTTTGTATAAGGTGTAAGGAAGGGATCCAGTTTCAGCTTTCTACATATGGCTAGCCAGTTTTCCCAGCACCACTTATTAAATAGGGAATCGTTTCCCCATTGCTTGTTTTTCTCAGGTTTGTCAAAGATCAGATAGTTGTAGATATGGAGCGTTATTTCTGAGGGCTCTGTTCTGTTCCATTGATCTATATGTCTGTTTTGTTACCAGTACCATGCTGTTTTAGTTACTGTAGCCTTGTAGTATAGTTTGAAGTCAGGTAGTGTGATGCCTCCAGCTTTGTTCTTTTGGCTTAGGACTGACTTGGTGATGCGGGCTCTTTTTTGGTTCCATATGAACTTTAAGGTAGTTTTTTCCAATTCTGTGAAGAAAGTCATTGGTAGCTTGATGGGGATGGCATTGAATCTATAAATTACCTTGGGCAGTATGGCCATTTTCAGGATATTGATTCTTCCTACCCATGAGCATGGAATGTTCTTCCATTTGTTTGTATCCTCTTTTATTTCGTTGAGCAGTGGCTTGTAGTTCTCCTTGAAGAGGTCCTTCCCATCCCTTGTAAGTTGGATTCCTAGGTATTTTCTTCTCTTTGAAGCAATTGTGAATGGGAGTTCACTCATGATTTGGCTCTCTGTTTGTCTGTTGTTGGTGTATAAGAATGCTTGTGATTTTTGTACATTGATTTTGTATCCTGAGGCTTTGCTGAAGTTGCTTATCAGCTTAAGGAGATTTTGAGCTGAGACAATGGGGTTTTCAAGATATACAATCGTGTCATCTGCAAACAGGGACAATTTGACTTCCTCTTTTCCTAATTGAATACACATTATTTCCTTCTCCTGCCTAATTGGCCTGGCCAGAACTTCCAACACTATGTTGAATAGGAGTGGTGAGAGAGGGTATCCCTGTCTTGTGCCAGTTTTCAAAGGGAATGCTTCCAGTTTTTGTCCATTCAGTATGATATTGGCTGTGGGTTTGTCATAGATAGCTCTTATTATTTTGAGATATGTCCCATCAATACCTAATTTATTGAGTTTTTAGCATGAAGGGTTGTTGAATTTTGTCAAAGGCCTTTTCTGCATCTATTGAGATAATCATGTGGTTTTTGTCTTTGGTTCTGTTTATATGCTGGATTACATTTACTGATTTGTGTATATTGAACCAGCTTTGCATCCCAGAGACGAAGCCCACTTGATCATGGTGGATAAGCTTTTTGACATGGTGCTGGATTCGGTTTGCCAGTATTTTATTGAGGATTTTTGCATCAATGTTCATCAAGGATATTGGTCTAAAATTCTCTTTTTTGGTTGTGTCTCTGCCTGGCTTTGGTATCAGGATGATGCTGGCCTCATAAAATGAGTTAGGGAGGATTCCCTCTTTTTCTATTGATTGGAATAGTTTCAGAAGGAAAGGTACCAGTTCCTTCTTGTACCTCTGGTAGAATTCGGCTGTGAATCCATCTGGTCCTGGACTCTTTTTGGTTGGTAAGCTATTGATTATTGCCACAATTTCAGCTCCTGTTGTTGGTCTATTCAGAGATTCAACTTCTTCCTGGTTTAGTCTTGGGAGAGTGTATGTGTCGAGGAATTTATCCATTTCTTCTAGATTTTCTAGTTTATTTGCATAGAGGTGTTTGTATATTCTCTGATGGTAGTTTGTATTTCTGTGGGATCGGTGGTGATACCCCCTTTATCATTTTTTATTGCATCTATTTGATTCTTATCTCTTTTTTTCTTTATTATTCTTGCTAGCGGTCTATCAATTTTGTTGATCCTTTCAAAAAACCAGCTCCTGGATTCATTAATTTTTTGAAGGGTTTTTTGTGTCTCTATTTCCTTCAGTTCTGCTCTGATTTTAGTTATTTCTTGCCTTCTACTAGCTTTTGAATGTGTTTGCTCTTGCTTTTCTAGTTCTTTTAATTGTGATGTTAGGGTGTCAATTTTGGATCTTTGCTGCTTTCTCTTGTGGGCATTTAGTGCTATAAATTTCCCTCTACACACTGCTTTGAATGCATCCCAGAGATTCTGGTATGTTGTGTCTTGGTTCTCGTTGGTTTCAAAGAACATCTTTATTTGTGCCTTCATTTCGTGATGTACCCAGTAGTCATTCAGGAGCAGGTTGTTCAGTTTCCATGTAGTTGAGTGGTTTGGAGTGAGATTCTTAATCCTGAGTTCTAGCTTGATTGCACTGTGATCTGAGGGATAGTTTGTTATAATTTCTGTTCTTTTACATTTGCTGAGGAAAGCTTTACTTCCAAGTATGTGGTCAATTTTGGAATAGGTGTGGTGTGGTGCTGAAAAAAATGTATATTCTGTTGATTTGGGGTGGAGAGTTCTGTAGATGTCTATTAAGTCTGCTTGGTGCAGAGCTGAGTTCAATTCCTGGGTATCCTTGTTGACTTTCTGTCTCGTTGATCTGTCTAATGTTGACAGTGGGGTGTTAAAGTCTCCCATTATTAATGTGTGGGAGTCTAAGTCTCTGTGTAGGTCACTCAGGACTTGCTTTATGAATCTGGGTGCTCCTGTGTTGGGTGCATATATATTTAGGATAGTTAGCTCTTCTTGTTGAATTGATCCCTTTACCATTACGTAATGGCCTTCTTTGTCTCTTTTGATCTTTGTTGGTTTAAAGTCTATTTTATCAGAGACTAGGATTGCAACCCCTGCCTCTTTTTGCTTTCCATTTGCTTGGTAGATCTTCCTCCATCCCTTTATTTTGAGCCTATATGTGTCTCTGCACGTGAGATGGGTTTCCTGAATACAGCACAATGATGGGTCTTGAGTCTTTATCTAAGTTGCCAGTCTGTGTCTTTTAATTGGAGCATTTATTCAATTTACATTTAAAGTTAATATTGTTATGTGTGAATTTGATCCTGTCATTATGACGTGAGCTGGTTATTTTGCTCGTTAGTTGATGCAGTCTCTTCCTAGTCTCGATGGTATTTACATTTTGGCATGATTTTGCAGCGGCTGGTACCGGTTGTGCCTTTCTATGTTTAGTGCTTCCTTCAGGAGCTCTTTTAGGGCAGGCCTGGTGGTGACAAAATGTCTCAGCATTTGCTTGTCTGTAAAGTATTTTATTTCTCCTTCACTTATGAAACTTAGTTTGGCTGGATATGAAATTCTGGGTTGAAAATTCTTTTCTTTAAGAATGTTGAATATTGGCCCCCACTCTCTTCTGGCTTGTAGAGTTTCTGCCAAGAGATCTGCTGTTAGTCTGATGGGCTTCCCCTTGAGGGTAACCCAACCTTTCTCTCTGGCTGCCCTTAACATTTTTTCCTTGATTTCAACTTTGGTGAATCTGACAATTATGTGTCTTGGAGTTGCTCTTCTCGAGGAGTATCTTTGTGGCATTCTCTGTATTTCCTGAATCTGAATGTTGGCCTGTCTTGCTAGATTGGGGAAGTTCTTCTCGATAATATCCTGCAGAGTGTTTTCCAACTTGGTTCCATTCTCCCCGTCACTTTCAGGTACACCAATCAGATGTAGATTTGGTCTTTTCACAGAGTCCCATATTTCTTGGAGGCTTTGCTCATTTCTTTTTATTCTTTTTTCTCTAAACTTCCCTTCTTGCTTCATTTCATTCATTTCATCTTCCATTGCTGATACCCTTTCTTCCATTTGATCGCATCGGCTTCTGAGGCTCCTGCATTCTTCATGTAGTTCTCGAGCCTTGGTTTTCAGCTCCATCAGCTCCTTTAAGCACTTCTCTGTATTGGTTATTCTTGTTATACATTCTTCTTAATTTTTTTCAAAGTTTTCAACTTCTTTGCCTTTGGTTTGAATATCCTCCCGTAGCTCAGAGTAATTTGATCGTCTGAAGCCTTCTTCTCTCAGCTCGTCAAAGTCATTATCCGTCCAGCTTTGTTCCATTGCTGGTCAGGAACTGCGTTCCTTTGGAAGAGGAGAGGCGCTCTGCTTTTTAGAGTTTCCAGTTTTTATGCTCTGTTTTTTCCCCATCTTTGTGGTTTTATCTACTTTTGGTCTTTGATGATGGTGATGTACAGATGGGTTTTTGGTGTGGATGTCCTTTCTGTTTGTTAGTTTTCCTTCTAACAGACAGGACCCTCAGCTGCAGGTCTGTTGGAGTACCCGGCCAGCCGTGTGAGGTGTCAGTCTGCCCCTGCTGGGGGGTGCCTCCCAGTTAGGCTGCTCGGGGTTCAGGGGTCAGGGATCCACTTGAGGAGGCAGTCTGCCCGTTCTCAGATCTCCAGCTGCGTGCTGGGAGAACCACTGCTCTCTTCAAAGCTGTCAGACAGGGACATTTAAGTCTGCAGAGGTTACTGGTGTCTTTTTGTTTGTCTGTGCCCTGCCCCCAGAGTGGAGCCTACAGAGGCAGGCAGGCCTCCTTGAGCTGTGGTGGGCTCCACCCTGTTTGAGCTTCCGGGCTGCTTTGTTTACCTAAGCAAGCCTGGGCAATGGCGGGCGCCCCTCCCCCAGCCTTGCTGCCGCCTTGCAGTTTGATCTCAGACTGCTGTGCTAGCAATCAGTGAGACTCCGTGGGCATAGGACCCTCTGAGCCAGGTGCGGGATATAATCTCCTGGTGCACCGTTTTTTAAGCCTGTCGGAAAAGCACAGTATTTGGGTGGGAGTGACCCGATTTTCCAGGTGCCGTCTGTCACCCCTTTCTTTGACCAGGAAAGGGAACTCCCTGACCCCTTGCGCTTCCTGAGTGAGGCAATGCCTCTCCCTTCTTCGGCTGGTGCACGGTGCGCACACCCACTGACCTGCGCCCACTATCTGGCACTCCCTAGTGAGATGAACCTGGTACCTCAGATGGAAATGCAGAAATCACCCATCTTCTGCATGGCTCATGCTGGGAGCTGTAGACTGGAGCTGTTCCTATTTGGCCATCTTGGCTCCTCCCCGCCAATAGACAATTCTTAAAAGAAGATATACAAATGGCCAACAAACATGAAAAGATGCTCAACATCACTATCAGGGAAATGCATATAAAAACCACAATGTGATACCATCTTACTCCTGCAAGAATGGCCATAATAAAAAAAATAAAATAAAAACAGATGTTGACATGGATGTGGTGCAAAGGCAACACTTTTACACTGCTGGTGGGAATGTAAACTAGTACAACCACTGTGGAAAACAGTGTGGATATTTTTTAAAGAACTCAAAGTGAACTACTGTTTGATCCAGAAATCCCACTATTGGATATCTACCCAGAGACAAGAAGTCATTATGTGAAAAAGGACACTTGCACACGCATGTTTATAGCAGCAAAATTCACAATTGCAAAAATATGGAACCAGTCTACATGTCCACCAACCAACAAGTAAAGAAAATGTGGTATGTATACCATAGAATACTACTCAGCCGTAAAAAGGAATGAAATAATGGCATTTGCAGCAACCCAGATGGGAGTTGGAGACCATTATTCTAGGTGAAGTAACTCAGGAATGGAAAAAAACAAACATCATATGTACTCACCTGTAAGCAGGAGCTAAGCTATGAGGACACAAAGGCATAAGAATGATATAATGGACTTTGGGGACCCTAGGGGAAGGCTTGGAGGGGGGTGAGGGATAAAAACTACACATTGCATACAGTGTATGCTGCTGGGGTGATGGATGCACCAAAATCTCAGAAATCACCATGTAAGAACTTTTCCATGCAACCACTTTTCCATGTTCCTCCAAAACTATTGAAATACAATTTTAAAAATTTTTTCATTGACATAGTTATTGATTATTGAGTTTGAAGGCTTATTCCTAGCTCTGCCACTAAATAGCTGTGTGACTTTGGTCAGTCTCTTCTCTCTGGACCCTCATTTTCTTATCTGTGGTGAAAGAATTAGACGAGATGATATGTGAAGGACCGTTTGACTCTAAATTTTATATGATGGTTTTGGCAGATGACAGATGGCTAATTTTCTCTTTCTTTCTTTCTTTCTTTCTTTCTTTCCTTCTTTCTTTTCTTTCTTTCTTTCTTTCTTGGCTGATTTTCTTTCTTTCTTTCTTGGCTGATGTTCTTTCTTTCTTTCTTTCTTTCTTGGCTGATTTTCTTTTTCTTTCTTTCTTCTTTCTTTCTTTCTTTCTCTCCTTTTTTTTCAAGACAGAGTCTCTCGGCTCACTGCAGCCTCCACCTCCCAGGTTCAAGTGATTCTCCTGCCTCAGCCTCCCGAGTAGCTGGGACTACAGGCACCCGCCATCATGCCTCGGTAATTTTTGTATTTTTAGTAGAGACAGGATTTCACCATGTTGGCCAGGATGGTCTCCATCTCTTGACCTCGTGATCCACCTGCCTCAGACTCCCAAAGTGCTGGGATTACAGGCGTGAGCCACCATGCCTGGCCAGATGGCTGATTTTCATATGCAGTGTTATTTCTCACTACCTCACTATTTGAGCCTCATTATTTCATAATTAGTTTCTCATCTAGCCCTCTCAATATAATTGTATAGTTGCATTTAAGAAACCAATTCCTGGCCAGTGTTGCTGCAGCTGAGAGAACAAGAGAGTAGCAGGGGTAAAACTGAAAAGAGAGATTGGGGGCCCCTAAGAAACCAATGAAGAATTTTCAGCAGGGGAAAAAAATCACATTACCTCTAAATATAGAGAACAGACTGGAAGGAGATCTGAGTCAATGAATATAGCTCTTTTAGTTAGGAAGCTATTGTAGTGGCCTAGCGAGAGGTAACACTTTTTTGTACTAGGTGACTATGGAGATACAGAGAAATGAATAGATTCAAGAACTATTTGGGAAATGAGATTTACAGGTGCCCAGGATGACTGTTAGTTTTCTGGTTTGTGGCTTTAGATGCATGAAGGTGTCATTCAATGAGATGTGAAACAACAGAAGACAACCGGGGTTAGGGTGAGCAGAGGATGTCTTAAATTCAGTCTTAGACAATTGAGTTTATTTGCTGATGACTCCAAAATCTTTGGGCTGGATATACAAATTTTGGGAATCATCAGCAAACAAATGGTCATTGAAGCCATGGGCATAGATGATATTACCCAAGGGAGAGAACATAGAATGAAGAGAGAATAGGCCTCGACTAACTCCAAGTTTTGTTTTTGTTTCTTTTTTTTAAAGATATGGTCTTTCTCTGTCACCCAGACTGGAGTGCAGTGATACGATCATAGCTCACTGTAGCCTCAAACTCCTGGGCTTGAGCAATCCTCCTGATTTAGCCTCTGGTATAGCTAGGACTACAGGTGCATGCCACCATACCTGGCTATTTTTAAGAATTTTTTTGTGGATATAGGGGTCTCACTATGTTACCCAGGCTGATCTCAGACTCCTGGTACTGGTATTACAGATGTAAGCCACCACGACTGGCCTAACTCCAAATGTTAATGGCCAGGTAGAGAAGGACAAATGAACAAGGGAGTGATTATAGAGGTAAGAGGAAAACCAGGAGAGTGCATTGCCAGTGAAACAGGGGGTTTATTTCATGAAGTGGGAAGTGGTTTATAGCATCACATCTTGAGAGATTAGATGGGGGTTAAAAAAAAGTCCAAGTGATTTAACAAAAGGAAGTAATTGGTGACCTTATCCAGAGCTGCTTTGGTGGAATGATAAAAGCAGAGCCAGAATGGAGTAGGGAGAGATGGAATTGAGAGATGAAGCCGTAGTGATAGTGAATGGTAAGAACTCTTTTAAAAAAATCTGATTCTGAAGTGGGAGAGAGAAATGAAGGAGTAGAGCTAGAGAGGTTGTGGTGTTGAGTGACAATTATTTTAAAATAAGAGAAACTCAGGCATTTATTTATTCAAAAATATTAATTAAACCTTAATGTCATGCTACACCCTGTTTTAGGCAGTGGAGATGTGACAGAGAATTTTGAAAGCTCCTGCTCCCATGGGCCCTACATTATAGTGGGAGGTGGAGAGACACAGACAGTATGCAAACATATAAACGTATGCTATGCCCAGTGGTGATCATGTATGAAGACAAATAAAGGTGATAGAAACTGTCTGCAGAAAATAGTACTATTTTCTGTAGTGGGTTGTCAAGAAAGATCTCTCTAGTGTGTGGTTGCCATATTTAGTAAATAAAGATACAGGATGCCCAGTTTAATTTGAATTTCAGATAAACAGCAAATACTTTTTCAGTATAAATATATCCCATGCAATGTTTGGGACATACATATACTAAAACAAGCCTACTCTGTTGGAATGATATTTTCAGTATTTAATGTCAGAGAGAAGACTACAATTTATAGGACTCAGTTGAATATAGAAGAGAAAAGGGAGGTTGCATTTGACAGTGGTATAAAGCCCCTGAGAAGTCATAAAGGGATGGGCTGCAAAGTCCAGATGGAGGGGCTTACCTTAGCTAGCAGAAGGAAGATGCCTGTAGATGGACAACGGTTTGTAAGCATGGCGGCCGGAAGAGGAAGGATTCCTGGGTGATATGTCAATGTTCTTTGCCAGTAGATTGCAAAGACAGGGGCTAAATGGGAGAGGTGGGTTGGAGGCTGGAGAGAATGGAGGTGTAAAGGAGGAAGAGCATGCGTTGCCCTGACAGGTTGAGTACTCTAAGGTCATGAATGAAGTTGATTATTCATAGTTCCACTGTCACTGCAGAGTGCCCTGAAGGTAGATGGGAAAAAGCTCCATCTACTCCCTTGCCTCCTTTCTCTACCCCACACCTATCTGTGACTCCTGTAGTGCTAGAGGTTGCTACATCCTTATTCTCAGCAGCTTTGCCTCAGGGGGTTGGTGAACAGATGCTTCTGCAGAGAATTGGGCCCATTAAGCATTTAGCTATTTTACTTTGGTTGGAAAGATTGTTGACACTGTAGAAGCTGCTTTAATAGCCCTTCTTTGGTAAGGAGATGAATTCAAAGATAACATCAAAAGAGCCATTTATGAAGCATCTAATTTTGACAAAGCTCCATCTATACAGCCTGAAGTAAAGTGGAGATCTGTCAATTAACCCAATAATTTGAACCTTATTGACAGCCAATATGAATAGATAACACAGTGAACTTGACTTTTTGGGTTTTGGCTTTCGACTCTGTTGTGTTAAGGTTTCTGGCCTTTACACACTACTTCAATATAGCATCTTTCCTTATTTTAGTTGCACATATTGAATTCAGAGAAGAGGCAAAGAATTTTGAACAAGTTAAAATATATTTTATTCATTAACACTCCACATTTCACAATCATATCATTGCATTCTTAACAAGCATCATAATTGCTTTACATTATTTCATTTATATGCAGAACATTTTTATGACATGTGCCTTCATGTTTCAGAAACAGAAGACTAAATACAGATCTGCTTTACAGAGGGACAGTAACAACATGAGTGTAACTTTCTTTCCTGTGAAGATTAGCTCAGTGGGCCATTATCACAGTGCTCTATCCATGCAAAATCAACAGCTCAGCAAGCAGCAGCATTTAGTGACATTTCCCTTGCATGGGTGAACGTTTAAGTGCAATGAGATCAGCATTCAACAGGACAACAGAGACAAAAGTCAACAAGAGGGGTATAAATGTTCACCAATTTTGAAAAGATATTTGTGGGGTCAGGAGAGAGTTCAATGCAAAGAACTCCATTCTTCCCTTCTCCCAGGTTGAGGATAACACCATAAATGTGCTTTCCAGAGGCACATTTTCAGCACTGTCTCTGGATAAGTTTAATTAGAGAGAAGAGACTATCATGAAAAACTTTTATTCAGTGACCTAGAACCAAAGAAAATGAGAATGACCATGAAAGGGGCAGTTGATATTCAGTTATTTGATGCTTGGTCTTGTTGGCTCTTTGGATCCTCTCCTCTGTCGACTTTTCCACGGATGCACTTTTGCATGCTGCAGAACTGAGTTTCCACCTATTTTCTGTAACTGTCTTACATAAATGCAGTTTCAGCCAGAAGCAAATAAGTCTTTTGGAGTTTGTGGACAGGGTGGGGAAGCAGAGGGAAGTTTTCTCTAGGCCACCTGTTAGGAAATGTGTTTCATGTGTGGGAGAGAAGGCCCAGTTCTGAGCCAGCCTTCTGGATGTTTCTGTACAAAATCACTCTGGTTAATCAAAATTCTATGAGGAATTACTTCCTAGTTGTGGGTAGGATCTGTGTATCTTTCATAGAGTCAGAGATGTCATATGTCCAGAGATCTAAACAGTTACCTTGTCCAGTGGTCCTGAGTTATTGCACTGGGACACATTGGTGGGTCATGATTGGTTGTGCACAAAGTGCCAAAGTTTTTGCACATCAGAAGAGATTACAAACTATCGCTATATTAATGTAACCTTCCTTTCCATTGCATTCTGACATGTTTTCTTGACTAGTAGACAAAGAGAATGTGCCAGGGATAGCACCTACAGCCTGTGTATGTCTGTATTCACAAGCTGAGCTTGTGAAAAACATCTATCATGTGTAATATGGAGGAATGAAGGCTGAGAACCACAATCACCATCAATGGATGGCTGCCATGTGTCCATAGGTTGGCTGGCAGTGGTCTAAACTCTGCTGCAGCAGTTGTGATTCTCCTTCCACTGAAGGGCATGTTCCCAGAGATCTAACCCACAGCCTACAATTTGGAACTTTTACAGAGTGGTGGGTAGTAGCAGAGGTTGTCTACCCTCTGTCCTTCAGTCCTTAGATAAGAAAGAGGACTACATTGTTTATTAGGCAGATTATAAACTGTATATCTCAACCCTGTCTTTAGGAGAAGGTTCCATTAGCTGTCACCACTTTCCCTAAGTCACTGTAGTAAGGCAAATTCTGTTGTTCACCACCTCTTATGTTTACATAGACACAATGAAGAGAATTGTCCAATTAATCATTCTTAGTGTACTTGGAAAATTAAGACCCGAATATTCCCCTTATAAGCAGGCTTATTGATGAAAATTTTATTTTAATTTGTAAATAGCATATCAGGATAGAAAATTCCATTTCTGTTTTCTTAATAAAAATTACAATTTCTGTCTCTTGACAAAATACCTGCTAATGCTCCACTTCTAGTTCAGGGACAATTTAAAATAAAATAAAACAAACATAATAGAGACATACATACAAAACAAACAAAACAAAAAAGCTCATTTTACTCTTTGTATCAGATGACATCAGTACACCTTTTTTTTCCACACACTTCACTTTATAGTTTTAGCCTTCAATTCATTTGTACTTACAAGGGCAAAGTGTAGGAATTTAAAAATTTATTTTAGAATATAAAGTAGCTGAATAAATAGAGGCTACCCATTGAATAAAAATGGATTTACTTCCCAGCAAGGACCTATTAGATGTTTCATTGTACATTCGATTATCAATAGTTCTTTTTAAACCCCTGCAATAAATCAGATTTCCAGATGGCGTTGGTGATTCTGCATTGCAGGCAGCTTATTACCTCTCCCTTTGTACATCAAGAGTGTTTACATTTAGAGCTTAGAAGCTAAAACCAGTGTAGTTATGTTATAAATTTTTGTTTGATAGTCAAAATAATGCACTATATTCAAACTATGACTTGTGGTTTTACAAAGCACTTTGTCATGTACTATCTTCTTTGGACCTTACAAAAGACCATCAAAAAAGATTGCTAGGCAAATTAGGTATCATCCATGCAATGGAATATTTTGCAACCACCAAAACAGGATCAGGGTGAAGTGGAATAATTCCATATTGTTAAATTTTTTTTTTTTAAAAAGCAGTTTCAGAACAACATGTACAGTGTGATTCCATTTTTTTTTTAAATCGCAAAAATAGAAATTTTGCATATTTATATAATTGTGAATTTATATGAGCCTAGAAAGATATGAATCAAGCTTTGGGATGGTATTGTTGTGCTAGAAAAGGGGCAGTACTACTTCTTATTTTTATTTAATTTAATTAATTTATTTATTTGAGTCAGAACCTCTCTCTGTCGCCCAGGCTGGAGTACCATGGCGCAATCTTGACTCACTGCAACCTCCGCCTCCCAGGTTCAAGCAATTCTTGTGCCTCGGTCTCCCAAGTAGCTGGGACTACAAATGTGAGCCACCATACCTGGCTAATTTTTTTTATTTTTAGCAGAGATGGGGTTTCACCATGTTGGCCAGGATGATCTCAAACTCCTGGCCTCAAGCGATCCTCCTGCCACAGCCTTCCAAAGTGCTAGGATTACAGGTGTGAGCCACTGCGCCTGCCCCAGTGCCACTTCTTTTTATGTATACATATATGCTTCAAAAAGTGCAGCGGAATGATGGACAATTTAACTTTTTCATTTTTATTTTTTGCATTTTTCAAATAAACAACTTTCAAAAGTATTATCTTCCTTTTGAGGATGAAAAAGCAAGTCTAAGAAATTTTAAATGACTCTTGAAAAGCCATACAGCTTCCCTGTCTCTACTAAAAATACAAAAATAAAATTAGCCAGGCATGGTGGTGGGCACCTGTAGTCCCAGCTACTCGGGAGGCTGAGGCAGGAGAATGGCGTGAACCAGGGAAGCGGAGCTTGCAGTGAGCCAAGATTGCACCACTGCACTCCAGTCTGGGCGACAGAGCGAGATTCCATCTCAAAGAAAAAAAAAAGAAAAGTCATACAGCTTAGTCCTAGAATCCAGGCCTCCTGATTCTCCAGCAACAGCTTTGGCCACTATGTCCCAAGAAAAGAGCATTTGAACAGGAAACGAGGTTGGAGAAGAATCATGAGCTTCAAACCCTACCCTTTGGTGTGCTATCACCTTGAGATTTCTTGGTCTACAGCAGTGGTGCTTTAGCATAGTTAGCATATAAAAATATAAAATAAAAGTTGCTAAATTCTTGTATTTTCTCTTTCTGGTAATAAGGCAGCCTAGCTGACTGAGTCTCCAGATGGAAATTCATAAATTGTGTTTCTACCCTACTCATACATGTTGGGTGAGCCACTGAACACTGTATCTCAGTTTCCTCACCTGTGAAAATATTGTGCTGACCTATTTTTTCAGGATAGCTGGGTGGGCTGCTTCATGATTTAAAACTGCTTTGAAAATACAAAGCTCCATTAAAATTGTTTGTCAAGCATTCTTCCTGGCTTACACCTTCCTTCCTTCTCATGCTCCTCTCTGGAATATAAGCCCTGTAGTCTTGGTGTTTTTCTACATCTGATCTAAAAGTCTACAAAATTAAGCAGCAATTTTTGCTTTGGAAATGTGTCCTCTGGTATTTGGTTGAAATGTGACTGGATTTAACAAAGCATTATTTTTCTCAAACATTAATGTAAAATGTGTGTGTGTGCGTGTGTGTGTGTACACTCATAATGTGCATGTCCATGTGTTTAGCACAGTCAGATAGAAGCCCACTGAGCCTGGACACTTTCCCTGGCTTCATTTGGCATGGTGAGGCTTAACATCACCTGGACAGTGGGAAGTAGAGGCACATCCTATGGGTGTGGGGAGTAGAAACTCTTTTCTGTCTTCCTCCAGTCACTTTTGCTGCCTGTCCCATGATTGCCCTCTGTGCCAGTCTGTGGGGAAGTGGAGGCCAAGTATTAATAAAGCAGCATGGGCACAAGAAGAAAAAGATCAGTGGAGTGAAGCCAAGTATTTTCATGAGCTACTATAACCAACTAAAATATTGTTGTGTGAAAGCAAAATCCTCCACCAAGAAGAGAGTTCTTCCTCATTTCACCCTACCTCAAACCCTGATCAAGTCCAGGAGAGGAACAAGAAGGGGATGTGGGTTGTCACATTATAGGCCCACACCCGTAGGACACTTAAATGCAGGTATGAAAGGGGCCCAGGGAAGCCTAACCTTTTAAGTTACAGCTGAGATCTTCTTTGATTGCTCCCTTTTATTTCATATTTGGATATGTTCACAATTTTCTCAATGTTGATTTTAAGTTTTGGGTTAGTAAAAATGTCTTTCTCCATATACATTACACTTTCTTTGGGCCATAAACATCTTGTAACTCTTCCAATACCTACAATAGTGCTGTGTGCATAGCAGGCAAATCAGAATACCTAATAAAAATAGTTCTAGATGCTGTCTAGTGTGTGTCGAATGCACTGTGAATCTGGGATTGTATCTCAGACTTCTGCCAGCTTACTATGGCAATGTGTATGTTTTTCTTTTAGTGGGCTTTCTTTGGTTAATGATCAAAATCACTCTGATGTTCCCTAACACGCTCATGAAGATCCCACAAACATATTTTAAGCAAAAGATAATTTATCCTTCTTCTCTGGCAGGCTCCAAGACTGTGGTTTCTTATATTTTTGAGGAAGAAAGGACTCTCCATGGTCTTGTAGCCCAGTCACCTCCCAGGTTTCTACGGTCTCCCTTCTACTTCACCATGAGGTGGACTCCCAGTGTCTGGTTGAAGCTCTTCAGGGAGAGAGAGCACAGTCCCTTCTGAGACAGCCCTTTTCCTCTTTGAACAGCTCTGTTGGATAGAAAGATATCCACCACATTGAGTGGAAATAGTTCTACCATGGAGTTCTGCCTCATGTGACCATGGAAAAATAGCCTAATCTCTTTTGAAGACAACTCTCATGTGTCTTTCCATTTTATAAGCTATCTCCAAGTCTTCTCTCATCCTAGCAAAACAGCCTGGCTTCCTTCTGGCAAACAGCTGCTTGGCTGCTGCAGGTGTCATGACTTGTGGGACAGAGATGAAATCCTGCAATTCCCAGAAACCCAGAGCAGGCCTGTTTTATGGAAGAAATATGAACACTCCTCCCCTTTTTCCTTGATGGGCCCATGCCCAGTACTATTGCTGAGGGTGGGCACTCAGGGTGTGTGCTCAGGCAGGAAAACCTTCCTTCCCACCATCTGAATGTGCCCTGGTGGACAGGCCAGTGCCTGCTTCACCCTGCTCCTTCTCTGAGACGTGGGTAAGACTGAAGCTTGGGATGACAGGATAGAGACAATAATGTTCCAGCCTCTCTCTATACCACAGCCCTTACCCTGGGAGCTCATAATTCAGAGGATAAGGAGAAGCACATTTTTCTCTAATGTAAGAACTAAGATTAATTTAACTAGTAAGAGTAATTACAAGTTTTCTAAATGTTTCTGGTTTTGGTACACATTATGGTGAGAAACTACTACATTCTTCATCAGCAGGGAGGGTCACAAATGACCAAGAAAACAAACCAGGACTGAATAAAGCCATGCTAGTGGGAGTTTTGCTTTTGTCTTTGTTTTAAAGTTAGGCATAAAATTATGGACTACAGAGATGAAAATAACTAATCACGTTACAAATCCCTTAACTAATGAAGGTAAAATAATTACGTAATATGTTCTGTTCTCCTTGGGCTCAAGTGGTGAAAGTTTTGAGTTGGGACAGTTTGTGTAAGACCAGGATATGCACATTCAAATGTACTTTACATGAACTATCCTGTAATCTCTGATTCTGGGGAAAACATGTTGAAAACTATCTAAAGATGGAGATACCTAGGGCAGGAAACTAAGCTGCCAGCCTGAAATATTCAGTCAATCTGGTTCATCTGTCTTCTCACTAGCCTCTCAGGTTGAATCACTATCTAGGTCCTGACTGTGTTCCTTGGCAGTAAAGTCAGGTAAGTTGGAATAGTTAAAAAGTTTTCAACCTGCCCCATTTGGGTACATTTGCATTAATTAGGTTTCCAACTATGAGAATAACTGGTGCTGGGCATGGTGGCACACACCTGTAATCCCAGCACTTTGGGAGGCCAAGGAGGGTGTATCACTTGAGGTCAGGAGTTTAAGACCAGACTGGGCAACATGACGAAAGCACATCTCTCCAAAAAAAAAAAATTAGTGGGTGTGGAGGTGTGTGCCTGTAGTCCCAGCTACTTGAGAGGCTGAAGTGGGCAGATTGCTTGAGCCTGGGAGGTCAAGGCTATAGTGAGCCAAGATCATGCCACTGCACTCCAGCCTAGGTAACAAAATGAGAGCCTGTTTCAAAAAAAAAAAAAAAGACATCCAACACACACACATACACACACACAAACACACACCAAATAAGACCCAAAAGTATGGTGTAAGGTCTTTTTCCTACAGGTAAGATGGGTGGGGGGCACGGAATTAGCTATGAAGACCTGGTGTGCTAACTACTAGAACAGAGGGTACTGAAGCACACTGGGGAGAGGAGGAGGAATGGAGGCTGGTGTGACGAGGGTGAAATGGAAGGCTTCAGGATAGACTGAGGCCTTAAGCTCAATCTTGAAAGACAAATAGGAGTTAGCCTGATGGTTGAAGTAAAGAAAGGCATTAAGAGCAGAGGGAATATCACATGAAAAGGCACTGTCAACGAGATAGGAGGAAAATCAGCAAGGAGTAGCACAGGAAAGCTAGAAAGGAGAGATGATTAACAATGCCAAATGACAAGGGATCAAGTAAAATCAGGATTTAAAAGTGTTTTCTGGTTGCTAGGGTGACCTGAGGCTCCCATCCCTGCACACTAGCTACTGCAGTTGGAGTATCCATTACCTGGAATCACACAGAGTTGGAAGAGACCATAAAGGCCTCAGTCCCAATATGAGAGCCTCTCTGTGGCCTTCTGATGAGGGCCTTGAATCTAAGCTTGATTACTTCCAGAGCTAGGAAGTCCCACCCAATTTCATGGTCAGGCCAACTTTAGTGGTTAACAAGTTCTTTACACCAGACAGTTGCTGGGGCCTAATATTTGAGAATAGATATCCCAGATGATGTATCCACCTGTTAGAACTGTTCTCCCCTCATCTTGGGCCCACAGTACCCAATAGTCAAAAAAGCTACCATTAAAGAGCACACATTATGTGCCAGACATTGGGGCTATATCAGAAGCTTATGTATGTTTTCTAATTTAATCCTCCCAGTGACCCTATTAAAGTAGGAGTATAGATACACTTATTTTGTTTTTGCAAACCACAGAAATTGATTCAGCTAGCTTAAGCAAAAACACAATCTATCAGAAGAAAATGAGGAAGCTCATAGAATAAAAGAAGCTGAACAACTAGGCCCTAAGAAGGAGGCAGCAACTTGGTAACTCAGGAAATTCAGGCCACAGGAACTGGTGAAACTGATGGACACCTCTTTATAATGCCATCCTCAGAAGAAATAAACTTCAACTACTTTTCATCCTTGGGTCACTCTGCTCAAGATTAAAATTCCAGGGAGGCAAAGCTTGACTGTCCATGGTAGATAAGTCATCTTGATTGACACTGAGGCTCTATTTGACTTGGGAGAATTCAAGATGTTTCTACTAAAGCAGGAAGAGGAAATGCTGAGTAGACAGAAACAACAGATGTTGTCATTAAGACAGGTGAGGTTATCCCCATTGTAGAGATCAGGAAACTGCAGCTCAAAGAAGCCAAGCAACTCTCCCAAGTTTACACAGACAATAAATGACAAGGCCAGGGTTTCAACTTAGACCTTCCTAACTCTAAATCCTGGGTGCCTTCCATTCCTCCTTGCTGTCTGTTTGCCTAAACTGCATATGGACGTTGCCTTTGGAGTCAAGCCATGCCTGGTAGGCTGAAACTCTACTGTCAGTCCAAGAGCTAGGTCAGTCTCCTCAACTCCCATCCCAGTTGCCAGGGGGAGGCTCCACAAACAGTTTCCTGTCCTGCCACAGAAGCCTATCTTGCTGTGAGGAGACAGCCATGTTCTGAGGCCCTACTGGGAGACAAGAGAATATTAAACCACAGCCTGTCTTTCCAATGTCTATCCATTGACCCTGTGTTGCCCTTCTCCACATGCTAACCTTCCAAATATTTGAAAAGAGGGATCTGTCCCTCTTTCCAGATCTTCTCTTTGCAAAGCTAAATATTCCTGTTCTTTTAACGATTCCTCATACTACTATCCCATATGACAACATGGGGATAATTTCCATATGTCGGCTAATTCTCCAAGACTTACATCAGATGAGAATCTGGCCCTGTATGAAAAGAAACCATTTCCCCTCGCTTTCTCTATCTGATTCATTAGATTTCACATAAACCTTTCTGATGACGACCTGCTGTTTTCAAACTCAGCTGCAACCCAATATGACTCACTAGGCAAAATTCTCATTCTTCAGTTTTCGTTTATCATTTCCCACCAACCCAAGGCCCCAGCAAGCACCCTTCAGGGGCTACAGCCCATGGGCAACATGTGACCGTGAAAAATGCCAAGTTTTGATTCTTTGCCATTTTTTTAGTTTATATAAAGTCATATGACTTTTAAAAATCAAAGCTTTTGCTCAATGTAAATAATTTAAAGTTTGAACAGCTGTAATCATATTCTCCAAAGAAAACACCCTGAAAGGTGGTTAAGGGCGTTGTGTGCCAGATCCTCCCCCTAAAATCTCTTTAATTGTTCTTTTCATTAAAAAGAGAGAGAGTGCGAATAGAGATTTGAACAATGTTTTGAGGTTTTGAGCATTTGCAAGGTATTTCTTCATAAAGACATTAGTTGTACTGTTTCTGAAACAAAGTGTCATTATGTAAATAGTTATGGAACCTCAAAGTTTGAGTTGGAAGAAAGGAGGAAAAAGAAGAGTTGCACATGTAGGGAAAGAAGTCTAGGATTTTTCTGTTCAGAATCTTTTAGCTAGGCAACTCCAAAAACTGCAGCTGGAACATTCTAGAATTAAATGGGTACTGGAAGTTGGACTAAATGAATCCATGTCGAAGGCTCAGCATGTGACTCAGACCCAGTAAAATATTCCCATCGTTTTGCTCTTCAGAACATGATTCAAAGTCTACCATTTACGTTCTGTCTGTCACAGACAAGGAACTGAACTCAAACAGAGGAACTTATTGTTTGGGCTCTGCCACCAAAAGCTATGTATCTTTGAACAAATTACTATTCAACTTTGAAAACCCCTTCCGTAAAACTGTTGGTCAGTGACCATCTCTCCAGAGAGAAGATCTTTAAGAGTGAATCTGTGGTAAGAGGAAGGTAAGAAGAGAGAGCAGTTTCTACTGCTATATTGCGTTGTTCTACCTGGAATAGAGTCTCTCTAGTCCTCTGCTTGACTGGATTTAGGATGTTCAGGCTGAAGAATTAATTGCTTAATGGAGTTGGTAGCTTCTGTGGTCACTAGCCATCAGGTGTATAGAACTGTAGAATTACAGAATTGGAAGGTTCACTAGACGTCATCTGATACAAAAACATTTGCCTAATGAAAAGATGTCTCCACATTGACTGGTTGCAGTGGCTCGTACATATAATCCCAGCCCTTTGGGAGGCCGAGATGGGAAGACGGCTTGAGCCCAGGAGTTCAAGGTTACACTGAGCTATGATTGTGCCACTGCACTCTAGCCTAGGTGAGAGAGTGAGACCTGAAAAATAAAAATCTCTCCACAAGACCACTGAGTAGTGATGTCTGAAATGGTGGCTACCTGAACACAGGAATGGAGCTCTTGCTACCTTTCAAAGCAGCTTATTCTGTTCTGGGACGGCTCTAGATGTCATACCATTTCTATATTGAACTGACATCCACCACCTTTATGTCTTGGATATACCCTCTTGAACCACAGAGAATAATATCTACAATATTCCTAAACTTCCCAATTTCCTTCAAATGTTCTTCATATGGCATCCCCAGACCCTTTACTTCCCTGGTCACCTTTTTAGTGCATACCTCATTTTGTTGCAATTCCTTGTGCATAATTTGAATCTAGCCCTTCTACTGGGCAAACATTGCAGATTTGTGGAAGTCTAGACTATGAAGCCAAGTGCTGTATTTGTCTTTTTCCACTAGCAACTTGTAAGGGCTGAAATGTTGTAGGTACCCCCACAATATTTATTGAATGAGTTGTTTTCATTTGTTTGTTTTTTTGAGACAGAGTCTCGCTCCGTCACCCAGGCTGTAGTGCGGTGGTGTGATCTTGGCTCACTGCAACCTCAGCCTCCTGGGTTGAAGCAATTCTCATGCCTCAGGCTCCAGAGTAGCTGGAACTACAGGTGTGCACCACCACATCCAACTAATTTTTGTATTTTAGTAGAGACGGGGTTTCACCATGTTGGCCAGGCTGGTCTTGAACTCCTGGCCTTAAGCAATTCTCCTGCCTCAGCCTCCCAAAGTGCTGGGGTTACAGGTGTGAGCCACTGTACCCAGCCTAAATGAGTGAGTCTTTAACCGTCCCTCTAGTTGACTTGAGTAGAACTCCAAGGAATATGAAAGTCAATTCTCCTTCTAATAGATGGCAAATGAAGCCGTTTGGATTTGAACAAAGAGAATGGTTCTCTCTCTCTTTCTCTTGACCTCGCTCTCTCTTGCTCTCTCCTGCTCTCTCTCTCTCACCCTCCCAGGAAGAGCCAGATTAGACTTATTGGGGGGCTGGTAAGTTATGCTTTAATATGTTAAACTAGGTGGAAACACCATTACTAGAAAATAATTTAGACCTTGGGCACCTTGGACTCAACATGTGTTGTACTGATGTTTTCCAGTGCCTTGATGATTCATACAACTTTCTGGGATCTTTTGATTAACAGAGAAAAAGTCATAAGATCAGCAAGAAGAGAAACTGTAGATTTGCCTCAACTCAACATGTTAAGTAATCACCTAACATCTGCATAAGACCACCTCTTGGCACCTGGCTACACAAGCTGAAATGGGTAATTCACTAATTACTTGGGTGTGTACTCCTTTAAATGAGTTGTGGAGTGGGTGAATATTTGGAGGACTCCACTGGAGTGAAACACAGCTGTTGAATTATTTATGTTTGAATTATTTACGTTCACTTGAAAACCACAGAACACAAAAGTCCTGTGATTTCACCTCAGCATTTCCAGCCTCCATGGACAGATTTTGGCTGGTGCTTGAGATCCAGATCCTGTCTCTAGCAGGCCCAATTGCGAGGTATGACTTAACTCTCTGTAAAGGGCTGTTGATTGGCAGGCACCTCTCTTTGAGGACAAGAAAATAATCTAATAGGATTTATTATTCCTCTGAATACTTCCAGTTTTAGTGCAATTAAATTAATGTGAACATATTTTTCTGTGGTGCTCTCTTGCACTAGGCTCTCGCATGCTCTGTGTGTGTGTGTGTGTGTGTGTGTATGCCTGTTGGGGGGAGGGGGCATGTGCACTTTGTTTTATTTTATATTTTCATAAATAGCCAGGAGACTGAAGAGGGCATGGACAATCAGAACTCTAGTTCTTGGCAAGGAATTACAAAGTGAAGGAAATCAGCTTTAAAAGCTTTTTTGGCCCCTCACATTATTATTAAGCAAAACCTAACAAGGATATGAGGAAGGAAAGGAGGCAGTATACTTTTCAAGGAAACTAGCTTGAAACTATTTAGAAACATGCTGTCTACAGTTTCTATTAAAACAAACAAACAAACAAACAAAAAAGTTCTCAATACATTCCTTTCCTCCTAAGGTTTAAAATAATCCTTAAAGCCAATATAATTACAGCATTTACTTCCAGCCCACATCCATTTTGTTAGCCCTCTCCAATCTCAACCTTGCATATCCTTCACCACTGGAAACCACCTCATTTTAACTGAAAAAATAAAAAAACTGTAAAACAAAAGCAAAGACTCGTAATGATATATGTCTTTAATTCTTAGCAAAGACAAACAGTTTGTTACAGATGAGCATAAATTAAATGACTAACAACAAAATCTGTGCTTTACTTGGTGATCCTGGGTTGACCTTTTCCTAAGATGTGCTTCTGTTGTGGTCCCTGGGAAGAAATACCTATTAAGGGACAGGATTCTGACTGTAAAGAAATGATTATAATTCACAGAGCAGATTAAATGTTCACAAACAAGCTATTCATTTCTTCTAAACTTCCCAGCCAAAACCCCGCTAGACTATACTTTCACAACTCCTGCATAAGGATTTCACTAACAGTTCAGGCTATCTTGTTTCCAGTTCCCACTATACCTATTGCTGACTGTTGGAGTTCTCCACCACTAAGCGTGGGCAGTCTGACTCACTCTAGGGTCTGAGAATAGGGGCCTCCACATCATGAAGTTCAATGCTTCTGAAAAATAAGGAACATTAGACAGTGTAACCACACCAGTTAAATAAAGACCCAAGGCAAAATCATGCTGGGGAAACATTCCAGATTTTAGTGAGGACTTGCTGATTTCACGTTTTCTTTCTTTATTTTCTTTCTTTCTTTCTCTTTTTTTTTTCTGAGACAGAGTCTTGCTCTGTTGCCCAGGCTGGAGTGCAGTGGCTCGATCTCAGCTCACTGCAACCTCTGCCCGCTGGGTTCAATGGATTCTCCTACCTCAGCCTCCCGAGTAGCTGGGACTACAGGTGCACACCACCACGGCTGGCTAATTTTTGTATTTTTAGTAAAGATGGGGTTTCACCATGTTGGCCAGGCTGGTCTCAACCTCCTGACCTCAGGTGATCCACCTGCCTCAGCCTCCCAAAGTGCTGGGATTACAGGCATGAACCACTGCACCTGGCCAGTTTTCATTTTTGCTTCTATTCAAAAAAAGATTTAGTGTAAGGTATTTATTTATATGTGGCTTCTTGACCTTCTAAGTGATTATTGAAAAGTATGCAGCGTGAAGACCTTAATCCCAAACTCTCTCTACAGCATCAGATTATTACAATTTTGGGTGCTCAGAGGACAAGCAGAGGGCAGAGCACTCCAGTGTAATATTATTTACTTGTTTATAGGTCTGTCTTCCCCTACTCAGCAGGAAACTCTATCAAAGGCAAGAACTGTGCCCTTTGCATCTTTTTATCCCCACTGCCTTGTTTGATGCCTGGTACGCAGCCAATAAATATTTGTCAAATTAATCCGTGAAGGTAAATTGAAAGCACACCATTAGTGTTAATTGGCAAGACCTTCTGTGGGCAAGTAAATGTGCCCACTAAGCCCTGGTAACCACAGTGTCTTTTGAGGCCCAACATTAAGCCCTTTTTCATTCTTATTGCCAAGCACAGAGCCTAAGAAGGCCTCAGTTTGATTTCCATATTTGGATCATGCTGTGTGCAGACCCCAGTTCTATAATCCATTTCTTTCTGAGGCTGTTGGCATCTCTGGAGTCGGGAAGTAACATCTGCTTCAGTGAGCTGATTACCCAATGAGAAAAAAGAGGTAAAGGCCAGCGTTAGGTGGGGTCTGACTTAGCTTCAAAGCAGGCATATGGCATGTATCTTAATGAGAATTTGCATATTCAGGAAAGATACATCTGAAGGGCAAATTAACTGGTTCAAGACAGAGCACATAAATACAATGTGGCTGATCAGATTGCCCGTAGTTGATGGTGCGCTGTCTCGTAAAAGCCTTCATATTTATTTTTCCCTTTCAGTTCCCACTGCATCACTCTGGTTGGTGCCCTGGTTTACCTCAACTCTGGATTACTGTAGTGGCTCTTCCTAAGGTCTGTCTTTGCTGGATGTCTCTTTGTACCAAATCCTGCTCCTCAAACTAGAATGTTAATCTCTCTAAATCCAAGGCTCAAAAACCAAGGCTTCATTTGCCTTGGTTTGCTCAGAAAGCTTGGCTCAAAATCAAGACTTTCATTTGCTAAAAAACCAGGGCTTCCCTTCTTTTCCTGGCACTTAAGTATTTCCTTGAGGATCTGGTCTTACTCTGCATTTCCGTGCTACCTCACTACCGAGTTCCAATCCATCTCTCCATCCCACCAGCCTGGTCCATTCATTCATGCAGGGCTTCCTGATTCCTTTCTGCTTTCTTTATTTGTCCTAATTGCATACAAAGTCCTATTTACATTGCTTCTGCCCACCTATTCAGGTTCAGTTCTAATCTACTCCACAAAGCCTTCTGTTGTCATTCTAGTCATCACCAACAGTTCCTTATCTGAGCAACTATAGAACTATAGGACACTGGGAGGGAATTAATATGTATCTATGTTTTAAGAATCTTTTGGTTCAAACATTATTCAGTAGGATAAAAGCATGGGTTCTTTTGAAATTTCAATGTCAGCTCAGACTTTCCAATGTGGGGACCTCCTGTGATGCAGAGAACACATCCCCAGTCTAATGAGATAAGACAAGTGTGCTCTGTCTACTTCATGTCTTTTGTCCCTTTTAAAAATAACAATGTATTAGAGTTATGTCTCGAGGAGTGAGCAGGATCAGCCAGAGAAAGGTTTTAGTTTTAAGACAATTCCACTCTGAAGCATGAGAAGATCCAAGTGAAAAAAAAAACCAACTGTTGATTTGGATCTGAATGGTGACAGCTTGTGGGGTTGGCTGGTTACAGTATAAGGCATAGTGGCAGAATGAAACTGAATTGTCCAAGAAGAGGAGGGAATCCCAGGAAAGAAGGTGTTCCCAGGCATCCATACAAGGCAGAAACATAGAAACACAGCAGAAGGTGGCTTGTGGAGAATGAGAATGGCAACAAAATCTGCCCTATCTTTTGAACTCTATATGGATTTCTGAGCAGTTATGAGTTAGATTAAGTTATTTCTGGTGATGGACTGATCATGTATCCATTTGCAGGAGATGCAGAGAATAAGAGCAAGGATCCATCAGCCTGTAAGGGACTAGATCAAGGGGCCCTGCCAGAGAGATTCTCCTGCGGAAGTAGGAGGAGACCGTGGTGGTTGTGGTGGTGGTAGAGATGAATATGACATCAGGGGGAAATCTACCTGATTGGTTCATTTAACCAACAGAAAGGAAGACCATTTATCTAATGTCAGCTACATAAATTTTACTAGCAATGCCTAGAATGAAACAGCTTCCAAAGTGCTAGATTTAAACTTAAAGACTGAAACCTGCCACTTATTCCACAAACACTCCTGGCAGTTATAATTTATAAGACTTTGTTTTTTAGAACATGTTTTTCAAACATTTTTGGTCGCCTGCAGTACAAAATATCCTATACAGGCTGTTTCATGGAAAAAAAATCACATTTACTGAGAATAAAATACAAGGCATTTTGATTTTTTTTCCAATTTGTTCTGGTCTTTTTTATTTAAAAAATGCTGGCCAAGACCTACTAAATTGACTTCATGACCCACTAATTTAAAAAACTATGTTAGAACAAGCAGGCCTGGCTGACCTCTAGACTAGAAGACAAGAGCTGAGAGAGACCCAGCAAACCCTGCTTCTGAGAGATTGCCAGGGGTACTATTAATGGAAGATTATAAAGGTCTCTTTTAACTTTTAAACTTTATCTTTTATTGCTTTGACCCTGTTGTTGCAGTAAAACTCCTTGAGAAACCACACAAGAATGGAATACTTGCTTAGAGACATGAGAGTAGCCTAGAATCTAAGAATCTGTACTTCCTTCTACAGTTGTCTTTGGAAAAAGAATAGACATTCATGGCAGACCAAAGATCACTCTCTGAAGGTAGGACCATGTTTTTATATCCCCTTCAGCACCCAACATGGTGCCTCGCATGAGGAAAATGCTCAATATAATGGTTAATTACATATTTTGAGATTCATACATCCTGGAAGAGCATCTTGCAACTTTTAACGGGTATTCCCCCTTTTGATAAACATGTACTCACATTGCTGACTATATAATCCCAGATTCTGATCCAGGACCTTTCACCTATCTATGCCTCCATTTATGATTACCTACTCTAGAAGATGAATAGAAAAGGAAATGAGCATTTGTTTTTTAAAAACTATTAAGCTCCAGGCACATGGGAAAATGTATCTCATTTAAATCATGCAGCAATTTTATGAGATAGGCATTATTTAAGTAACCAGTTAAGATAAAGTAACCAGAGCGGTATGAGGTTAAAAGACTTGACCAAGGCCACAGAGCTAGGACATGGCAGAGCCAGGACTTGAATTGCCACATCTGGATGATTCTGAAGCCTACATTCTTCGCATGCCTTCAGAGTGGGTCTTACATGGAAGTAGGCCTTTCAGAGCTTCCTAGAATGGATACTAATCTGGGCGCAAGTGTTAGCTCTTTCAAAACTCTCTTTGTATTGATCAGCCTCTTTGGATCTCAGTTTTTTCACATGATCTGAAATGTGAATCATGCCCTTCTCACAACAGAACAACTGTGAAGATGAAATGAAGTAATAATTTACATGAATTATAAAGAAAGACCATTTTATAAATGTGAGATGCCGTGTAATGCCTTGACTTCCTTGGCTTACTATAAGTGGTAAGGATAAATGTGATAACTTTTGTAAATTACTTGGCATCCTACCCGAAAAATTATATATGCTCAATAAGTGTTCATTCTCTTTTCTTCTTCCTTAAGATGTTGTATGAGAAATCCACATGGGAGCAACGCAAGAAAACCGTGCAGGTAAATGCTAGCCTGGAAAGACAGAGGGAAAACATGCCAAGTAGAGCCCACCAGAAGGACAGCAGTCAGAGCTCAAGAGCCCAGCTTTAAAAGGCATGTGTTCACTGATGTGCTTTAAAATCTGTAATAAACTGTAGTATACTCTGGTAGTAAGGAAGAGTTGAGGCACCTGGAGAACTGGAAGACTATTTGAAGAAGATGATGATACCTACTGATCATGTGAGTCAAGACTTTGGAGTCTTGTCTCCGGATTACATGAGTGGCCTCCAGTGGTGAAGATTTGAATTCAAGGTTGCCAAGCAACAATTTCAGAAGGGCCTCCTTGCCTTTAGAAAATAAATGGGAAACTGGCTCAAGCTGCCTTTATATCTATCTGTCTTGGGTAGCCTCAGCAGTACGCATTAGCTTGGGGGAGGAGTAAGAAAATAGGAGATAGTTTTATTCCTATTTGAATTAACCCATTTATGCCGGAGGTAGCAAATTTTTTTGTGTGAAAAATCAGACCTTGGCAATGACCTTGAGCAGTAGGATATAAATAACTCCCACAAGCTTAGCATTCCAATAATGGAACACTAGGCATACATGGGTTAAGGTTCATTAATATTTAACTGCTTTCCAGTGTCCGTATCAGTAGGTATCATCAGCTTCTTCAAACAGAGTTCCACTTCTCCAAAAGCCTCAACTCTTCCTTACTACCAGTGTATACTATACTTTATTACAGATTTTAAAATTAGATTCTCCTGATCACCAGGAAGTCAGAGGAACCAGGGAACGAGGACTTGCTTTTTCAAATCCTCTTTCTTTTCCAGCATTTCTGCCCTAGCTGCTGGATTTCCAAGCTAATCACCTACAAGTTACACTTCTTTTTCCTGTCACTTCATCTCACATGCATTTCGTGGGCATCTTACTCTATTTATGTGGGGGCTTTGTCCCCCAATGTATAGGGAAGCTCTGCTTGAGGGTGTTGCTAAAGAAAATTCCCAGCCGTAGCTCACAGGAAACAGGAGAGAAGGAATTTTCAAGTCACTGCCAAGGCCCAATTTCAGGATGGATAAAGAGAACATTTTCCTGGTGTCAGTGACTTGGATCTTCTGCCACTGAAAATGTAATGGGCAAGGCTAGGAAGATCTTCAGGTAGTTCTCAGGGTTGTGAAAATCAAGTGAGCTACTAGAAGTAAACATGCTTTATAAATTATGAAATGTTTCACAAATGCAAGGGAGTATTTGTGTCAGAGGCTGGAGGGCCTAAGATTCACCTCTCCTCCCTTCCGTGTTCTGACTGATAGAGAATAGGTATAAAGATAACAGGCCAAAAGGAACAAGTATAGACTTTGTTATGGGTAGAGAAAATACCCACATCCCTTAAAATGCAGAGTCTACTAACATCTGGATTAGAGAACACAGCTTGGAACTGAGGCCAACATGAAACCTTTCTAGTACACTCCTGAACCCAGGCCATAGTATTTCCCTTACAGGTTGACTCCATCTGAGAAACAGGCTCCAAATCCATTTACCCAATTAGCTGTGGGCCTGGGAGTGGAAAGGAGCTCAAGAGCTGTGGTACCCAGATGGCTCACAGCTAAAACCAGAACCCATGGACTATATAAGCCTTGACTAGTCAGCCCACTCTTTCTCCAACTGGGAGGAGGGAATTAGATGAGTAAACAGAGAGGCCCCCAACAATACCCAAGGGAAGAGAGGTCAGAATGCCAATGGAAATGGGGTTGGGGGAGGATAAATTTCTCTCTTTCTCAATACTTCCTGTTGGGGATGATGATATCATAATTTAAATTTCCTGTGCAAAGCAAAGAAACTCATAATTATTTTGGGTAACTGACTTCTCTTTTCCATCCTGGTCTTTCAGTTCCCCTCCCTATATTTGGTTCACTGTGAGTAGTTAGGAACTGTGTTTTCAGCAAAAGCCCAAATTCAGAATCAAGGGTAATAAAGGAGATTAAGAAGCTCCTGATGAATGAGTTAAAAGCAAGAGAAGAATGCATTTCAACAAGTTGTTTGAGAGAGTTATGCTTACTCATTACATATCTGCTTACAGTAACATATATGTAGAGTTATTTCAAAACCTGATTCTTGAAATTCATGTTAAAAATAATTTTGTTATGGACTTAAATTTAATAGCTATAACCCCTTTTTCCTATTGAAACAATTGTTTTTTAACAGATTTTCTCAAGGAGGCAATTATCATATTGTAAAACACAGACTATAATTTTTGTCCAAATATCTGCTAAGTATCTGGCATATGCTACACAACATGAGATATCCAGAATTGAATAAGATATGATGCATCTTCTAAGGAGCCACTACGAGAGGCAATGAAAACAATAATAATATAAAATGAGCTAGATGTATAGAGTTATAATCAAACTGGAACTGAATACATGCTCAGAGTGGGATCTATATATATAGTAATAGAGCGATTACTAGTTTGAGGAGCAGGGATGGGGAGAACTTTGAAAGGAGAGAGAAACTCAGGAAGGACTTCAGGGAGGAGGTGGCATTTTTAACTGAGTCTTTGAAAGGTGGGTATTATTTAGACAATATAGAGGAAAGATAAGATATAATAGACACAGGGAGTAGTGAGAGAAAGACACTGGGTAGGTTGCAGATTAGAAAGAGAGAATGGCTACCGTTGACTAGATTACAGTGCTTGCCAAAGGGAGCAATGATAAAGAGAAAGCTGATTAGAGACGAAATAGCGGAGAGCTCTTCATGGCAGGCAAGGGATTTTGAATGCTGTTCTCCATGGTAGTGGGCCTTTATAACAAAGCCATGAGCAAACTGCAGGGTGTCCTACCTGTTTGGTATGTATGAACCTTGGCTTTGTCTTCCAAAGAACTGGAGGTGGAGGGGGAGGCGATCTGGGGAGCTGTTCTAATTTTCCAGCAGAAGTTGTTATTTGCCTGAGCTAGGACAGTGGGACGGTGGCTGTGAGAACTGCAAGGAGAGGAAGAATGGCAAATGTCTTGTTCAGAAAGAACGATGGCATTTGATATACTTGATGTTAACCTAGTGACAGCCAGGCCCACTTGCTTTAACACAGATTCCCCTCATCTTTGTAATTGGTATTTTTTTTTAAATCAAGAATAAATGTAAAATCATTTAGGTAAATACCAGCTGTCTTCAATCCACTGATTTCCAAGCACTGCCCCATTTTCAGAGCTCAACAACACCTGAGCAACTTGCCCATGAGCTTCAAACCTGGCTCACCACGTCAGCTTGCTGTCCCTTTTTCATTTCTTTCACACATAGAGCTGCCATGTATGATTTCCTTTGCACAAAGGGTTCCATAGCTATAGAATAGTTTGAAAATCGTAACTCATCCAAACTTTATAGATGAAGGGACTGGAAGGATACTGCAATTTCTGGACTTCAGGTCAGATCACAAAAGAAATAGATAATAAATCCCCTTTTCAATATGCTGAATTCCCAATTTCTCTTTCAATGTTGTAACCCTGCTGTGTCATTATTATTCTGTTTTTCATCCTGGCACAATATTAACATCAGAGCTTGATTATAGATTTATCAGTATTCAGATGTGGAAAAATCAATCATTTACAAAAAGAACACCAGTGTTAGATGAAAAGCTGCAGAGCCACTTCTGGGGAAAAGAAGTAGAGATTCTTGCCTGGGTGTTCTCTCTCTTGTTTCATAATTGCTGTGTAGTACCATTTTACTCAAATAGCCAATATTTCATTAACAACTCACATTATAGAGTCAGATTATTATGGATTTTCTGTTTGTGACAGGAAAGTTTGTCTTTCTTAACCAAAATAATTACAAGCCATGAATCCTCATGAGGGTAGATGTTGTTGACATAATAAAAAGATAATTTAGAAATCCAAAAATGGGTCTGAAGGGTCAAAGTGAAAAGATAAGTAAAATGTATTTTCCTTTTAATAAACTCATACTCCCTGAAGACATCTGAGAAATGCTAATAATAGCATACGAATTATTAAATTTCTAAAGATGATTAATGGAGTGCAGCCTTGGCAAAATTTAGTTGCACTCTCTTGGTATGCCTCACATTTTGTGATGACTCTATCGTGTGCTTTCTCTCTACTCCTCACATTGTACCAGAGCTTCTGAAACCCTAAGGTGTGCACAGATCACAGATCGGCTAGACAATTACAACAGGAATGCAGATTCTCATTCAGTATGTCTGAGATGAGCCTGGGATGCAGGTGATGCTGATGGTTCAGGAACTATACTTTGAGTAGCAAGGCTACACATACTGCTCTGCTCTGACCCTGTGGAGTCTGGCCACCTTTACAGGGTTTCCTATATCAATACTGCAAACAATTTTTTTCTCAAACAGTGCTCCCTGATATTCTAGGGAACAGTGGGAATTGCTAAAGAGATAGGGTAAGGTCCGGAAGTAGACTCACACCAATACAGCCAGGATACTACCACTCTGCTAGAGCAGTTCCATTTTTATGGGTTTGACATATAGGCTGACCAACATGGAGAAACCCCGTCTCTACTAAAAATACAAAATTATCTGGGCATGGTGGTGTATGCCTGTAATCCGAGCTACTCAGGAGGCTGAGGCAAGAGAATCTCTTGAATCCAGGAGGCGGAGGTTGCAGTGAGCCGAGATTGTGCCATTGCACTCCAGCCTGAGCAACAAGAGCGAAACTCCGTCTCAAAAAAAAAAAAAAAAAAAAAAAAAAAAAAAAAAAAAAAAAAAAATCGAGAAGCTCCAATGCTTAAAAAGGAAAAAAAAAATCTGAAAATGACAGCTCTAGGCTTTTCCGTCTTCTCTTCATCAAGGAAAGCTACTGCTTGCTGAGAACTTACAGTATGCCAGTCCTACACAAAAGGATTGCCCAAAGTCACACATTTGAGAAGACAAGCTAGGGTCCTAGAGCTGTCTGATTTTACCTAAAGCCTAGGTTGTTCCACATGCACCATTCTTCCTTCCTGTCCTGTTTCTATGCTATGTCCTAGCCTCAGGGGTCTAATACTCTGCTTTCTCTGGTGAGAGTGAGTAACATGAGAAACTATTCAGTATTTGCTAATGGGTTCTGTAAAGAGAGTGGGAGTAAAAGATCAATATACATGTATCAATATATTTCTATATATAGAAGCAATGAAAATTGGAAACTAAAATTTAAAAATATATACCGTTTAAAATAGTTCTAAAAATGGTTATAAATCTAGCAACTGTAACTGTATAATAACCATAACTAACATGCTATATTTGCTACATGTTCAATTACAAAATGCTAATGAAAGAAATCAAAGATCTAAATAAATGGAGAGACATACAGTGTTCATTGTTTGGAAGACTTAACATAATAAAGATGCCAATTCTCCCAAAGTGAGCTATGGTTTTAAGCAATACCAATCAAAATCCCAGCAATTTTTTTTCTGTAGATATAAACAAGTTGGCGCTAAAATTTATATGGGAGAAAAGAAATTAGAAAAACTAAAATAATTTTGAAAAAAAGAATAATGTTGGAGTTCTTTAAGTATAAGTAAAATTTTTAGGACTTACTATAAAGTTACAGTAATCAAAACAGTGGAATGGAATTGGTGAAGAGATAACAAGTGGATCAGAACAAAATAGAGTCCATAAATAGATTTATACAAACATGGCCATTTGATCTCTGACAAAGGCAGTTGACAAAAACCATTCAATGAAGAAAGAATCGTCTTTTCAATCAATGGTTTTGGAACAATTTATCTTTTTATGTAAAAACATGAATTTGACCTAAATTTCACACTTTATGCAAAGATTAACTCAAAATGGGAGCCTAGCTCTAAATATAAAACATGAAACTACAAAACTGTAAGAAGAAAACATAAGAGAAAATCTTTATGACCTGGGGTTAGATGATGAGCCCAAATGACACCAAAAATACCATCCATAAAATAAAAACTGGATATATTAGTCTTCATCAAAATTAAAAATTTTTGCTCTGTTAAGGACATGGTCAAAAGAATGAAAAAATAAGCCACAGACTAAGAGGAAATATGGCAAATTACATATCTTACAAAGGTCTTGTATCGGTATATATAAAGAACTCTCAAAACTCAATAAAAAGATGACAACAACAACATTTACAAATGGGCAAAGGGCTTGAACAGACACTTCACCAAAGAGGATATAAGTATGGCAAATAAGCACATGAAAAGATATTCAACATTATTAGCTATTAGGGAAATGCAAATTAAAACCATGATTCAATACTGCTACATACCTACTAGAATAACTAAGATAAAAATACTAATAATACCAAGTGCTGACCAGGATATAGAGCAACTAAAATTCCCATACATTGCTGGCATAAATGCAAAGTGATATAACTACTTTGGAAAGTGGTTTGGCAGTTTCCTATAAAGTTAACATGTGCTTACTAGCAATCCAGCTCTCCCACTCCTGAATGTTCATCCCAGAGAAATAAAAACTTATGTTCCCACAAAAAGCTGAATATGAAAGTTCGTAGTAGCTTTACCAGTAAAACCATCTAAATGTTCTGTTGCTTAACAGGTGAATGGTTAAACAAATTGTGGTACATTCCTACAATGAAATACTACTCAGCAATAAGAAGGAATAGACTATTGATACGTTCAACAAGTTGGGTGAATCTCAAAGACACTATGCTGAGTAAAAGAAGCCATCTCAAAAGGTTATTTATTCTATAATCCCATTTACATGACATTCTTGAAAAGACAAAACTATAGTAATGGAGAACAGATCAGTGGTTGCCAGGGGTTGGAGGAGGGGGAAGTTGTGACTGTAGAATGACAGCATGGAGGAGATTTTGGGGTGTGACACATGTGTGCTTTTTATGGTGGTAATTACATATATCTACATGTTTTGAAATTCACAGGGCTGCATACCAAAAGGAACAAAAGCACAAAACAAACAAACAAACAAGCAAGTGATGGTGGAAACTATTTTCAAAACTTCCCTGTTCTGGTAAAGACGTTTTCAGTATTTTCAAAATACTTAAAAAATGTAAGTATTTTGTTCTTTTGGATTTTTCTATTCTAATTATGCAAGTAAATTGATGTAGAAAAGCAAGTCTCCTTTAGTTGGTTTGTGAGTACAGATGAGTGTTTTAACACCCAGATTTGCAGGGGGTAAAGGAACTGAAAGAACTGAGAGTGTTCGTGGCTGGTCCATCCAGACTAACAGGAGATAGAATGTGTTACTCTAATGACTAGAAATTTTGTAGATAAGCAAAAGGCATTCTAATTATCAATTACTGTTTATAATGCCTATATCCTCTTCCATTAGTCTTATCTGTCAATGTTAACGAGTCAATATAGATAAGATTATGATCATTTCATGTGAATAACAAAAAGTAATATATTTAAGGACTAAAATTAGGTTGTCAGTTCATTCTATTCCTTTGGTATCCCAAAACTGAGGAGGTGGAGGCTTAGCAATTTGATACTACTGTCCTTAGTGTTAACTGTGAAATTGTAGGTATAACAAACATCTAGGTCAGGAGTTAGCAAACTACAGTTCTGTGGCCCACAAGCTAAGAATGTCTTTCTATATTTTTAAACAGTTGTATGAAAAAGAAAAAAGAAAAAGAAGGAGGAGGAGGAGGAAGAAGAAGAAAGAAGAAAAAGGAGAGGAAGAAGAAGGAGGAGGAGGAGAAGAAGAAGAGGAGGAGGAGGAAATGGCAGAGATAATGTATGTCCCAGAAAGCCAAAAATGTGTACTGTTTGTCCGTTTATAGAAAAAGTGTGCCAATCCCTACTCTGTTCCCAATTTTAAAAACAAATAAATAAAAAGAAAAACAAGCAATTCTCTCAGCCAAGAAGGAATCGATGGGAACTTTTTCAACTTTATAAAGTGGATCTACAAAAAACTACAACTAACACTAACGTCACACCTAATGGTGAAAGTCTGAATGTTTTCCCTCTAAGACTAGGAAAACGTGGCATGGATGTCCACTCTCCCTACTCTATTCAGCATTGTATCAAAAGTTCTTGTCAGTGAAATAAGACAAGAAAACAATAAATGGCATCCATATTGGAAAAGAAGTAACACCGTCTTTATTTGCAGATGACATTATAATCTAAATAGAAAATCCTATGGAATCTGCTAAAAAGCTAATAGAACCATAAGCGAGTTTAGCATAGTTAAAAGATACAACATATAAAAATTAATTATATTTCAAAATACTGGCAACGAACAATTAAACTTTCCTTTTAAAATTTGCAACAACATCAAGACATGAACCACTGGGGGATAAACCCCATGGAACATGGCAGAAAAATATTAAGGAAGATCCAAATAAATTGAGAGATATACTCTTTTCATGAACTATAGGAATAAATATTATTGAAATACTAATTTTATCTAAATTGATGTACAGATTCACAGCAATACAACCGAAATCCAAGCAGACTCTTTTGGACAACTTGAAATTGCTCATACATTTTTATGGAAATGTGAAGGGCCTAGAATAGCCAAAACATCTTTAAAGAAAAGACAAAGTTAGAGGACATACACTACCTGTTTAAAAGCATAAAGGCGAACAAGGAGAGGGAATGGCCCTCACTGTATTTTTTGATGGTGAAGATAAATTGAAATATGTTTTTCAGCTCTCATATTGCATTTTTAGACACACACAGCAAACGGTGAGTGATGTTTATAAATATCATACTATTTGAGAAAATGTCAAAGTAACTGGGAGTATTTAGCCTGGGGAGAAAAGGAGGGGTTTGTTAAGGAGGCCAGATTACTATCTCAAATAATATGAAGGGCTGTTATAATACGAGAGATATTTGAGCCATTCTGTGTAGCTTCTGAAGGAAGAGCCTGAACATACAGAAGGCAAAGACAGACTTGGCTCAGAATGAGGACAAACTTTCTGGAAGCCACCTGTCATGTATGATATGTTGAAACTAGATTACTGTTTCTGAAAGTGTAGTCTGAGGTCTATTTGCAACATAATCTTAGAGAGGTTGTTTAAAATTTAGATTCCTGGGTCATAACATGAACCATTAATTTTAATCTCTGGGAATGGGACCCAGGTATCTGCACTTTAAAAACCTTTGCAGATGAGTTGTGTATTCATTAAATTTGGAAATTGCTGGTTGAGATGACTGACAGGGATTCTTTTGAATTCAAAGAATCTCTAATTCTCCTTTTCCTTTCCTAAAGGTCTCCTTTAATTCATTTTGTTGGGTAAATATGACAGTCTTTCTATAGTTTGCATTTAATTCTTTGTTCCAAACAACTCCATGGCAAATTAAACTTCATAGCATGAACTTTGGGAAATGTTTAATAATGGATGACTCAATGTGTTTTCAGGTGTGATTGTTACCATGGTAGAGCATCAAAATTGCTTACTAATTGCTCTCTTTGCTTTAATGTCAGGATTTCAGCAATGCATGGACCAACTGTAGTCTAATGTGTAGAAAGAAACATCAAAGTGATAGCCCCACCACAGGGTACATTATGGCCACGACATAGACTGTACTGGGTTGTTGACCCAGCCTTTTTTTAAAGTCACAATGTTACAGGAAAGGGGTCCTGATCCAGACCCAAGAGAGGGTTCTTGGATCTCGTGCAAGAAAGAATTCAGGGCAAGTTTATTAAGAAAGTAAACAAATAAAAGAATGGCTACTCCATAGAGCAGTCCTGAGGGCTGCTGGTTGCCCATTTTTATGGTTACTTCTTGATGATATGCTAAACAAGGAGTGGATTATTCATGCCTCCCCTCTTCAGACCATATAGGGTAACTTCCTGACGTTGCCATGGCATTTGTAAACTGTCATGGCGTTGGTGGGAATGTAGCAGTGAGGACAACCAGAGGTCACTCTCGTCGCCATTTTGGTTTTGGTGGGTTTTGACCGGCACCTTTACTGCAACCTGTTTTATTGGCAAGGTCTTTATGACCTGTATTTTTTGCTGACCTCCTATCTCATCCTATGACTTAGAATGCCTTAACCGTCTGGGAATGCAGCCCAGTAGGTTTCAGCCTCATTTTACCCAGCTCCTATTTAAGATAAAGTTGCTCTGGTTCACACGCCTCTGACAACAACTCTTGGCTAGAGAAACCTGCAAAGGAGATCTCTAAATACGGTCCATGAACTAGGGATTACAGTCATAAAAACAGTAACATTTTAATTTTCAAATTTAAAAAGAAACAAACAATTATCACCTGAAATCCAAATATAGACTCATGGCAGGAAGAAACATACCATTTAGCTACATTGCATATACAATTAAATACCTTATAAACATCATTTAAACCATCTCCATCATCACAGCATTCCTGAGTATATAACAGCAGCAGGAAGGATAGGAGCTCTTCCACAAAAAAAAGCAGGGAACAACTTTGCCAATTAACTCAAAAGTGTATTAAAGTGTATTATATACACTTTAAATAGCAAATGCATGCATATCTAAGATTGTTAGGTCTGTGGATGAATTGGTTCTTTCTATCATTATGAATTGGACTTCCTTATCTCTCATAATACTCTTTGTCTTGAAGTCAATTTTGTCTGATATTAATTTGGTTTTACTGGCTTTCTTATATTTAGTGCATGCATGGTACATATTTTTCAAGCCTTTAAGTTTCAACTTCTGTCTTTATACTTAAAGTATCTCTCCTGTAAATAGCATATAGTTGGGTTTTAGTTGTTGTTATTGCTTTTTTTTCCAGTCTGACAATCTCTGCCTATTAATTGGAATAGTTAATTCATTCACATTTCATCTAATTATCAATATGACTGGGTTTAAGTCTATCATCTTTCTGTCTTTTATTGGTCCTCTTTGTTCTTTTGTCTTGTGTGTGTGTGTGTGTGTGTTTGTGTGTGTGTGTGTGTATCAAATAATTTTTAGTATTCATTCTCTTTTCTTTGTTGGCTTCTTATCTATACCTATTTATATCTTTTCCTAGGAATTAATATTAGCCTATCACAGTCTATGTTGAATTAATATTGCACTACTTCATGGATAATGTAAGTACCTTGCAACACAGTACAATTCTATTTATACCTTGGCCCTTTTTTTGTGCTATTGTTGTCACATATTTTACTACTACTTATGTTATAACCCTCCATAACATATCTTTTGTTTTAACTAACAAACTTAGAAAAAATAGTATTTTATAATTACCCACATATTTACCATTTCCAGTGCTCCTCCTTCTTTCCCATAGATCTGAATTTCCAGTTGATATCATTTCCCCTTTGAAGAACTTTTAGCATTTTTAGATTTAAACCTTTTTAAAATGTAAAATCTTTAGCATTTTTTTATAGTCAGTTCTCCTGGTGCAAATATTCTCAGCTTTTATCTGCTTGAGAATGTCTTTATTTTGCTTTAATATTTACGAATATTTCACTGGGTATAACATTCTAAATGATGAGATTTTTGTTTGTTTGTTTGTTTTTTGAGACAGAGTCTCACTCTGTTGCCTAGTCTGGAGTGCAGTGGCACAATCTCGGCTCACTACAGCCTCTGTCTCCCGGGTTCAAGACATTCCCTTGCCTCAGCCTCCTGAGTAGCTGGGACTACAGGCACATGCCACCACGCCTGGATAATTTTTTTGTATTTTTAGTAGAGACAGGGTTTCACCATGTTAACCAGGCTGGTCTCAAACTCCTGACCTCAAGTGATCCACCCACCTTGGCCTTCCAAAGTGCTGGGATTACAGGCGTGAGCCACCGCATCTGGTCTAGATGATGAGCTTTTAAAAGCTGTCATTCCATTGTCTCCTGGCTTTCATTGCTTTTTATTCTAATTATTGTCCCTGTATTTAATATGTCTTTTTTCTCTGTCTGTGTTGATTCTTTTTTCTTTGTCACTGGTTTTCAGTAGTTTGTCTGTGATGTCTAGTATTATTGCATTGTAGAAAGACAATGTGGTTGTGTTATTGATTCTTTAGAATTTCTTGGGACTTCTTTTGTGGTCTGATATGTGGTCAGTGTTTTCTATGTGTGCTGGAAAGTAATGTAAATTCTCTGTTTCAGGAATACATATTTCCATATAGGTCTCCTTTAATCTGGCTTGTTAATTATGTTAATTATGGTGTTTAAAATTTCTATACCCTTATCAATATTTGATCAGGTTCTGAAAGAGGCATTCAAAAATATCTTCTATTAAGGTAGATTTGTCCAATGTATTTGATAAGCTAGGAGTCTATTTTGTTAGGAACATAGACTCAGCATTGCTATTGATTCCCTGTGAATTAATCTTTAGTCATTGAATCATGACATTCTTTATTCCAAATTAAGCTTTTATGCCTTAATATTGCTTTCCTTGCAATGTCAGTCTTCATCTATTTTGTCTTTTTCCATATCTTTCAACCATTAAGCATTATCATGTTTTAGGTATTCCTCTTAAAAACTGCACATAGATGAATTTTATTTTCTAAAAATAATCTGAGGCTCTCCATTTTTGAACACAGTTTAATCTGTTTACATTTACTGAGATTACTGATATATCTATACTTTTTCTACTATATATTTTTTCTGTTTATTATGCCTTTTCTTAGCTTATTTTTTCTCTTTCCTGCTCCTTATTAGAGCAATCTAGTGTTCTTTCTTTTTTAAAAACTTTTATTTTAGGTTCAGGGGCACATGTGCAGGTTTGTTATATAGGCCCACTCATGTCACCAGGGTTTTTTGTACAGATTATTTCATCATCCTGGTACTAAGCCTAGTACCCAATAGTTATTTTTTCTGATCCTCTCCTTCCCCCCACCCTGCCCCCAACAGGCCTCAGTGTGTGTTGCTCCCGCTAATGTGTCCATGTGTTCTCATCATTCAGCTCCACTTATAAATGAGAACATGCAGTGTTTGGTTTTCTGTTTCTGCGTTGGTTTGCTAAGGATAATGACCTCCAGCTCCATCCATGTTCCTGCAAAGGACATGATCTTATTCTCTTTTATGACTGCACAATATTCCATAGTATATATGTGCCACATTTTCTTTATCCAATCTGCCATTAATGGACACTTAGGTTGATTCCATGTCTTTGCTATTGTGAATAGTGCTGCAGTGAACATTTGCGTGCATGTGTCTTTATGATAGAACAATTATATTCCTTTGGGATTTTGCTTAGCGATGGGATTGCTGGGTCGAATGGTAGTTCTGTGTTTAGCTCTTTTAGGATTCACCATACTGCTTTCCACAATGGTTGAACTAATTTACACTTCCAACAACAGCATATAAGTGTTCTTTTTTCTCCACAACCTTGACAGCATCTGTTATTTTTTGACTTTTAATAATAGCCATTCTGACTGGTGTAAGATGGTATCTCATTATGGTTTCGATGTGCATTTCTCTAATGATCAGTGATATTAAGCTTTTTTCTTCATATTTCGTTTCATTTCTTCTTGTTGGACACATGTATGTCTTTTTTTGAAAAGTGTCTGTTCATGTTCTTTGCCCACTTTTTAATGGGGTTGTGTGTTTTTTTCTTGTAAATTTAAGTTCCTTATAGATGCTGGATATTAGATCTTCATCAGCTGCATAGTTAGCAAATATTTTCTCCCATTCTGTAGGTTGTCTGTTTACTCTGTTGATATTTTCTTTTGCTGTGAAGAAGTAAAACAATCTAGTGTTCTTTAATCTTTTTTTCTCATGTAAAAGAAATCTTACATTTCCCCCTATTCTTTGAGAGTTACTCTTAAATTTTGGAAAGTATACTTGCTTAAAGTCTAAAGTAAACCTAAGTCTATCTTCCTCCTAAATAATTAAATGAACTTGGACTTTGTAATTTTAGTCTCTCTTAATCCCTTTGTTCCTGTTGTTGTCATCTAGCATTTCAGTTACTTGCTATTTACATAAGCCCTTAACTGAACCTCTTTAAAACAAATGGTGCTTCTTAGAGTTACAAACATGTTTACAAATTTCTTTGTTCATCATTATTCCTTCTTGCACCCCACTTTGTATTTTGGGATTAAATTTCCTTTTTCCAGAAGTATATATATTATGAGTTCTTTGGTGAGGTCCTCAAGTTGATAAATTCTCTCAACCTTTGTTTCTCTAAAAATGCCTCTTTATTTCACCCCACCTTCGAAGAGTAATCTAGTGTGGTATATTATTCTTAGTCAATACCTATTTTCCCTAAGCATTTTGAAGATAATATTTTGTCATCTCGTGGCATCTGTCATTGCTAATATGGAGTCTGCTGTCAGTTTAATTTGCAGTTTTCTACATGGACAATCCCAAATTATTTTATAAACTTTTTATA
Source organism: Pongo pygmaeus (assembly GCF_028885625.2). NCBI lineage: Eukaryota > Metazoa > Chordata > Mammalia > Primates > Hominidae > Pongo > Pongo pygmaeus. The sequence continues at coordinate 86,588,789 of NC_072379.2, forward strand.
TTCTTTTATTCCACACATTCCTAAGCAGTGCCTCTTAACCTTTTTTTTAAAGAAGGGGTTTTGCAGAGTCCTGTGAGAATCTGATAGCTAAAGTCACCCACACATTCCCCTCCATACAAGATCAGGAGGTTCAGAGATCACTTGAAGTCTATCTTTGAATCCTCTTAAGAACTTCTGCTGAGAATTGCTCTAAAACAAACAAAAAGTATTCAAAAAATATATTTGCTAAGTTAATTAATTAATGGTCATAGGGTCTGGATGGAGATCTGGATGGGTGAATAAATGAATCCTGGATAATCCTAGGGAAAAGTCATGATTTCAGACATCCTACCTGTTACTCCTGTTAACATTACTGATGGCTATTTCTTAATCGATTAATGCAGATGCTATAATTTGAATACAAAAATGAAATGAATATCACTTCTTAGAGATATATTTATACTTCAAGGTGACAATTTGACTATTAATAAAAATACCCTGCTGAAAAGATAAACAGTGTTTGCTTTTTAAAGTTTGCAGAGCATTTCCATATACATTCTTTGAATTCATTTGATTATCAAGTAAACCTAGTGAGTTAAATATTTTTGTCTTCATTTTTTGCAACTGAGAAAGCCAAAACCGTGGAGAAAATTTTAGTGATTTACTTAAAATTTTATAACCAGCTAGCTGGATTCAATGCAGGTTTTCATTTTATTCTCTCTAATTTCTCTTTGCCTGCTCTTCTTACATTCTCCATTCCCCTGCAACTTAGTCATTTTGGGCTCCTATAACAAAGTACCATAGGCTGGGTGGCTTTTAAGCAACAGAAATTTATTTCTCACAGTCTGGAGGCTGGAATTCTAATCTCAGATTCTAGTGCGGTCAAGTTCTGGTGAGGGCCTATTTCCTGATCTGTAGATGGCCGTCTCCTTACTGTGTCCTCATGCAGTGGAGGAGATAGAGAGCTCTCTGGGGTCTCTTGTATAAGGGCACTAATCCCATTCATGAGGACTCCACCCTCATGACCCAATTATCTACCAAAGGCCTTACCTCCTTATACCATCACATGGTAGGCTTAGGATTTCAATGTATGAATTCTGGGGGACACAAATATTTAGTCTATGGTACCCTTGCCTCAGAGCTGCTAGACACCAGTAAGAGGCTATAAGAATTTTTATGCCCCAGCAAGGGCAGCCATATATTAAGAAGCAGGGCATCCCCAGGGCTCCAAAGTGCTACCTCAGACCAGGGCAGCGCTTGAGCATGCTCCACTTGGACTAAAGAAAAAAGAAAGAATCCACCTGGGGTGATTCTCTGGGATGCATGCTGTGGGTGCATGCATCAGAGCTGGAGAGGAACACAGAGTGGGCGATAAACATCCAAGGAGGCTTCTCCTACCCACTAAATGATCTCGAATTATGACTGCTCCCTCCATTAGGCTGTGTCTCTGATCCTATCCTTTATTCACTAAGTCATATTGTTGGGGTCCTTTCCATTAGACCTACTGTCCACTCTTCTCCTTACTCTACACTGCCCTTTAAAATTTAGCCTGTATCAGTTAGAATTCTTCAAACCATTTATCCCAGCTTTCCTCTAGCACTGGTAGGGTGCAAGTTGGTACAACCTTTCAGGAAAAGTGTTTGGTAGTATCTAACACAGCTGAAGATATGCACACCCCACAACACAGCAATCCCCTTCCTAGAGACCTGACTGAAATGTGCTCATATGTTCACCAAGAGATATGGACAACACCATTCACAGCAGCTTTATTCATAATATCACCAAACTGGAAACTATCCAAACATCATCAATAGTAAAATGATAGATAAATTGGGGTAGTATATTTACTCAATGGGATGCTATACAACAATGAGAATAAGCAAATTACAGTATAGATGAATCTTACAAACACGGTGAACAAAATCAGCTACACAAAAGAGCACACACTGTATGATTTCATTAAAATTTAGCACAAAACTGATAAAATTAGTCTCTACTGATAGAGGTTAGGACAGTAACTACCCTTGGAGGGAACAAAAACAAAAAGAAGGGATAATGGAGGCTTTTGGGGTCCTGGTAATATTCTGTTTCTTGCTCTGGGTGCTGCTTACATCAGGGTGCTCAGTCTGCGGACTGTGCAATGATGATATATTTACTTCTTTATATGCATATTATGTACCTAATAGGGAAAATATTTATCTCTGCCCAAACTTAATTTAAATATACCTTTTTAAGTCTTATATATACCACACAAATGTACATTGATTTGAAGGCCCTTATTCATTCCCTCAAAAAAATCAAAGTCGCTATTGTTATCTACCAGCTGGGGCAGGAGCTATGCCTTTAACTTGTTCATGTCATGAGATGTTATGTTAGTGTCCTCCCACCAAACCACACCAAGATCAGTAAAGGAATTATGTAAATACAATAGGCAGCACTGATGAAACAGCAATTATATATCTTAGCAGCTGTGTGCTTCTGTTCATGTTAGATAATTAGCCAGAAAATTGTTTGCATAATGATTTTATGAAGCGTTTGGTGATTTAACCATTTAATTCTGAAGACTTATCCAAAAGTCATTAAACCATTTAAAGTGGTAGAGATCACAGTTGGTGCTATTTCAGCAAACTTAACAAAACCCAAATGGCTTCAGAATTCCATGGATCTCTTCTGTGTAACCAATCATTGCAGCTGGCAGGTCTGTGCTGGCTTTTGCTTTTTAAATTTTTATTATTTTCCCTCTAAAGGAGATGTGTGTCAACTCTGTTAAAATGATATACAACCAAAATGAGTTCTTGGGCCTGCCACTACGCTTTCTGATTAGATGAAAGTACACATGAATCACTGCCTTGGTTATTAGATCCATGTGCTTCATTCCTTATTTGTGAATAGGAGACATTAAGAAAGAGAAATCAAGAGAGGTTACAAAGGCAGAGGCAAAAGCAAAGAAGGGAAAATTGACCTTGGAGATTTGTTTGAAAAATACTTCTGGCCCACCAAAAGTGTAGCCAACTTTATAACATTTTGGTAGCTTTTCTGCACGTTGCTAACGTCATCATAACAATATAGTTGATGACATAAAGCTTCAGTAGGGAATATTTTGTATTCCTTTTTCTTTTGACTTACAGGAAAAACTCAATGCTTTATATCTGGCAAGATACTGAGGTAAGCCATTGATGGAGGCATTGGGATTGGGGTCTGAATACTTGTACAGTATTTAAGTCCTAACTAGGTCCCTCTCGTAATGTATAACCTCTCAAAGGCTCAGTTCTTGCTTCTCAAATGGGAACACTGGAAGCAATTAGAGTGGAGCTTAGAGTTCAGATTAGAATCAAACTGCATATGCTCACATCTCAGCTCTGCTCTTACTAGCTGTATGACCTCAAGCTTGCTGTCACTTAACCTTGCTGCACCTCTGGCTAATTTTAACAATATCTGACTCATCTAGTGGTTGAGGATTCATCTTGTTCAGTTGTGCTACAATAACAAAATACTGAGACTGAATAATTTACAGACAACAGAGGTTTATTTCTTACAATTATGGAGGCTGAGAAGTCTAAGATCAAGGTGCAAGCATTGGGTGTCTGGCAAGGGCCTTCTTGCTGCATCCCTACATGACAGAAGAGATGGAAGGAATGAACTGGCCCTTTCAAACCCTTTTTTTTTTAAATTGTACTTTAAGTTCTGGGATACGTGTGCAGAATGTGCAGGTTTGTTACAGAGGTATACATGTGCCATGGTAATTAAACCCTTTTATAAGGCATTAATTCCATCCATGAGGGTGTTGTTTTATGACTTAATCACCTCCCAGAGCCCCACCTCTTTATACTATGCCCATTGGCAATTAAGTTTCAACATATGAATTCTGGGGGACACATTCAGACCATAACAGGATTAGATGAATTATGGGAACACATATGGGAACTCTAAGAGCTGCCTGGCACAGAATAAGCACTTTATAAATGATTCCTATTGTTATTTTTACATCTGTTGTTTGGGAAAATAAAATAACATTTTCTGTGTGAAAGTGCGACTTAAACTGTAAATTTTAGAAAAGATGATTCCCGTAATCCTGTAATTTGTCTAAGGATGACCTATTTGTGATTCCCTAGGGAAAAAGTCAGAAGTTGAAAATTAAATATACTAAACACAAGTTCAAATTAGTGTATCTTAGGGAAGAAAACTCAACTGCACAGCCGCCATCAATTAATTAAATCTTCACAAGAGCCCAGTGCAGGCACAGCTCAGCTGGAAGATAGCAACTGAACAGTTAAATCTAGGAAGGGAACAAAAGATGGGCAACTATTGTTCAAGAAACAGAGGGTCTGCCATTTTTAAAGTTACCCCTTGGGAGTCACTGCTAATGGGTATGGGCTTCTTTTTAGAGTGATGAAAGTGTTCTAAAATTGATTGTGGTCACGACTACACAACTCTGTGAATATACTAATTCCATCAAATTGTACACTTCAAATGAATGAATAGTATGGTATGTGAGCTATATCTCAATAAAGCTATTTTTTTTAAATCCTACCCCTCGAACTTCAATTCATATCACAGGTTTCTTTTTTAAGAAACACATGAAAAGAGAATGCATTTGGCCTCTTCTGGAGTGGTGAGGCTGCTGGCACCCAGGCTGAGCTCAGCAGCTCCTGCTCTGGCCTTCTAGGTGATGATGGCAGGTACTGCAGAGCCTGGCAGCCTAAAGTCCCCACCGGACCATGAGCACACAGAAAAGAATGTCAACTTCTTCTTTTTTTCTTTTTTTCTCATTTGTTTATAAATGAGAGCAGGGTTTGAAAGGAAAAGGCTGACCCCACGGGTGTGTGTCCTGCTCATTACGTCAGGTGGCAGTCGGATGGAAAGAGCAGGGGCCAGCACCCAGGGGACTGTGGTGGTGGGCAGCCTCCCAAATGGGACAGGAGTTCCTCTTGAGGAGAGACGTCTGTCTGTCTGTCGTGTTTATGGTACAACCTCTCCCAAGCTGTTTGCATTTCCATAGGGTCTTTTGAAGGATAAAGAGACTGGGCTCTTGTGTGGTAGCAGGAGGTCATTCCAATACTCACTCTAGTCTCCCATTCAGACAGGGGCTCAGAGCTTTGGCTTCTGCCGGAGGTGAAAGTTAGTGACTTCCAATGTAAACAATGAGAAACCATCAAAAAGAGATCCACAGACATGAAAAAAACAAAAGCTCTGCAGGTAAAGCCCCCCAAACAAAGCACCAGACCCCATTCTCAGGGCATAAGACTAGATTCTCTGGAGGCTACCAGGGGCCCAGTTTGTCCCAACTTCCAAATTGGAGGACTATTTGAAACATTTCTTTCCCAGTGAGAGTGGAAGGAATCTTTAAAGACATAGTGAGCTCCTAAGACACCCACAGAGAGCAAGCCTGGTCTCAGGGTATCAGGGCCCTGTCATGGGGGGTTGCCTCGTGTGCCACAAAGTACACCCTTCTTATATGTGGCTTTCTGGGGAGATGAGCTTTAATTAATAGTATATCTTTGTTGTGTTTAGCCAAACGTCACAAAAGTGTCAAATTCTAAAATGTCTTAAAAAATAAAACTAGTGGGTACAAGTTTGAGGAGGAACACAATGTTTACATGGTCCCAAAGTATCTCTCCACAAGATTTTTATTAATTACAAAGAGAACAATAACATCAAGAATAGGAAAAACTAGGCTGGGTGCCATGGCTCATGCCTATAATCCCAGCACTTTGGGAGGCTGAGGTGGGAGGATCACTTGAGGCTAGGAGTTCGAGACCAGCCAGGGCAATATAAGATGACTATCTCTACAAAAAATAAAAAATTAGCCAGGTGTGGTGGTGCATGCCTATAGTCCCAGCTACTTGGGGATGCTGAGGCAGGAGGATTGCTTGAGGCCAGGAATTCAAGACTGCAGTGAACTATGATTATGCCAATGCACTCCAGCCTGGGTGACAGAGCATGACCCCATCTCAAAAACACAAAACAAAACAAAAAAAATCTAACATGATAAATTGACATCAAGTGTGATAATACACTGAGAAAGAGCCAACATATCTTCTGTGATATTCCTGCCAAATATGTGTAACCTGAAAATAGTTATGAAGGAGCATTAGGCAAACCCAAATTAAGGGACATCCTATAAAACAGCTGGTTTATATTCTTCAAACATGTTAAGGTCCTAAAGGACAAAATAAAAAAAAAAAAGGAAGAGTTCAAGAATAAAAGAGACTAAAGAGATCCAAGGCAATGCCTGATCCTAGATTGGATCCTTGATCCTTTTGCCATAATGTCTATTGCTGGGACAGTAGTGATTTGAATAAGGTCTAAAGATTAGATAACAGTGTAGCAGTGTTAACTCCTTAATTGTAATAATTGTACTGTGTTTATGTAAGAAAAGCACCCTTGTTTTTTTTAGGACATATACACTGACGTATTTAGGGGTAAAGAGATATGATATCTGCAACCTGTTCTCAAAAGATTAGACAATAGTAATGATGACAATTACATATAATTAGAGAGAGAGAATGAGAAGGCAAAACTGCTAACCTATTAACATTTGAAGAATCTGAGTGAAGGATACATAGGATCCTTTGTACTATTATTGCAACTTCTTTGTAAGTTTGAAATATTTCAAAATAAAATCCTTTTTTAAAAAACATTACATTTTCCAGGAGAAAAAAGTGAAATGAATTCTGCATGGCTTTTGGAGTCTTTACAGACAAAAATGAGTTTTGTCTGTAAAGACTCCAGAAGCGGGATGCAGATTTGGATAAAGCAATGCTTCTGGAGGCTCCCCATGCTGCACTGGATCTCTGTTGGAGCTTTGGAATTCCAGAGGTCTCTTCCACATGGCTGCTCTGTCGGTTGCCAAACTCATGCTTCCCTGAAGGGAGATTATCTGTTTAATGGTTAGGAGAATGCGTAACACTCCCTTGACACTCAACATTTGGAAATAATATCTAATGTGATAGAGAGTCTGGGTACCCTGTCCAAGGAAATTATTTCCCATCCTCCTGTGCAAGGCATCGAAGAACTATTGTTTGGACTATTAAGATAATGAGATGCAGATGAGAACTTAAATTACAATGCTATATATAGACTCTTGAAATGTTTTCTTACTGGATTTTAGCTACCTCTGTCCTTTTCTTGCCTAATTTTCTCTTTACTTGTTTTATGTTTATGAGTTCATTAGCTGCTATCGTCATGACACTGTAGGAAGATGCTTAAGGACTTTGTCATTTGTCGTTTGCCAAACGCTTTTAGAAACTTCAACATATCATTCTGCCCCCTCCACCTCCTCCACCCAGCCGCCACTCCCTACCCTCCTACCCCAAGTCATATTTCTAACTGGTGAAAAAAAAAAAAATAGAGAAAGGAAGGGAAGGAAAGAGAAGAGAATTAACAAGTGATTTACATCAATATCTCATTTAATCTTCGCACAATCTTGGAAGGCAGGTGGCAATATTTATTGACAGATGGAACTGAAATTCTAAGAAGTTAAAAAGTGGCCAATGCCTTACAAACCACACAGAGAACAGCGAGATTCAATATTGAAGTTTTTCTATCTCTGGAGCCTATGGTGTTTCCACGTTACTATTTAATACCAATAAAATCTCATTCACCGAGTTCTCTTTAAAAATAACATTTTTGAGCTGGGCATGTGGCTTATTCCTGTAATCCTAGCACTTTGGGAGGCCAACGGGGGTGGATCACTAGGTCAGGAGATCAAGACCAGCCTGGCCAACGTGGTGAAACCCTGTCTCTACTAAAATTACAAAAATTAGCCGGGCGTGGTGGCAGGCGCCTGTAGTCTCAGCTACTCAGGAGGCTGAGGCAGGAGAATTGCTTGAACCCGGGAGGCGGAGGTTGCAGTGAGCCGAGATCGTGCCACTGCACTCCAGCCTGGGTGATGGAGCGAGACTCCATCTCAAAAACAAAAAAACTCAAACAAACAAAAAAAAACTTTTTTCCCCTAATTCTGAGGAGATTATATAGCAGAAAGCACAGAAAACTTAGAAAACACAGAAAAGCACAGTAAACAAAATTCAATAATTCTATCACCCATAGTTAATCTTTTTGCATTCTTGATAATGATTACATTTTAAAACATCATTCATGAGCTAACAAATGTTTGGAAAACTGTTTTTAAAAATTTTTTATTCTTATTTTTAGTAGTCTTATGACTCAATATACAATTATTTTTCTATATATTTATATTATTATTATGTTTACCACGAGTAAAATTTTAGAATCTCAAAAACATTTAAATTGTCTATCTTCAATGGTAATATGTTTTTTCTTAATATTTTTCAAAAGCATGACCTTATGAATATTACTTACACAGGACAATTTAAACATCTTCTAACTTGCTAACAATACTAATATTAATGTTGATGTAAATAAAGTGTTTATGGTGACATAAAGCTAGAGAAAAAAAAATTAAAACAAAAGAGTCCCTAATGTTATAGATGGAATTTTATCCTCCCCTCAAATTATTCTGTTGAAGCCCTACCCCCCACCACCTCAGAATGTGTCTGTATTTGAAGACATGGCCTTTAAAGAAGTAATTAAGTTAAAATGAGGCCATTAGGGTGGGCCCTAATCCAATCTGAATGGTGTTCTTATAATAATAAAAGGAAATTAGAACACGCCAAGGAAGACAACCAGGGATGTGCAGGCACAGAGAAAAGGCCATGTGAGGACACAGCCAGGAGGGGCAGCCATGTGTGAGCCAAGGAGAGGGACATCAGGAGAAACCAAATCTGTGGACACCTTGATCTTGGACTTCCAGCCTTCAGAACTGTGAGGAAATACATTTCTTTTGTTTAAACCACCCATTGTACGGTATTTTGCTATGCGAGCCTGAGCAGACTAATAGACCTAATAATATGTGCCCTTCTCATATTTTCAGAGCACTTACATTTCTTATTTTAATCACTTATTTAGTTTTTTGTCTTTTCTGTTAGCCTGCCAGCTGTGTGCAGGTAGGGGCAGTGTCTGCCTTGATAGCTACTATTTATCAAGAGTTTTACTTCCCTTACCACATTTAACCTCACCCTAAGCGTGGGGTAAGTATCTTTATCTTCATTCCACAACTGAGGGCTTGAAGCATGGAGAGGTTAAATAACTTACCCAAAATACCAGCTGCAGTTGGACCTGCACATAGTGTTTGGAACATAACAGCACCCGATATACGTGGGTTGAATAAATGAATGAATAAATAAGTTAAGTTATGGAAGCAAGATTCAAATACAGGTGTGTCTGACTCCTGTGCTCATGCTTCTAAACCTGCACTGTCTTCTGCTTGGATACAAGCCTATTATCAGGGCTGCTACTGTGCCAGGGACACCATAAGCACTCAAAAATGCCTGTTAAATAAATAAATGACTGAATGAGTCACAACCTGTCTGAACTGTAGTTTCTCATGAATAATACCACCTACTTTCATCTTGCAGTTGTCATAGGGTATAAATAGGACATGAAAGGCAAATGAAAACTTCATTCTTATTATCACCTTATTTTAAAATTATTAATAGCACAGTCTTCAGAGTCACACTGATCTGGGTTTGAAACACAGGATGAACATTTAATGGCTGTGTGACCTGGGACACATTATGTAATCTCTGTGTGCCTCAGTTTCTTCATCTATAAAGTGGAGATGATTGCACTTACTTCATAAGGTTATTGAAAGAATAAATAATACCTATTACACATAAAGCATTTAGCATTAATGAATGGTAGCTGCTTTATTATTTTTAAACTAAAGCACAAAGTTTAAGAAAAGTCTAATCTTATTGATAAATAAACCAATGAGAATTAAACAGTTCCTCTCACTACAAATTGGTAAGAGCTAAATCTCCTATAGCACTGTAGAACTGGTATGTCATTTGAGAGGAATTCCATAGCAAGTGTCCCCTGTCCCCACTGGCCCCAGACACCCCTGAGAACAGAGTTTCTGAGAGAAGAGGGTACATTCCCAAGCCTTCCTGGTCTTGGGAGCAGTGGCCATAAGCTGAAACCAAGATGGCCTTGTCACACACACTAAATCCAACAAGACACTACTATTTAAGGAGAAGTTTTAAAAACAAACAAAAGACCACTTCTGAGAACTTCCTTTCTACTTTTATGTCCAGGCCAATGATCCCTAATTTTGTGCATTTATGGCTTACATAAAATGTTGCAAGCTCTCCTGACCATGAGCATTTGGAGAGTCTCCCATCATTAATGAAGATAGTAGCACCAGGGAACCCATGGTTCAGAAGTCAGGCTAATTAAAAATAGCACCACATTTATTGGTGGTAACAATCCAAATCTAATATTGGGTATTGTGCCCATTTCAAACAAATTAAATTTCAGGGGGAAAAAGTGCATTTTAGGTAATCCAGGCTGGAACCTTTTTTTTTCAGGTATGAGATCTCCTCCATCTGACAGGGATATGGAAATATCAACTTTCTGAACTAAAGAATAAGATGAGCTACATGACCTTGAAAGTCCCTTTTAACTAAAGGCTTAATGATAGGAGGGTCTGTGTTTGTGTTTATTTGTTCCACCTGTGCTGCTAACCTGGCTTTCTAAACTGGCACTCGGTTTTTATGTATCCAAAAAAAGCACTGATGAAAACACCTACACAGTGATGAAAGGAAATTTTGAATATGACACCAATACATCAGTCCTTCTCAGCTACCTTGTCTAAACAGCATACATAGTGGTCAAGAGAATGTTCAGGGCCAGACAGTCCTAGAACTGAGTTTGAATTCTACTACTTTCTAGCTGTAAGATATTGGGCAGGTTATTAAATCTCTTTAGATCTTCTTCCCTCCTCTGTATAATCAGGGCAATTATAAATAATCATTGAAGATAATTTAATGAGACAATGTATACAAAGTGTTTTGCACAGTTCCTGACATATGGTAAGTGCCTAACAAATGTTTGCTCTTATCCATAAATGCTGGGATCAAAGTGGGTAGATAGTATCCCATAGTGAAACAATATAAGTTCTGGAGCAAGACAGGAACAGGTCAAATCTTGGCATGGTTTTTCTACTTACAAATTTTGTGATTTCCTGCAAGTAACAAACTACGAGCCTCAGTGTCTTCACCTGTAATTATTCAAACCCAGATCTGTTTGACTCAAAAGCTTATGCTTTCAATTACTACGCTACAGGGGTGAACATGATACCTGCAGGGTTGATATTTGTATAACCCTTTGTAGTGAAATTGACATCTAGAATAAACTCAAGTAGTAGTAGAAATAGCAGTAATTATTGCTTCCGTCATGCTCTTCTTCATCTTTATCATTCAGTGGCCTAGGATGCAACTGTAAGGTAAAGCCAGGCTATCTGAGAAGGTGATTGGGGTTGAGCTGATAGAGACCCAGCATAAGGCAGCCCGGGTAGCAGAGTAAGACCCAGATGGTCATTACCCCTCCAGTTCAGGTTGTCCATTCATTCAGTGGAGATAATGGCAGGGGAAAGGAGTATCACAGGTTTGCTTGTGTGTTGCTTCCTCTGATGGAGAAATGTCTATGAAAACCAGGAAGGTCTCTTCCAGCTTTTACATTCTCAAATTTGATATCTAATGAAACCACCATTCAGAATACTCTGATTCTGAGCCACTTAACCTCTCCAACCCTGTTTTGTCATCTCTCAAATGGTGGTAATACTATGTACCTCCGTGCTCCTGGCAGGGGACACTTACTCCTGTGTGTCCTGAATGCCTTGGGCAGTGCCTGACCTTAGCTAGGGTGAGGACATAATTTCATGCTTGTTGAATACTAAAGAAATGGTGGGGGCAGAGGCAAGGGTATAGATTCCTGCAGAGGCATCTACCCTCTTACTGTTAACAAACAACTCCTTTTGGATAAATCAAAACCCAGAACTGAGGCCACTCACCAGCTCTCTTGCTGTGAAAGCCCTGCAGCTCCCCACAGAAGAAGTCTCTTTAAGAGTGAAGAATGCCAAGCATGTCTCCATGCTCTTAGGTGCAGAGGAAACTGGCCTGCAAAGTTTGAAAAATGATGCAAAAACTCAGCACCTCTGAATTCCCCAGAGGAAAGCCTGCTCAGCTTCCTCTCTGGTGCTTACCAGATTGGAATGTGATACCCAGGAGTGGCTTTTTGCTTGACCATAACAGCAAGGTCCAGCCCCCTTAAGTGTTTCTCCATGCTGTCCAGCAGCCAGCCACTGGAGTTTTTTGTTTTTGTTTGTTTGTTTGTTTTGCATTAATGAAACTGTAGCCTCTGGTTTTGTGTTTCTACTTCACATTTTCCCTTCCTCCCCAGTCCACATCGTCATCATTCATTGCCTTTATTAACGGCCCATTTGCTGGGCATTTGACTGTCTGTGCATGACAGTGGATAGGCACCACTTCATCTCCAACAGATAGGAAATCGCTCCCCACACATAAGACCCAATATGGTCTTACCTAGTTCCCGATGTCCCCTCCCTATCAACACACACACACACACACAGACACACACACACACACCCCAGTCTCACAGTTCACTATTTTCAGCTGGTTAATATACAAATGTTTAACTAGAGATTGAGAGCACATTAAAGCCATTTTTAGTCCAGATTCTCCTGCCAATTCTTTAGGGATGGTGGAGTCAGAAGCAGGCCCTTGGAATACATTTGTTTCTGGAGGGTGGCTTGTAAGAAGGAAGGCTGAGACAAAGATCTGGAATAAGAAGCAAGCCTAAAATACACCATTATGAGAAGATGTGGGGAAGGGAGTGTCTTTAAAGTCACGCTACCTTCCTCCAGACCCAGCCTGCCTCTGCCTTTGAGATTATTTGCAATAGGATCAAGATTATCATTCCTAAAATTCAGCACAAATAGAAACAACATTGAAAATAAAGTCAATGTGGGTGACAGCATTTCTTGAGGCAAAATCTTCCATACCAGATACGAGAATGTATGTCCCCGTTAGCCAAGGCCAAACAGTTCTCAGGGCTGCATGAAACCAAGGCGTGGGTGCAGCTTTAGAGGGACAGTTCTTGAGCTCTGGTCACAGCTTCCCATCCACACTGCCCAGTGTACTTGGAGACATCCCTGAAGGAGGTGCAGGCCAACAGGGAGCCCCTGCTGGCTTGACCTCATGCTCCCAAAAACATGCAGTAGCATCAGGACTGGAAAGGTAGGGAAGAGCAAAATTGAGAAAGAGAAAATAACTTTCTTCTGGTAAGAAAATAGATTTTCTGTTGAACTGCTCTTAGAGTGTCCACAATCTCATTATTGATTTCCTGGGGCAAAGCCTTGGGTCGCAATGTTTTTGTTTCTAATGCAGCCTCACGATCCTCTTACCACACCTTCATCTGGGTGGATGGCAGTGCCATCTTAACCCTGATTTCCTAATGGCATATTTCTTCTTATTGCCCTTGTGTGAAATGACAGTTCTCTTTTTGGCTTGGTTTCCAAGGAGCCGGAAATCCTGCTGTCTGACTTCTTGAACTAATGAGTTCACTATTGGGACAGCACAAACAAAGACTGGTGCTTGGGAGATCTTGGCTCACTTTCAGAGAATGTTGTTTCTGAGAGTGCCTTAAACAATGATCAGAGGAAGACAGCAGAGAGCTATAAGAAGAATTATGTGTAGTCATTTGGGGTGGAGAGATGGGAAAAGCTTAAATAATTTGGGGAGTCCCTAAACAACATAACTAAAGCTTCCAATACACAAAGATGCCTAAATTGGTTGATGTTTTAAAGTCAAAGGAAAACCAAATACAAACAAATACGGGAAAGTGTTTGAATGAGGAGGTAATGGTACCTGACTTGCAGGAATGACTTTCAAGATACCAAAGTTGGGGACAGTGGGAATTGCTCTTTTTAAGGTTTTAGAAATTTTCCTCTTGCTGTTCTTATAAAGAGAAAGCAAGTCTAGAAATTTTCCTCTTGCTGTTCTTATAAAGAGAAAGCAAGTCTGTCCTTGAGAAAACTTGTAAGACAGCCTTCTCTTTAAAAAAATGCTCTAAAAACAGTCAAGTGCCACAAAACTTTGAAAGAACTAAGATCAACTTGGTGTTTGACAAAGCTAATATAAGAATGGTAATCAATCCCTTGGCAATGGAAATTTTAAATTTAAAATAAGCTTCAACAAAGCCTTTGAACCTTCAAACACTTTATGCTTAAGAAATTAATGGGTCCCTGAAGAAGTCACATTTCCTTTTCTGTTTCTGTAATATATACTTCAATTACATTAATCAACAATGCAGCAAAATAACTGACACCAACCAACTTCCAAGTCACATTTCCAAGCACTCCTTTTCTTCAACAGAGACTTAGCATTTTAAGATAGCTAATTGAGGTTTATATAAGCATGAATAAATATTTGGTGAAGCTGGATTTTCCCATCCTGTTGTCACCCTTTGCTCACCCCGGAATGGTTTCCCATCTTTTTTTTCCTTCTACTGTCATTCCCGTTGAGTGTGATAAACCATCTTGCTGACAGAGATATTAAGTTAAAACCTTCCTTCTGCAGTATCTTTGAAGATGCTGAAACACACATCAGATGAGTTTCCTTTTCAGGCAAATTTTAAGAATCTCACAAGACTGTTTTTCTTCATTGCAAAATCAACTGAAGGGTCCCTGCTTCCCTGTAGTCTCCTATGCTCTGGACAAAACAAAGCAAAACAAAACAAAACAAAAAAACAGACATGTACCCTTTTACATGTGATCCTCCTTTTAAATTGGCTTTTGCTTTCATTGTATCTACCCTCAACCCTATCCTTACTAGAGTTTTGGTTTTACGTAACTTTTCTCAGAGAAAGTGTCTCCACAGGCCCTATTGACAATTTTCCCTCCCATTTGGGTTCTCTCTCTCTCTCTCAGAAATGGAAACCTTAAAAGTAAAAGGCTTCAGGATGGGCACGGTGGCTCATGCCTGTAATCACAGCACGTTGGGAGGTCGAGGCAGTGGATCACTTGAAGTCAGGAGTTCGAGACCAAACTAGGCTGACCAACAAGGTGAAACCCATGTCTACCAAAAATACAAAAATTAGCTGGGTATGGTGGCACATGCTTGTAATCCCAGATACTTGGGAAGCTGAGGCAGGAGAATCACTTGAACTTGGGAGGTAGAGGTTGCAGTGAGCCTAGATTGTACCACTGCACTCTAGCCTGGGTGACAGAGTGAGACTCCATCTAAAAAAATAAAATAAAAGGCTCCAAACTTAATTTTATTAGTGTAGCATTCTATAAAACAAACAAATGAAAAACTTAAATTTTCTATTTGGGTACCTTCCTCTCTGTTTGGGAGTGGTCAGCGACTATCCCAGGGGAGGCCATTTCTCCTTTTTGCTAATAGTCTACAAGGGAACTGCTCCTGACACTTTGCATACTGCAGAGAGGGCCAGTCTTGTTTTCAGATTCTTTCAGCACCTGCTGGGCATTTCCAATTTTACAGTCTCCTCTGCAGGGCATAGATAGTTTACTGAGGCCCTTGCCTTACTCATCATCTTAGAAACATTTCAGATAAATTTATCTTCCCAAGGTGAATTACCTCTTCCAGGGGCTTTTGAGTTTTAATAAAGAATCTCCTGAGGAAAAAATGAATAAATTAGCTTCTAATGGTGGAATTACTTGCACAAAACAGTGTAAGATATTTGAATAGGTTGTGGAATAAGGTAGACCTTTCAGTCATATCACCTCAGCAGCCTAAACCCATACACTCACAAGGCTTATCCTTTCTAAAAATAATGCTAGATTTCAGAAGTTTTATTATTTATAGTTCAGGTAGATTGCAAGAGAATTCAGTGTCATGAGAAATGAGATGCATCATTGATACTTCGATGGTTACTCATCTCCCTTTCAAATCTGCTTGCCACCAAGAGGAAAAGTAGAGCACTTAGTACAACACAGACAAATCATCTGTATGCTTGGTTGGATTCTTCACTTTCCACATGGGTGTTTTAGTCAAACAATTAAAGACAGGGAAGTTCACAATTCAGTTACCAAGGCTAATCGAGCTCTCCACAGTCTTACCTTGCTGTACTCTGCTTAGCTCAAATCAAGAGACTAATTTCTTCCCTCTAGTCCCTGAGGAGAGAGAAGGGACTTTCATGTGTTCCTTTCTTCCATGCCTTGAATATCACTTTTGTCGTTGTGTACATGTGTTTTGGTTACTTCTTTCAATTTAATAAGATTGGCAATGTATGTAAATAGGCAGAGTTGGATGAGAATATCTACCCACACAATTACACACAAAGGGAAACCGTTTGGGTCCAGATCATCACTAGAATTGGAAACTGGCATTCAATAAAAGGCCTCTATGTACAGAGATAGATTTAGACAGTCCCTGCCTTTGTGCATCAAGGAAGGAAACGATGTGTATTCAGCTACCCAACTTGGCCACAAGCAAAGCTCAACACTTCCACAATCTCTGGGAAAATGAGATGTTACATGTTCTTAGCAGGAGCTGACAATTAAGCTGAGTGAACAATCGTGCAAGGCGGGGGAGTGGGAGTTCATGCTGCTTAGCCACATGCCTCAGGTGCTCGGCTGAGTGTGAGGCCGAGGGCCAAAAGCTTTCAACCACCCAAGAAGCTGGGGATCCTGAAACCTACAACCCTATGGCATGTTATTCTGTTTATTATCTTGGAGACTCCCTGTTCTTTCCAACTATTTCCTCTGGCACGATAAGGAGTTTGTGAGGTGCCAGGGGAGATATAATTCATTAGAATCAAGTAATGATTTGTAATATTTAAACTCTTCCATTAAACCAGGAAGCAGGTCAGAAACTAACCTTTAAATACAGCCAAGGGAGAAAGTCAGCCCAGCAGCTTAAAATATATATATTTTGCAGGAAGCATGGAGCGTATAATTAGCTATAATTTCTGCAACTGCAGTGAGGAAGCTTTATTTTTTTGGCTGATAGGCAATGTTATCTCCTGATGGCCTGGGAAACCAAACCCTAGGGTTACATTCCTGGTTCCCACATAGACCTTGGTGGGTGGTTTTGGGGGGAAACTGGGCAAAGGAGCAAAGGAAAGGAATGGGCAGGGTGGAGCCAGAAGCTGGAGAAGTTGCAGGTAAGGATCAGGGTGATCGCCTCTTTGATTCTTTCGTAAGGAGACTCTGAATTTTGAGAACTGCATTTAAACATATTCTGATTTCCAGTGTGATCATTTCCCCAAGACATTTTTAATGCTTAATATATTGGGCAAATGCTATACTTCTTGGCTCCTGCTGATAGTTGTAGAGGAAGTTAAGTGTGCTACTGTTAGAGGATCACTTTTATTTTTGGCTGTTTCAACAAGCGTAGATTTTTTTTTTCCAGTGGGCAAGTCTAAGTCTGGCAGAAGCATTAAAAATTAGTAAAGGTGGAAGTGCTTTGAAACATTTGATCTCTTCTTGAGGAAGCTGAGCAGAGGGGAGGGGAGTCCCTCAGGAAGGCTTGCTGTGTGGAAGCATATACACCAACAATGAGATTTTCTTCAATGCCTCCTGTGGCCTTGAATTCTCCCCTCTAGTCAGGCACCAAATGGGAAAAGCCCAGCACTCCTCTCTGACATTTGATCTAAATCTCCTGAAGTCATAGGGGAGGCTGGGCAAGCTCAGATGGGGGCAATAGAGCAAGAACAGCAAATGGCAGAAAATAAATCTGATTTTTGTCCATTTCAGCCAAGGCTGATTTTGTTTGCTGGGAAGTGATTTCTCTTACCCTTGTTTTTCTGCAGATTGTCAAATCCTGGTTCAGTTTGCCCTGTGAACCACATCAACCAACTAATCATCCACCAAGCAGATGAACTAACAGACATCTAGCCTGTCCTTAACAAGAGTGACAGTAATTGGCATTTTTTAAGAAACATTATCTCACCCAGTTATTTATCAGCATTCTACAGTGTATTAAATCCCTTTCTATTTATAAAAATTCCACAGTTCATTTGGGAAGGAAGATATATGATTTTAAATGATTTAATCTTGAAAATAGTGTACGCTTAGCCTACCACCAGAAAAGCCCAAATACTATTTCTCTCTTCTGCTTCCGGGGATGATCTCCCTTTGATGGGAATCACGTTCAGATGTGTATTATACTGATATTCCCCAGATAACACATCTTGAATTACAAACTCGGGCATCTTCCAGGTACTGAGGAAGAGAGGATAAAGCAAGAAGGTGAAAAAACACTCATTAGATGAGAAATGGGAAAGCAAGGGGCATCTTTCCAGGGACCTCCATTGCCAGCATTTATCCTACAACATCCACAGTATACAAATAATTGCCTCCGAGCTCTGACTTGGTCAGATAAATCTGCTCACTGCCTCATACATAGAAGCAGCCCGAGACTGTTTCTCGGAAGGTTCACATCTCTTCCACAGCAGCTGCTCATCTCTAATGAAACCGTTCTGTGCTGTACTCCAGAGCGGAGCCGCATTGTCCCAGCCATGAATAAATCATTAACCCTATTTTATTAATAAGGCTAAGCTAACAATACTCCCAACCTGGTCCCGCTCTTCCTTTCCTGCAGCACCTCAGAAACAAGTGCCACACCGCTCTTCCTGTGCGGAGAAGGGTTGTGAGCCTCAAGGACTTGCCTGGCAGGATCTGGGGTCTGAGGCATGAACCAGCTGTTGGCAGATGAGACCTATATCTAAAGCCTGGGAGAATTGCAGCTGATGAGAGAGTTGGCTTTAAAGATAGGCAGTTACTCCCAGACATCCACTGCTTCTATGGTACCCCATGAGGGGAGGCAGCTAAGCAGTGTCCCAGGGTGAAGAGTCAGAACAGGGAGCAACTCATCTTGGTCTCATTTTTTATAAAGAAGTAACTGGGATTTTAAAAAATTTTTGCTTAAGAAAATAATATTTTAATATCATATCCCTCTTATAGAGATCTCAAATCATTTCCCCACTTTGGAAACAGGTAGAAATAGACTATAAACTTTGTTTTTAAAAAAACTTTCTCAATCAATGTATAAAGCACCTTACTAGGTCATCAGTTCTCTTTTACCATTTACTGAATTGTATTTCAATTGTACGCAGGCCTCTTTTGGAGGCAAATGACAGAAACCCAACTTAAATTAAGCAATATGAAAGGAGAGAAGTTGTTGACTTAACGAAAACTTAAAGAGGTGGGCTGGACGTTAGGAATGGGCTGAATCCAAGCGTTCCAAGAATGTCATCAGATTCTTCTCTGTCCTCTACAGATTTCATTTTCAGGTAGACTGTTTCACATGATGCCTCCCATTGGGAGTCTGCTGAGGGTTTTGGACACTTAACTGCCCTCTAGACTAGCTGAGGAATCAGACTTGAAAGGACTCTATTGCTAGATATTTCCATGGGAAATTTCATGAGGAGCTCAATCATGAGAACTCCTGAGCTTCCCCAGACCTGCTCATTTTGAGCCTTCCCACTGAGCATGTGATAACTAGCCTCCACCCAGGGATCCATCAAGAACCTTGGAGTCATCCTGGATTCCTCTACTTTCCTTCCCCTTCCTGCTCCAAGCCACCAGCTCGTCCTATCAGCTCAATCTTCTTAATGTATATGGGCCCAACTACTTGTCCGTATTTCTGTTACTACCACCCTAATCTGAGCCACCATCATCTCATGCTTGGACCAGTGCAGAAGCCTCCTGACTTGTCTCTCTACTGATATTCTTGCTCCCCTAAAATCCATTCTCCATGCTTAGCTATAGTGATCATTTTCAAATGATCATAAGTGAAACTGTGTCTGTATCTGCTTAAAACCTTCCAAATTCATTTTCTCATTGTTCTGAGGTCTAGATTCTGAAAGCAAGGTGTTGGTAGGTTTGCTTCCTTCTGGAAACTTCAAGGCAGAATCTGTTCCATGCTCCTCTCTTAGATTCTGGTGGGTGTCAGAAATCCTTAGTGTTCTTAGCTTGCAGCTGTACCACTCCAGTCTTTGCCTCCATCATCCCATGGACTTTTTCCTGTGTGTCTCTGTGTCCAGATTTTTCTTATCTTATACGGATATGGGTCATTGGGTTAAGCCAGTATGACCCTATGTTAATTTGATGACATCTTCAAAGACTCTATTTCCAAATACGGTCTCATTCACAGGTTCTAGGGGTTAAAGTTTGAACACGTCTTTTGAGGGGACACAATTCAATCCAGTACAGAACACTCTATGGCCTCCTCCAAATTCACATCTGTCCCATGTGCAAAATACATCCACCCTCTTCCCAAATCCTTAAAAGAATCAACCCTAAGTCCAAAGTCTCATCTAAATATATCAACTCAAAAAGTCCCAAATCTCAGCTGCTAAATCATCTAAATCAAGAATAGGCAAGATTCTGGGCTCAGTCCATACTGGAGTAAAATTCCATCTGTGGATCTGTGAAGCCTACAAAACAAGTTAACTGCTTCTAAAATACGTACATACGTGGAATAGGCATAGAAGAGATACTTCTGTTCCAAAAGGTAGAAATTGGAATGGAAAAAGAAGTCATAGGTCCCAAACAAGCCTGCAATCCAGCAGGACAAATTCCATTACGTTTCAAGGCTCAAGAATAACTCCTGTGGTTTAATGCTCTGTCCTCTGAGATGGCCAGGAGAGTACTGTGGGGGGAACCCCAGCCCTCAGGGAATTATAAGAGGGTCTAGCTTCCTTAGCAGTGAGGCCTAAGGGAGGGCAGCAGGCACCTAAAGAAGAAAATGGAAAATATCTGTAAACAAACCGCCTATTTTGTCAGGGATGAAACCTGAGGACAATGGTCCCTTGGACTGGCCTTAGCCATGTCTGAAGCTACAAACATTCTGGTAGCCCCGCAAAGCTGCCCCTGAGGGTAAGAGAAGGGAAGGAAGAAGAAAGTTCTATAGCCAGTAAATTACTTATGCTTGAGATGAGGGCATAAGTAGAGCCAACTTCGTGAGTCTGCAACCTGTGCAAGTGCACAAGGCCCTCACTTAGAAGGACCTCAGGATTGGTTTACTGCTCTTGTATTACCATCTTGAAATTCTTTGTATTTGAATGAAGGTCCTATGTTATAGTTTTGCATTGAGGTCCCAAAATTATGTTACTAATCCTGAGGGTAAGACACTGCCCTACACTTGCTTATAGCAAATTTGTAAACACATAAGGAAAAAATTGGAATCCTGAAAAAGCTTTCCATCTTGAAGTCAACTAGAAAGAATCCTGTAAGCCTTGTTTTCCATGCAGAGTTTTTTGGAAGAAGTCACCTGTGGGAAGAAGCTGAATGCTTCTTCAAAGACAGCTAATGTATGGAGGGTCCTCCAAGATCCTTAAGCTGTCTCCATTAGTCTTCCCAAAGGAAAGAAGGAGGAACACACCACCAGTACTCACAATGCATTCTTTTTGGGGATGTAACTGTGATTTCTGATTGTGTTCCAGCCTGCCAATGTGCTGTAGAAGAAACCTGTAGAGCAAACAGTGTGGCTATGGGCCACCCTGCATGTTTATGAGTCCCACATCACCTGGGGCTGGTGATTCTCAGCATTTTATGTCCCTTTATTTGGAAGCATTTCCCATTGTCCACAGAATATGCTAAATGCAACCCTGCCCTTCTGAACCATCAGTAAATAATTATTCTTCTAGCTGCCCAAGAAAATGAAGGGGATTCAGTAAGAAGTTTCTTAGCCTCTCTCCCTTCAAGCTTTTCTTTACTTTAAAACATATCCCTCTTATCTGGCTTCTATCTCTTATCTTGCAAATGGATAAAGTCATGTTTCTCTTTTCATATAATAACATAATGTCATCCTTACCAGAAGTACATTTTCAGGATGAGAAACCCAAGGTTATTCTCATCCAATTTTTTGTCATCCAATATGTCTTTCAGGATTTAAATAAATAAATATTCATGCAGGGGGTACAACTTTCTGTACTTTGGGAGTATCCTTACATACTAGTTAACATGCTTAATCTATTTTTGAATTAGCTGTTTTCATCTGCCCAAGCTCAGAGCTCACTTTCCCTATCTTCATTCTATAGCTTTTATCTTGGCTGTCTATGACAGCCAGTCTCCAAAGATGGCCCCAGTGGGCCACACCTCCCAGTATTTGTGGACTTGTGGCTGGTCCTCTGCCTCATTTTTCCCAATAAGATAGGATGGTAGTGACACTGTGCCAGTTCTGGGTCTATGCCTTCAGAAAACCTGGAAGCTTCTGTTTTTGTGCTCATGAGATTCAAATTTAAGAAGCCTATTTTAATAGACCAAGCTAGACCCATAGTCAGACCATATGGAGAGAGAAAAAGAGATGGATGTTTCAGCCTTCCAGTCAACCCTGTCAACACTTGAGACAAGTGAGTGGAGACAGACATCTTGGATAATCCACTTCAATCCACCATATTTTACTACATAATAGACTGTGAGTGAGAGCATCAGAAGAATCATCCAACTGAGCTCAGCTAACCCACAAAATTATAAGGAATAATAAAATGGCTGTTTTAAGTTCCCATGTTTTGGGATGGTTTGTTTGGCAGTAATAGATAACTGAGACACTAATTCTCTTCACCAGTCTCCTCGTGTCAGTTTCCTAGCAGCCCCATCACTTTCATTACCTAGTCTGGAGCCAAGTAGACATAGGTAGTCAACATATTGTATACACAAATTTCAAGTGGATGGAATTCCAAAATATATCTTTGCTTGCACAGTTTGAAGTTCTCTGGGGAAGCTCCTTTCTAACATTTTGAGGCCCAGCCCTGGGCTTCCATTCAAGCATTTGCCAATTATCTTATAATTTTGGCAGTTGTACTTTGCCTGACATTTCTATAGACCTCATTTATATTTAAAGTACCTCAATATGGATATAGTAGTTGTAGTCTAAAATACAGAATGTCACTTAAAATTAGTGTGTTTTGATTGCTGTGAAGGCCTTGTCTGATACTAAGGTAATTTAAAAAATGACATGATGAGACCATTCCTCCAGAATTTCAGCTGTTCTGTATTTTGTTTCTAGCAATGTGTTGCAGGTTTTTGAAAGTAATAATCTACAATGCATGCCAGAAGAAAATGCCAATTTGAAGTATTAAAAGGAAAGTGTAAAACATTGCCACATTTATTAGCATTTTGAGGTGCCAAAGTCTATGTGACATTTCAAATGCTATCCATTTCCTCATTGTGGTAACATTACATGCCAAAATTCACAGGCTCTTGCCTGCAGAAACACTTCCAAGGAATTTCTATTGGGTCCTCAATGAGGGTTTCTTGTCAACTCTAGCCAGAGCCCCACTTCCTTTACCATTTTCTTCTCCCAAGCAATTGATGGGTACTGCTGTGACCACATGGAACATACATTTTCCCATCAGCTGAGGCACCAGAACCTTCCACATGCCAAACTTCTGAGTGTTCTGATTCGTTTCACACTCTGTTAGGTAGACACATAGCTGTGTTTCATGGGCACTATGTTTTCCTGAAACAAATCTTTTAAATTTACTTATTGCACCCCTGTTTACCACAGGATTCCTATAAACCCATTGGGCTCAGAGAGGACTCATCTTCATGGAAACTGAGTGATGGACATCATTCTGTACTCAGGTCTACTCCTTACTCCTGACCACCATAACTTATCATGGCTTTAGAAGGTCACACTTATCAAGCTTGTATGATTTACCATAGCTTTATAAGGTCAGGCTTTTCAAGCTTCCTCTTCTGGTAATTTTTTAGCAGGTTTTCTCCAAAACGTCCAGCCAGTCTGAATCATAATCCTGTACTTGAACCCAACTCAGTAATTTGAACCCAACTCAGGTTCAAAGAGGGTTTCCCACCATGAAACATAGTAAATAATTGCATGACACACTGAAGACCAGAGATGTATGCATAAACAGTTCACTGACATTTCCCTAGTGGGGATTGCAAAGAACATGGAAGGGGGAGACTAGAGGCTAGATATATTCCTAACTCACTCACTCACTTGTCGGGTAACTTAAGCAGGTTAGTGACACTCTCCTGGTCTCAGTTTTTAGATGATCCCAGTAAGTTTAGCCCATGATTCTGCCTGACAATCAGCCATGGTTTTCTTCCTACATGCTGAGAATGCACCAATCCTAAAGAGAGATGTGGACTTGGATGAAACCATGGCAGGCTCCCTTCTCACTAAGCACACCCCATGGTGTGATGATGCAGGGGGAACAGGTGGAACAGTCTAGGCCTCTGAAGGTAGGCATGAAAACAGCAAAGCAATAAAATGCAAGTGCAAGACAGAAACACTGATTTTTTATTGTAAAACAGGGTGCAGAAGAAAAGATGACAAAGAGACATTGCATTAAAACACATCAAGGATAACTTTTCCTAAACTTCCTAGTGGGCTAAGATAGAGTATTCTCTTCAGGATTTAGACAGACAAAAACTATTCCCTGGGATGGCATGGACTGAAAATGTCCTCTCAAGACTTCTATCAAGACTAAAAAGAAGCCTAAATTTGTCTCCCTAAGGCCAGAAAGGCTTTACATAATAAAAATAAAAGCTAAAATATGGAGCCCTTACCACATGCCAAACACTGAGCTAAACATTTTACTTACATTAATACATTTAATCATGCATCAGCCCCATGACGTAATATTACTATTTTCATTCCCATTTTAAAGATGGGAAAATGGACACACAAAGAGCTTAAGCAACTTGCCCAGGATCCACAGCTAGTAAGCTGCAGAAGCAGGATTTGAATTTAGGCAATTTGGGCAAGAGCACTTAAATCATGTGGCACTAGGGTTTCTCAACCTCTGTACTGATGACATTTTGGGCTGGATAACTGTTGTGGAGGGTTACCAGATGTTGTGTGGCATCTTTTGCCTCTATGCACTGGATGCTAGTAGCATCCCCCCAGTTGAGACAATCAAAAATGTTTCGAAACATTGGCCAAATCGCCCCCTATTGAGAACAATTGTTTGGCACCAAAAATCTCTACAGTCTGACAATGGCCTCTGTCACAGCTCTGACCAGCAGTTACTATTCCCAGCTTCCTTGGTGTTATAAAGGAGGTTGTGAGTAGGCATTAATGAGTTAATATAGATGTAATGCTTATGGAAGCCTTGGGTTCATAACAAGCACTAATGTAAGCATTAGCTTTTATTATTGCTGTCTTTGCTGTTGTCGCCCTGACAGGAAAGGCAGCATGGTGGGGTGGAAGAGAAGCTCTGTAGTGGACAACAGAAGGTTTAGGGAGTGATTCTTTCACCTCTTGGATAATCAAAACCAGGGCTCCAGTGTGAAAGATCCAGCCATCAGAGACCAATTCTAGAAGCCATGGCCAGCAGTAGAAGCTTTGTAAACACAGTTAAAACATCAGCTTTGTCCAGGCAGAAAATTAAACAATCAAGAAAAATTAATTGCTTTCAGTGAGTTTTTATTAAAAAGTCCTTTTGAGAATATGATCTCTGTCCCATTCTTGCAATTCATCCTTTCTATTGGAGCCTTAGTTGTCTCCTGCCTTGAGGTAATCCGCTACTGACTTATCAAAGGACATATCTCATGTCAAACAGTCAATGGCTGGAGGAAGAGGAAGAATAGGCCTGCATAGGAACAAGAAAAGGAGACCAGGCTGGTGTGTGAAGGGATAAAACAAGGGAATCATCATATTTTGTTGCCCAATTGCTGGCAGAAGATGAATCAACAAGTAGGCAGCCATCTTTAACTGATGATCGAGTGGTGGAGGCTGGTGGATAAGTCAGGGAGGCTGGAGCACTTACACACCTGTGTGAGGTGAGCACTGGGACTCATTCCAGAAACAACCATGAAGGGCTTTCTGGAGATGCTGATACATTCAGGCACCCTTGAGACAAATTATGAACTGCTAGGCAAAATCCACCATGAGCCTTCACCACTAAAACTAAGATTGACAGATGATCAGGGTTTGATGGCATCAGCTGATTTAGAACAAGAAACATAAAAAATTCAGGGAACGTGAGAACACAGTGCATGTAGAAAGGTTTTGTCATTTTTATTAAAAGCATCACATCAGCTTTGTAATGCTTACAGACTTGGAAAAGCCACGGTGGAGTTTCATAGGTGAGGGTTGTGAAGAAATCTACTCACAGCAGTTAAATGACCACTTTTCCATATGCCCATTTAAACTCCCTGTATGTCCATTTCTTTAACTGAAGTCACAACCGTGTTGTACATGGTTTCACCTACTTCACATTAAGCATTTAATTTACTCCTCATAACACCTTGAGAAGTGGGTATTATTATCCTTAATTAACAGGTGAAGTGGCAGTTTAGAGAAGTTAAGTCATTTGCCTAAAGTCGCATAAGCAGTCCTAGATACACCAGGATCTCTATTTCAATTCCTGTACTCTTTCTAGTATCCTAATCCTGAAAAGCAGACACCAACTCTCTGAGGCCTCTTTTAGCTCCAAAATTCCATGACTTTTATGGGCTCTGCATTTTTAAAAGCGTGTCTGGTTCTTAAATGTTTTCTTCTTGGAAAGGTTTTATCAGAGGCATAGAAGCCACCAAGAGGGCCTATTTCCCTTTCCCCACCACCTCTTGTCCCTCTCTGTCCCCACCAGTTTAGAAGACCTGGAGATGAGCCCCAAACGCCTATTCCAGATAAATGTTTTGATCCAGAAGCTTTCTCAGGAAAGAACAACAGATGGCAAGCTAACTTTGGGAAAAGATAATTCATACTAATGCTGAAAGGACCAGAGCTGACTAGGAACAGTCCAGATCTAGTGGCCTTTTATGAGTGAGAATAGAGCTCCATGGGTTTGCAGGTTAAATGAGATGATACACCTGGGAAGAGGCCACCCAAATATCTTCCATATCCAGTCAGTCCATCACATGGAAGGCAGATGAGCTCTGATAAAAACAGACCATGTTGCTTCTTGGCTGAAATATCTCCATGGGATTTCAGCAACTTTTAGGATAATCCAAAATTCCAAGCACAGCCTCCAGGCTACTCCAGAACTTTATCCCTCTTACTGTTCCCAGCCCTAACTCTAAACCCATGCTTATATTCACCTCATACTGGAATTCCTGCTTTTTTCAAACAAGTTGTTGGCTGCTTGTTTTTGCCCCTCTCATAATGTGAAATGCCCCCAGCCACAAGATCCATACTAAAGTCACCACCTCTATAAGGACCTCCATCCTTTAATCCTGCCTCTAAGAAGATCAGCTACTTTGGGCTATTATTCCATTTCTCTGTCTCCACCATAAGTCTATATCTTCTAAGTCCATAACTTGTTTGTTTTCTTGTCATGGTGCCAAACTCAAAGTAGGTGTTCAATGAGTGTTCATGTGAATGCAAAAGTGTTAGAAAGAGTTAGTCAAAATGATGTAATAAGAAGGAATTAGGGCATGCATTTGATTGCACTTTGTCTTCTTTGCTTCATCCGCTCCAACTCCTTGGCTCTACTTTGGTATTGGTTGATTTGTGTTAAAATGAACTAATATTGGTTGATTTGTGGTAGAATTTATTATTTTCTTTATGTTTCATATGAGTCAGGGACTGGTATGTCTATCATTCATATAGACACTGCAAATCTCTCTGCACATAGGAAAGCACCCATCTCATGCACTTACAAGTAGGTGCTCATCAACAAAGTCCTGCCTTCTGCAGTCTAACAACCTCTCCTGTACTTTCTCCTCTTAACCTATGATGAGCATTCAGGGATGGTTTCCTAAGTTACGCAGCTCACCTACCCTGTGTCCAGTCACTTGAGGTTCAACTGCTAAATGGTTCCCAAAGATATCATGAGTCAATGAGGATAAGACATAGATGGGAGAATGCTAAAGAAAATTCATCCTCCACCCTGGTCATTTCCCAGGACTTTTTGTTCCCTTTCAGGTTATACTTTTCAATACTGTAGCAGCTTTCCGGAATTAATCCCCTGACATTTTTACTGCCTGTGCCCAGTATAGGACTAGGCAATGAACATTCGCAGCCAGACGAACTGAGGAAGAACACAGATGTTGAGATTTATAGATAAAATAGGAAGCAGGCTGGTGGAGGGAGGGGAGGTGGGCCCAATGTGCACAGATAGACACAACTTAGCAGGGACCCTCACATTACATACAACCTACATGCAAAGCTGGTTCCATTACTAAGCAAACATGAAGATCAATTATTTGTAGAGAGCACAATTTGCTGCTTCTGCTTAAAGAAGAGTATATATGGAGCCTATAGGCCTACTTGTTTGAGTCAAGGCTCAGCTTTCTCACTATGAAATCTTGAGTGAATCATTTAATTTTCCAGGTCTTAGTTTCCTCATCTGTAAGACAGGTACACACATCATGGGATTGCCATGAAGACTAAATGTGATAATACAAGAAAATTGCTTAGCACAAAATTTAGCAAGGAGTAGTGGTCGAAAAATTTTAGCCATCATCACCATTGTTATCATCAACATTACTATGACTGGCTTAAAACTCAAATTAGGTCAAGTAACTTGCAAAGAGAACAGTTTCAACTAGGAAAATACCCCCAATCTTTTCTTTTAGTTACTAAGAGTGTAAGATTTCTCTTGAAATATGTTGAGAATTGAAAATATATTCAGACGATTTCACATTTTGAGGGCACTATTCACAAAACTGTGGCTACTGTGAAGAACAACTAGTGTCCTAAATCTGCTTGTTATTGTCGTGTAAGAAGGCAGCTGATATTTACAGGCTTCTCCCTTTTGAGTCATCTGAGCTGGTCTGGCTGTGAATGAATATTGCCCAGTGCTCTCTTTGGGGGTAGCCAATTGATGTCATATGGACTAGAGGCTCTATGACCTCTCCTCAGGCAAAGACCAAGACATCTTACTTCTTTTGCACCCCCCATGATGCAGAGCACAGAATGGATACCAAAGACAAATGAAGAATCCTGAGAACTCTGGTGCTTGCTCAGGCTGCTGGGAGAAAAAGCATGTAGCTTTGTTGTTATGATAACCTAAGTTTGAATCCCTCTCCACCAAGTATTAATAGACGTACAACCTCAGATGTTTAGCATCTCTGCAGCTGGGTGACATGACTTACCTTGTAAAACTGTGGCACTGAATGATTTGACATTCTTAGCACAGTGCCTGACATATATGAGATGCTTAGCAAATTGTAGGATTTTTTTTTTTTTTTACCCCTTTCTCCCTTTTGCAGAAGAAAAGAAGACAGAATGAG
This sequence comes from Pongo pygmaeus, assembly GCF_028885625.2. Taxonomy (NCBI): domain Eukaryota; kingdom Metazoa; phylum Chordata; class Mammalia; order Primates; family Hominidae; genus Pongo; species Pongo pygmaeus. Next base: position 86,617,761 of record NC_072379.2, read on the forward strand.
AGATGGAGAAAATTATCCCTCTGGGATGCAATTCAAAAAATGACCATTTAGATAGGGAGAGGAGCCAAAATAGTTTAGAGGGTTATTTTAGAACAGGATATGGGCTCTCAATTCAAGAAAAATGAACTTTGTAAAGCCACGTAGCCTATCTTGAGAAACATTTTTTTGGGAAACTTTCTTTTTCTGGCAAACATTTAAAAACTGTTGCTTTTACATTAAAAGCCAAGATTAAACTATTTTCAGAGTACAGTGTTGGCTCATTGAGTGATAGTGGGGTCTATGCTTAGTCTATGGGCTCCATAAATATTAATGAAGGGCCCAGATAACAGATAATAATGGTGGTGGTGCTGGACTCGTTCTCATGCCTTATGTTTTCACCCAGAGGGGTTGGCTATGATTTCATAGGCTGAACTTCACTAGAAAATAAAGGACTAAACTTCACTAGAAAATATATCAGGCAGTGTGATGTATGTCTTCCTACTCCTAACAATGAGATCTATGCAAACTCACAGTCATACACATATACACACAAACTGAAATCAGTAAAAACTGAATTTAAACAAGTGTTTAGTTTGTGTTGAAGATTCAGTTTTGCCACAGAGACTACATGTTTTGCCTTAATTTATTTTGCTGATATGTCTAGATATGTTGGTGTCTCAGAAAAGCAGCTATTATCCCCAGTTTTTCCCCAGAGTTTCTCGTATTTTCCAGCCACAGTAACTCCTGCTTCACCTCTCCCCACACTCATACATGACACTCTCAGTTTGCCTGTCCTATTTATTCACAAGACTGTGTACATGTTCTATTAGCAATGGGCTAAGAACTTTTAACTCTATATATGCATGTGTCTTCCTGGCACACACTTTCACATGTACATAGGACTGGATATATTCACTGCCTGCTGCTGGGCAAGGGGTGGGGTCTCATTTCCAGGCTGAATGGAGATGAACCACCTCATATCTTTGACTTGCATTCACATTACATGGTCCCTAGGAATCATGTAGCTGTTTTGTAATATAAACTCCAAAGCAAATCCAGCATGTATGCCTGCCTGTAAACTCCCCAAAAGTCACTGTGCCCACACAAAATAGTTCAAAACCACAGCATTATAACTGAAAATCACAAATAAACTTAAAGAAATGGCCAGGCATGGTGGCTTACACTGTAATCCCAGCACTTTGGGAGGCTGAGGTGGGCAGATCACCTGAGGCCAGGAGTTCAAGACCAGCCTGGCCAACATGGCAAAACCCTGTCTCTACTAAAACTACAAAAATTAGATGGGAGTGGTGGTGCGCACCTGTAATCCCACCTACTCGGGAGTCTGAGGCAGGAGAATCACTTGAACCCAGGAGGTGGAGGTTGCAGTGAGCCGAGATTGCACCACTGCACTCCAGCCCTGGTGACAGAGCAAGACTCTGTCTCATAAAAAGAAAAATAATAATCAACAATTCTACTTTTTAACAGCAAATAATAATGAAAATCCAGGAACCATAAAAGACAATTAACTTACAAAATAATCATCTGAATATTGCATGACTTTTCCTTCAAGAAGAATCTTACATAGTAATTATTTTTCTGTACCATGGAAAGGAAGGAAATAAACATACAAGCATCATTATCTTATATATTTAAAAACCCTCTCCCATGGATGCATTAATGATGAATATCATTGATATCTTTTTCTAAAAGGCAACAAAGGAACACCACACATCAAAGTTTCAGATGCGCATTATCTTCAAATCAACAAGTCTACTTTTAGACATTTATCCTAAAGATGTCATAAAAATGTACACAGGTGTATTCCCAAGTATGTAAGTTGCAGAGTACTTTTTAATAATGAAGAAAACAACCACCCTATAATAAATACTAAGAAACCATTTGAGAGAATAATGTAGAACACAGTTATGGGCGTGGGAATTTGGATGTTTCCAAATAAAAAAGGAGGGTTTTTGAAAGAATATATGTATGTTTATGCTTATGTGTGTTTATGTGCATACATGCATAGCAAAAATATGTAGGAAGATATTTAGCAAAGTATTAAATGGGTTATCACTTGTTGGTAAGATTAAAAGTTATTTTCACTTACATCTTTATACCTCTTTGTACTGTATAAAATTATTTAAATTTGGGGGGAAACACACAACAATAGTGGGCACACACATATTAATGCCAAATTGGAATATATTAAAAGTCAACCCTCCCCAATACACATGCGCAGGTCACTGGGGATTGATGGTCTGTCTAATGTCGGTAAGAGGATCTGAGTTGTCAGGAGAGTAGGGGTGAAAGTGACAAGTGGTGTGTCCCTCAAGGCAGATGAAATCCAGGAGAGTGTGCCCATGTACCACATGCCCACTATATCCAGAATTGGATTTACTCGTCAACCAAGTGAAACATTCAATGCAGCTCATTTAGCATTTCATTGCAAAAATATGAAACAGGCACAGAAACTAAATCTAATGCTTTATTCTTTCTCTCTTACTTTGATCCCTGCTTTCCTTCCTTCTTTCTCTCTTTCCTTGTCTCTCTCTCTCTTTCTTCCTTTCTTCAGATTTCAAATTCCTTATAACCTGTCATATGGCCAAACCACCCCTGGAGAAAGTGGCAAGCTGACATATTTAAATTTAAAAGTTGCCTTATTTCCTCTGCATTCTGGTCCCGGAAATGGAGTAAGTTTGCTTTGCACACTCTTGGCTACAGGGGTGATCAGCATTCTGTCTGTGCTTCCCAACATTTCTGCAAGCATCTCCCATCTGAGGTGCTGCATTATTTCCAAACTGCCTTAGACTCAGACACTCCACCAGACATATGACAGGCCAGTTAAGCTTCGTAACAAGCAGAGCTAGGACATGTAGATTTTATTTAAAAGGACACATGACTATCCATTCAAGATGAAATGTTGTCATCCTGGTCAGGCCTGGATCCAATCTGTGTTGGAGAACATGAAAGAACTTCTGGCTACAACAACGAATCATCATACGCTAATATAACCTAGTCAGGTACACTGCTATTTCTTTGCCATTTTCTTTTTTATCCTGTGAAGGTTGTCATCATTTCACACATATTTTGCAATGATAAGGGTAGTTCCATCACTGCCTATCTTGTAGGAATGGGGAAGAAAAAGCACTTTATAACTGTGTTTCAACAAGTTTGAATTTACTTCCTCAAATCTCTTTCTAACTGTATTCTCTATGTGTCTTTTTTCTTTATGTATAAATATGATGTCTTTCTCTGTGATACACAAACATACAAAGTCTGGACAAATAGCCAGAGGGTTGGGAGTTCTATTCCATTTGAATTTTGAAAATGGAATTAGTAAACTCAAAATATGACACTTTCAAAGCAATTTGGAGACAAGGCCTCACTAGACTAATGGGATGTAGGTAAAGCAACAACTAACCTGAAATGTTAGAGACCCCCAAGTCTCTGGAATTGCCACCACTCACGGATCCCAAAAAGTCCAGCCCACACACCTTCAACCATGAGACAAGATGGCTGGTGCAAGGAGAGACCATTGCTTGTGGTGCCGTTAGGTTGTTTATGCTCTTGTTTATATGTTTTAAACAGCATAGCTATTAGTGAGATTATGTTATGAAATACTCATTTCCTTCTATGTTATTGCCATGACACTCAGTGGCAAAGGGGAAACACCCAAATACACAGTAACTACATATGCAGTTGGAGTCTACAGACTTTCTCCCCTCCTTTCAGAAGGAAATTTCTATTACTTTCACTTCTCAGGTATGTCACAAAGAGTTTGAGAAATAAAAAAGAGAAAATAACTCTCAAAAGAACAAATAGCACATACCGTGAATTAATAGAGCAATAGCAATTGGCAACAACATCCACAGATATTAACCCGCAGTGCTGAGCCACACAGAAACGAGTGAGATTAGTTCCATTTCAGTTACAATAACAACAGGTACCAGGCCCGCATGTTTGTATCTTAGTGGAAGCAAAGAACAGATTATAAAGCAAGTCTAGATTCAATGATCAGACAGGATGCAGCCCTGCTTCCGAAAATCAGAATGAAATAATTGCCAGTGGCAGCTTACACTGGGTTCTAAGAGTTAGGAGGCGAATATGTTTGCAACAAGAACCATGGGGAAGCATGGAAAATACATTGCTCCAGGTTCTAGGCATTCTCTGTGCTTGGGCCCTGGCTGGCTTATACACAATTTTCAGAAAGATGGATGGTTCAAAAGCAAGACAAAACAAAAGAGAACACATCAAGAGGCAATTTTCGCATGGCCCCGAGTAAAAAATTCAGATCTCCCAAGCTGGTGTCTATGGTTTAATAAAGGATTTAAAATATGCCTTGCAATATTTCTAATTCTTTCTACAATTCAGTCAAAACACAAAGAACCGAAGTTGTAAAAGAATGTTCCAAATGAGTACTATACTGGAAAATAGAAATCAAAAGTGGGAACTTTTAAAAAATGAATGCTTGTTTAGCTTTTATACCACCCTAAAACAAGCAACCCCGGTCTGTTCACTTGGATTTGATTTGAGAATTTGAGATCTGCCTTTTCCTACCTCTGCTAAGTTAATCCCACTCCTCCTTCCACTCGCACTCATGGGTCTTTATGATTTCCTCCCTCTTTTACACCCAAATGCAGAAGTGAAGTGTGAAAAGCTGTTTAAGTACTCTTACTGAGAAAGGAAACTATCTGGCCATTTTTTATATTCCATGATATTAAAGTAATTCATCTGCGTTTGCACTAATGAGAGTAAATCTCTGTTGCTGACAAGCTGTGGTCAATTATCCTCTCTACAGCCTTTTAAAAACAAAGCAGTAGGAAGTGCGTCAGTGTTGGAAACTTGCGGCTTGCTTATTCAAACGAAACAGCCAACCAGCTTAAGCAGCTCCCTCAAAAATGCATCACCTTGCTGCTAGACCCCAAACAGCTCTCCCAAGGGCCTGCAAATACTGGGAACTTCCGCTGGAATTTACATGTATGAAGGAAATTGTTTAAATAAAGTGGTATGCTATTTATCCCTATAATGAGTAGTTCAACAGTGACAATTAGAAAGGAAATTCTACAAGCCAGGACTCCAGTTACTTATTACTGCCACTGAAAGTCAATTAAAGTATCTAACTAATTACAGGGATTGGGATCATCTGTCATCTGGCAAATCATATTAGAGGGAAGAGGGCCTTGGTTTATTTTTGAAAGTGTGTGATCTAGTCTCCATCATGCTGGTTAATTTTCGGACAAGGGAGTGAATGAGGGGTCTTGCCCCACACATCTGCAGATCTGTTCACCTGGGAAGCTCCAGAAATGTTAGCTGTATTTCCAACCAACCTTAGCTGCTATACAAAGAACACGAGTTGGCCAGGAGACGGATGGAGAGAGATCCACTCTGCCAGACCAATCATTCACCAAGAACATCGTTCTTCAACTCAAGAGCCTGTAGTGATTCCTTGTAGCCTCCTACAGCAAGTTCTTACTCCTTTGCCCACTCCCAAGCCTGCTCTCCTACCACTCCCCATCACTTCCGTCAATCATCTTGGTCAGCTAACTGTTTCACAAACGTTATCATCATGACTTAAACCCCATCTGTGCTTTTTCTCAGCCTGTTAGTTAAGATGCATTCTACCCTTCTCTTCTGCCTATCCAAACTCTTTTCACTCTTAAAGGCTCAGCTCTGGTCCTGATTCCTGCTTCATGCAGAATCCAATACAGAAGATCTTTCCTTCTGCACATGCCTGTGGGGTTTGGAGTTTATCACTCAATGGTTCTCAGATTGTGAACCGGCTACATCTTAAGTCTTTGCTTCCTGCCCAGCATCTGGGATACATTTACAACCCCAAGTGGTAACCCCCTGATTCTTGGTTTCTGTTATTACTGCATTTAGTCTCATGTTTAGTAAAGTGTCTTAATCAGACCTAGCTAGCATTCTTTTTTGTTAAATTAAATTTAGCCTAAAGCACCTCCTTACATATTTGAAGTCCAAACTGAAGGTATCTCCATACATAGTGAACCTAACTGGATGTGTAAACAGACTGTAATTTACTTTTGCACCAATCACTGAGTTTTGGCCATTCAAAGGCCAAACCGTGTTCAAACTGTGTTCACATAAGACAAACGCCAAGCTGTAACCAAAATCTGGCTGCTTCTGTACCTCACTTTCCTTTTTCTGTGCATAAATCCTCTCCAATCACATAGCAGTGTGGAGTCTATCTGAACCTATTCTGGTTCAGGGGGCTGCCTAATTTGCAAATCACTCTTTGCTCAATCGAACTCTGTTAAATTTAATTTGTCTTGAGTTTTGCTTTGAACACCCTCATTTGTTCACTCCTTCGCTCATTCAGCACATGTTTAGAATGGCTTCTTAGATCAAGACACTTCAACAACGACTTCTAAGTCTGTGTCCCGGGCATCCTCTCCTACCACATGGCCTCAGTGGGAAGCTGCATGCGCTCATACCACCAAGAACAAACCAAAGAGTCTCTTAATGCTCACTGATCCTTCTTTGGCCAACACTTACAGGGAAACGGCTATAAAAGCACTTACAAATATTAAAAAATTGAGCTCTCACCCCTCAGCTCCACACAGCTCTCCCCAGAGCAGTCCCAGAGCAAACCAGGAGACAAAGAGGGGAAAATATTTTCAAATGATCTTTTAAATGACTTCAGAGCTTACATAAGGTTCAAGTTTAGTTCAAGGGATGGGCAAAAGTTGGGTCAGCCAGCTATGCTAGGGTAAGCCAGACACTGGGGTCAGCCGGCCATGTTTGGGTTGAAGCAAGAACATTTCTGTACTTCACATCCCAAGACAGATATTGGAATTTTAACTTTCCTTCTTGCAGTTTCTTTATGTTTTAATAGCTCATTACACCGTGGAGTGATACTTCCCAGAGGATCTATTTTCTCACTCTTCCCACTCCTGGCATGTCCTTTGGCATCTCATGTTCTGCACCTGTGGTGTTTAGACTTTGTATCTCCACTAGCATTTGTCTCCAATACATTGTTTGTGGAAAAATGAACATACTGCATGTGTCCAAGGAAACTGAGTAGGAAGAAACAAGAAACCTGACCAATGTGAAAATGCACAAAGTTTTTTCATTAAAGCTTCTTACTATTTTCTGCAGGAAATATTGCCTGTAACAAAGCATTGAAAATGGAATATTCTCAGGCATCAAACATAAAGGCAGGATTGATAGGTTCAACAACAGATCATATCACAAAGGACTGCTTAAAACTCTTCAATGCTCCACCTCTCTGACCGTACTCAGCACATTGTATCGAAACTATTGTATTTTCCTTGCAACTCCCACACTAAAAGAATTAAGAGTATACAGCTGTATGTCTTCCTGGTACCCACCCAGTAGGCCCTAGTAAATATTTGTATTTGGTTATATAAGTACCATGTTCTAAGTACAGAGGTTTCAAAATGTCCAGATACATGGTAGCCATCTTCAAGAAATTCAAACCCCAGTGCTGTGATTCCCAAGCCTGAGTGATCTTCAGAACTGCTCACAAAACTGTAAAAGTACAAATTTCCAAGACTCATCTCCAGAGATGCTAATTCAATAGGTCTACATAAGGGCTCAGAATTCTATATTTTTAATAAGCTTCCCAGACATCTCTAATTATCAGCTAAATCGGGAATCATCGGTCTAGAGGGTAATAATAAAGCCTTGTTTTTACACCTCTTTTCCTACATATAAAGTATTTTCATATCCATTATCTCACTTGATTGTTACTCTTTGAGGGGGGTAACATACCCTGCAGGTTACAAATGTGGAAGTGAAGCCGAGAGAGTTTATAAAGTTGGTGAATTCAGAGGCTGAATTTGCACCCAGGATTTCCATCCAAAAGCTCAATAGTGTTTCTATCTCACCAATCCTTCCTGAGAGTGATGACCCAGGTTAGCACTTTTAAATAAAGAGTAAAAAAACCACAGGTCATATTACATGAACAGCTAGTATGTTTGAGTCGCTCTGTTAGGTTCTTCAGAAGAGATGAAGTAAAAGGAAAATACTGCCTTCTACCCCAACCCATCCCTGAGAATGACACCGGAGAGAATAATAATTATGGGGACAGATCCTCTCAGTGATAGCAAACAATGAGGGCTATTTCCTTATAGGTACATTTGACATGGAAAATACTAACAAAGTCAATCCAAATGGGTGCAATAAGCTTGGTTCATGTGTCACATGGTCCTTTGGTAGAGACTACATGGTGAAGCAGACAGCAAACCAAATGCAGTTCTTCAACTGAACATGGTTCATTAATTCAGTGCCCTCGCTTTTCTCCGAGTTGTTAGCTCCTAGCCCACTTTGCTTTACTCTACCATCTGCAGTGTGGCTGAGATAACTCATTGAAGGATTTATCCCATGATTATAATATAATCCAATATGACCTTAGCAGGGCATTTTATAGCAGACATGAAAATTCCAGCTGCCTTTCTGGATTAGTAACACAGCGAGTTTCATTTTGCAATTACAAACTACAAGAGAGCAATGCCAGCAAAAGGTACCTCCATTTTCTATGTCAGTACACGACCTGCAGCTTTTCCCTGCCCACCTCCCTGACAGGAAGAGGCCAGAGGTCCAACAGTGTGGACACAGAGCTATCTCATCATTCAAGGACATGGTCCCTTCAGGCTGGGAGACACACAATGAGGCTCCATGAAGCATACAGAGGACTTGTGCTGACCACAAGAAAATAGGAGACAAGCCACTGAAAAAAGAACCAGAAAGAAATGAAAGTTTTTAGTCTTTGATCACTTTTAAATTCTGCTTGGAACTGTTTCTGGGCAGAAGAACATCTCATCGAGGTTTTTTTGTTTTCGCTCTTCTATGTGGTGGTACTAGGTATTACCAGAAGAAGTTAGAGAGGGAAGATGGAAAAGACAAATGTTCCTAGTCATTGTTCAGAGCATTGACATTCAGGGAAAATGACTGACAGCTTCTGTTTCCTTATACTCACAATTGGACAGTAACAACTCTGAAAGGTTAGTGTCTTGACGAAGGTGGCATTCTATGATAACTCTCTCTTTATGGCCTCCTGGGTTGGGATTTTATGGCCTAAACATACTAAAATCAGATTTCACTGGGCCCACTGAATTATACACGCACACATACAAGTTCAGACCATCTTTTAAGTAATCACTCTGGGAAGCTACATGCTTGATGGGAACCTCCTTCTTTTAAAATGAGCATTATGGTCAATGGCATATTCATTCAGTCATGAATATATATTCACTGACATCTATTATTACAAGGTCCAGGGCAAGTTGCCACTGCTAAGATGAGATGAGGCAGCAAAGGCAGCCAGGGATCATCCTGAGTAGGTGCAATTTGGAACACCCCACAGAGAGGAGTCCAGGTGCAGCCCACACTGTGCTTACTTCCCGCTGGATGTAGATGAAGGCAGGGGAATGGGGGGTGGAGGCTATAGTAGCCCATGAAATCTATATGGGGAAAGTCTGAGATTTGAAGACTGAATCACATTACTTCTAATATAACAGTTTCTCTTTTTCTGTGATCAGTGTTATTCATGGACATTTCTTTAGTAACAAATGTTATATCCAAAGGCATGGAATAAATGACTTTTATATTGGTGTGGTATTGTCTCTGAGCTCCAGCATTTTTAGTGGGGAGAAGTACACTTTGAAATAAATAAAAACAAGGTGTCTTATCAGGATAGGAACCGTGAAAGCAGATCTAAGTGACCATGTATATCTAAAAGAATGGTTGTGGTGGGCCGGACTCTCAAGGGGAGCCAATGAGGTTGCCAACTTTACTGCCTCTGGGCCAGCTGCCTTAGTGCCTCCATTAGGAGCTCTCATTGTCCTTGTAAAGGTCTGCAGTTACAGTCATTCATCCTTCAAAAGGAGAGGACATAGAGACCTTATGTAAAATGTCTTGCATGCTAGGTGATCCACATTTTATGGTTTTTGTAAAACTTGTGGCCATTGCAGTCTTGATTTAATCTTGGTTTTAGGACTTCATCACAAACTGAGCATTGTTTTTACATAACCATCTGCTCTGTAAGCAGAGGGTTTTCAGTCTGCTATGTTAAAGGCCTGAGCATTGTTTTAAAGAACTTTCTGCTGGAAAGCCTCAGCTGAGACATCCCTTGGCCTGGTTTCTGCTGCTAAGCCTCACAGCATGTGTAAGCACACAGATTAATTATTTAAACAGGGCCCTGGACATATTGAACCCTTCTATATAGCAACTTTAATGTATTACGTGTTCTTTAACATCAGTTTTAACTTACTCAGCTCTTCAAGAAGGGGCAAGTTATGCCTGTTGATTACATTATTGGTACTTTGAGTGTCTTCCTTAGGATGTTTATGGGGATGTCATTATTGCATGCCTTTGAAGATGACTGTTTAGCAAAATTTCCCATGCCTTTCTGAGATGAAAAAGCAATTAATGCAATCTCTCTAATATTCTTAATATGTCTAATATTATTAATAGCAACAAATAAAGTTTAACTTGTAGAACTGAACAACGAACTGGTCAAAGTATCCCCCAAAAGAAATAAAAATCTGATAGTTTTTAAGAAACAAATTTAATTAAAACATTATTCTGTAATTCTGCTACAAAATGAGTTTGATTTTTAAAACATGTCTGAAAATGACAGTGTCCTCTTAAATACTGTTCTCTAGAGATAATCATTTTTAGGATCATGATCTTAGTGAAATATGTGGTTGATTTCTATTTTTATTGACACTATATTGTAGTGTAGTGTGTGTGTGTGTGTGTTTTGATTCCTCCACAAAGAACCAATGTATTAGTGACAATTTTGAATGTAAGAAAATGTTTTATTTCTTTACTGGTGAAAACTTAAAAAGACACCTCTGTAGCAGGGTACTCGTCAAGTAACCTACTAGTTAAATAAGGGGAGAATTTTTTTTTTCAAAATATTGTTACAAATTTTTATTTGGAGGGAGGGATTAATTTTTGGGATTTTTAGAAATAGTCTGAAATGATGTGAAATGAGGTCTGGTAGATAAAGTAGACCATCAAACTTGATAATAACATTTTGGGGGATTTGTAACTATAATGAAGAGACCCATTTTCCTTCTGGCTCTGCGATGACTCTACCAAAGAGAAATTTTGAAAATGTGTAGAGAAAGGGTAGCGCCAGCAGAATACACAACGCACGTGTCCTCATGCATGGCTGCCTCAGAGGCGGCTATCATTTGAACTTAAAGAGTAGGAGATATTTACTTACAAATCATCAGTTCAAAACAGAATGGGAGAGGTCATGTTTAAAATATCTGTCAGTCAAAGCTGAGAAGCATTATTTCTTAAAAAAAATAAAAATGCTTTTTTTGCAACCGATATCAGAGTAAAAATATTCTAAGAGCACATCTTAGGCAGAGAATCTTAAGTGCTTTTCATTTTTTGGATTAAAAAGAATTCCACACATCCAACATTCCTCTGTATGCCTAAGAGATTAATTTCTCACCACTTTAGGTAATGTCAGTGAAGTCATTATGAGGTTAATCAAAAATTTTAATGCAAGAGACATATGATATAGGAAAATGTATGTGCATGCTACAATTAAGTATGAAGTGCTTTCTTTAGACATAAGCAATGAGTTGTCCATTAAAAACTAAAAAAAAAAAAACTCCTGGAAACTTGATAAAGTCTTTGGTTTAAAAGAAGTTGACTCTTAGTTGTCTTCATGATTAGTACATTTGTCTATTCAGTTAAATCTAAAGAAATTCTGTCTGAATATATCCATTTTTAATTTTACAACTTATTATGGGTTTAATGGACCCTAAATAAGCTGCATATATTTAAATGTACAATTTAATAAGTTTTGCCTTATGTAAACATCCATGAAGCCATTACTGCAATCAGAATAGTGAACACATCCATCACCTTCCAAAGTTTCTTCATGCCTCTTCATAATCCTTTCCCCCCCATGAATCCCTCCTTTCCCAGACAACCACTGATTGCCTTTCTATCACTATGAATTCTGTTAATACAGAATTTTATGTAAATAGAATCATGCAATATACTATACTCTCTTTTGCCTGGCTTCTTTCACTAGGCATAATTATTTTGAGAATCACCCATGTTGTGTGTTATCGTCCTTTATTCTTTATTACAGATAATTCTACTTATTCCTAGTATTCCAGATATTCCTATTTATTCCATCTTATTTCATCATATAGATGTGCCAGAGTTTGTTTATCCATTTACCTGTTGATGGCCATTTGGGATGTTCCAGTTTTTGATTATTATGAATAAAGCTTCTGGGAACATTTATGTACAAATCTTTGCATAAACATGCACTTTCTTTCCTCTTGGGTCATAGGTGAGTGTGTTTTTAACTTCTTAAGAAATTGCCAAATTGTTTTCCAAAGCAGTTGTGCCATTTTCCATTCCCACTAGGAGTGTGGGAGAGTTCCAATGACCATATTTATATAACTGACCTATGTCATGATCTTCTCATTTAAACAGATATTAAGCATTTTTATTTTTTTATCTTGTTGACTGATAGAGAAATGACTTGATTGTCCCCAAATTGAATCACTTATGCCTTACTAACACAAAGATAAGTCTTTTACAGTGACCCCGTGCCATCTCTCCAGATAGCCCACCTTCCCTGTTCTCTCTGTTCTCCCTCCCTCTCTCTCTTTTCAGTGATTACCTTTGCTTGAGGAATTCTCATGAAAAATAACCCTGAAATAAGGGGATAAATGGCGAGAGAGAAAAAGTAAAGTCGGTAGCAACTGGATGGGGTTGCAAAGTCAAGGAGTGTAGTCGGGTAAGTTGCTGTTTAGTTGATGTATTCAGTAGGATTGGGTTCACCTTTATGTGAGAGGCGACCAAAAATAGAAGTTGCTAAAATAGAAACTTATTTGGCTCTCTCATAAGAAATTTCAGGGCACTAAATGGCAACTATGGAATCCTTTGAGTTCTAAGCCCTGTCATTCCTTGGGTGTGACTCTTATTATCATGATCTGTGGTGCTTGTCTCCAAAGTTGGCCCTGACAATTCCTTTCTGTACTATATGCATAAGCTTCTTAATTATGGGGACTGTTTTGACCATTAGAATATAGTGAAAACGATATTATAAGGCTTCCAAGGTCAGGCCTTAAAAGAATTAACAGCATTACTTCTTGCCCTTTGGAACTCTCTCACCATGTGAGGAGCCATGTGGAGAAAAACTGAGGCACTCTGGTTGACAGTCCCAACTGCAAGTCAGCCCCAACTGTCAGTTATGTGTTTGGCCCACCTTGGATGTTCCTGTCTAGCCCCAGAAGAATACAGCCCCAAATGATATCACACAGAGAAGAACAACTACCCAGCTGAGTCCAGTCAACCCACAGAATCATAAGAAATAATGAAATCATTGCTTTGAACCACATGGCAATAAATAACCAAAACACATTCTAAGAACTGTGACTAGCCACATGGTTACATGTGTGTAATCCCAGCATTCCAGGCAGCAGGATGGGTAGATGACAGGGGATACACAACCTCTTTTAAAAAGAAATATTCCAGAAATTGCCAAATTGTACTTCTTACGTTTCATTGGTCAGAACTCAATCATGTAGCCCTGCCTAGCTTGTAGAGAAGCTTTTGTATTTTTGTAAAGAACTTTTGTATTTATACATGTATTTTTTAAGTTCTGGGGTACATGTGCAGAACGTGCAGTTTTGTTACATAGGTATAGAACTTTTAACTAGACATTGATGAACTCAGCTAAAAATCAGGGTTGTGTTAATTTGAGGGAAAAGGACAGCATTGGTATTTTGTGGGCAATTGAAAGTGTCTGTCTTAGGTTTTTTTATTTTTATTTTTGTATGTAGTAAGATTAATTAGGGTGAGCACTGCTCAAAGGGGAATACATATTTCCTCAGAAACTCAGGTGGAAAACAATGTGAAGGAAAAAGTAACATTTTGAACAAGAGAGAAATGGAAAGAATATCCATCAGAGGATTCCAAGTCAGCTTTGTTAGTGCCACCTATTGAGATTAAGGAAGCAAGTGCTAGGTTCAAATATAGAGAAAGAAACTAAGGTCTCGGAAATTCTGCTTTGGGAAATTCAATAGGAAGTCAATGGTGAATAATAAAACGCATTCCTGAGCAGCACCAAGGACCTAGTGTGAATTTGTGGGGCAATCAGTGAAGCTGTTTGGGGAATTACTTTAGTAATGATCAGAAAACAAAAGCAGACAGTGGGAGATACTTGGGTTTGGGGACTGACAAGGTAAGAATGGAAGAAATTCATTTTAAAAAACAATGTTGGCATAAAAAAAGTGTGTGTGTATATACAATTATATGTATAATTTGTACATATATACATTTATATATACAATTATATATATAACTTGTATATATACACTTATATATACAATTATATATGTATATATGTATATATACACATTTATACATATAATTATATATACATTTATATATACATTTATATATACAATTATGTATCTATACAATTATGTATATATACACAATTATGTATATATATAAAATTTTTATATATACTCTCTCTATATATAATTTCACATGTGCCCAAATATATTCATTGAAATAATTTACCTACTCAAAAAAATTAAAGAAACCAATAATAAGTTTAGTTTATCAACAAAAATAGCTAAAGAAGATAATATCTATAATACCTATATAAAAAAACATGAAGATCAGATGATATCACAGCTTACCCCATCCTTGTTGTATGAACCCGGAAATGTCAACCTCAGTGAACTGTGGTTTCCACATCTATAAAATAGAGTTACATTTTCCATCTCAAAAGTTTGTTGTGGAGACTAAATAAACCAATATATGTATAGTACCTGGAACCTGGTAGGCACTTAATAAATGTAATCTTCTTCCTTCATTCTTTCCCCACAAAAACACACTCTAAAAAGAAACTATGAAGTACTATTTACTGTGTATTAGAAAATGGTATATCACTTAGTATAAGATTTACATTTTAAAAAATACCAGCAAAGAATTCATAGACTCTTGAAAGTTTGGTGCTAGAACAGTTCTGAGCTTATCTCATCCAACCCACTCCTTTTAAAATGGAGAAGATGAAACTAGAAAGCTTACTTGGTTCACTCAAGATCATTCACCAAGATGGTGCAGAGATGAGCTAGAAACCTTGACCATCCCCCATCTCAACTGCCAATCATTACTTAATAGAAAAATGGGCTACAAACTCTTGTTCAGAGTCAAAATTATGTCATAGATGGGAATAGAACAACTTAAAAAGAGACATGCAATGATTTCCTCACAAAATTTTTACCAATTACATCTAGTAGCCTAAAAGTATTAGCACACAATCTTCTAGCCAACAAACTTAAATTCTTTACTGGAGGCTATTAAAATACTTGAGAGTAAATGTTAGAAGTAGATTCATAACCTTACTGAATTTTTTAAATGAACAAAAGAAGAAAATATTTATATACTATGTGAAAATTAAAATTTCAGCCTGGTAAAAGACATCACAAACACAAAATTTTAAAAATGAAGCAAATTGGGAAAAAATGACACTCTATATGACAGGCAGTGTACTGGTACATAACAAGCTATTATGAATCACCGGGAAAAATATGAACACCCCAGGAGAAAATGGGCAAGGGATATATACAAGCATGTCCCAGATAAAGAAATATATATAACCATTAAACAGAAGAAAAGAGTCTAGTAAAATTTAAAGAATCACATCTAAAAACAATGAGAGATATATTCACCTCTCAGATTACCAAAGATAAAAAAGAGTAATAATATCTCGCACCTTGGTTAGCATATAGGAAAGGAAGTTTTTAAAAATATATGCCTAGTATTGACATAACTTTCCTGGAGGGCAATTTGGCAATTTCTATAAAATTTCTATGAAAAATTTTATAAAATTGTTGACTCAGAAATGCCATTGCCATGAATTTATCTTATAAGAGTACTTGCTCAAATGCCTAATTTTTAAAGATGTATATTGCAGACTGAGTTGTAATATAAAAAAACTAGGAAGTCAACAAAATGTCCACTCATTGATAAGTAGAAATAAATAGAGGAACGATGTGTTCATACGGCATGTTCTACTGTTTAAAACAAACAACAAAACAAAAACAAGGTTGCTCTAAATGTTCTATCTGGAAAAGTGCCAGTGACACATCAAGTTGAAAAGCAAGTTGTAAAGCAATATGTATAGGATGACCCTATTTTGTAAAAGGGGAAAGAAAGTATAGGTGTTTGAATATACATGGAAAAATGTCTTACTCAGAGACCTTAACTGAAAACAACAGAATTGAGCAGAATCTAGCTTAGGCCAAAAGGGATGGTTTGGCTCATGTCACTGGGAAACCATGGATGGAGATGGCCCTAGGGGCAGCTGGATCTGGGGGTTCAGGTGATGTCTTCAGAGTTGTCTCTGGACCAACTCTTCTTCTCTCTGTGTTTTGCCCTCATTCTTTTCATTCCAGACAGCCACCTCCCTCATGTAACTAAAAAACTTCAGCCATTCATAAGCTAACTTCAGACCTGACAAAATGATCTGCAAAAGCAAGACATAGAATTTCCTACTAGCTCTAGCAGGAACCTCAGGGAGAACTCTGCCAGTTTGGTCCCCAAACCCTTCCCTGAGGGAGTAAGTGGGGCCAGGGCCAGGGCTCATTCTCATTGGCCAGCAAAGCTCCTGCTTCGATCCTGAGAAGCAGTGGGGGCACAGAGTAGGGAGTTGTGGTTCCCCAAAGGCAGAATGGATTCTGGGAAACAATGTATGTCCACTACATTGATACTGTAATTTAAATAGGCAAATATGGGCCAGGCACAGTGGCTCACGCCTGTAATCCCAGCACTTTGGGAGGCTGAGGTGGGTGGATTGCCTGAGGTCAGGAGTTCGAGATGAGCCTGGCTAACGTGGTGAAACCCCATCTCTACTAAAAATACAAAAATTAGCTGGTGTGGTGGCGCACACCTGTAATCCCAGCTACTCTTGAGGCTGAGGAACGAAAATTGCTTGAACCTGGGAGGCGGAGGTTGCAGTGAGCCGAGATCAGGCCACTGCACTCAACCTGGACAACAGAGGCAGACTCTGCCTCAAAAATAATAAATAAATAAATAAGAAAACATGGGGACTGTGGGAAATGGGATTTTTCAAAAAACCAAACTCCTACCAAATCTCTCCTTCTCATACACACACACACACACACACACATACATACACACACACCTTTTCCATTATTTGATCAAAATGCAGCCTGTGTATTTCTGGACAATAAAGTGGTTAATTTCTTCTGGAAAGATACTGGGAAAGGAATTTTATTAAAGAGGCTGATTGGGCTTTTTCTGTGAGCAGAGACCCTGATTCTATGAGATAAGTGGGGGAATGCCAGCCTTGGCTGAATGCTGCCATGGCTCTGCATGGGCTTGTTCTGGATCATTCCCCAGCCCCAGGGGCAAGAGGACTCCAGGGCAGGGCCAGCCTCATGGCTCTGCTGTAGCCCTAGGACCTTCTGACAGCTGCTGAACAGGCTATAAATGTCCCCAGAATATATTTTTCTCTCCAGAAAGCAGTTAGTACACTCTCTGCCACATTGGAAGCTGATTGCCTTCTTTTCCTCGTATAGGCATGTCAAAGAGAAACCAGAAATGCAAGACCTCACAGTTAAACTCCTTAATTTGGATTCCACAAATCTAGAATTTGAGATAAATCATATAGGAGCTATAAAAAAGTTTCTGTTATCTCTAAATAAAAGATTTATTTTGCAAATTATAGGGTAAATAAGATTGCAGAGAAATGGGGAAAGCTACTTTTTAAGTACCATGCACTAGTTCAGAAGCATCCATCAGCAGGTAATTATCTGATAAACTGATTACTAATTGTAAAGCACTGCTATCTATTCAATCAAGTTTTTTTTTTAAAAAAAACAACTCTTCCATTGGACACTTTGTAGCCTAGTTCCTAGTTACTATAAATATTCTGAAAAGCATCTAAAAATGGTATAATTGAGAATGCTTTACTAATTCAGTTTACTGGAGAGTTTTTATTGTAGGATGGCTAAAATTAGTTTTCAGATGTTATAGTGCTTAAGAGCATTGGTTTCTGAGGTTCAAATTCAGGTTCTATCATTTAATGGTATCTTGGGTAAGCTGCTCACTCTCTGAGCCTGTTTTCTCATTTTTATAATGGGACAACAAATACTCACCTTATGGATTTGTCAGGATTCGGTTGGAAGTTTGGCACACAGTAATCCATCAATAAGTATTAATCTTTAATCTTCTTAATCACATATTGTGTTTTGAATGTGTCCAACTCTCCTAAGAACCTAGAGATTTTTGAAAAAAATTTTCGTTTAGTGAGAACAGAATAGGGTAAGAACCGAATGGAGCTAGCCCTAACACACATGCTGGCCAAGTGCTTGACAAAACACCACTTTGTTCAGTACAGCAGGTTATGTTAACTCTGAGGAAAAAAACTCATCATTCTGAATCAATCTGTCAACTTCAGTTCATTGATTTTACAGGATCTGTGGATTATTTTCTTTAAAGAAAGCAACCTTACTTACCATGTCGTACCATTCCTATATTTAAAAACCAAAAACTAAAAAACTCTCCACCTCTCCTCCCTAGAGTTAGGTGGCATTTTGATCTATTCAACCTTGGCAGAGTCCACCAACACAGATTGTTCCCATTTCAACAACATTCTTGTGCATGTGACATGCAGTCAGTGCTTACCCACAAACCACACTAAGGGATGAGCTAGGAAATAAAGAGGCAGACCAAGCAACTTGGTAAAGTAGAATGAGTGTGGAGAAAATAAAACAAGTGACAAACTGGGGAAAAATATTTGGCACACATCTAACAAGCAAAGGCTACAAAATTCTACTGTAAGAATGCAAACATTTAAAAGAGACTACAAGTTAATCAGAAATGTCAAACAATCCAACCGAAGAATAAGCCCAGATTCTTCTCTGCCAAGTTACAAAAGAAATTCGAAAGGTCAAAAACTTATGAAAAAAAGCTGAGCGTCATCAGTAATCTGGGAAATTCAAATGAAAGCAACAGTGGCTCACGAATTTTGACTATGAGATTTGAAAAAGTTAAACAGACTGATAACATCTAATGCTAAGATTTTTAAATGAGTATTCTTTAACATCAATTTTATTCATTTTCTATTACTGCAGTACCAAATTGACACAGATTTAGTGGCTTAAAACAACACAAATTTACTATCCTATAGTTTAGTAGATCAGAAGTCCCACAGAGTCTGTATACCTTTCTGGAGGCTCTAGAGGGAATCTATTTCCTTGCCTTTTCCACTTCCTTGCCTTTTCCATTTACTTGCCTTTCCCAGTTTTTTGCCTTCTAGAGGACACCAGCATTCCTGGCCTCCATCATGCATCTTTAAAGCCAGCAATGTTGCAACCCTCTGATCATTCTCCCGTAGTCACCGCTCCCTTTCTGACCACAGCTGGGACAGATTCTTTGCTTTTAATGAGTCATGTGATTAGATTGGGCCCAACTAGATACTCCAGGATAATTCCCCCATCTGAAGGTCCTTAACTTTAATCACATCTGCAAATTCTCTGTGGCTGTGTAAGGTAACATATTCACAGGCTCTCAAGATTAGGACATGGATAGTCTGGGAGGAGGCTTTATTCTGACTGTCACACTAACGGTGAGAGGATGGCCTGTTTGTAGGACAGTTTGGCAGTATACGCATTATCACTGACCCAGCAATTTGACACCTGAGTATCTATCCCACAGAAACACTTGCACATGTGCATAAAAATGTACATTCAAAATGTTCATTGCAGCATGACTTGTGAAAGCAAGAGATTAAAACAAATCAAATATTCTTCGAAAAAGAATGGTTAAAAAAGTTATGATATGACCATATTATGTTACAAGGTAGCAGTTAAAAATACAGGTAGATCTCTATGAGCACATATGCAAAGACCTCCACAACGCATTTTTTAAAAAATATTTAAGTTTTATTTTAACTTTTAAGTTCGTGGATACAAGTGCAGGGGTACAAGTACATAGGTAAACTTGTGTCATGGGGGTTTGTTGTACAGATGATTCTATCACCCAGGTATTAAGCCTAGTACCCATTAGTTATTTTTCCTGATTCTCTCCCTCCTCCCACCCTCCAGCCTCTTAAAGACCTCAGTGCACGACGTATTGTTAAGTGAAAAAAAGAAAAGAAAAAAATAAGTTGAAGATAAACTGTAATACAAATTTAAATTTATAGATTAAGAATTTAGAAAATGTCTGGAAAGATCTCCACCATTGGAGGGCTCTGAGAATTAGAATGGAATTGAGGATGAGGGATGGAGGGAACGTGTGTATGTGTGAATATATATACATGAATACAGTTATCTATACATAATACAATTTATATTTTTATATATAATATATTATAAATATATACTAGGTCATCTGTATATTTATACGTAATATATATAACATAACATTTTCTACATATTATGTTTATATATTAAATATATTTATATATTATTTGTATATTATACACATTATATATTATTGGTACATTTATATGTTTATATTTATATATCTGTAATATTTGAATTTTTACAGAGGTATATTCACATGTTACTTGTATTTTTAAATATTAAGTTGTTTAAAAAATAAAGTGTACCAGACTGTAAGTCATGGGCACAGCTGTGTGACTTGGGCTACTCACTTTATCCTTCTGGGCTTTAGTTAAATAGTCTATAAAATAAGAAGTTAGACACAGGGATTCTAAATTTCATTTCAACTCCAGATTTTATGAATAGATGCAGCAAAAAAATTTAAACTCACTCTAGTAATATTTTGGTGATGTATTAAAAGGAAAATAGTAATTTCTTTATTGATTTTTAAAATCACGTCCTAAATTTTCTGGAATGGTCTTGACATTAAAATATTTTAATTTTTGATTCTGTAATATATTAGTACTTGCCATATTGTATGACTCAATTTGGATCTCTACAGGTATTCTAATACACTGCTGGTGTTAATGCAAATTGGTACAACCTTTCTGAAAAGCAAATCACAACAGGAGAAAGTTTTTTAAAGCAGTTTAGTCATTGACCTAGTAATCCCACATCTAGAACTTTTATTCTAAGAAAAAACACAGAGGCCGGGAAGGGTGGCTCATGCCTGTAATCCCAGCACTTTGGGAGGCCGAGGCGGGTGGATGACGAGGTCAGGAGATGGAGACCATCCTGGCTAACACGGCGAAACCCCGTCTCTACTAAAAATACAAAAAATTAGCCTGGCGTGGTGGTGGGCACCTGTAGTCCCAGCTATTCGGGAGGCTGAAGCAGGAGAATGACGTGAACCCGGGAGGCAGAGCTTGCAGTGAGCCGAGATCGCACCACGGCACTCCAGCCTGGGCGACAGAGCAGACTCCGTCTCGGGAAAAAAAAGAAAAAACACAGAAACACTCTAAATGTCCAAAATCAGGGAAATCGTTCAATAAATTAAGCTTTATTTGCAGGCAGCATTATTATACAGTCATTGATAATATTTCAAAGAAGTGTTAATAACACAGGAAAATTTATAATCAAATATTGAGTGACAAAATATATAGAAATTCGTATATATTTCCTGTTCTCTGGTATAGGTTTTATGTACATGGGCCTAGAATAAAGATTGGAAGGGAATGTACCAAAATGTTAAAGATGGATAACTCCAGCTTGTGATATTTAAAATGCTTTTTGGCAATTTCAAATCTTCACACAGTGAACTAGTATTACTTTTTTAATCATAAAATCAAATTCAAATTGGTCTCTGTACTTATAAATTATAATAAGCTTTTCAAATGAAAATTTTCACTGTGTTTATAGAAAAATTATTAATTTTCCTAACCTTTGGAGAATTATCTATTTTTAATTCTTCCTTTTTGTTTTGGGTTTAGTTTACTCTTCTTTTTCTAGTTTCTTAGGGTGGAAGGTAAGTTATTGATTTGAGATCTTTTTTCTCTTTAAATATAGGTTTTAGAGCTATAAATTTTAAGTAGTGACTTTGTTGTATCCCATAATTGTTTTTATAAAATGTGCACTTTCTGAAAGTACTTTCTTTTTTTTGAATTTTCTTCTCCTTTTTTTAATCATATTTTAAGTTCTGGGATATATGTGCAGAACATGCAGGTTTGTTACATAGTTATACACATGGTCATGGTGGTTTGCTGCACCCATCAACCTGTCATCTACATTAGGTATTTCTCCTAATGCTTTCCCTCCTCTAGGCCCCCCACCCCCTGACAGGCCCCAGTATGTGATGTTCCCCTCCCTGT